>NC_137164.1:58825339-60025339 GCF_951394435.1 Stenella coeruleoalba
CCCATAACAGAAGATTGAAAGCTCAAGGTCTCATTATCCCTTGTACTAGTCCCTGTAACACTCCCATTTTACTGGTGAGAAAAACCTAAGGGCTGAGGATAGAGGTTTGTCCAGGACCTCCAAACAATAAACAGCATTTTTATCCCTCAATACCCTGTTGTCCCTAACCCTCATACATTACTAACATCCATTTCTACTGGAAGTAAATACTGTAACTGATTTATGCAGTGCATTCTTTAGTATTCCAGTCGATGAAGCTAGCCTATATGTTTTTGCCTTCTCTTGGGAAGAAAAACAATTCACCTGGACAGTAATGCCTCAGGATTATACTTAGAATCCTTCTTATTTCTTACCAATCTTGAAGTCTGATCTGGATGACATAAAGTTCCCTAGAGGTTCTACTTTGTTGCACTCTGTGGATGATTTTCTTCTATACTCTCCTTCTCAAACCTTCTCACAGGAAGACAGCCTCCATTTGTATAGCTTTTAGCCTTAAAGGGGCAGAGTGGCCAAAGGAAAAAAAAAAGTGCAGTTTGCCCAAACCCAGCTTGGATATTTAGGGCATCCAATATAATAACAAGGGGTACACCTCGATCCAGGTAGATTTCATGGTGTTCTAAGTTTCCCTAGACCCAAAACTAAGTGCCTACTGCAAAGTTTTCTTGGGTTAGTTTGTTATTGCCAAATTTAGTTTCCAAATTTCTCTCCATGGCCAAATGTTTCACTCAACAGTAACAATCCCTATCCAATTTAAAGGGAACAACCTGATGACATAGACTTCAATACCTTAAAAGAGAGCTTGATGAACACACCTGCCCTTGGGAATCCCAGTTATCAAATTTTGTTTTTCCTTTTTGTATATGAAAAGGAAGGGAATGCCCTTGGGGTACTCACTCAAACACGGGGACCACCATTGACCTATACAATATTATAGCCATCAACTGGACCCTGTGACATGGAGATCATCCTCACCCCCTTGCCTTTAAGCCATTATGGCCACTGCTCTTTTGGTTAAGGCCAATGAGAAAATCACTGTGGGATTCCCCTTTAACCATTTTTGTACCTCATGCAGTAGAAACTCTCCTGAATTCTCATCACTCGATGTTTCTCAGCCAGCTGCCTAACCTTTTGTTAACTGTCCCTCACATAACTCTTTACTTTGTAATAAACTTGACCCGACTACTCTTCTTTCCTTTGTCACCTCACAATTGGGACCACCTCCTGATGCCTTGTGATGGTCCATTGTTAAACTGCATTGGATAATATTGACTTCTCATGGTTTATTGATGGTCTTATTTAAAAGGTGATAATGGCAAATATTCTGGGTATGATATTACAACTCCTTTTTTTTTTTTTTTTTTTGCAGTACGCGGGCCTCTCACTGTTGTGGCCTCTCCCGTTACGGAGCACAGGCTCCGGACGCGCAGGCTCAGAGGCCATGGCTCACGGGCCCAGCCACTCCACAGCATGTGGGATCTTCCCGGACCGGGGCACGAACCCGTGTCCCCTACATCGGCAGGCGGACTCTCAACCACTGCGCCACCAGGGAAGCCCTACAACTCCTTTTGATGTTATTGAAGCAGTATCTTTATCTATGGTTACTTTGGTCCAATAGGCTGTTACACCCTCTTACAGGGGCTTGTACTTTAGCCAAGGACAAAACTAACAATATTTATACTGGCATATATATATATATATATATATATATATGCTTTTGGAATAGCTCATGACTTTGGAATGTTGCCATGTGGCTTCCTTCCTTTCAGTGGAAATAAAATTTAAAATCCCTGTATAAGACATTACTAAATGCAATACTTTTACCTGCTGCATTATTTTACCATTCTGGGCATGCTAAATGTGCCTGTCTGGAAGCTAGGGGAAATCGTCTTGCTAATATTTCTGCAAGGAGTGCTGCCCTTAAAGGGAACAAGAGCAGCCAAATCTCTGTCATGGTTTAAAGGGTTATTTCCCCAATGGTAACTTAGAAAAACTGGCTACAGAAACCCAAAAGTTAACCTCAGAAAAGGGAAAACAAGATTGGAAATTCAATAATTTTTGGCTTGATAAAAAAAAGAAAGCTCTGCTTAGAACCAAATAATAACCCAGTCCTACTAGAGACTTTAAATTCCCACTCACACCGATGTATATGCATTAAACGGTTGGGCTACTGACAAAATGATAGCATTCATGAATCAATATTGGTAGGGAAACATTAACAAGGCTGAGAAAAGTGCCTTCCTCGCTTGTCCCGCTTGTCCACAGTCCATTAGGAGGTCTGTTTTTTCTGCTCCCCTACATTTTAAACTGCCTAATGGACGGTTTGAGGTCTTGCAGATAGATTTCATACAACTCCTTCCATCAATGGCTATAAATATATTCTAGTTATGGTTTGTATATTTTCACACTAGTCTGAAGCCTTCCCTTGCTGACAGGCTACTGCCTCTTCTGTGGATAAAGTCGTTTTTGGAAAAGATTATCCCTACTTGGGGAACTTTCTGCGAACTTCATAGTGATCAAGGACCCCATTTTACTGTCCAGGTGCTTCAACAAGTCTGTACTGTTTGGCCACGTTTATAACATCTTCACTGTGCTAACCACCCTCAATCCTCTGGTTTAGTTGAATACACCAGTGACATTAACACTCAGGTGGCAAAACTGTGAAGGCCCTCCAGATACTTTGGCCAAAAGCACTGCCATTAGTCCTTCTAAATCTTATATCCACCCCTCTTGGAACTCATAAACTCTCACCCTTTGAGACAGTCACAGGATGCCTAGTGATTTGGCTCTTGTTTCTTTTGACTCACAGCTGATAAATGGAAAGATATTACAAAGGTCAATACTGAAAATACCTAATTGCTTCTATTAAAAATCACCATGTTTTGGTACAGCAATCTTTTCACAGTGTGCCCTTGGCACATGAAGACCTTAGGCATCACACCGTGCGACGTGGAGAGTTCATCTATTGAAAAAGACCCCTCCAGAAGAACTCTCTTCAACGTCGCTAGAAAAGCCCATCAAGTACTGCTGAACAGTCCCTGTGCTGCCACTCCATGTGTTTGCATGACACAGCTAAAGAAAGTGCCAAACCCTGACTAGATCTGCATGTCGTCTGGTGACCTGAAAGTAAAGATTTCCTGGAAGTGAAGCAGAAGACATCTGATGAGGTAGCTTTCCCAAGATCTCTAGACCAGGCCTGTTGGAAGTTTGTCACCAAACCTTTGATGATAACATAATACTTCAGAGGATCTCCAACATCCATGATCTTGATAACATGTGGACTTCAGAGAGAAAGTGCCTGAGAACTCCCCCCTCCTACCTCTCCTTGTTACTCAAATGTGACCTGAATAGGTTTCCAACATGCACTTTCCCTCCGATGTGAGACCTTGCCCCCAGAAAAGGTCCTTCCTGACATTAAGGGACAAAAAGCTGCAGAAACTGGAAATCCTGACCCTTGATCAGCGATGCTTTCAGAGAAAAATTTGGTCAAAAGGGAGAAATGTAAGAAAATTAACACACAGAAACCTCAGTTAAACAGAGTTGGGACACTAGAAGGGAGAGCTCTTATACGCTGCAGTTAATAATAGCAAAGGCCAACAGGAAGAAAAAAAACTCCTACCCTGGCAAGGATTCAGCCAACGAAAAGCTATGGACTCTGTTTACCAGAGCCCTCCCAACTTCCTTTTCCCCCTCTATAAAAGCGTTCTTCTTTCCTTGCCATGTGGGGACTTGCACGTGGCTCCCTATGATAGCAGACCCCGAATTGCAGTTTTCGCTGATCCAGAGTAAACCTATCTTTGTTGAAGAAATATCTGGCAGTCTGTTTGTTTCAGGTCAACAGTACATATAATCCCCCCTAAATATTTCATTGTTGGCATTAAGAGGGCATGCTGGAAATGAAATATCTATAAATAAGACATGTACATGAAATAAGATGTACAATGCAATACTCAAAATTCAATATGGTAAATATCAAATTGGAGGAATGTGCTGAGCTCTAGTATTGGAGCACTCAAAATATTTTCTACTTCTATACTTTTATTTTGGATTAATGTGAAACGTGAGCAGACGTTAATGAGAAATGGAGTTCTTCCAAAAATGTTTCTTGCTCAAACATAATACAGCAAGTATCACAGACAAGGAACTACAGTAAATAGAATGTGTTCCAGATATCTTCTGACAAAAAAAATCAGAATGAACGGAACACTAATCTTGTAAGTACTTTTAAAAAACAGAAAATAAAAAGCTTATAAATACTAAAGGGCATGCTTTGGGAAGTAAGAACAAGAGATATGAATTGAATTTTACAGGGTAACATACTCAACAGAATTGAGATTTTTAAGTCATTATCTAAGAAGGAATCAAAAAAGGCTTTAGCAAAATGTATATCTACATTCAAAAGGCAAGTAAGAATTGAATTGCTAAAAGAGTTAACAATAAAGCAAACAATAGAGAGGAGAACTGCTGTTTTAGAAATTAGCTAATATTCACTTAAATTGTTAAATCTAGTATCGGTCATGCTAACTTTAAAATAGTATAATTTTAAGAAGTTCTTCGGGGACTATGAAAATGAATGCTGAATCACAGATTTATTCTTAAGGGAACAAGAAAGCAAATGTAGCCAAATGGAGAGTCGATTGGGGGTAGGGATGAAGCATATTTCACTTTTTAAAATCATGGAAAATGTTATTTCACTGGAAATAGACTTGCTTATTCCCCTTATTCATCATGGCTGCAACAGTTTCCCTTTCTCTCTATTTTGTCTTTGCTGTGCCATACTGGAGTAGTTACAGATGTCAGACAAAATGGGTACTAGGAAATATGTAGCAATGAACGGCATCTGGAGTACATTGTGGCCTCGCTTATCACCACATGTGGTTAGAAAGCAACTGCTAATTTCCCATTTCACATCAGATTAAATAGTCACTCAGGATTCTGTAAAACTCCTGGTAAACAGCAATAAGAAAAGTATTCTTTGAACTATTTTGATTTGTATTCCCTGTGGGTCTTGAGAGCTTCACAAACTACTGGCATTCAGCCCTAACAGATGTCCTGACCTCCACAGAATTTCAAGAGCACCCTGTGAAGGGCAAAATACTTTATGCTGCTAACTGACTTCCCTTCTGTTTTATTGATACCTGCCTCAAATCCTTTCAAGAACAGAGGATAGACAGACTGTATAGAAATGATAGATAGAGAGATGATAGATAGATAGATAGAGATGATAGATAGATTGATAGATAGATGATAGATAGATTATACACGCATCCTTCCCCCACAACAAACACACACATATCGATCCACAGATATATATTTACATCTTAGTTCTCTCAAACTACTAAAAATGAATTACATCTGAGACCAACAGTCTTCAAGTTCAAATAAATTTCTTGAATTTGAAATAGTGTCTTAATTATTCACCTACCTCTAGCACAATATTAGGTACCACAAATGATCAAAAGCAGTCAAAATAAAAATAAAATAAAGTAATTAAGAAAAAGAGTTTTAAGTTTCAAGCCATGATATTATAGAAGGGCCTAGCAGTCCACTGATAAGTCAATCAATGACTTCTAAACACACAAGAGAATACTTGATCAATAAATAAACATGTTGTAGATATCCTCCAATTCTCACTACATAGGAGGAAACCTATCTGTCATTCTTAAAGCAAGTGACAAATCTACTTTTCAGGGATGAAAACCTACTATTACTGAGGATATCTTCAAAGTTTACTGCAACTCTGAAAACAGGGATGTTCCACACAATAGCTGCAAACACTCTGCTTTTTAAGGTGATTGCTCTTAATATAGGCACACTCATTTACCTATGCTTGCCATAAAGTGAAATGCCGTAAACTGCCTGTGATGTCTCACAATTGAGAAAGTTGGAGAGTCAAGCTGCTTGCAAGACTTCTAGTTGTATCTCTTTTGAGACTCTCTACAAGTGAATTAACTAGTATATGTGCTATTTACTGAAACGAAAAAAAAAGAAGAAAAAGAAATATCCTTCACGGTCTTTCAGATTACTAAATTCAGGTTACTATAAAACCCTCAGTGGAAAAAGAATTAAGGCTGCCATTTGAGAGTGGGGAATAGGAAAGAATTATGAGAATTACTGTGAAAAATGAGATAGTTGTGTAAGCAATCAAGAGAGATTGAGCTAGGAGATTTCAGCATCAATGCTTGAGAACAGTAAAGATTCATTTAAGATGGCGATGCTGCATTTCAACTATGTCTTCAGTCATATTCAGCAGCACTGTTGTAGGTCTGGATTCAGTGAAAAACTGGACTTAAGTAGGAAGATAACAAAAGAGTTGATGTGTGTGCAATAGAATGAGTCCAGTGATTTTTCATGGAATTTAAGCTAAGGGAAAGTTGATGGAGAGTGAAAGTAGCAGGATCAGTGGATTGAAGAACCAAGTGAAAATCAAAGGGTTGCTTAAGTTGAGGTATGAAAAAGAGGAGGTGGTGAATGGAGAGTGAGAAATCTGCAACTGGAAGCAATGGAAGGGTTGTACTGATAATGAGAGGATAGTGACTGTGAGAAGAAGACACTGTGAAAATGTCAAGATAAAGATCGTTTTAAGAGAGCTCAAGAAACTGAGAGTCTTGGACATTAAATGTTTCACCTATATGGATCTTGAAATTAATTAAAAAAAAGATTAGAGACCAACAGTGACTAGAATCAGTCTTTCACTAATGATATATAATTACGTCCTTCATTGTATAAAATTAAAGCTGGCATTCGCAACTCGTTAGAGGTCATAAACTGCAAAATATATGATTTTGTGAAGAATAGGAATGCAGTTTTCCCAATTTTTAAATAAAATCTTTATAACATAATGCATCCTATTTTTCTATGGGGAATATGGTTTTGCATTAAAAAAAAGTAGGACAAAAATAAATCTTTGGGAAGTTAACCTCCATATTATTAATAATGCAATAAGCTAATTTGAAAAATATTAGTAACTAACATTTGAGATGTATTATAAAATAACAACCATATTAAAGAAACAAATGTTATTTAGGATTCTTTAAGCTTATGAATATTTTACTAAAATAAATAATAAACACAGTGAATGTGTTCAAATCAAATAATTTACAAAACATAAGAGTTTTTATATGTATGCTTTTATGATAATTCAGGGAAATTTAATTTAAAAATTAAATATTTAATTCAATTTACATTTGCCCTAAGAAAAATGAATCATTTAGTAAATATAGTGGGTGAAAATGGGACATAAGAAGATTCATCAAATGTGTTCGCTATTAGCATTTGGTAGAATAAAATATATATTTAATACAATGAACATGCAATATGAATTTTATTTTCTTGATGAATTCCCACCACTTAAAATAATCTAGATTTTTTTCATTCAAAGGGAGGAATATATCCATTTAAAATAGATTTCAAGTACCGCATTATTCTTGCTTTTTTTTTTTTTAATTCTTAGAATGCAGAAGACATTGAATATCATAAAGTTAGATGACTGTTACATGGTTGCCTGCAATGTGAGTCTTATATATATTAAATATTTTCATAATGTTTTACTACTTTTATGTAATTATAACCAAACGCAACTAAGATATGTTGCTAAAACGTCTGTAAGACACTCACTCTATTTAATAGATAAAATATGCCAGGGTTCAATTTCTGGTTTTGACATTGATGTATTCTGTGATCTTATGCTCTCTGAGATGAATAACATGGTAGATTGACAGAGACCATTTTATATCATTAATACTTTCCAATTTCAACATTCTATGAACAATTTGGATATAATTGGTTTTCTAATGTGCTTGCATGTGCTTAAAAAGAGCTTCACAGAAACATTAATTTTGATCTTTGTTGACAATATCAACAAATCAAATCTAAATAAAGGTCTCGAAACTATTCAAATTATAAGATATTAGAAATTAGTGAAGTTTGAAAAAGTGAAATCTTATTAGTATTTCTGAAGCACTCCATTAAAATGGTGAAATAAATTCTTAATCATTGAGAGTCAAGATGATGAAAGGGGTATAAAGTTACATTCAGGTAAAGGAAATAGTGAACTTAATTTATATGGGTTCAGTATACATGATTATATATTTAAAGTGACCATTTACAAGCTTGAATTTTTTCAATAACTGGATATTTCTAGATACGAGTCCAAACTGGGATTGAATTTTTAATTTTTTAAATCAATTAATACAGAGAAGCTAGGGAGCATTTAATATTTATTTGGTATGCTAAGGATAACATTTGATCAAATCACATGTTGGTATCCTCCACTCCTATACCAAATAGTACTGATAACTGTTATAAAAATAACAAAAATTCTATTATGTTTTCTTAAATATTTAAAGGGAAAAAACATATTAATGTAATTATTGTTTAAACAGAAACAAATATGAAATTCTAAGGTGTCAAATTAAATAGCATCTACCCACACACAGAGATTACACACACACACACACACACACACACACACAAACACACACACACACACACACACTCATTTAACTCTTTTATTTTACCAGGTAACCGTAACCTAAGCCCAAATTTTAGCTTTATGACAACTAACAAGTAAGCAATCATTTTATTAACTTCAAAGTTTTCGAAAGTAATAAAAACCATTACTAAGATGGATTAGGAGAATTTGTTTTTAAATTTGGAGAAATACTCTTTGTCAATATTTTCCAGAACATACTGTACAACCAGGATCTATAATACATCTTAGATTATATGATGTCACTGCATGGAAAGGCCTTGCAAAAAAAAAAAAACTTTGGAAGATAATGAAATAATTTGGGAACGATGAATTCTGCTTTATTATTTATATAATCTAGGGTCAACACTGCATTAAGAACAGACATTAAGTTTCCAGCTTTATTGAATATTGAAAAATTAAATTAAAAAGACTCCTTGAACCTCCCGCACTGCAGAAATTACTGATAAATTAATAGTTTCATATATTTAAAAAAATTTTGTGATGCAAATTGGCAAACTGCTTATCCTGATAATTCTTTTACTTCATGCTTCATGTATTGATAGATTTAATCATCATGCACCGTATATTAAACAAGTATTTCAGTAATTTTGTATCGGCACTTTGTCTCCTATCTCTCTCTAGTCTTTACTGTAGATAAAATGATTAAATTATCCGTATCTTCTTCCTATTTCAAACTGATTATGCCATTACTCAAAATAATGTGCTGCTCTCCAAATTTAAAGTGCAGAAAGAATATTGACAGCCAGCACAATCTTTTTGAGAATGGTCTTTTTTGAGACTAGCTATGGTTTTTTATTCTTAGCTCCCACCAAATGGCAAAGGAATTTAATCCTATTAGGATGTGCGCAAATCAAGAACAATTTTCCTTTGGCATTATCATCTGAGACAAGTAGAATCCTCATTGTGTAAAACGTATCTCAAATTTAAAATGTAGAAGTATAACTAAAATAAAATGCATAAATTTTTAATGAAATTAGGATCAAACACTAAACAAGAACTAAATACCAAAGTCTATCATCAGTTAGGGAGTCCTATCAAGGACTCGGAACATCAAGATTTAGGAATGTGCCAAGCAAAGAATTACAGTGACAGGAACAAAACGAAACAAAGGAACAACAGCAAAGTCTCTGTGTGCACAAGTTTTTATAAATCTATGCAAAAGTAGGGTGAGGAAAAACACCAGGAGATTAATTGGTCACTGCATTAGAGTGTGAATGGAAGGTATATATATTTTTTCCTTAAAACAACTTCTCTTGTTTCACTAGAACCAAATTTATCTAAAAATTAATTTGAAAAAATAAAATAAATAATCTTTCTGTTTTTTTTCCTTCTATAAGTCAAATGTTCATGTATTATAGTGTAATCATTATTTCAGTCATAGTATGGATACTTTCATTTTTGTATAATGGAAAATGCCTGTAACAGTGACATCCATGAAACTGTAAGTATTACTCTCCCTGTTCCTCTTTTTAACATAAAAATATACCTTGAGACTGTAGGGACATTATCACATTTACATTGCTCTCATTTTTTTTTAAGGCTTATATTGATATTCCATTATATGAATACTGTGTTCTTTATGTAAATGGTGTTTGGACACTTACTTTGCCTCCAGACTTTTTGATATTACACACAACGCTGCAGTGAAGAGCTTCATACTTATAAATGATATGCTTTTGTAATAATATCCCTATACTAAATTTAAGTAAAACATGTGCACTTCAAAGGTTGATTGATGTCATACTGTCCCACAAAATATTGCCTAATTATACTCCCATCTCTATGATTTTTAGTATACTACCATCAAACTTTAAGAGTTTTGTTTCTGAAATTCTTTATTTACTAATGAATGTGGCATGCTTTCAGATGCTTATTTTTCAATATGTTTTCACTGTTTATGATACCTCTGTTAATAGCTTTTCCCTATATTTTTAAAAACTGAGTTGTTGACCCTTTCCTCCTGAGTATTAAAATAACTTTGTAAATTAATTATCCCTTTGTCATATTTCTTTGCAGTTTTTGTTTTTACTTCACACAGGAATTTTTAATTATTTTATGTACTGATATTAATTAATCATTTACCTTATGGCTTCTGCATTTTGGTCATAATTTAATATCATCATTGGCAACCTCTGTTTTCCAGATTTTTGGAGGGGACAAATGTACTTCTATAGAACATAGGAAGAAATTATTCTCTTCTCCTTTTCAACATAAATAATATTTAAGTATCAAAATGTGCTGGTTTCTTCTATAATAATCATACAACTTGATAATGAAATGCTTACATTTTCATTCTAAGGTCACCCATATCAAGTTAAAGGGGCCTTGGTTTAACTCTAGAAAGAACTGAGAAAACAAATTAACTCCATCTTCTGTCTCTCTTTACATATACATATATATTTTTATATATACTATATATTTAGATACATATATCAACTCTAGAGATAATATGATGACATTCCTTATATAAGCCAAAGTGTTGATGTTTTAGAGGAATTAATTCCTGAATGTTTCCCCTCAATCTTGCAATGACTAGCAACACAACTTTCATTGTTTTTACCCATTTCACCAGAAATACATCTTACATTTTAATAAAAAATATCTTACAGACTTTAAATAATATAGAGGCTTCTAACTCTTTGTCTTTTGTTAAAATTAACATTAAAAAGCATTGGATAGTTATTCAGTTTACTGTACAAATTTCTCAATGATTATTTGTTTTCATTTCATATGAATAAAGAAAAAGTGGCCTTTTAAAATTTTATGCTAATTTTGTTTCATATAGATTTAAATATTTAAATCAAACCAACATACTTTGATACCTAATTTTTTTCCACATAAAATTATGTAAACTATTTTGCTGGCACTGTAAACAAATCTGTTTTACTTGCTATATCTATTTGAATAAAAACATATGCAAACAATGACCTTACATTTAGTTTTCTCACTTCCTAATTCACATCATTCCTGACCTTACACCTCCATACCATTAATCACTTTTTAACCTGCATATTCATGTTCTTTTTTTCATGATTTTTCTTGAGTATGATAAAAAATCTTCTACTTTTGTTTGGACAAGTGAATGCCTAGAGAAAATTACACATATATTTTAGAAATATTTGTAAAATCTTATTTGTCTTACAATTATGGCTCATTTTAATATGTTTCTAAGTCTTCTATCCCATTTTCTCCCACAGATATTATGTTATGTCATGTAATACAATCTGAGTTGCACTCTGCGGTAGCAGGCTTTATTCTGTGTTAAAATTATGTGTTAATGGATCTTCCTCCTCCACTAATTTAGACACCAAGCTACTGAAGAGTAAAAACCATAACATATTTCATGAAATGTAATAAATTTCTGTTGACTATAAAGTCAGTTCTATTAGTTAGTTTCCTTTGGTTTTAAATAAGATAAACAAATTCTGTATTGCCTTAGAAAATAAAGGAATAAATAAAACCAAAATGACAGTAGCAAAGGCACCGACAAATATAATGGACAGCTCCAGAAATACATGAAAGAGTCTAAGGCCAGACTGAAGAACTAAACCTTAGAAGACCAGGCCTGTTGTAAGACCAGACAGGACATGAAGATTTCCTCCTAAAGCCTGGGTATTAAGTGATGTAAGCCCAGGCTCTGAGTGTCTTGGATTAATATTCTACATTGATGGGGAGGAAAAAAATGAATGGTAGTCATGGTGCAGCATAAATTTCTAACTTTGTGTGAATCTCTATTTTTCCATATAAATATGGAAATAGCTGCTAGAAGTACTTTCTAGTGTATTAAGAGTTATTCCCAGAGAAGATAATATTGGAATAAACAAGCAGCCAAACCAAGATGTATTTAATGCATCTGGATGGCAGGAGATTCCAGTGTTTGCCCTGAGGATTATTAATTATCAATATAGTACTAATCAGCATATAGTGAGCATGCAGTCTGGGCCAGATGATACACTGGATACAATATTCTGTTTAATCCTCAAAGCCACTCTGCAAGGTAGGTTAAGGTCACAATAATCCCCATTTTATATGTAATGAATCTAAGGCTTAGATTATTCCATTAGTAATATTTTAATATTTTCCCATGTAGTATAATTTTCCCTCTTGTCACAGTTATATTGAAAGGTTTCATATTTATTATGATGTTTTGCACCTGGTAATCTTTCAATAATATTGTTGTGTACTGAATAATTAAATAACTGATAAAATTTATTTAAAATAAACAGATACAGGAACAAATTACAGGTGACACCACTTGTTCCTTATAATGGAAAAATGTGTAAACTTGCCATGATGACAATTTTAATGATGAAATGAGAATATAATTTTATATTTAGTAAGAATCAATATATCACTATTTATCTGTACCTATGTAGGGGCAACAAGGTTTTCCCTTTACCCTCTTAGGGTTTTTAATCTGGACCTGAGAATTAAACTGACATAAGACAGATTGACAGGAAATAAGCACCCAAATTTATATGTTTTACATGACATGGGAGCCCTCATGAGGAATGAAGACCCAAAGGAACGATGGAACCTACACGCTTTTATAGCACGTTGAGCAGAGAGTCATTGTGGAAAGTAACTAAACTACGTGGAGAGGGTAAAGAGAGATACAATTTATTTTCACAGGGTCTGTTTGTATGAAATTATCTGTGTCTCAACTTCTTGCCCTTGATAATAATAATGTTATTTCAACTGGGGGGACATTTTAACATGGGAATTTCATATCCTGCTTTTAAGAAAAAGAATGAAGGTCAGAGTGCTTTCTTGCGTTGCTTTTTAAAAGTGCCTCTAATTTAAAATAATTGTTATGCCAACATGGCATGTTTTGGAGTGGCATATTTTGTCACTCTTCATTTATATCTATATATCTGTATCTACTCTCATGTTTATATATATACATCTGCTTTTAAATCTACTTCACTATACATACGTATGTCAACACATATAATTATATCTATTTATAAATTACTATAAAACAATAAAACTAGCTTCATACTTTTATTCATGCATCAACTTTTTAAAATGGGACAATACTTGAAGAACTTTGAGCTAAGGTTATCATAAAGCAAGAATTTTATACCAGTCTCTGTTGCATTCATATATAATAATGTTAGGCATAAGTCAACAATAAATCTATGTTCAAAATTGCATGTGAAGGTATCAAAAAATATTTTAAATTCTGTTTCTTAGTTAGAAACAAGAATGTTTGTGTGTGTGTTCATTTTGGTTTCTTAATGTAGGCAATACAGATGACTTCTTTTTAACTTAAGCTAACCAGTAATAGAATAATAAACCAGTCTGAAGTAATGAAAGAAGAGCTCACTCTCCAAAAAATCCTATTTGTTTGTACTGTTTTCTATATTATTTACTTTTTATACCTTGAAATAATAACATGTTTTGACTAGAAGTAATCTCACAGAGTTAAGATAAAAAAAATTACTCTTGAAGACTTGTCCTAAAAGACAAAGATATGCCCTGGTCAAAATTATGTGGGGTTAGCCTCACTGTGAGTTTATGTGGATAAAGTAAAGGATTCTTCAATTGCAAAATCTGTCTTGTGAAATTTCCCTTTTGTTGATGATCTGCTGACTTTTTATCCCATAAATGCTATTGCCTTAAGCTCTACCTGCATACGATATTTAGGCAGTATACTAACATTGCCATTTTCTGGAGTTCAGGCATACTAGTACTTTTAATTTGTGTGCCTAATACTACTTCTTGTCCATATACTTCTGAATTGTGAGCTCCTGTTTAAGAGTGCTTTTTCAAGTGGAAATACTGAGAGGCCTGGGTTGAATTGACTGTTTTTTCCTTAGAGTTTGCATATAAGATAAGAATCTTATTGCCCTGGAACCAATTTGGCAGTGGATAGGAGGGGAGGTGGATTTCTTTTTGGAAGATTTCTAGACTAAGTATTTAGTATATATTTCAACCTCAAACACCTATGATGCTCAACCCATTAGTTATGAATTCTAAGTGTGAATTAACTTTTTACCCATGCATTTGGAAAAAGTAGTTAATGTTCCTTGTGCTACTTGGCATTTTTTTTTTCCAAATCTAACTTTTCTTTTAAGATGTAGCTTTATTTAGGGATCTTTGTCCCAAATCTTCACTAAATATTTTATCTCCTATTTCTAGAAGAGTATATATATGCTAAATTTTAGTTCTGTTCCTTCTAGTACATTTTGGGATTTAGTAAAACAACAAAACACAATGCAAACAAAATACCATCTAAGATTTTTTTCTAAGATTATTGCAATTTTCATCTAAGGAAATGGAACATGAATATCAATAATGTCTATGGATATATAAGTAGCTAGTGATCTTGCAGGTCTCACCATCCTCTCCTTCCTTCACTGTCTCCAAGTTTAGAACATATTCCCACCACCCACCACACATTTTTCCCCATTAACTCTTCCTACATCTAGGCTTCATACAGGATAAATTTATTCGTCCAAACTCTTTTCAGGATATTTTGCAAACATACACAGATTCTTAAGAGGAATTCCAGTGACAAATGTTGATGTGAAAGTATTTTCTAATGTTTTGTAAGTGTGTATGCAGTTACTTTTTCTCTTCTCCCTTTTTCTGCTCACTAGGACTAAAGAAAGGAAAGTCAATTAAGATTAAGCTCATTGTGTGTGGCAAATTTCACTTTAAATCAATAAAGTATTTCATTAGGTTATATTGTCCTGAGGCTGATGAAATCCCTTGCTTTCTTTGATGCTGATCTGTCTCACCTTACCTTGCTGGTGATACTAGCAATGCTTTTGGATAGTAAAAATATTTTTGTTGGGAGACTATTACTCCCAGGCAGAGTAGTTGACAAGTGAAGGAGCCCTTTACCCATTAGCATATGGACTGTAACTCTGAAAGCTGTTGCAAATATGCAAATAATCAGGCTAGTAAATCCCCCCCATTCAAACTTGTGCTGATACAACTGAGTGAGATTAACATTTGTTCCAATTTTGTTGCCAGATATGAAAGAATAGAGGTGATTTTAGTCAGTCTAAACCTCCTAGGATAATTTGGTATATGTTGGATATGAATGACCCATTTCTGGCTTCCCAATTTATGAGACTGTTTTAATCTTGGTTGGGATGCATTTGTTCCTGAATTCACTATGCTTATTTACATAGACATATTCTGTTTTAAAAATATGGAAACTTCCTATATCCTGGATTGATTTCTCAGAGGGATGTGTTTAAAAAACAACTGCTTCAACCATTGTTTTATAGAGATGACTATCTTAGCATTATATCACTTTTCTAGAGGTCAGTATTACTCAATTTTGTTAATCTGAAACAGTAACAACATAAGGAATTGAAAATTGTATTTTCTTTATCAACAGTGGCATATATACTACCAAACCTAACAGAAAAATAAATATTACCTAACGACTCTTTTTTTAAAGAAATGATTCTGTTATGTTTGCATTTTATATTCTGAGCAAAATCTTATGGCTTGTGCCCAACGAGTGTCCTTTCAAAGGTGTCATTGCCAGAGCAAATTAATTCATGGCTCACACTATGCACTGTCAGCATCTATTGTTATCTTTTTTCTTCTTCCCTGTCATTCAGATTAATAACATAAGTGGTGCTATGCTTACAGCTTTCTTCCCCTTGTCACTTGACTCAGAATCTCCTTTGCACAAGCAATTTTTCTTCAGCAAATTTAAGTGTACTGCAATATATCTGTGTTTAGTTAAAAGTGCTATACGATCATTTCTCTTCTGACTACTCTTATTAAAACTAATTAAATAGACCTTTTTGTATTGCAGGTTTTTATTTCCTAAACACTTCATTACAGAATGGATTTGGGGTTTGCAACCATTTTTGGTCATACTCTGACACCTTTTAAAATGAGCTTTTCATTAAAAATATTAAACCACTAACAACATACATAGTATATTCACTTTTCTTAAGTCTCATGTTTATGAAATTCTTGCCAACTGTTTATGGAAATCATCCACACAATATGAATCTATGCATGAAATGAAGTGAAAGTGGTAAATTATGCTATATTCAAACATAACTGTAATCAAAGATATGTGTTTTACTACAAAGTGTGTAAGTGGTTAGGTTCAGAAGGAATTCAGTACTTGTTCCACTGAACAAACAAAAGACCAGAAAACTTACAGTCATCTTCACTCATAAACCAGGAAGCTCGCAAAGCAAGACCAATAGTTTATGGAAATCTTAGGCTAGACTTGTGTTTTGAAGATGCTGACAAAACTTTTAATATAGGTGTTGACTGAAAAAAATGCACAGTGTGACAGCTGTGAGTTCAGTTTTATTTGGGAACTTACTGAGGACTACTGCCCAGGAGATAGCCTCTCAGCTCTTAGGAACTGCTCCGAAAAGGTAGGAAGAGAGGTCAGTATGTATGTGATCTTAGCGAAGGAGGTATGTACAATCAGGTAGACATCTCAGTAGAAGTTTGCTGCTAGTCACAAGGAGCAGATGTCTCTGTTAATGATTTTAGTGTTTTTCTATGTATGAGAAGATGCAAGAAATTGGGTTCATAAAATGCATCTAACTATCTGAAGGCCTGTTCTGCCAGTTTTTCCCAGAGCACAGAGAGCCTCATTCCTGATCTCCATCCTGAACGCCTTTCAGGGTGTGTTAAAGGTCAGTGACTGCAGGGGCTAGTGACTTCACTCTTGTAGAATCAGATAGTGAGCAACATTCTTTAGTTGTCATAAGAAACAAAAACTACTACAGATATTTCAAACTCATTACAGTTGCTGGAAGATTGGGTTTGAAGTCAGGGCCCTGCAACTGGGCTTCAAGTTCATGCTATTGCAGCTACTGCCACAATCCAGAAGTCAACAAGCAGCTGTTGCAACCACTCAGCATTCAGGACGCTGCAGGAAACCATTGCTAATTTCATAGCTGCCCTATACCCCGTAGTTTGTTCTTATACATTGAAACACAGAGGTTTTCTGTTGTGCACATTAATATCAGTCTCCACTGAAGCTGGGGGATGAACAGATTCGGCCTCCTCTGCCTTCCCAATCTGGCATGGGCTCATTTACTTGGAACAACCTAAATCACATCTCAAACTTTTGGGGGAAGAGAGTCTGGGATTGTAGCTTTTAGCCTGTCTGTTCTTGCAATATGGTGAGAGTGGGATAAAGTGGTGGGAATGAATGCTGAGTGTCAGTAGACAATAACTGGTATAGCAAGAATTTCACTGACCTAATAGTTACTGTTATGTGAGGTGTCGGAAGTGTCTACTTTCCAAGCTGAGAAAGCCTGGGAGAGAGTCATAGGATGAGCTCTTCAGCAGTGTATTATCTTTTCCAATTACCTTCTTCAGCTTCATGTGAACTCTCTTTAAAGAGAGAAATGAAAATTTGAACATCTAGAACATCTGGAACATCTAGGTCATTTCACCAGGATCCTGGAGGGAGGGAGATAAGACATTTAATCTTTACAGCTCCCTATTGTGTCCCAGTAAGTCTGAAGAGCTCTGGTTTTCCCAAAAGTGCAGAAAATGCCAGGGGACTTGTTCTCTCCGAAATCTTCCTCTGTAACACTGGGGTGTGGCAGAGAGACCTCTTGTTATTCTTTTTTCATTCCCTTGTAAAATTTCCACCTTTGTGTGTCAGCAGAATATATGACTTTCTTCTAACCAATAGATTCTGGCAGAGATGATGGGCTATCACCGTGGCCATTACACAGCATTACAATACCATGCATGCAATTATTTCCCTTGAGCTCTTTCTCATGAGCATTCTACAGTGCTGAATATTTCTGCATTTTCAAGGAATGAGCTACAAGAAAAACTACCTTATAATTTAATTCACGTTTTTGAAATAAAAGGAATTAAAGCATAGTTAGCCTGTGTTAAAGCAAATATATTTTCAAATACAATATATGATATGTTAATGTAATAGAGTAATTATACAGTGTTTTGTATTAAAATGTTAATTTTTAGACTATATCAAAAGAACATTTAAGGGTTCCATTGAATCTGAAATGATGTTAAATTAAGATAATGTAAAATGAAACAAATATAACTTATTTAGCACATTGTTCAGAACCTAATTATGAACTGGAGTGGTACCAACTGTCTTTAATATTTATTTTCTTTATGCTCAGTAATCAATTCAGTACTCATTTTGCTCTGAGAAAACTGCCTTGTAGTATTTCTTTTTTTCACTGTGGCATGGTACAGTCTTGCGCACGTACATGAAAACCAGCTTTTCATTTTCTACAACATAAAATTTAATGTATTCAATCTCAACTGGTCCCCAAATTGCATTTTACAAAATGAAATTTTATATAGAAAGAAAAAAATCCCTGATCAAATACACGTGGACAACACTAGATTAAACTGTTTCTGTTCGTGTTTGGTTGTTTGTTGTTGTTGAATTATGTACAGTTGTACCTTGTTTTACTGTGCTTTGCTTCATTGCGTTTTTTACAAATTGAAGATTTGTCACAATCCTGTGTCAAGCCAGTCTATGGGCACTATTTTTCCAATAGCATATTCTCACTTTGTATCTCTGTGTCACATTTTGGTAATTCTCACAATATTTCAAACTTTTCCATTATTATTATATTTATTATGGTGATCTGTGATACTTTGATATTACTACTATAACTCTCTGAAGGCTCAGATGATGGTTAGCATTTTTTAGCAATAAAGTATTTTATAATTGTTATGAACTTTTTAAAAACATAATGCTATTGTACATTTAATGGACTACAGCATAGGGCAAACATAATTTTTATATACACTGGGAAACGAAAAAATTCATGTGACTCATTTTATTGCAATATTCACTTTATCGCAGTCGTCTGGAACCGAATCTGCAGTATCTCTGAGGTGTGTCTGTATTTGTTTTACTTCCATACCTCTGTGAACCTTGACTGTGTATCAAGAAGGATAACCTCTTGTGAATATTAATTTCTCAAAGTTATTCAACTAAAGTAGGCTTTGTTCAAAGAACACCTAATATTACATAGAGCCAGAGTTCCCCAAAACACTTCTGAAGAATCTTTTGTCTAGATAAATGTAGAACAACTACTTTCCAAAATTTCCAGAAAATCTTAAAGATTTTAAAAATTGTATTATATCCTGTCTACCAAATTCAACAGAGAACCAAATAAGACAGATACCCTCATGTGCATTGAAGCTATATAAAAACTATACATTTTTATTTGGTGACATTTAATGAAGGTCATCTCTGCAATTAAGACATGGACTATGTTGTGCATGTGTCAAAACTTCAGAATATTGAAGATAAAAGTATAATACATATTATTTCCCACATTTTCTACATATACATATATTGAAAATTAATCTAAGTATTTCTATACTAGCAATATTCCTATAGTGCAACAGAGTATTTTAACAAATTTAGGTTTAAAAATAGAGTAATTCAATAAAATATACTGTTTCTGTTATTGTGTAAAATATACCTAAAATGATTCAGCTCAGAGTCCATACAAATATTTAAAATAACAAGTTGAATCATATCTTCATTTGCTTGATTAATCATTTTAGACCTCTTCGAGTTTTGATATATTTGAGATTTCCCCCCTTAAATAAATACAATTTCAAAAATCAATATATGACCATAACCATCTCTCAGGACTGGCCAGAGATACAGGCTTTTAAAACACAAAGATATTAATGGTGAAATTTTCAGACAACAAGATGGGTAAAAGATATTTTTAAGTAGGCATTCCCTCCAGGTTTCCTCTTCCATTTTTTATAAAATATCAGTCCCGTTTCAATGTTTCAACATCTTTCTGAATTTGGTGGTAACTTTTTTCAAACTAGATGCATATCTTTAATTGCTTTGGAGGAAAATCCCATTTAAAAACACAATGAGCTTATTAATGATTCTCTCTTTAGGGAGTTACAAACAATATAACATCTATAATAGTTTTAACACCCTAATGTATATTTCACCATATATGATGTAAGAATATCTCCAGTAGTGTTGAATCGATGAATTAGTGCTTTTCTGATATGCGCTTTCCTTGAACCACTAATTTAAATTAAGACTGTTGTGTTGCAATGATATACTGAGTGGCAATTTGAACCCTTAAGACCAATTATTTGTACTATACTTCTCAGTTACAATTTCTGTTGCATCTACTATCCTTATATAAACTTTACTTTCTGTTGTTTATAAGTTAGACCCATAGCTTGTCTGTGGCTTATGAAAAAGATTATTGTAAAAAAATCTCTTTATAACTACAGAAAAACTCTATCTTGGGAATTTTGATTAAGACACAGCAAGAGAATCTACTAAATAGTACTGAGATATTAGGCAACAGTAACTTAGCTATATTAATAGTGATAGAAGAAAATCATAATTTACAAGTAACTTCTAGCAGTGTCCTCTGGGGTGTCCTGATTTCAGTTATAATCTCTGTGAAGCCCAGTGGAAAATCACAACCACTACCCTCAAGCTCCAGTGAGACACACCTATCTATCCTTGGTAATAAACACCTATTTTCTGTAGCTAACGTGATCCTTAGAAAAAAATGAAGCAAAACTCACAGTAAAACATTTTTAAATTTCATTGTATCCAATTACTGTGTGAATCTTGTCAGCTATACATGCTATGATGTCCTACCTGACTAATAAATAGCAGCATACTAATTTTTAAAGTCCTTGTCTAATATTTGCTTGGAAAACTAAACTGCACTGACAATACATTGAGCAAAGATTTTAAGAACTGACTATTAAACACAGAATTCCTAAGATTTGTTTGTAAAATCAAATTAGTGATGTCTGTTACAGTTTACTTTGAAGAGAGTGGTTTGTCTGGCATGCTTATCTGTTATGTCTTAGCACAGCAATTGTCAAATAATAGGTATTTTGGTCACAGTATTGCCAAAAAAGGGAAAACATCCAATTAACATTCCAAGGAAATGCTTTTACTGCTGCCAAGAGCTAAGATAAATGTATAATACTGAAAATAATTTTTCAATATTTTTCTAAGTCATTCTGTCTCTGTTTTAAGGGGACAGATATCACTTTATCATATATTAATTTGCTAATTTCAGTTTTTCTTGTTACTTGTTGTCATTATAATTTACCATTCTTGTAAAGCTGATTAGGTTAGGTGACTCAAAGCCAGCAAGCTCTAGGAGTTCAAATTTCTTTTTATCCCAATTTGATTCCTTGGAAGTTGAGTAGGGAGACCTGATGTCTGTACTCCCTAATAGTGCTTTCAGAAAATAGTACTTTCAGAAAATCAATCTACTGCACTGCATGTTTTAACTTAATTCTGTTATCCCTTCCGTTTGATAGTTAAGAATTAGGCTGGTATAAAATAAAATCCTTTTCTGGCAAACACTACAGTGACTTTTCAGAAAACTATCAACCCAATCTCATAACACTGTTCATCATGATCTACGTAAATTGCAATTCAGGGAAAGTAACAGGCTGTGAACAAATATAGGATGACCAGCAAAGTTTATTACTTCTTCATAATGCATTAGGAGATTTATATAAGATAATGCATACAATAAAACAGAAAAGTGTCTATTTAGTATATTTTAAATGAATATTAACTAATTATTTTATATTTATCAATATGTATCTTTGTTATGACCTACTTTAGCTGAAGTCAGTGAAGAAAGATGCTTCATTAAAATATAAAGGTCATTTTTATCAATATATGAATATTTTCTAGTGTTCTATGAAAAAAGAGTTTTCTGCATAAACCATCTATCTTTATCTCCTCACTAAATATTGCACAGGTTAAAAAAATATATATAATCTCACATAGGATTTGAATTCAGGCAAATTGCCATTGCATCCTGCTCTGTTATATACAATATAATTTTATATATGAACACAGATGGATAAAAGTTAAGTAGCCTTGTAGATTTAGACAAATGGTGATGATGATGATGGTGATAAAGGACCATTTCTATTTTCTCAGTGATATAAGAAGCAGGGGACGAGGGGAACATGGCGGAAGAGTAAGACGCAGAGATCACCTTCCTCCCCACAGATACACAAGACATACATCTACACGTGGAACAACTCCTAGAGAACACCTACTGAACGCTGGCAGAAGACCTCAGACCTCCCAAAAGGCAAGAAAGTCCCCACGTACCTGGGTAGGGCAAAAGAAAAAAAAGAAAAAACAGAAGCAAAAGAATAGGGACGGGACCTGCACCAGTGGGAGGGAGCTGTGAAGGAGGAAAAGTTTCCACACACTAGGAAGCCCCTTCGCGGGCGGAGACTGCGGGTGGCGGAGGGGGGAAGCTTCGGAGCCGCGGAGGAGACCACAGTAACAGGGGTGCGGAGGGCAAAGCTGAGAGATTCCTGCACGGAGGATCGGGGCCAACCGGCACTCACCAGCCCGAAAGGCTTGTCTGCTCACCTGCCGGGGCGGGAGGGCTGCGAGCTGAGGCTCGAGCTTTGGTCGGAGCGCAGGGAGAGGACTGGGGTTGACGGCATAAACACAGCCTGAAGGGGTTAGTGCACCACGGCGGGGCCGGGAGGGAGTCCGGGAAAAGGTCTGGAGCTGCCGAAGAGGCAAGAGACTTTTTCTTACCTGTTTCCTGGTGCGCGAGGAGAGGGAATTAAGAGCGCTGCTTAAAGGAGCTCCAGAGACTGGCGTGAGCCGCGGCTAAAAGCGCGGACCCCAGAGACGGTCAGGAGACGCTAAGGCTGCTGTTGCCACCGCCAAGAAGCCTGTGTGCGAGCACAGGTCACTCTCCACACCTCCTTTCCAGGGAGGCTGTGCAGCCCGCCACTGCCGCGTTCCCGGGATCCAGGGACAACTCCCCCGAGAACGCACAGTGTGCCTCAGACTGGTGCAACGTCACGTCGGCCTCTGCCGCCGCAGGCCCGCCCCGCTCTCCGTGCACCTCCCTCCCCCCCCCCGCCCCGGCCTGAGTGAGCCAGAGCCTCCGAGTCAGCGGCTCCTTTAACCCCGTCCTGTCTGAGCGAAGAACAGACGCCCTACGGCGACGTATACGCAGAGGCGGGGCCAAATCCAAAGCTGAGCCCGCAGCAGATTAAACCTCCACAATCAACTTGATATATCCTGCATCTGTGGAATACAAGAACAATGAATCATCCCAAATTGTGGAGCCCTGTGGATGAAAGCCTCTTGGTGCTGCAGCCAGGAGTCAGTGCTGTGCCTCTTAGGTGGGAGAGCCAACTTCAGGACACTGGTCAACAAGACACCTCCCAGCTCCACATAATATCAAATGGCGAAAATCTCCCAGAGATCTCCATCTTAACGCCAGCACCCAACTTCATTCAACAACCAGCAAGCTACACTGCTGGACACCCTATGCCAAACAACTAGCAAAACAGAAACACAACCCCACCCATTAGCAGAGAGGCTGCCTTAACTCATAATAAGTCCACAGACACCCCAAAACACACCACCAGACGTGGACCTGCCCACCAGAGAGACAAGATACAGCCTCATCCACCAGTACACAGGCACTAGTCCCCTCCACCAGGAAACCTACACAACCCACTGAACCAACCTTAGCCACTGGGGACAGACACCAAAAACAACGGGAACTACGAACCTGCAGCCTGTGAAAAGGAGACGCCAAACACAGTAAGATAAGCAAAATGAGAAGACAGAAAAACACACAGCAGATGCAGGAGCAAGGTAAAAACCCACAAGTCCTAACAAATGAAGAGGAAATAGGCAGTCTACCTGAAAAAGAATTCAGAATAATGACAGTAAAGATGATCCAAAATCTTGGAAATAGAATAGACAAAATTCAAGAAACATTTAACAAGGACCTAGAAGAACTAAAGAGGAAACAAACAATGATGAACAACACAATAAATGAAATTAAAAATACTCTTGATGGGATCAATAGCATAATAACAAAAACCGGATAAGTGACCTGGAAGATAAAATAGTGGAAATAACTACTGCAGAGCAGAATAAAGAAAAAAGAATTAAAAGAAATAAGGACAGTCTCAGAGACCTCTGGGACAACATTAAATGCACCAACATTCGAATTATAGGGGTTCCAGAAAAAGAAGAGAAAAAGAAAGGAACTGAAAAAATATTTGAAAAGATTATAGTTGAAAATTTCCCTAATATGGGAAAGGAAATAGTTAATCAAGTCCAGGAAGCACAGAGAGTCCCATACAGGATAAATACAAGGAGAAATACGCCAAGACACATATTAATCAAACTGTCAAAAATTAAATACAAAGAAAGCATATTAAAAACAGCAAGGGAAAAACAACAAATAACACACAAGGGAATACCCATAAGGTTAACAGCTGATCTCTCAGCAGAAACTCTGCAAGCCAGAAGGGAGTGGAAGGGCATATTTAAAGTGATAAAGGAGAAAAACCTGCAACCAAGATTACTCTATCCAGCAAGGATCTCATTCAGATTTGATGGAGAAATTAAAACCTTTACAGACAAGCAAAAGCTGAGAGAGTTCAGCACCACCAAACCAGCTTTACAACAAATGCTAAAGGAACTTCTCTAGGCAAGAAACACAAGAGAAGGAAAAGACCTACAATAACAAACCCAAAACAATTAAGAAAATGGAAATAGGAAAATACATATTGATAATTACCTTAAATGTAAGTGGACTAAATGCTCCCATCAAAAGACACAGATTGGCTGAATGGATACAAAAACAAGACCCATATATATGCTGTCTACAAGAGACCCACTTCAGACCTAGAGACACATACAGACTGAAAGTAAGGGGACGGAAAAAGATATTCCATGCAAATGGAAACCAAAAGAAAGCTGGAGGAGCAGTTCTCATATCAGACAAAATAGACTTTAAAATAAAGAGTATTAGAAGAGACAAAGAAGGACACTACATAATGATCAAGGGATCGATCCAAGAAGATATAACAACTGTAAATATTTATGCACCCGACATAGGAGCACCTCAATACATAAGGCAAATACTAATAGCCATAAAAGGGGAAATTGACAGTAACACATTCATAGTAGGGGACTTTAACATCCATCTTTCACCAATGGACAGATCATCCACAATGAAAATAAATAAGGATACATAAGCTTTAAATGATACACTAAACAAGATGGACTTAATTGATATTTATAGGACACTCCATCCAAAAATAACAGAATACACATTTTTCTCAAGTGCTCATGGAACATTCTCCAGGATAGATCATATCTTAGGTCACATATCAAGCCTTGGTAAATTTAAGAAAATTGAAATTATATCAAGTATCTTTTCCGACCACTATGCCATGAGACTAGATATCAATTACAGGAAAAGATCTGTAAAAAATACGAACATATGCAGGCTAAACAATACACTACTTAATAACGAAGTGATCACTGAAGAAATCAAAGAGGAAATTAAAAAATACCTAGAAACAAATGACAATGGAGACACGACGACCCAAAACCTATGGGATGCAGCAAAAGCAGTTCTAAGAGGGAAGTTTACAGCAATACAAGCCCACCTTAAGAAATAGGAAACATCTCGAATAAACAACCTAACCTTGCACCTAAAGCAATTAGAGAAAGAAGAACAAAAAAACCCCAAAGTTAGCAGAAGGAAAGAAATCATAAAAATCAGATCAGAAATAAATGAAAAAGAAATGAAGGAAACAATAGCAAAGATCAAGAAAACTAAAAGCTGGTTCTTTGAGAAGAAAAACAAAATAGATAAACTATTAGCCAGACTCATCAAGTAAAAAAGGGAGAAGACTCAAATCAATAGAATTAGAAATGAAAACGGAGAAGTAACAACTGACACTGCAGAAATACAAAAGATCATGAGAGATTACTACAAGCAACTCTATGCCAATAAAATGGGCAACCTGGAAGAAATGGACAAATTCTAAGACATGCACAACCTGCCAAGACTGTATTAGGAAGATATAGAAAATATGAACAGACCAATCACAAGCACTGAAATTGAAACAGTGATCAAAAATCTTCCAACAAACAAAAGCCCAGGACCAGATGGCTTCACAGGCGAATTCTATCAAACATATAGAGAAGAGCAATCACCTATCCTTCTCAAACTCTTCCAAAATATAGCAGAGGGAGGAACACTCCCAAACTCATTGTACGTGGCCACCATCACCTTGATACCAAAACCAGACAAGGATGTCACAAAGAAAGAAAACTATAGACCAATATCACTGATGAACATAGATGCAAAAATTCTCAACAAAATACTAGCAAACAGAGTCCAACAGCACATTAAAAGGATCATACACCATGATCAAGTGGGGTTTATTCCAGGAATGCAAGGATTCTTCAATATATGAAAATCAATCAATGTGATAAACCATATTAACAAACTGAAGGAGAAAAACCATATGGTCATCTCAATAGATGCAGAGAAAGCTTTTGACAAAATTCAACACCCATTTATGATAAAAACCCTGCAGAAAGTAGGCATAGAGCGAACTTTCAACATAATAAAGGCCATATATGACAAACCCACAGCTAACATCATCCTCAATGATGAAAAACTGAAAGCATTTCCACTAAGATCAGGAACAAGACAAGGTTGCCCACTCTCACCACTCTTATTCAACATAGTTTTGGAAGTTTTAGCCGTAGCAATCAGAGAAGAAAAGGAAATAAAAGGAATCCAAATCGGAAAAGAGGAAGTAAAGCTGTCACTGTTTGAAGATGACATGATACTATACATAGAGAATCCTAAAGATGTTAGCTCTAGAGCTAAACAATGAATTTGGTAAAGCTGCAGGATACAAAATTAATGCACAGAAATCTCTGGCATTCCTATACACTAATGATGAAAAATCTGAAAGTGAAATCAAGAAAACACTCCCATTTACCACTGCAACAAAAAGAATAAAATATCTAGGAATATACTTACCTAAGAAGACAAAAGACCTATATGCAGAAAATTTTAAGACACTGGTGAAAGAAATTAAAGATGATACAAATAGATGGAGAGATATACCCTGTTCTTGGATTGGAAGAATCAACATTGTGAAAATGACTCTACTACCCAAAGCAATCTACAGATTCAATGCAATCCCTATCAAACTACCACTGGCATTTTTCACAGAACTAGAACAAAAAATTTCACAATTTGTATGGAAACACAAAAGACCCCGAATAGCCAAAGCAATCTTGAGAACGAAAAATGGAGCTGGAGGAATCAGGCTCCCTGACTTCAGACTATACTACAAAGCTATAGTAATCAAGACAGTATGGTACTAGCACAAAAACAGAAAGATAGATCAATGGAACAGGATAGAAAGCCCAGAGATAAACCCACATACATATGGTCCCCTTATCTTTGATAAAGGAGGCAGGAATGTACAGTGGAGAAAAGACAGCCTCTTCAATAAGTGGGGCTGGGAAAACTGGACAGGCACATGTAAATGTATGAAATTAGAACACTCCCCAACACCATACACAAAAATAAGCTCAAAATGGATTAAAGACCTAAATGTAAGGCCAGAAACTATCAAACTCTTAGAGGAAAACAGGCAGAACACTCTATGACATAAATCACAGCAAGATCCTTTTTGACCCACCTCCTACAGAAATGGAAATAAAAACAAAAATAAACAAATGGGACCTAATGAAACTTCAAAGCTTTTGCACAGCAAAGGAAACCATAAACAAGACCAAAAGACAACCTTCAGAATGGGAGAAAATATTTGCAAATGAAGCAACTGACAAAGGATTAATCTCCAAAATTTACAAGCAGCTTATGCAGCTCAATAATAAAAAAACAAACAACCCAATCCAAAAATGGGCAGAAGACCTAAAGAGACATTTCTCCAAAGAAGATATACAGACTGCCAACAAACACATGAAAGAATGCTCAACATCATTAATCATTAGAGAAATGCAAATCAAAACTACAATGAGATATCATCTCACACCAGTCAGAATGGCCATCATCAAAAAATCTAGAAACATTAAATGCTGGAGAGGGTGTGGAGAAAAGGGAACGTTCTTGCACTGCTGGTGGGAATGTGAATTAGTACAGCCACTATGGAGAACAGTATGGAGGTTCCTTAAAAACTACAAATAGAACTACCATATGACCCAGCAATCCCACTACTGGGCATATACCCTGAGAAAACCATAATTCAAGAAGAGTCATGTACCAAAATGTTCATTGCAGCTCTATTTACAATAGCCTGGAGATGGAAACAACCTAAGTGCCCATCATCGGATGAACGGAAAAAGAAGATGTGGCACATATATACAATGGAATATATTACTCAGCCATAAAAAGAAGCGAAATTGTGCTATTTGAAATGAGGTGGATAGACCTAGAGTCTGTCATACAGAGTGAAGTAAGTCAGAAAGAGAAAGACAAATACCGTATGCTAACACATATATATAGAATTTAAGAAAAAAAAATATATCATGAAGAACCTAGAGGTAAGACAGGAATAAAGACACAAACCTACTAGAGAACGGACTTGAGGATATGCGGAGGGGGATGGGTGAGCTGTGACAAAGCGAGAGAGAGAGGCATGGACATATATACACTACCAAATGTAAGGTAGATAGCTAGTGGGAAGCAGCCGCATAGCGCAGGGAGATCAGCTCAGTGCTTTGTGACCACCTAGAGGGGTGGGATAGGGAGGGTGGGAGGGAGGGAGACGCAAGAGGGAAGAGATATGGGAACATATGTATATGTATAACTGATTCACTTTGTTATAAAGCAGAAACTAACACACCATTGTAAAGCAATTATACCCCAATAAAGATGTCAAAAAAAAAAAAAAAGAAAAGAAGCAAGGTTATCCCTCAGAGTGATGGAGGGAGACTTTCATGGTGGTGTTAGGAGTTAAGAGATATTTCCAATAGGTGAGTAAGAGTGTAGGAGAGTGAAGATGATCATCATTCAAAAAAAAAAAAAAAAAGAAAAAGGACAAGTCTACATGGTTAATTTTTTCTAGCCATTTTTAGCTATTTACAGGCAGAAAGTAGATTTAGTCACGGCTGGGGATGAGAGTATGGAAGGCAATAAGGATAAGAGAGCTTAGAATATGTACCAGAGTGGTTATATAGTAACTGAGTTTGGAATCTGGTGAACCAAGAGGATAAAGACCAAGGCCACGGAGAGTAGAAAGTCAGTTAACAGGTTGTCCAAATAGGGTCAAGGAATTTTGGGAGAGGAGTTCATAGCGACAGAAAGCTGGGATTCAGAGAATAAGATGATTGTAATCTAAGTACCAGTAACAATGCAGTTATGGGTGTTGACAAGGTCTAGGGTATAATTTGTTGGCTGAAGTCCACTGAAAGAATAGATAGGTTCAGGGTGTCAAAGAATTAAGAACCCAGGGTTTTGGAAAAACTGACTATGTAGATGCTGAAGCTACAAAGAATGATGTTAGGAGCGTGGGATGTTCCACCATCTATTTAGGAAAATTCAACACGTTTATGGAGAGTGACCTATCTGCAGTTTCTATAAATCATTCTCATTTTCTTATGCTGCTTTATTTTCCCTATTTACTAAATAATTCGTATTTATATACGGCTTTATAATTTCCAAAAATATTTTAAATACTTCGATTTACTCAATTTTTTACAGCAAAACTACTTAGTGTATAGGAAACTAATATGATGATTTCAGAGAAAAGGAAATCAAGATTCAGTATCTGACTCTATCTTTATTTAAATGCAGTTTGTTTGTTTTTAATCTTTGTAGGATACCTGCTTTTTAAACACTATGGCTTAATATTCCCATGGTGTTGAGGTAATATCTTTCATTTAAAGAATTAGGTTATCTTGAACGTCAGACTTTTGCAACATGGTACTAATTAAATCCATCTAACTGAATCCTCTCTGAATCCCGAACTCAAATTCCTGGTGCTTTCTTAACACCTCCACTTGCACATATGCCAAATCTCAAACAGTAGTTGTCCAAAATGCAAATATTTGTTCACAGAATTTGTTCTCCTCCCACCCATTTTGTTTTCCATTTTTATAAGCACATCTTAATGTACTCTTTTGTTCAAGACATAAATCCAAGAGTCATCCTTGATTTCTCCATTTCCCTAACTTTCTAATCAAAGCCTGATTCAAAATATATCTAAAGCTATTTAACTCTGTCTTCACTGCTGCCATCCTAGGCTTGGCCCACATAACATAGATCCAGGATTTTTACAACAGCTAGTAATTAGTCTCCTTGATCCTTATGCCAATCCATTACCACTCAGAAGTCTGAGTGAGTTTCTTAAAATGTGAATTGAATTATGCACCTCCCAAACTTACATGTAGGAAAAAACTCAAACTTTCCACTGCGGCCCTAATGTCTTGTATAATCTGACCCAGGCCTACCAGAGCCTAAGGACCGATAATGTTACCCCCTGTGACTCCACCCTGTTACCTCATCATCAACCAATCAGAGAATTGTGCGCAAGCTGATCACAAACCCTGGGACTCCCCTCCCTCACCTTGCCTTTAAAAATGCTTTGCTGAAACCCATGGGAAGTTCCAGCTTTTGAGCACTAGCTGCCTTGATCTCCTTGCCTGGAGCCCTGAAACAAACACTGTACTTTTCTTCACCACAACCTGATGTCACCAGATTGGCTTTACTGCGCGAGGGGGAGTGCACCCAAGTTTGGTTTGGTACTATTAGCATAACACCTATGTTTCTTAACTTATTTTTAGTTTTCAACCTTTTTTTCTTCCTTTCTGTGTCTCATTCTGCTGCTTTATTCTTCATTCCTATATCCAATTTAGTTACTCTCTTTGCATGTATATCCATTCACATTTCTTGAATTCTGCTTGGTTCTTTCAAAAATTCACTTGTTCTTTTGTCCTCTTGTCCTACTCTTGTCTTACATACATATATTTTTCATTCTGCCCTCATTTAACATTTAAAATAAATGTAATTTAAATTTCTATCAGATTTTTTCAGAAACTGATTTATGCTCCAAAACAACGGCATAAGCCTAACATCTGTTTGATTATAGTTGAATAAATATACTTAAGTGTGAAAACAATTTATGACCATGACCACAATAGGCAATTGCTATAATTATGACTTTAGGTTCTGACACTCTTTATTAGTTTGGTTCTGTGCACCATATATCCTTGTGTCTCCCCCCCCAACCCCCATCTTATTCCCAGGATCCTTGCATTTATACCAGGAAGTGATAAATCTCAACAATGATCCATGCAGTCGTTGATTTTACATGTCAGCTTCACTGGCCATGGAGTACCCAGATTAAACATTAGCTCTGGGTGTGGCTGTGAGCTTGTTTCCGTGTGAGATTAGCATTTGAATGGGTGGACTCATAAGACTGCTCTCCCTAATGTGGGTGGGCATCATCCAATCCATTGTGGGACTGAATGGAACAGAAAACTGAGGAAGGAGAACTTTGCCTGTCTCACTGTTAAACTGCAATATCTTATCTCATCTTCTCCTGCCTTCAGATTGGAATTTACACCGTTGGCTCCCGTGGTTCTCAGACCTTTGGACAAGACTGAATTACACCACAAGGTTTATTGAATCTCCAGCTACCAGAGGCAAATGGTAGGACTTTTCAGCCCCCATATTGTGTGAGCCAATTCCTCACAATCAATCAATCAGTAAAGTTTCTCTGCTAGGGAATAAAAAACACAACTCATTTTTGTGTGTTTACATGGTACCATGCAACTTTGTTTAATTCATTTCTTTGCTCTAGAGTGTTCCTACGGATTCTTTTTCATTTTCTATATATAGGATCATGCACCTTTTTTTGCTGGGGACTTTTGCTTATTCAGTCTCTTTACTTGTTTTAGTATGTTTTTAATTTCAAAGTTCTATTTGAAATTTATTTTCTATTTCTTCTTGAGTCCATTTGGGTAATTTGTGTTTCTTAAAATTGAAACCTGCCATTTCATTTGGCTTATCTAATTTTTTGGTATACAAATCTTCACAAACTTTTTATTGTGTCCCATAAACCTATGTTCAGTTCTCTTTTGTCATTCCTTTGTTCCTCTCTATGCATTAGTTCATATAATTCTTATTGACCTGCCTTTGATTTCACTGATCCTATATTCAATGTTCTGCTGAATTCTATTAAGTCCCGACAATGACTTCTTGATTTCAAATATTTAATATTTTCAGTTAAGAATACCCCTTTGGTTCTTTTTTAGAGATTATATTTTTTTTTGAAATTTATCTTTTTATTCATTCAGTCTAACTAATAGTCAGTCAATGTTTTTGACTAATTCCAACAACTTGGCTATCTTGGAGCCTACCTGTGTTGACATATTTGTTTCTCTTGATTCTGAATTGCATTTATCTTCTTCTCTGTATGTTAGCCTTTCCATGTAAAAAAAACTTTGGAACTATTTCTTTCCACAGAGTGGGCAAGCTTCTTCTCCTAGTAGGAAAATAGAGTAAAGGTACTAAATACTTTGATCCATTTGGAACTGATCTAGGCTAGGGCTGGGATGTATATTTAGTTGACTTAAGTTCACCTGTGGTTTTAAAGGTCGTGATGACAGAACTTTGGATAATTGTCCCTGCCTCCCCAACTCAGTCTCCATCCACCAGTGTTATTTGAGAACTCAGCAGGATCTCCAAAGGTGAAAACACCAGATGGGAAGCCAGTCAATGTGTTCTAATCTTGTCACAAAGTAATGAGAAGCTGGTCACATATTGCTCAGGATCATCATTAAAACTTGAATATTAATTTGTCAGAGACTCCCTGTGCCTTAAGCAGAGGGGCTTAAAGTTTAGATATATGCGAATCTATTGAGAAAAAAAGGTGAAAAGTGTTAGAATATAGGAAGTACCAGTATCCAAATTTATAGCATAGGGCGTCAGTGTCTTGGAAAAGCATTCTGGAAAAAAATAGATGGAGCACTGTTTTAAGAAATGCTACATTACCAACAATTTTTGGATTGTGCCAAAAAGATTATGCAGGGCTTCCCAGGTGGCGCAGTAGTTGAAAGTCCGCCTGCCGATGCAGGGGACGCGGGTTCATGCCCTGGTCTGGGAAGATCCCACATACCGCGGAGCGGCTGGGCCCGTGAGCCATGGCGGCTGAGCCTGCGCTCCGAGCCTGTGCTCCGCAACGGGAGAGGCCACAACAGTGAGAGGCCCGGGTACCGCAAAAAAAAAAAAAAAAAAAAAAAGATTATCCCAACTATCTCTTGATGACACAAATATTATATTGTGTAGGAAAAAATGTTATTGATGACAATAATCAGGAAATCATTTAGAAAAGTTAGACTCAATGTAAAAATTTTAAAGACTTCTTTCCTTTTCATATATGCACAATAGCTATATGCTAAAAGCTGTCTATGTATATAAACAACTCTACCAATAAGTATGAAATAAAAATTTTAAATAATAAAGAATAGTGTTAAAGTTTAATTTACAGACAGTTTCTTTCTTGGGGTATAAAGTAATGCTGCCTCTTAATATTCATAGCATCTTAGTGTTCATTAAATACTATATTAACTAACATGTTAATTACCTAAAGAAGATTTTCTCAACATCTTTGACAATGAAATTATCTGTTATCACATAATAATACATATATACACGTCATATTACTTTTCACAATCAAGTTTCCTACTTTAAGTCATATTTTCTATTAATGTCCATCTCAGCAAACAAACTATAAGCTCTATGAAGGTGGAAATTAGGTAATATTTTTTTCAACATACTATCACTAAAATTTAGCACCATCCTGACACATTGCAGTTGCTACATAAATATTTATTTAGTGAATTAATGTGCACATTATGGAGGTTTAAAGAGGATGAAAGACTACTCAGACGGAGAGAAGAGTGAGAGGAAAGATACATATTTTTGAGATAATATGTTGAGTACTAGAAATTGAGCATCTATAGAGCAGAGTTTCTAGAAGACATTGTTGACATGATGAGTAAAAGCTAAAATTAGGGGAGTGTGCAGAAAAAGAGGTCTCAAACTATATTTAATTTGTTAAGAAAATAAAATCATGTTCCCTAAAAAATAATGCATATATAATGTCTGTATTATTTTATATCTCTGCCTTTTCAAAAAATATTATTAGGAAATTAAGATCATTATTTCTACTCACATCACTTTAAAATTCCTTATTATTGCCTCAAAATTCCTCAATCATTTCACAATATTTTAGAGATTGCATGATTCCATGGGGTAACCTGAGAAGGGAAAGAATGTGTTCTAGCTTCTGAAATGGAAGTTCTTATATTGGTTGAATCAAACTCTTCCATTTCTTTTTTTTTTTTTTTTAATCTCTCACTGTTGTGGCCTCTCCCGTTGCGGAGCACAGGCTCCGGACACGCAGGCTCAGCGGTCATGGCTCATGGGCCCAGCCGCTCCGCGGCACGTGGGATCTTCCCGGACCGGGGCACGAACCCGTGTGCCCTGCATCGGCAGGCGGACTCTCAACCACTGCGCCACCAGGGAAGCCCAAACTCTTCCATTTCTTAAATGATGAATTACATTATTTAATTTTATGCAAAACAAGGATATATTCACATATCTGAATTGGCTCATGTTTCATTCATTCATGAGGCTTTTAAAATTAATTCTAAAAATATTTATTTAATACCTATATCAAGCACAGTACCTGGCACTGGTGATATAATGGAAAATAATGAAGACAGAGTTTCTTACTTCATGGCAGTTTCATGTCATGGCAGGGACAAGTGAGAAAATATCAATAATGCAATAAAAATCATAATAAGCTTTATTAATGAAAGTACCAAGGTCTGAGAAAGACAACTGGTGGGTGAGAGGGTCTACTTTACTTAAAATTTAGCCAGGGTAGGTCTCCAGTGAAATTTTGTATTTCAGCTGACATGTAAAGAATAAAAAGTAAAAAGCTATAGGAAGAGCCAGGTAGGGAGGTATTTCCAGAAAAGGAAGCCACACATGGGCCAATATCACAATATGGGAAAAGCCCAATATGTTCAAAGAACTGAAAGAAGATCTAGCTGGAGAATAATAAGCTGCAAAGAGTATCACAAAATTAGTTTGGGGAAGGAGAGAAAAGATTTAAAAAAAACAAAGAGAGTGAGATGATAACAAAGCCATCATAGTGGATATTTTTTGAAGTTCAATAGCACTTCAGCTTTTAATAGGAAAAAGTCAGAGAAGACTAATATTTCCACCATTGAAGCAGATGTAAATAGAGAAAACAACTGTTTGAATACAACAAACAGCTTCCAAGAAAGCCTGGACTTCAGGGGCCAGATGCCAATGAAAACAGAAGCTCATTGAGTGTAATCTTCTGCATACCACTCTTCCCCTTGGGCATTTGCTCTTTCTTCTATGGAGAAAGAGACTGATGAGAATCTGTGTAGAAAAAGGGCTTCTTGCAGACAGAAGCCAGAATAGTTTAGGCTATCCAAGGGGAGATAAAAGTTGCAGTTTAGGGCTGTCAGTGCAGCCAGGTCTTGAGCAACCAAGATATTAGAGGTAATGAAATGCAATGAAATAAGCCTGACACTCAGTATAAGATTTCCCCCCTCAAAGATTTGTGTGATTAAATTGCAAAGGCAAAGAGTTTTGAGTTAGTTAGTATAGTTAAGATTTTGCTATTTTAACTGTGGAAGTAATAGTTAGGATTTTGCTATTGTAAATATAAAAGTAATAGTTTGATTTCTAAGTATGTGCACACTTACAAATCAATATATTAAGTGGTTGTATATGTATTCACACAACACCCCTCTCCCACATCCTCTATGGTTTTCCATAAGTATAACTTGCCTGGCCTCTGTATTTAAGATAACAACCCTTTCTCTTCTGTGCTTTATTCTCTTCACAGAAATTTGCATTATCCAATATACTATATATTCCAGACATTCTTTGTATGATTTCTTTCCATCCACTCGGAGTTTTGCTAGGTTACATACTGCTCTCACAATTCATGTCCTTCCTGGAACCTTAGAATGTGACTTTATTTGGAAAATAGGGTCATTCCTGATGTAATTAGTTAAGTCAAGATTCAGTTGTATTGGAGTAAGGAGGATCACCAAGCAAATAATCTTGTAAGAGGAGGAAAGTCACAGGTAGAATGCCAACCAAAGACGGAGGCAGAAATTGGAGTTACACCGCCATAAGCCAAGGTATGTTAAGCATCGCTGACAACCATGGGAAGCTAGGAGAGAGGCATGGAACACAGTATCCCTCTGAGACCCCAAGAGGGAATCCACCCTGTCAACACCTTGATTTCAGTCTTCTGCTCTTTGAACTTTGACAGAATAAACCTCTATTGTTTTAAGCCACCCAAACTGTCATACTTTGTCACAGCAGTCCTAAGAAACTAATAATTCGGTGTAAGGTTCTTAAAGGCAAAGATTTTTATCTTGTCACTGCTGAAATGCAGCCTTCTAGTTATGAAGATTTTATTATTATCATTATTACATAGCTTCTACTCCTTGAGATAGTGTACCATGTGTTTACTGACATAATATCTAAAAATTCTCACAAACACCTATGAGCTATTTTCAGATGAGAAAAGTATTTTTTTCTTGTTTCTTTGCATCATATACTTTAGTCTTGATCTAAAATTCAAATTAGAGGTTATACTTTTTCAAAGCCTTTGTTTTTATATAATGCTACATTGCAATATTAAAGTTTCTTTTCTTTTCCTTCTTTCCCATCCTCCTTTTCCTTCCTTGCTTCCTTCCTCCCTTTTCTTCCCTCCCTTCCTTCCTTCTTTCCTCCCTTCCTTTTTCTTTCCCTTTCTCCTTCACCTTCTACTTATGCCTCAGACCTTTCCTTTTAACAAGAGTAAAAAAGAGGGAACTTACATTTGCAATTATTAATGAGCTTCAATCTCTTTAGCACTGTTGATAAGGTGCAGTAGCAGTACTAAACTTTTCCTCAGTTTTTTCATATTTAATCAAAAGGCATGTTACATTCCTCTTCATTTTTGTCAAATTGTTTTTACCAATAATTTTATGCATAATGAAAATCCAGAACTTTAATCCATCACCATCTCAACTGTGTTTGCAAGTAACATATTATCAATTCTTATAAATTTGTTATTTGAGAAAATGTTAGTATTTTTGTATCCATTTTATGACCATGCCATAGGTTATATTTTGAAATTACTATATATCTTTCCTAGGATCAAAATACAAATTTTACAAAGCCTAATATTTAATTTAGTCATTTTATCAATGCCCTCTCCTCTTAAAGAACGTAAGAGTCTTGTAAGATGAATGAATAGATATTCTTTCAGAAGTGTTATTAATCAATGATAAAATCATCATCAAGTTTAAGTAGGTTAAATTTTATTTTTACTCAACAACATTCAGTATAATTTATCAAATTTTTGTTATGACACTGTCAATGTATTTATCTTTAAACACACGCTGAAGTTTCAGTAGAGGCTGTTTGCCAATTATTTAAGTAGGCCAAGAGTGAACATTTGGCATCCTTCTATTTTATCTGGCTACGCTCGCTCCCACCAAGTGCCTGGACATTATGTATGTTTAATTCATTTTTTTGGTATTATTTTAGTAGCCGTGAAGCTGCTCTGTGAAGATAAACTCTGGACATCCTGGCTTATAATGTGCTCTACCTGATTTTTGTATTACCTTTTATGCCTACAGAGATTTGCATTCATTATTATGGTAGAATGCCTACAGATTACCTTTGAATATCTAACAGTGACATGTGCTTTTGATACATTATGGGTGGGAGATTTAATAGTCTTGGGAAGCTTAAATTATATTAAACTTTTATTAACTAAGGATTTTCTCTATGTAATTGAATAACTCACAGCTCTGACAGCTAAAATGACTTAACAAAGATTAAATCTTCACAGTAAGTTAAAAATAACTTTTGTATTTTAAGTTAAGAAAATAAGTAAGTGGAAATAAACTTTCAGTAAACATCATTTCATATTTCTGGAGTTATATTTACTTATATAATTTGTGATCCAAATGATTGTACATAAGTATTACTTTTAAGTACTTGTCTTCTTTGAAAATAGTTTTGGATTATAAATTCTGATGCACCATAAGCAACACAAATGTCATTTTTATTTTATATTAAAGCATTTTTGAAATTTTTTTCATGAACAAATGGTTTTTGCATATTTCAATGCAAATCATATTACCATATTTTTTATATTACCATATTTTTAAGACTTCTGATTTTTTGCTATTTTCTTTTAAATAAACTAAGTCAAACATCACCTTACTATATTCATTGACATTTCTTCCCTCAATGCATTTTATATTACTTAAATTCTAAATTGTATGTGGATGAGATCGGGAAAGACTTTGCAAAAGCTTAATGTGTTTAACTGGTGATTAATTTCTAAAATTTCATATTAAGATGCAATTTTACCACAAGATACTAAGCTTATAATTAATTACTAATTGCCTTTTAGAAATGATGTGATATAATTTGATACACAATTTGAGTCAGCAATTATGTATATCCATGCATATTACGCATATATAAAGTGAAGAAATAATAATATTAAACTATTCCTGTAACACTTTTTAATGGATTGAATTTTCTTCAGGGGAGAAGAGATCTTTCTTTTTTTTCTTCTTTCTCACCCTTCCCTTCATGTTCATTTTCCTCTTTTTTTCTACGTTTTGATTTTAATCCCTTAGCTTTTAACAGTTAGCCAGAATTAGCACAGGTATTGATGTCAGATATTCCTCAGCTCCAGTCTTTTCTCCACCAATATTTATCTGTATAAACTTGGAAAAGTGATTCTGTTCCTACAGAATTTAAAGTTCAATCTTAATGCTGCTCTTTAGAAACACTTGTTATTATGACCATTTCACAGATGAAGCTCAGAAAGATAAAGTGAGTACCGCATGTCACATAGCTATTAGATAACAAAGCAGATTGTGAAACCCATACTGTATTAAAAACACAGTTTTCCCTCAGTATCCGTGGGGGATTCATTCCAGGACACCCCCCAGGATACCAAAATCTAAGGATGCTCAAGTCCCTTAAATAAAATTAGTTTATAAATAAAAAAGTAAAAAAGTATTAGCATCTAACCTATCTAAACCTCCCATATACTTTACATCCTCTCTATATTACTTATACTACCTAATACAATGTAAATGCTATGTAAATAGTTGTAAATACAATGTAAGTGCTACGTAAATAGTCACTGGCCCGTGGCAAATTCAAGTTTTGGAACTTTCTGGGATTATTTTTTCCAAATATTTTTGATCTATGTTTGGTTGAATTCATGGATACAGAACTCAGGGACACAGAGGGCAAACTGTACCATGCTATTTCCACATGGTGAGCTACTTTTAATTATTTTAAATTAAACAGCAATTTGAAGATGAAGAAACATTGTATATATTTTGTACAATTAAATTATACATAAAATTATATATATATTAAAAATCTTCATAGGATATATGCTGAGGTGCTATTGGACAGTGGCCATGTTTTGAGTTCTAAGTGTTATGGAGGAATATAAAGACAGTAAATTTGTTTGCTGCTATACTGGAGTGGCTTGGTGGAGTCGTGGGCGCATTATCTGGAAAGCAGCTCACTTCCAACAGTGGTGTAGGCCCCAGAGACAGACTCATGGAAATGAGATACGCAGGGCATAGTGTTTACAAACAGGATCATGGCAGTTGAAGCAGGAAGGGGATTGGAGTTGAAGAAATTAGAAGGATCAATTCAGATAGTGTGTTCCCTGGCAGATGAGTCATCTGTGATGGGAATCCCGGGGCCATTATAAAATTAGAAATCCAAAAAGACAACTATGCATCTGGAGTTTAGGAAAGCCTCTCAGATATTAGCAGGGGTTTTACTCTATGGTAGAGGACATAGTCTTTCTGAGGGAGAATAGCATGAATAAAGGAGGTACTACAAAATAAATAACGCAGAGCACTTCATTAGCATGAACAAGGGAACATGAACATGGGCAAATGAGACATAAATACATTGGCAGTATGGGGCATAAGACTGCCATCGTGTAAACTGAGCAGATATGGGGCTGGTTAAAGTTCCTTGATTTACCCTTTCCTGAGCCAGTGTTTGGCCTGACACCTGAGCCTGACACCTCCTCTTTGTGCTCATACAAGATTAACTAATTAGAGGACACAAAATTCATCCATTATTTTTTCATTTGTTTATATATAAAATATGTATTGGGCAACTTCTTTCAGCCAGATGTTGACTTATGCACCAGGAGCCTGTAAATGAATTAAATGCAATACTTGTTTTTAAGAAGCTGCTTATTTAATGAGGTGAGGTATTCAAGAAGAATACCTTTGGTCAGACCATTACAATATAGTGTGATGTATTTAAATACAAATTCAAGGAAGACACAGGGAAAGGGTACTCAATCCAATCTTTGGGGGTGACAAAGTTATTTGGAGATGAAGCCTGACCAAGGTCTTGAAAGTAAATTATCAGTTTTCTATCTGAAAGGACTAGAGGATGCAACCTTGGTGAAGAGACCTAAAAATCCGAGAGAATGTACCCATTTGGGAAGTCTGAGAAGTGCAGTAAGCCTGGAAAACAATCTACAAGTGATGAATACAAGGGGATTGGTAAAATATGAAGCTGGAAAATATCAGGAACCAAACAATGTCATACTTAACATACAAGTTACTTTTCAATCTATCTGAAGGACAAAGGGAGGTGCATAAGACATGGATTTTAGAAAAGTTTCTTTGTCAGGTGAAAGGTAAACTGAGTAGGGGTAAGATTAAGAGTAGGAGAACAAAGAGTATATGATTATAGTCTAAAAATGGTATATAGACCAGATGCCAGATAGATAATGATGATGACGATGATGATGAAGATAGATTCATAGATACAGACAGACAGACAGATGGACAGACAGATGCTGTCTATACCAGGCCTCATCCCTCTGTGACTGAAAAAACAAGGTCCCATGTCCTTCTGTAACTAAGATAGAAATACCTGAGCCTCAGACAGCCTACTTGTCAAAAGTAATTCCAGCAACAATTTTTACCCCAGCAATTTTTGAGAGTTTTCAAAGCTTTAGCCTCATATGTGTCCAGAAAAAAGAAAAGAAAAAAAGTCTTTCAGGTCATTCTCAGGCTTTCTTATTTTCTACAAACTTGATGTTTTTGTTGTTAGCCAACAGCCCAGTCACAGCAGCTCTCTCCCTGTCAGGGCTACTTGTATTTCTCCATCAGAACCCAGAGAGGCCATTTTTCTCTTCTATACTACTCAATACAATCTCTCCTAATTCCACAAAGCACAAACTGATAACTGGATATAACTTTTAATGAGTATTTTCTGACAATCCAATGATAATGAAGCAGAGTGCAGTAAAAAAGCACTAGTTCTCCAGCGTTAGCAAGCATAGCATCACCTGGAGAGCTTGTTAAGACAAACTGCTGGACTCCACTTCCAGCAATTTTGATTCTGTAGGGCTAGGGTAGGCCTCAACATATTACATTTCTAATAACCTCCCAAGTAATGATGATAATTATAGTCCAGAGACCTTACTCTATAGAACAAGGATCTATGGAATTACTGTCCAGGCTGAGCTGTAACCTCATGTCTCTTCTAAGACCATCGTGTTCTCTCATTTTTATCTGCCCTTAAATAGTACAGGAGTTGCGAATCCCACTTCTAAATTTAACTGGCCTTCTCTATTCTTGGAAATCCTAGGAAAAAGGAGACCAATTCCTGTTCCTGAGAGCCCTCCTTCCATTTTATGCAAAAAATTATATCCCCAAGATTGTTATTTTCTAAAAATGAATTCTAATAGAATGTTCAGTTTCCTTCAGGGAAGCTCCTACCTCTAAAGACGCGGTGTTTGACTATAGTGGACTAAGACAGCCACAGATATTTTGTTATCAGTACAAATTTTATTCCATTTATTTCTTCAAGTATTAGTTAATACAGGTATAGGATTTACCACTTGCTTCCAAACACTGTATAAAGATTAATTCATTTAATTTTCATGTATGTCTTACGAAGTAGATAATGCTATTAACCTTCGTTACAAATATGAAAACTGAAGTACAGATTAAACAAATTTCCCAACCTCACACATGACAGAGAATATAGTCTAGTTCTAGACTTCATTCTCATATGATCTCTCTTCACTTTGTACTGTGGCCACTCAAAATCTGTGTTATTTAAAATTATCCATGTTTACTTTGTTGTGCTGGAAGGTAACTGGTAATTTTGTGCAGAAGTTAGAACAGTAATGGCACAAGGAACAGGGCCAAACTGACAGAGCAACAGGCAAAACCACAATGGAAGCTGGGTCTCTGCTGTGTTTCTGGCATTGTGAATGTTGAGATTTTGTTTGAAGGGGGTCACTGTGACACAGAGCATAGAAAGAAAAGGTAGATATCAGCCTGAACCAAATGAACACATGCAAGGTCAGAGAATGAAGAACAAGCTACTTCCAGAAAAAAATAGGCACTATCTGTCTTGGTGGAGGGGGTTAGAGGAAGTAGGGCCACATAAACCCAAGGGGAATATGGAGAGAAATATTTACCAAGGATCTGCAGCTGGGGTTTCTGGGTCAGCATCACTAGTGGGTAGTGTGCAGATGAGGAATGCAAGCAAAGCTGCTGGGAATTGAAGGCAGATCAGGAGCCTGGAGGGTCTGGGCAGAAAAAGAGGAAGACACAAGAAGGAATTCCCTGAACTCCTGTTCAGAATTATCCCACACATTACGTGTAGCCTGAAGTTTTGGGTATTACAATTTTCTTTTGTTTTTGTTCAGTATCTGGGTGTGGAAGGCTAGGCAATAGTAAGACACTTAAGCTGTCACAGAAAAACAGGGACATTGGCCTTTCTTTCTCCACTACTCCTATATCACTGTCATATTTGAATTCTCCACCTATGAATTTCATGCTGCACTTCAGTCCTACTGTCTTTGCTTTTCATACCTAGGTCTTAAAACTACTCAACTGAATTTTATCTCCAAATATCATCACCAACCACTGTCATCTGGGCCCCACGTGAACGGAGACTTTGCCATTTATTCTGAGACTAGTCTTGACTTGGTGAATTCTTCTCATTTCTTAACATTTTTTCATCATTCATGGTGCTGAATTATAACAAATATTTTTAAGGAAGACAAGAAAAATACATGGATGATAGATACATCCAGCACAACTCAAAGACTAAAGATTTGAAACACAGAATACAAATCAGCTCTTGCCCCCCACATCTGAACTTGGTTGGGAAAAGAAGGACTATTGAGTGGACAGTGTGATATTTCACTATTGATAGGGAAATATTTTTGCAAAGTATTTCCTCCCATCATTCATCATACTTTTTCCATATTTATGCCTTTATTCTAGTTTTAGTCCCAAATTCCAATCATTATATCCTGATCAAATTGCTACCCTTATTATATACTACATTCATTGCATCTATGGCCTCTCAATAACATTTTGTATAATTTTACTGCAATGTACGTGAGCTATGGTTTCAATACTTGATTTCACATCTTAATTCTGACAAGTTTTTGCCTAACTTCTCCTTTCCATCATCAATTTACGTATTTATAAAATGGGGTGTGGGGGAATCTTAGTTAATTTTGGATCTTTTAGGATGGTATGCAAAATCCATTTATAAAAGGGATAAACATAAGAGGAAAGCTCACTGGCCACATGCACTTCTCTTCCTTTCTGTCTTACATGCAGATGTTAGGTGTAGAGTTACGGCCACTATCTCGTATGTGTATCAATTCTGAGTACAATAACTATGGATGGCAGTGCTGAAGATTGAAATAGCCTAATGCTTGATGATATCATAGAGCTTTTAAATGAATCCTAGGTCAACCTGTCTTAAAAGTTCTTTTTTATAAAGCCAAAAAATGTCTTTATGATGCTGTAAACCGCTGCTAGTTGGTTTTTTTCAACCTGTCTTAAAAGTTCTTTTTTATAAAGCCAAAAAATGTCTTTATGATGCTGTAAACCGCTGCTAGTTGGTTTTTTGGTTACATACAGTCCAAATAATTCTTATATGATAAAGGTAAAAATAGAACTTATTATTTAACAAAGCATTAAAAAAATCTGACTATGCAATGAAAACCGTGGAGAGATATGCAGTGACTGTGGTGTGCTCTTATCTGCAGCATAATTAATATCTTCAATAGGTACCTAACCTACAGTGTTGTTGGAGGTTTATTAGTCAGCAATGACTCTAGGCATTTAATGAGTAAGGGATTCGTGACAGGGAATCAGAAGCTTGGAATACTATGTGAAGTGCTGAGGGGCAAAAGTCAGGGAAAATCACAGGTAGTTTTCAAGAAATCAGAAAGAGCTCAAATTATGTTATTTCTTTTTTTTTTTCATTTATTGAAATCAACAGACACGAATCCTTTTTCCCCTTTTAAAAAAGTCTCTATTACCTTTCTGAGATCAATTATCCAGCCGGTAGATTAATCTCTTTCATTGGCTGTTTCGGTATTGTGAGGATTATGAATGTGGCAAATAACCATTTCAAATTCTAGTTCAAAGAAACCATTATTGGGCTTCCCTGGTGGCGCAGTGGTTGAGAGTCCGCCTGCCGATGCAGGGGACACGGGTTTGTGCCCCGGTCCGGGAAGATCCCACATGCCGCGGAGCAGCTGGGCCCGTGAGCCATGACCGCTGAGCCTGCGCGTCCGGAGCCTGGGCTCCGCAACAGGAGAGGCCACAACAGTGAGAGGCCCGCGTACCAAAAAAAAAAAAAAAAAAAAGAAAAGAAACCATTATTGTGACTACTTGAAGAAACAGTCAGTATTTGGAAACTAAAATTCGAAACCAGAAAAACCCAGGGTGTAGAACAGGAAGCAACAATGTTAAAGTAAAAATTGAAAGGAGTCCCTCCTCTTTCCTCCTCAAGGCCTCCACCCCATTCCTTTTCCTGTATTCTGGCTGTGTGAAAAACAGCACCACCTATTGGACACAGGTTCTGAGCATACAGAGTTTGACTTCAGTCCCATGGTAAACCGGCATAATGTCCCATGGGACTGTGAGATACTCAAGATGTCCAGATTATGACAGATTGCCAGGGAGTTGATGTTGCCTTACGTACCAGGGCTACACTAATTTGTTACCATAAGGAAACCACTTATGGATTAACTTTATTATAATCTGTCATACTCTTATGATTCCTCTGTCTTATAAGTGGATCAAATGAGTGACTCAAAAGGGGGATGTAAGATGAATCCCATACATGCATCATTGTTGCAAACATTTTTACTATACATAAAACACAAGTACTACATAAAGAAAAACCCAATAATCAAGATTCAGGCCAAAATAAAACATTTATGACCAAAACACTCCATATGTCTTCTGTGTGCTCTCAAGGTCACCAATATTGAATTTTTATGGAAATAAAACCTTACTTTAATTTAGAATTTAACCTCCAAAAAATATCTCGAAAGAATTATACCTCAGCTTTTTTGTTAATTTTTTAAAAATTTTACTAAAATAGTTTCTCTTGGTTAACATTTGTATGGAGTATATTTTTCCATTTATACTTTCAACCTTTGTGTATTCTTATGTCTGAGGTGTGCATATAGTTGAAAATGTATTTTCAGTCTAAAAATGTTTTTTTTAACAGAGCATTTAAAGCATCTTTTTTAAAAAAAGTACTGATGTCTAAATGTCTATAGACAGATGAATGGAAAAAGATGTGGTATACATATACAATGGAAAATTACTCAGCCATAAAAAGAATGAAATAATGCCATTTGCAGCTACATGGATGGACCTAGAGATTATCATACTAAGTAAAGTAAGTCAGAAAGAGAAAGATAAATACCATATGGTATCATTTATGTGTGGAATCTAAAATATGACACAAATGAACTTAACCACAAAACAGAAATAGACTCACGGACATAGAGAACAGACTTGTGGTTGCCGAGAGGGAGTGGAAGTAGGGGAGGGTGGGATTGGGAGTTTGGGACTAGTAGATGAAAACTATTATATGTAAAATGGATAAACAAGTCCCTACTGTATAGCACAGGGAACTATATTCAATATCCTGTAATAAACCATAATGTAAAATTATATATATGTGTGTGTATATATATATATATCTGAATCCCTTTGCTGTACACCAGAAACTAACACATTGTAAATCAACTATACTTCAATAAAATAAAATTTAAAAGTACTAATGTACAAGAATCTATCACTATCTAAATGCATAAGCTACTTAGTTTAGATAATAAATGATGAGAGTTCAGATAATGAAGATGAAAATGACAAGAGATATCTCAAAAGTTCATCTGACATTTTTTAAAATTTAGAGATTTCATACCAAGGGTTTAGATGATGAAAATTACATTTATTTAGTTTCAACTTACTTTTTTACTAAGTGATTTCTTCTTAACAGTTTTATATTTCTATCTTCTTTGTACTTTCTTTTGGCTTTTTGTTGTTGTTGGCCTAATATAGTAGTAATGTTAGATTTTTTGTTGATAGTCTTTATCAGGTTGAAAGATTTTCTTACTATCTGCAGGTTTCTGAGTTGTTTTTGTTTTTATTTTTTAGTTATGGATGCTTTTTAAATGTTGTCAAACACTGTTTCTGTCTCTTTGAGATATCATATATATTTTTTCATCCTTATTTACTAAGCGATAAATTACATTCACTGTTTTTTTTTAAAATAAATTTATTTATTTATTTATTTATTTTTGGCTGTGTTGGGCCTTCATTGCTGCGTGCGGGCTTTCTCTAGTTGCGGTGAGCAGGGGCTACTCTTCGCTGCGGTGCGCAGGCTTCTCATTGCGGTGGCTTCTCTTGTTGCAGAGCGCGGGCTCTAGGGCTCACGGGCTTAGTTGCTCTGCAGCATGTGGGATGTTCCCGGACCAGGGCTCGAACCTGTGTCTCCTGTACTGGCAGGCGGATTCTTAACCACTGCACCACAGGGAAGTCCCATTCATTGGTTTTTAAATGTTAAAAAAAACAGCCTTTGCATCTCAGGCATAAACGCACTTAGTAAAACTGCATTACCTCCTTTATATATACTGGAATCAGTGTGTTACATTTTGCCTTTCTGTATAATTTTATTTCAGGGTTAAGTGTAGACGTGCTCCTCTTCCTCTATTTTTCTGAAAAAAGTTTACATAATATTTCCTTCTTCAGTGTTTGATAGAAGTGAAGCAATATGAACATGGAGTTTTCTAGAGAAGTTGTTTTTAATGGTTAATTCAATTTCTTCAATCAATATAGGGCTATTCAGATTTTCTAATTTTCCTGGTGTCAGTTTTGGTAAATTGTATTTTCTTGCTTCTTCCTTGATCAGTCTAGCTACAAGTTTGTCAATTTAACCACTGTTTTCAAAAACTAACTTTTCAGTGCTTGTGGTTTTTAAAATTTCTTTCATTTGTCTGCTTTCTAGTTCATTAAGTTCTGCTTCTATCATTATTATTGCCTTCCTTCTACTGAATTTCATTTAATAAACTCATGTTTTTCCAGCTTCTTAAAGAAGCCTGGGTTATTATTTTTAACTTTCTTTTCTGATATAAGCATTTAAAGCTATAAATGTATTTTAATCATTTTATTAGCTGTAGCCCACAGATTTTGATTAGCTTTTTTATTATCTGTTTAAATTATTTCCTAATTTCCTTTGCAATTTCCTCCTTAAACTTAGAGAGAATTTATAAAACTTATACTCTTCTTTCACAGATCTTGAGTCATTCAATAAGTATGTATTTTTTAAAAAGCCTCTTAAAGGCCTAACATAAAAAATCAAGCAAAATTGGGGAAAAATGGAGAGCAAGGTAGAACAAAATTAGTGTGCTTAAATAAACTACAATGTGGCTTGTTTTCTACTATTCGTATACTTGAAATAACAAACACTTTAGGAAGTTTATTTCTTAATAAGAACAAACATAAAAGTACAGAATGACCAACTGGGTCACTGTTGTGAAATCTGAATTAAAGGCAAGCCGTAGATAGACCTCATCACAGTTCTCCATGTGAGCGCTAAGGATAGGGAAAGAGTGAATTCTGAATAAATTAAAGGGACTCTGGGGAAATGATAAAGGAGAAATGGACATAGGTCATATTCTCTTAAAACTTCCATTAAAGCAAAGTACTTTTGTAAGAAAAACCTATATTTGAGAGATGCTAAAGAATACTTGTCCTTGAACTTAATATTTCAACAATGAAATCCGAAGAAGAAAAAGTTTTAACTCGGTAACTGAAAAAAAAAAAAAATCCATAAGATTCTGCTTCAGAGATACAGCATTAAAAAGTAATTTTTTACTAGGCATATATCCAGAGAAAACCATAATTCAAAAAGATACATGCATCCCAGTGTTCAGTGACGCACTATTTACAATAGCCAAGACATGGAAGCAACCTAAATATCTATCAACAGATGAATGGATAAAGAAGATGTGGTATATGTATACAATGGAATATTGCTCAGCCATAAGAAAATGAGATAAAGCCATTTACAGCAGCATGGATGGACTTAGAGATTATCATCCTGCGTGGGGTGGGCCAGACAGAGAAAGACAAATATCATATGATATCACTTATATGTGGAATCTAAAAAAATGATAACAAATAAATTATATAGAAAACAGAAATATACCCGCAGACGTAGAAAACAAACTTATGGTTACCAAAAGGGAAAGGGGGGAGGGATAAATTAGGAGTTTGGGATTAACATAAACACACTATTATATATAAAATAGATAACCAACAATGATCTACTGTATAACACAGGGAACTATACTCAGTATTCTGTAATATGCTATAAGGGAAAGAATCTGAAAACAACATATATTATATGTATAACTGAATTGCTTTGCTGTACACCTGAAACTAACACAAGATTGTAAATCAACTTTACTTCAATAAAAAAAAGATAAATTTTTAAAAAGCAATCTTGAATTTAAGAATTAATAAAGATAACTTCTCACATGAATTAAAAGGCTTAGACAAATGCATCTATAAACACATAATTGTCTATAGAACAATTGTCCTAGAATTGAATTCAATAAATTGGAGATGATTTAATGGATTCTAGGGGCAAAATTTTGAATGATTCCAAGACTAAAGAAAAACTGGTTTATCTGAATATTTTGAGTGATTCAGATGTATTCAGCCAATATAAATTATTACTTTATTATTATTTACTATATTGTAGGCCCCTAAAGCCCTATAACTAAAAGCAGTATAGCACAGTGAAATTACAATGGTCTTTGAAACCAAAAGAAGCTGAATTCAAATGTCATGTCTATTGTGAAATAGACATGAAATTATTGATGTACCTAAACTCACTGAGACTTAGTTTGCCTTTCTGTAAGTTGGGGACAGTAATACGTAGCTCTTAAAGTGATACAGGATTATATAAGAAAACTCTCTTGTACATAGCAACTATAATAATACTATTTCATCAAACTTCAGTTGGCTTTACTAGATTGTGAATATCTTGAAATAGGAAACATTTGATCTTTTATTATTCCAGTGTCTAAAACATAGCTTGAGTATGGAAATTGTTTGAATTTAATTATGCACTGTATGCATTTTTGAATTTAATTATTCACTGTCATTTGGTTTGTGTATTATTAGAATACTGAAAACTAAGTAAACAAATCAGAATAAAGTCCAAATGCCATAAAGCCTTGAGAAAACAGCAAACACTAAAAAATCATTTATATAAATGTACATTGGTTCTTCCAGCCCCCTTCCCATGTTTAACTACAAAGACACACAGAGGTAATGGGGTACAGTTTTACCAGGAGCTCTATCTGTTTCTAGGTCCCTGATTTCCTAAGGGCCAATCTCATTACTCCATTAATAGAGTTTAAAATTAAATTGACTACTTGTTCCTTAGAAGAGGGTGTGTTGGAGGTGATCAGCTATCACTGTTAAAAATGTATAATTTTCCAGTCTGTAAGCAGAGGTACTTATGGATAACGTATAAATTATATTCTTGGTCTTGATACTTAGTCTCTGTTCTCCGAGAGTCTAATTAAAGTGGTTCTCAGCTCTTGTGTGTATATGAGAAATAATACCTTTGCTTCACTCCAAATCAGTTAAATAAAAATCTCTAGAGTATTAGGGCTTTGGTATCAAAAGTTTTAGAGGTAGTTCCAATGGACAACCAGGTTTGAGAACTACTTGACTGACAAAACCTTGTCTTTCTCAATAATCTCCATTTCTTTAGATGAGCTCAAGGTCATCTGGAGAGGTAATATAAAAACAGTAATGTTGATCTTAGTTACTACCTAGTAATTTATCACAGAATCTTTACTGGCATTTGAGTCTCATGGCTTGCCCATCCCCCTTAATTTTCTTGGCATTGTTCTGAACAGCATACTCATCACAATATCAATGTTACCATGTTCATTGAACTTGGTGATTAGAAAGTAGCAGGTACATTAGGTTCCCCAGTAAGACTCGTGTGCCAAAATGTGGGAGAAAAATTCCACCATGATTCAGGGGCTTTCCACAATGGTGAAGTTTTTAGGAATCTAGTGATCTGGAACATGCCAGGACATGTTTATAAGGGTAAAGGTAGAGTTTTGTATCTCATATCTCTATAAGAAGGAGGCACAACTGTTTAAGGATCACTCTGGACATTTAAGGGAGGATTATGACACTTGAAAATAGTTTTGCAATCTAGGATTGCAAAGCAGGATTTGCAGCATATCTAGGACAGGAAGAAAGAGATTTTTCCACTTTTGCTATCTTGCCCAACATATACGATCTTTAAAGTTGCCTCTGGTAGATGAAAATGTTTGTAGAGTTTTTAGGAAGTCCTAACAGAAGGGATATACGTAGACCCCAATGATTCTGAAACAATGCTATGCCTTCTGCAGCAGAGAACTATGCTTCACGTGAAAACCAACTTCATAGTGTCACAGGATACCAAGTGACTATAAATCCAGTTATTGTTGAAATAAGACCATGAGTCAGTCTGGTCAGGTCAATTTGGTATCTTCCTTAGCAGATCCAGAAGGCATAAGTAAATTGCATGAAGAAACAGCCTTGACCCCTATCTATGTTACACTGGCACCTTTTTCTCAATTCTGTGTCCCCATAGGTGACTTCCTTTGGCAACATGGAGGAGGAAAGAAACTGAGCATGGCTTATAGACAATTGTTGTAAATCATTAGCATTAGCTGAAACTACACAGTTGTCACAACACAGTCATTTTCTGAGGTAGAGCTAAAGAGATGTGGTAAAGAGGAATCCCCTCAGTGGGCAGAGTTCCAAACAGTACATCGCCATTCAATTTATATAAAGGAAACGTAGCCTTTCCTGGGGATACACACTGACTTCCATGCAGGGGAAAATGATTGGCTATGCTTCTGGGGTCTGAAAAGAACAAGCCTAGAAATCCAATGTCTAGGGCATCTGGGGAAGTTCCATGTGGATAAAACCTATGGGAATGAGAAAAAAGCATGTGGCACTTTGTGTTTCACATTAATGCTTTCCAGAAAACATCCACTGCAGAGGTTAGTCTTGTCAACCCAGTGGACAGGTTGACTCTATGAAATCAACCATCCTTTCTCCTTAAAAACTGTAGTGGTAGCATGAGGTCCTCATGAAGAAAGTGGCTACGATAGCAGAAATGATGCTCTGTTTAGACCCCAAAGAGTCAATGCTTTCCCACTAAAGCTCTTCTAGCTAACTAGACCTAGTTGTCAGCAGGCAGAAGCTAATACTGAGCCTTCATTATCTGCCATTCCTCATGTAAAACAGCCAGCATCCTGTGACGGGAATCTTTCACCTTGGTGGGTCAGTAATTTTCCTCAACAAAATAAATATATACTCTAGACATGGATTTACCTTCTTTGCCCAATAGATCTCCACCTACACTGCTACTTGTAGAATGACTAATGCATCAAGTTAGTATGCAAGTTGGCATCAGGCAGAGGAACCCATTAGAGCAAAGAAGGAGTAGAGACAATGAGTACATGATAAAAGAATTCACTGTTGTTACAAATTACTCCAATATCCCAGCACTGAGCAGTAACCAGCATTTCTGCATTTGGGAGTACTCTGGGTTCTGGAAACCAAAGGGTAAGACTGACTCATCTCTTCATCATTCCCAGTGCCTCACTTCTGCAATGTGTGCTTCTAACCTCCACAGTCTCAGGCCCTATGGTGAAGAAAACCCGGTTTCACTTTGGGAAAGTGTCTTTTCAAGGGAAAGCATGAAAATTTCACTGAACTGGAAGATACAAATGCAACCTAGCCTTTTTGAATTCTCTTAGCCAGGGGACTAACATGCAAATAAAGAAATTATTGTACATGCCGGAGAAAACAACTTTAAATACTTTCAGTGATTAAGTTTACTGATAAATAGTAGGAGAGGAGAGGAATCCTTCCAGAACCTAAACAACGCTCTTGGGTATGTTTTGATGCTTTTTATATCTTGAAATAATGATAAAGGGTCAATGGCAGCAAGCGTGACTCAACAACTGTATGCAGACGGAGGTCTGGGCCATCCAGACTGAAAGACCAGCAGAGGTGAGGTGATGAGTAACATTAATCCCTGCCTTGGCAAGGGCTGCACTTTGCTTTGCTCATCCTTTTTAATCTTTCAAGAGAATATAACTGGGCTTGACGTTGAAGGATTGCACTTGTACCAACCCTCTTAGGAAAGAAATGTGTCTTTTGTTCTCATATAGCATCCATATATTCTAAAAGGATGTGAGTGGACACATGCCCAAAGAGAAGCTATGATTCACTCAGAAGATCATCATCTCAGGTCTTGAATACTTGCTTTCCTATCTCGCCTAAGTGGTATTACCCAGTGTTCACAGTTCCAGATCTAAAGAGCCAGGTTACTACTGCTGCCTCCATTTCAATTACAAATCAAGGAGCTTTTCATGCCACCAACCTAAGTGGAAAGACCTCTGTGCCTCCATACTTACTGGGCAAGAACTTAGAAGCTCAGGCAACCCACAAGCATGGAAAAGTGAGTTCTCCATGGGCTGGAGGTTAACCACTGGGAAATGAGAGTTTCCAGGGATCTATGGGTTACTTTTCTTCTTCTTCTTCCATTTAGATAAACATTCCAAGACACAGTCAGCTCATTTGATCTCTATGAAAATGTCATCTGAGACCAAGCAATGTCATGTTTGTTACAAAAGAAATAAACAAAAGACAAATATACCTTTTTCTTTGTGCTTTTTCTACTTCCCTTTTGCCCTTACACTCCTGCTTCCACGGGATTGCAGGTCCCCATAGAGTTTTAACATGCAAGTTTTTCCTCAGGCTCTGTTTTCTAAAGAACCTGAACTAAAACATCAACCATGTACTATCTGAAAAAATATATATTTAAGAACAAACTGTACCCCAAATAATAATGTATATCAAAGAAGTAACTAAAATTTATCTTATCGTTACTTATAGTAATTGGTGGTTTAAAGGAGCTAATATATCTGTATTTAATCTAAAACACTTAGGAAACAAATTTTCTATAATTAGGGTATTTTGGTTTTCCTCCTCTTTTAGAGACAATATGCATTTCAGGAACTTTTTTCTTCAAAATATGACAACATCCCCCATTCACGAATTGATCACTAGGGGAAAAAATGGGATTCCCCCAAACACTGACTTATCGTGATAAGATCTCTTCTCTCTACCCTTAACATACACAGCGACATCTCTATTGAGACCTTAGTACTAATTTCTTGATGTCAGTAACCACAGAAAAACTGGGACCCTCATCACTAAGACTCTAATTATCATGTGGTTTTGCATATCTCCTTCTCTTAACTTGTTTTCCACCCCCTATCAACTTTGAAACCTTTTCACTGTGCCTCCTGGGACTTGAAGTCTGTAATTAGTAAATTCCATTATAACTGGGAACACATACTTGGAAATTTCCTTTACTTTCTGTGTTAAATGAAATGTAGCTTTCCCTTGGACATTGCTTCCCCTACAGCCTTGCCAGTGCTGGATGTTTTCTCAATATACCCTCATATACTGAGAATGGGGCAGGTGTCCTCTTTAATCTTCACTACAACTTCCAGACTATTCTTCCTCTCTCCTCCCTAAAAACTTCAGGTTTGAGTTGTATGACATTAGAATATTCTAAGAGAAGCAATTTACTATCCCTAGAGCCATTCATTTTTATTCCCTGAAGCTTGTAGCTTCTGGCTTATAGATACTCTCTCAATTACTAAGCCTGTCAACATCATTTGTGATTTTAGTTTTCATCTAGATTCCTGCAATAATCAGCCTTCTCCGTTCTTTGACCATCTGGATAATCATACTCTCATCTCCTCTCATACTTCATCCACTTATGTCTTTGGTCATAACCTCAAACTTGTCATTACCTGTAAATAAAACTTTTTCATGATTTCTACTTCCAGGATCCTACTTTCTAACTGAATATTCTAGTCCATGCAAGAGTAAATCAAAATAAAGAAAGGCATAAAGATTAGATTTTTAAAAAAGCAACAAAATTAACATTTATCCTGGATGATATAATTTTGTTCACAGACAATCCAAGATAAAACCTACAAATTGCTAGAGTTAATAAGAAATTTAGCTTTCTGGTTATGTCATATTAAAAATAAACAATTTATTTTCTTGGTATTGGCAGAAGTACGGTTGACCCTTGAAAAACATGGGTTTGAACTGCCCAGGTCCACTTATACATGGATATTTTTTCAATAAATACATGCCGTACTACATGATCCACAGTTGGTTGAATCCATGGAAACACACATCCAGGGCACCTGCTATGGTACTTGGGTATCCAGGGTGGGTCTTGCAACCATCCCCTGTAGACACCAATGGATGACTGTATTTAGAAAGTATAATAAAAAGATACATATTTACACTAATATAAATATAAATATTTAGAAATAATTTTTAACTATTTATGAAAGAAATTTTGGAGAAAATTTAGTTTTTTTAAAGGACATTAAGGAAAATTTATATATGAAAATATATTATCTTCATGAACTGAGAGGCAATATTGTAAAGATGTTAATTCTTCCCACATTTACCTAAGTGGCTTGGTTTTAAGTTGTGGATCTCATGATAGTTGTCCATATCATTTCTGCTTAAACCTTACCCCAAATTTAGTCACAAAGATAGAATGCCATTAAAAAAGGAAAAATTGGTTTGGGGAGTACAATTAGTACACTACCAGTCGACCTTGAATTAGACATCAAGATTGTAATCATGAGAATCTTATTATTGGCAAAAAATACCCTGACTCCTTGGGTAGAACATTAGATCTAATACAACATTTCTATTAGTCACATCTGACTTTCTTTTTTACCTGAACAAATTAAAAATTCAGGTGCTCCAATATGTAAATGCTTTATTACTTTCTGAGTAACTATAAGAAAAATAAATCTTGATTTCATAAAAAAGCTTAAATACAATACCATGATTTCTTCTGGAAAAATAGTAACATCCATGCAAGTTATCCTTTAATATAAAAGAATTCAGTGTGCATGTCACAAAGCATAAATAATTAGTTTAATAATAGTGTGTTGTCTTCTTTTACACTATCATCTTTTCAGTTTGGTGAGAAATTATATATACTTTTTTGTCATGTTTTATTTATTTTGCTATGTAATATACATACAGGGAAAATAAAATATTAAGTCATACTGGTTTGAATTAAACCAGTATGTTTAATAAGTTAAACACAGTTTAACTTATTGTCTGTGGGTAATACATTATTTTTATTTTTTTATTTTTATTTTTTTTGCAGTATGTGGGCCTCTCACTGCTGTGGCCTCTCCCACCACGGAGCACAGGCTCCGGACGCGCAGGCCCAGCGGCCATGGCTCACGGGCCCAGCCGCTCCGCCGCATGTGGGATCCTCCCGGGCCGGGGCACGAATCTGTGTCCCTTGCATCGGCAGGCGGACTCTCAACCACTGTGCCACCAGGGAAGCCCGGTAATACATTATTTTAAAAATGGCATAAATGAATATTTCCATTCCTAATAGTAGGGACAAGCTCCATATATAATGTATAGTTTTAACATTATAACTGCCCCATTCATTCTTTGGCCACTTTCTATTCTATCAATACTATGATGTAGCATCCTAATAAATCATTACTGGGACACCACTGTGAAGGTATCCTATAATGATGCATCATCAGAACTACTGTAATAAAAGCTGCCCTTGTGATGATGCATTGGTTTGACTCATATGCACAGATTTAGAACATACTTGCTACAAAATTAAGAAGGCTCTTTGAAGAACTGAAACAAGCAATGTACAGAGATGATAAGGAATATTGCATGTTCAGTTGCTACATGATTACTCATGCAAACAATAGCTGAATGGAGAGATGTTTATAAGGGTCATTGGAGGAAAGCTTCCTATAGTGTGTTTTCTGAATGAGTCAGCTTTAGAATTTTTCATATTAAAGATTTTCAAGAAAAGAGGAATACCAAAATATTCATCGAGAATATAGTGCCTAAGAAGTCTATTACAATCTGAGAAAAAGGTTGACTGACTGACTGACTGATTGATTTTTGTTTCTTCTACACTACGTAAATCAATTAGTAAGTTGTTTGTCAGTTGGCAAAGCCAGGATTCAAAAAGGGGTAGATCTATATACAAAGCCAATTCTTGAAATTATTATTCCCTAAAACCTCTCAGCAGTATGGTAAAGAAACTTCAATTGTTTTTATTTTTTGACTTCCAATCTTTTATTAGTGCAATCTCTGGAGGCCATTATTAAATGAATTATTCCGCTTACTAGAACCATTTTGGCATCAATGACTTACTTGATGAACTTCTTGGACTATAATACATATCCCTGATTGTTAAGTCAGCTCCTTGAATGGTAAGAAGTAGGGAAAGATTCTTATGTTATCCTTTATGCTTGGAGGTCCCATGCTTCTAGAGTTACTGACAGCAAGTTTAAAGGGTAAGAAATTAGCGAAATTTGTCAGTTTGCTGAGAGGTTGATGCCAGACTAACTCACAGCAGATCCATTCACTCCATTTTTCTAAGTGCTTGCTTTCTGATTGAATGATTGTCTAAACCATTCTTCCTTCCTTTATTTAAAATAGTCATGAAATATTTTCTATGCGCCAGTAACTATGTAAAATCTCAGAATAACGGAGTGGAATGAACCTGGCTCTCTGCCTAAGGGTCTCACAGTCTACAGGTAAGAACTGACAAATAATTCCAGCAAAAATTTATAGAATAAATACAAGTGTCAATTAATACAAAGGAAATTTTTGCTTTCCAAAATTTACATTCACAATTTTAGTAAATAAAATTGCCATTTCTTTATTTCAATATCAGATATTAATTTTACTCTATTAAGCTGAGTATTTTGTTTTACTGTAAGAAAAGCCCAACTATTACATTTTTCATTAATCAGCTCTAAATTTCTACAAAGATATTGAAGTAGTGTTGTGTTTTCCATTATCACCATAGGGAGTCGAATATTGAAGGTATCACGTCAATAGTAGTATAGAGATTACCTCCATTGGATAAGGAGAGGTCAAAGACCGGTTACCATTTTCAGTTAGTAAAAAGGTTTTATTTGTTGTTGTGTTTAAGATGCTCCCTATTCTGTGTTCTCAAAATAACTCGTTCAGATGTTTATGGTTTTGTTGCTGCAGTCATTTTTTTGTCCTTACATTTAGACTGATCTCCCTATTCCACTTATGCCCTTCATAGTCCTTTACAACACAGCAGCCAGAATGTTAAAATGTTAAGTTAAATTGTTTGAGTGGCCTTGGAGCACAATCCTCCCCGGGCTTCTTACCAGGATCAGGTAAAAACAAATACTTTGTGGTGGCCTGCAAGGCCTCACATGACCACCTACATCTCTAACCTCACCTCCTGTGACACATTCCCTTACCTTCAACATGCCAGGAATACCCACCCCTTTTCTCTTCCTTGACTCTTCACAGTGAACACTTGAACCAGGGCCTTTGCACTTGCCATTCTTTTGACCAGGGAGATGATACGAAAGAAACTTGGGAAATGTTTTCCATAAAATCAATAGTAATCTCAACTTACGTGGCACTACCATTTACATGCTGTGAAACCAAAAGACACTTTCCTAAACTATCAAGTAAAAACAAAAATAAATTTTGATAAACCACACTAGAAAAAGACTAAATTATTTTCTAACTTTCAAGAAAATACCATAATATTTTAAATTTGAATAAGTGAAGAAGGAGTATGTGGCCATAAACTATATAGAAAAAATATTATAGAGCTAGATCAGGCAGTTAACTATAAGTATTGTCAACATATTATAAATTATATTTATATACAAATCTATTAATTTATAGAATTTAAAATTATATAGTATGTTACTTTTCTGGATTTTGACATGTGTGATATTTCCAGCTTAATTAAATGTATAATTTGTTGTGATTCCTCTGTCTAAATAAATGTTTACTTTCACAACTAATTTTGTATTTTTGTTAAAAGGAACTCCCATAATTGTATAAACTTCAAGTACCACAAAGCTGAGATCTACCTTGCTCTTAGCCCAAAGAGAGGCACTAACAGTCCCTTCAACTCTTTTTTAATCGTGGGTCTCTAACAGCCATGATTAAAAACAAAAATAAAAAGAGACCTCCCCCCTCCTGGGCTCCCTGTACCTCCCTTATTTTTTTCTGTTATTTTTATATTTGAAAATCCTATAAATGGGACATAAATCTGATCTGTAGCATATGCTGGAATTGAAGTTACAGAATATAGTTCTGAAAATACTTTTATAAACTTGTGTGAAAACTACTCATACACAGAAGAAAGAAGCCCCAGCTATTCTAGTCATATTTTATTTTGAGAAAAAACGAGCATAAGTTAAATTTACCATGTTCCCTTAAACTTAACAGTCCATGTAGTGCTATATTTGACATAACAAACAAATGTATGGTCAAGATTTTAGAGGTAACATATTTACTCTTTTTCTTCTGTGTCATACCAACTTTCCTTTTAAGCTATTCCTGTTTACAGATTCTACCCTTAACTCTCAGTAGAAATTTTTTAACAGATAACAATGTATATGAATTTTGCAGACTACCTTTTCCCAACCAGTTCACTTCCCACAAAAGAAATACATGAAAACTGGACTCTAGTACTGGGACTATAGTTGTTTATATTTAACTGGCACAGGTGCTATAGAAACTCACAGCATTTTTTGTGTACAGTATCTTCCCTTAGTATGTATTTCATCCTAACTTTCACCATTACATTTCCCTAATAATAGCTATTTCCTCAACTAGATTTTAAGTCTTTCACCTACTCCTACCTTCACTTCCATTCAAACAAAAGAAAATATTTTTCCCCCAAAATACATACTTACGAATGATCAGAGTTCTCTTGACCCACAGGAACTGCACATTTTAAAATCCTTACTGGTAATCACAACATCCAGCTTTACCTATAAGATATTCTAATATTTGTAACTTGAGGAGTGGAAAGAACGGTTTCGGATATATCAGAGCTGCAGTAGGTGCGCCCTCCTGCATAAAAGCCTGCTTAGTTATGGCAGTGTTTTTTGTCCAGTACTGTGAAAGAATGTAGAAACTGTTTACATTTACTTTTAAGTTTTCTGACCCTGAAACCCTAAATTGCATTCAACCAAATGGCTGTGACCATCTAAAGAGAAGGATTTAAAAGATAAGCAAATCTAAGTAGATGCAATTATTTTCATTGGCAATCAGGCATTGATATCTGAAATATAAGTCAATGTGATTGTTCTTGTATTTGAATTGAAATCTCCCAACTCTTGAATAACATGAAGTTGTGATTTAAGCACTCACTCTTTTAGCCCTATCTGTTAGGATGAAGAATTCTTGCAAATTGTATATTTTTAAGAATGCACAAAACAAATAATTCTACATGTAAAAGAAGTAAACTTTTTTATATAAACTAAATTAATTTTCATGGTTCATTTTTAAGGAATTGAAAAAATATTTTAAACTGTATAAATGTATGGAACTGTGAAGAAAAGATATTATATTTCAGCTATTTAAGCATATTATAAACAGTAATGAAATTTTTTAATGAAAAAAAAGAATATTTGGGGTTTTTGAGTTTTTGACTGGGCATATGACATGCCCATCTTTTAATTATGAAGGGTTGAATTCTTTCCTCTCTACTCTTTTTGAATACAAGTATTATATTCCTGGGACTTATCTGATAATACTCTTCTCCTTTTCTTCATGCTTCTCTGGCTGATTCCTTAGTTCCACACTGACTGTTTCTCCAGCCAGTGACCTTCGCACATTATAGACTCTCTCAGCCCTAGATAATTCCATTTCCACACAACCTTATGTCAGTGGCTTCTCCCCTAACTATATTTTCTATATTCCCACATCATAGCACTTTACTTTTTCTTTTTTTAAGGACATATTAGGTATTGTTTTACAAATATATGTTGTGGAATTTTAAAAATGGTTTTCATGGTGGGAATGCAAATTGGAACATCTACTTTGGAAGATAATTTGGTGGTGTAGGGGAGGAAAAATAATTTTCCCTCTACCTTTCATTGTTTTGGGCTGAGGACCCCTCTGTAAAAAAAGACAGATTAACAAGAAAAAAACATTCAACTGCATACCTATGTACATACAGAAGCCCCACAAAGATATGAGACTCAGAAGGTGGCCAGACGATTGAGGCTTATATACTATCCTGAGCTAAAGAAAGGGATAGGGATCTGGGGCTTTAAACTGGGGAAGGCAATACGTGGGAACAGGAGAAGAAGAAATGTTTAGTAAACAAAGGTTGCCCTGCCTTGCAGGTAAGTCTCTCACATGAAAATTCATCTCTGGTATTAGCTCCCCTTCAAATGTAAATTTCCATTACAGAAGGGCAACTCCTAATCTGTGTACAGAGCTTTTCCTGTGTCTGTAGTTTCTCAAAAAAATCTACTCAAAATAATCCTTATGCCAAAGAGGCATATTTTCGTGTGGCATAATCTGATACCCTTCAGAGGTTTCTTACAAAACTAAACATACACTTACCATATGATCCAGCAATTGAACTCCTTTGTATTTACCCAAAAGACCTGAAAACTTAGATCCGTGCAAAAACCTGCACACGGATGTTTATGGGAGCTTTATTTATGATTGCCAAAACATGGAAGCAACCAAGATGTCCTTTAATAGGTGACTGGATAAATAACTGTGATATATCCAGGCAATGGAATATTATTCAGCACTAAAAAGAAATGAGTTATCAAGCCACAAAAATATAAGGAGGAACCTTAAACACATACTACTAAGTAAAAGAAGCCAATCTGAAAAGAATACATGTGATTCCAACTATACAAAATTCTGGAAAAGGAAAACTATGGAGACACTAAAAAGATCAGTGGTTGCCAGGGGTTTCTGGAGAGGCAGGATGAATACAGAGCACAGAGGATTTTTAGGGCATTGAAACTATTCTGTATGTATAAAGATGGACACTTGTCATTATACGTTTTTCCAAACCCAAAGAATATACAACATCAAAAGTGAACCCTAAGGTGAACTATAGGTTTTGGGTGATAATGATGTTAATGTATATAGGTTCATCAATTTTAACCAATGTACCATGCTGATGGGGATTTTGATTATGGGGGGCACTATGCATGTATGAGGGTAGGGTGTATATGGGGAATCTCATTACCTGCCTCTCAGTTTTGCTGTGAACCTAAAACTGGTCTGAAAAATAGTCTTTAAATATGAAAAAAAAACAAGTATTTTTAATGCAGTAGTAGTAGTAGCAAAAAGTTCCAACCACTGCTGCAATTATAGAATTTGTACTTTATGTATTTCTTATCTATAGTTTGTTTTGAAATTTACCTGTTTTTTTTTTCAGAACACGTGTGGTAGATGCTTGCTAAGTCCTCTTTATTACAAACCAGATTTTTAAAAAATTCATTTTAAAAAGAATATAAACGAATTGTTCAAATTCGAAAAGCTTTGTAAAGTGTCACATACACTTTACATGAAATTAGGAAAGATGGTTTATTATCATATTTTATTATTATCATATCACTATTCACTTTATTTTCTTAATAAGCGAAAGAATGATCTTAATAGCAGAAGTTCCACAGGCTTGTGACTGGCAGACAAGAGGCAAGTTGACAATAAAAATATGAAGTGGAAAGTAAACAGAGTGCTTGAGGCCAGGTCCAAATAATACCTGGAGAGAGAGATTTCAGAAAATGTTGTTTAATATAGGCAGGCCCGGGCTGAGAGCCTCTAGAGGTACACTTTTATGGCAGGCCTGAGGTACTTCCTGAAGGAATTCCCTATGAAATGTAACAGTATTTTAAAGCCTAAAGTGGCAGGCATTTAATTCAAATGCTCCTAAGCCGCTATGGGAGAGGGGGAAATTCAGGAAGCAATGTCTGCATGGTAGAAGGCAATTCAGAAATTCAACCTTTAAAAGTTAATTCAAGACAATCTTGCCCTGGTTGTTGTTAAATGTATGCTTATAATTAAATAGCAGTAAATGAATTCCACAGCATCTCTGTGGGATATCACAACATGTAGGAAAAAGACAAAAGATATCTGTCAATTGAAGAGTAGCAGAATAGGCCACCCCAAAAGGATACGCCTCTCTGACTATAGTTCAGGACATGCTACCCCCAAATATGCTGCTTTGGTATATTGATTATTTTGAACTATAGGCACTTGGAAAACAGCAAATGCAGCAGAGGTTTTCTCAAAACTCCCCTTATCTGCCTAAACACACAGACTCCAAATGGAACTCAGTTGTTATAAATCCCCTCCCTAGGAGTTTCATCGACCAGGAAAGATTGACTCATCTCATGGGAGAGGGGACTGGAAGTCCACACCACATCCAGACACACTTTGTCACAATCGATCACGCCTCCCATCTGTTCTTGTAAGGGCCCATTCATTTTTCCTAAAAATCACTTACTCTCCCCTAGGAGGCCTACAACCCCTCCTCTTTCCCTATTAAGATAGGATTTAAGCCTGATTTCTAAGCCACCTCAGGAAGTTAGTCAGTTTCTCCAATGTATACATGAGGTATACATGTTAACAAATTTCTGAGGTTTTTTTTCTCTTGTTAACCAATCTCTTACTACAGGGATCTCACCTAAGAACTCAGAAAGCTAGAGGGAGAATAATTTTTCCTCCCCTATACCATCAATCATATTTAAAACCTAAAATTCTAAAGTTTGATTCAATATTTAAAACCGAGTGCACGGGACAGTGAAGACTATGATAAGAAGAAACACATAAACCAGAGACTAATTTTTTCAACCATACAAACATGATATTAAATTCCATTGTAAAGGGGAATTGGAGTGAAATGTTTTGCCTTTCCAAGAGTTGCAAGTTGAATAAAGTAATGTGATACTATTAAATGAGATGACCTGACCTGCTAAAAGCAATTTAAATCACACTAAAGGAAACATTCAGCACTTTGCACATGTAGATGGAAAGAGCTGTCTTCCAAAGGGTCAGTTATGTTAGAAACACTAAAACATACGGGAGAATATTAGAAAATTGCCCTTTGGACACTTAATGGAGAGCATTATAAATGACCTTGTGCCTAGTGAATCTAGCCTGAAAAGATTCAGTCAGCTTGCACTGGTGAGCATAATATGATTTTTTTTTAAAGTTTAATACCTGGTTATATTCAGCCAGTTGGCAATTATTTTTGCCTGGCAGAGTAGTCATTTTGTGGATCCTATTTTATTTTGTGATTACAGACTATATCAGTTTTTTTGAATTCCAAATTTGAGCAAAACCTGCCATGAATAAATATATGTATATATTTACCCAAACTATAATTTATTTTAAGAAACATATATGATGCAAAATTGTTTTGGGGCTTTGTCAGATAATATGTAGATAGTCTGTATTTCAAATTATCAGAAAGGAATAGTATTCATTAAAAATTTATTCTAAGGAAAAGGTAAAATAACGAGTTCTAGTTGTAAAATACATAATAATATACCTACTCAGGAAAAAAATCAGAAGGAAAAATGAGTCACAGAAGTGAAAAATTTTCATGACAGGTGTCTATTTCATAATGCATCTGCAAAGCTAATTGTGAAAACATTCATGACCTAAATGATAACAGCAAATAGAACAACCTAAATATCAAATACTGGGTTTCTCTATTTTGTTACATGAGGCAAGAGATATGATTTCAAATGTATTTACCACTCTTGAGGCAGGAGATAGATGGGCCCCAGGCTGAACAGTTTCTCCCACATGGACAGAATCTCCATAATAGCAGAAACTCCATAAAAGCAGGATGATGGAGGAAGCTGGGCCCTGCCCAGATAAGAGATAAAAGACCACATATTCCTCAAAGTCAAGGAGACCTCCCTGACTACACATGCGCAGAAAGGTTCCTGGGAGGTCAAAAAGGGAGGGGGGTGCCACCTCAGAGTAAGTGATGCCAACTACCCATAGCCCTCTTCACTAGAATCCATCTTGGCTAAGAGATGTGCACACACACAGGGGAGGACCCTGAGATATACCAAATACAGACTCAGAACCAGGCAAAGCAAGATGATTAGTCAAAGGAAACCCGGAAGAAATGCCCCATAAAAGTGATTCAAACTACCACGAGGGCACAACTTTCTCTCTCCCTCTGAGCCCGCCCGTGTGTCCATACACATGTACTGTCCTATTTTTCCTCCTAATAAACACTTCACTTGCTTCACTACTTTCCGTCTCTATGTGGAAATTCATTTTTTCATAGTTGACAGGCCAGGGTCACTGGTTCCTGGTGGTCTGGTGGCTAGGCTTCAGTGCTCTCACTGCCACTGCCCGACCTCATTCTCTGGTCGGGAGCCAAAATCCTGCTTCAAGCCGCTACAGGCCGAGGACACCCGAGATCCCTCTGAGACATGTCTAGCTCTTCAAATTCAAATGTGGATTCTAGATTATGTTTCTAAAAGTGTTTACTGTTTAGAACTGACTAATGTGATATCTTAGAACAAATGTAACTTTATTTGAAATACTAGACTATAATCTCTGTGAAGGGTAGGGATTTCTGTCTGCGTATGCAGAAGACCTGGGACAAGGTTGGCATTCAATATTTATTGGCTGAATGTAAGAAGTATATGAATAAATTTTCAAATATGCAAAGAATTATCCAATAATAATGTTTCTTTGAGATGATATATCATTATATAATAATAGAAAAAAAACAATTAGGATGGTTTCACTTCTGGTAATTATTAACTATGTGACATTGGGCAAGTCACATAGCCATTTCAGCCTGTGTTCATTTCTAAAATGTAGTTCACATTAATTTTTAAAAATTCTATTGTTTTCCCTGGGTTCCCTCAGGCATATGTGTGAAGTTACCTTATTAACAAAAGGCTCTAGAAACTAGGGGGGAAAACTCAATTTGAATATCTTCAAAATTAAAGCTTAAAGTACAAAATTTTTTAAAAACTGTATTGTTTACTGCACAGAATAATTAAAATGATCTGCTTTGTAAAATTTCTTTTTACAAAATTCTATTACCAACTACATTGCCAGGTATAACTCTAAATATAGTTATTTATAAAAATATGCCTGTTTGGCAGCTCTTTGAATGTTTGCTTGAGGTTTAAAAAGCAGTTTTAAACTAATTAATTTTATATCTTTTCCCACATTCCTCATCATCATGGCCCTGATGTCTTTGATAGCAGTATCTACAGTTTGAAGAAATAATGTCATATCAATTCTGGAATTATTACTATGCAAAGTTGTTATCTAGTACCATTTTATAAAAATATCTAACATTTCAGTTCCTGAAATAACCCACTTAATTTTACATTCATAACTTTACTTACATGAGTTTTTACAGGCATAAGTTGGTAGAGATAAGCACTCGTTAATTTTCTTTGTAAGGCTTTGCCTTTAAGATAATTAAAGTGACTGTGTTCTTCACATAGCACTGCAATTTTCTTTTGTGACAACTATTCTTTTTGACTCTACAAGGATGTCACACTTCTTAAACTTATCTATTTCAAAATGTAAGCATGCTTGTGTGGGAGTTCAAGGAAAGGAAAGATGATCGTCTATAAGAACAGACTTATCGACATCACAGTGAGGCCAGAGACTCATCAGTCTAAACAAATACATCGCCAATTTTTATTAAGTTCAATAGCTCTGGAAAATGTTCTTGGAGTGCTGGGGAAAAGAGAAGTGATAGAGTCAGAGCCACTCTGAGCAATACAATTGGAAATCAGATGCTCCTTTGCATCCCCTTTGGTCTTGGGCCTCTCCCTTTTTAAATACATTTCTAGGACAAGTGTTCCTTATCTTGTCAGCATAAACAGGGTATAGATATACAGATAGTCCATGAACACTTTCAAAGATACATGGAGATGAATACAAATATTTTTTGGGGGGAAGAAGATACAAGGATATTATGTTTCTCAAAGTATTTCTGTGACTTAAAATTTAAAAACTAGAAGGAATGAAGGAAGGCAAAGGGAGTGTCAAGAAAACAGAATATTAGAAGGCAAAAACAGGATAAAAACTTTAAATATGAAGTGATTTGTTACAGCAAATATCTCAAAGTTTTAGATGAATCTAATAAGTAGAAGGTTATTTTTGAAATTTTAAGCAATTTCAGCCAAAAGAGAGAGGAACCTTATTGAGAGGGATTTAAAAACAGAAGTTATTAAAACATATTTAAGAAATACCTTTTAGTCACTTTTTTTATGGTTCTAAAATAGTTCACTTATGATAAGATTATTCTCATTTTACATATGGGAAAGTCGCATTTTAGAGGCGTTTAGAACTTATTCAGGATATAGATGAGTGATATACAGCCGGAAATAGAATGTTAAGTCATGTGGTTATTAGTTTCTTGCTCATATTACTCTAGCCCTCATCCTGTTATTATAGTCAGATTCTGGTTTATTCAAAATTTTCTTTGGTTTAATTCACTTTACTTAAATTCATGGTAACTTTCACTATTGAGAGTGCATGCCAAAAATATAGTCAACTTTTTTGGTAGTACCCACATGAACAGACTGACAAAGCAGAGCAAATCAAGGGGAAAAAGCATCACTTGATCAGTGTAGCCTTGGGAGAAGTTCACAGTGCCAAAATATAACTTTATATAAAATATTTCAAACTTGTACCAATGAAACCTCAATAGTATTCACTCCACTGAAGATAAAAATCAATAAAATATGTTTAATCTGGAAGAACGGTACCCCTTTGATTGTGTTACTTCAAAAGGTGTTGAAATTATGCAGAAGCAACAGTTTCATACATTTTTAAAACTATTTTCAGAAATATTCATGCTTTGGGATAATCTGTTCTTCTTCAGATTTTTTGGATCATTATCCAAAATGTTTAGTGGTCTTCATCTTTCAACCTCCAGCCATGACAGTTCCTTTATCACATAGTTAGACACCTGTTCTAGGCATGGCTTTCCTCAGGAGTAAGCTGCCACCTAAGAATTATTTGAAAGGTAACAGGCAGGCCACCTTCATTTAAAAACAAAAGCCTCCCTATTCCTTGCGACAAATACTTGGCTTCCATTAAATCATTTACTCGAATTACACATTGTTAAAAATGAAGACTGATGAGCACATTTATAAGTCATTTATCCACTGGTATGAAACAATGGATCTTTTTTCCTTAAAAAGTATTGTTTATAAGAATTAGAAAGGCCCTGCGTATGTGGAGAATGGTGCTGGAAGTTCTTTTAAAGTCAGCTGTAGAGACAGGAGAAGACGGCGGAACAGTACGACGCGCAGATCACCTTCCTCCCCACAGATACACCAGAAATACATCTACACGTGGAACAACTCCTACAGAACACCTACTGAACGCTGGCAGAAGACCTCAGACCTCCCAAAAGGCAAGAAACCCCCCACGTACCTGGGTAGGGCAGAAGAAAAAAGAATAAACAGAGACAAAAGGATAGGGACGGGACCTGCACCAGTGGGAGGGAGCTGTGAAGGAGGAAACGTTTCCACACACTAGGAGTCCCTTCGCGGGAGGAGACTGCGGGTGGCGGAGGGGGGAAGCTTCGGCGCCGCGGAGGAGAGCACAGTAACAAGGCTGCAGAGGGCAAAGCGGAGAGATTCCCGCACAGAGGGTCGGTGTCGACCAGCACTCACCAGTCCGAGAGGCTTGTCTTCTCATCTGCCGGGGTGGGCGGGGGCTGGGAGCTGAAGCTCGGGCTTCGGTGGGAGCGCCGGGAGAGGACTGGGGCTGGCGGCGTGCACACAGCCTGAAGGGGTTAGTGCGCCACGGCTGGCCGGGAGGGACTCCGGGAAAAGTCTGCAGCTGCCGAAGAGACAAGAGACTTTTTCTTGCCTCTTTGTTTCCTAGTACGCGAGGAGACGGGATTAAGAGCGCCGCTAAAAGGAGCTCCAGAGACGGGCGCGAGCCGCGGCTAAAAGCGCGGACCCCAGAGACGGGCAGGAGACGCGAAGGCTGCTGCTGCCACCAAGAAGCCTGTCTGCGAGCACAGGTCACTCTCCACACCTCCCTTCCGGGGATCCTGTGCAGCCCGCCACTGCCAGGGTCAACTTCGGGAGAACGCACGGCGTGCCTCACGTTGGTGCAACGTCACGCCGCCCTCTGCCGACGCAGGCTCGCCCCGCCTCCGCACCCCTCCCCCCCACCCCACCCGGGCCTCAGTGAGCCAGAGCCCGCGAATCAGCGGCTCCTTTAACCCCATCCTGTCTGAGCGAAGAACAGACGCCCTCAGGCGACCTACACGCAGAGGCGGGGCCAAATCCAAAGCGGCGCCCCAGGAGCTGTGTGAACAGAGAAGAGAAAGGGAAATCTCTCCCAGCAGCCTCAGAAGCAGCGGATTAAAGCTCCACAGTTGGGGCTTCCCTGATGGTGCAGTGGTTAAGAATCTGTCTGCTATTGCAGGGGACATGGGTTTGAGCCCTGGTCTGGGAAGATTCCACATGCTGCAGAGCACCTAGGCCCGTGAGCCACAAATACTGAGCCTGTGCGTCTGGAGCCTGTGCTCCGCAACAAGATAGGCCGTGATAGTGAGAGGCCCGTGCACTGGGATGAAGCGTGGCCCCCGCTTGCCACAACTAGAGAATGCCCTGGCACAGAAACGAAGACCCAACACACCAAAAATAAATTAATTAATTAAAAAACTCCTACCCCCAACATCTTAAAAAAAAAAAAAGCTCCACAATCAACCTGATGTACCCTGCATCTGTGGAATACCTGAATACACAACGAATCATCCCAAATTAAGGAGGTGGACTTTGGGAGCAAGAAAGATTATTTTTTCCCCTTTTCCTCTTTTTGTGAGTGTGTATATGTATGCTTCTGTGTGAGATTTTCTCTGTATAGCTTTGCTTTCACCATTTGTCCTAGGGTTCTGTCTGTCCGTTTTTGTTTTTTTTTAACTTAAAATTTTTTTGTAATAATTATTTTTTATTTTAATAAATTTATTTTATTTTGTCTTTATTTTATCTTATCCTCTTTCTTTCTTTCTATTTTTTCTCCCTTTTATTCTGAGCTATGTGGAGGACAATCTCTTGGCGGTCCACCCAGGCATCAGGGCTGTGCCTCTGAGGTGGGAGAGCCAACTTCGGGACACTGGTCCGGAAGAGACTTCCCAGCTCCATGTAATATCAAACGGCAAAAATCTCCCAGAGATCTCCATTTCAACACCAAGACCCAGCATCACTCAACGACCAGGAAGCTACAGTGCTGGACACCCTATGCCAAACAAGTAGCAAGACAGGAACACAGCCCCATCTATTAGCAGAGAGGTTGCCTAAAATCATAATAAGGCCACAGACACCCCAAAACACACCACCAGACGTGGACCTGCCCACCAGAAAGACAAGATCCAGCCTCATCCACCAGTACACAGGCACTAGTCCCCTCCACCAGGAAACCTACACAACCCACTGAACCAACCTTAGCCACTGGGGACAGACACCAAAAACAACGAGAACTACGAACCTGCAGCCTGTGAAAAGGAGACCCCAAACACAGTAAGAAAAGCAAAATGAGAAGACAGAAAAACACACAGCAGATGAAGGAGCAAGGTAAAAACCCACAAGTCCTAACAAATGAAGAGGAAATAGGCAGTCTACCTGAAAAAGAATTCAGAATAATGATAGTAAAGATGATCCAAAATCTTGGAAATAGAATAGACAAAATGCAAGAAACATTTAACAAGGACCTAGAAGAACTAAAGAGGAAACAAACAATGATGAACAACACAATAAATGAAATTAAAAATACTCTAGAAGGGGTCAATAGCAGAATAACTGAGGCAGAAGAACGGATAAGTGACCTGGAAGATAAAATAGTGGAAATAACTACTGCAGAGCAGAATAAAGAAAAAAGAATGAAAAGAACTGAGGACAGTCTCAGAGACCACTGGGACAACATTAAAGGCACCAACATTCGAATTATAGGGGTCCCAGAAGAAGAAGAGTAAAAGAAAGGGACTGAGAAATATTTGAAGAGATTATAGTTGAAAACTTCCCTAATATGGGAAAGGAAACAGTTAATCAACTCCAGGAAGCACAGAGAGTCCCATACAGGATAAATCTAAAGAGAAACATGCCAAGACACATATTAATCAAACTATCAGAAATTAAATACAAAGAAAACATGTTAAAAGCAGCAAGGGAAAAACAACAAATAACACACAAGGGAATCCCCATAAGGTTAACAGCTGATCTTTCAGCAGAAACTCTGCAAGCCAGAAGGGACTGGCAGGACATATTTAAAGTGATGAAGCAGAAAAACCTACAAGCAAGATTACTCTACCCAGCAAGGATCTCATTCAGATTTGATGGAGAAATTAAAACTTTTACAGACAAGCAAAAGCTGAGATAATTCAGCACCACCAAACCAGCTTTACAACAAATGCTAAAGGAACTTCTCTAGGCAAGAAACACAAGAGAAGGAAAAGACCTACAATAACAAACCCAAAACAATTAAGAAAATGGAAATAGGAACATACATATCAATAATTACCTTAAATATAAATGGATTAAATGCTCCCACCAAAAGACACAGACTGGCTAAATGGGTACAAAAACAAGACCCATATATATGCTGTCTACAAGAGACCCACTTCAGACCTAGGGACACATACAGACTGAAACTGAGAGGATGGAAAAAGATATTCCATGCAAATGGAAATCAGAAGAAAGCTGGAGTAGCAATTCTCATATCAGACAAAATAGACTTTAAAATAAAGAGTATTAGAAGTGACAAAGAAGGACACTACATAATGATCAAGGGATCGATCCAAGAAGAAGATATAACAATTGTAAATATTTATGCACCCAACATAGGAGCACCTCAATACATAAGACAAATACTAACAGCCATAAAAGGGGAAATCGACAGTAACACATTCATAGTAGGGGACTTTAACACCCCACTTTCACCAATGGACAGATCATCCAAAATGAAAATAAATAAGGAAACACAAGCTTTAAGTGATACATTAAACAAGATGGACTTAATTGATATTTATAGGACATTCCATACAAAAACAACAGACTACACATTTGTCTCAAGTGCTCATGGAACATTCTCCAGGATAGATCATATCTTGGGTCACAAATCTAGCCTTGGTAAATTTAAGAAACTTGAAATCGTATCAAGTATCTTTTCCTACCACAACGCTATGAGACTACGTATCAATTACAGGAAAAGATCTGTAAAAAATACAAACACATGCAGGCTAAACAATACACTACTTAATAACGAAGTGATCACTGAAGAAATCAAAGAAGAAATCAAAAAATACCTAGAAAAAAAATGACAATAGAGACACAATGACCCAAAAACTATGGGATGCAGCAAAGCCAGTTCTAAGAGGACAGTTTATAGCATACAATCCTACCTTAAAATACAGGAATCATCTCAAATAAGGAACCTAACCTTGCACCTAAAGCAATTAGAGAAAGAAGAACAAAAATACCCCAAAGTTAGTAGAAGAAAAGAAATCATAAAGAATAGAGGAGAAATAAATGAAAAAGAAATGAAGGAAATGATAGCAAAGATCAATAAAACTAAAAGCTAGTTCTTTGAGAAGATAAAAAAAAAAATGATGAACCATTAGGCAGACTCATCAAGAAAAACAGGGAAAAGACTCTCAAATCCACACAATTAGAAATGAAAAAGGAGAAGTGACACTGCAGAAATACAAAGGATCATGGGAGATTACTACAAGCAACTCTATGCCAATAAAATTGACAACCTGGAAGAAATGGAAAAATTCTTACAGATGCACAACCTGCTGAGACTGACCCAGGAAGAAATAGAAAATATGAACGGACCAGTCACAAGCACTGAAATTGAAACTGTGATTTAAAATCTTCCAACAAACAAAAGCCCAGGACCAGACAGCTTCACAGGCAAATTCTATCAAACATTTGGAGAAGAGCTAACACCTATCCTTCTCAAACTCTTCCAAAATATAGCAGAGGGAGGAACACTCCCAAACTCATTCTACGAGGCCACCATCACCCTGATACCAAAACCAGACAAAGATGTCACAAAGAAAGAAAACTACAGGCCAATATCACTGATGAACATAGATGCTAAAATCCTCAACAAAACACTAGTAAACAGAATCCAACAGCACATTAAAAGGATCATACACCATGATCAAGTGGGGTTTATTTCAGGTATGCAAGTATTCTTCAATATACGCAAATCAGTCAACGTGATGCACCATATTAGCAAATTGAAGGAGAAAAACCATATGATCATCTCAAAAGATGCAGAGAAAGTTTTTGACAATGTTTAATACCCATTTATGATAAAAACCGTGCAGAAAGTAGGCATAGAGCAAACTTTCAACATAATAAAGGCCATATATGACAAACCCACAGCCAACATCATCCTCAATGGTGAAAAACTGAAAGCATTTCCACTAAGATCAGGAACAAGACAAGGTTGCCCACTCTCACCACTCTTACTCAACATAGGTTGGAAGTTCTAGCCACAGCAATCAGAAAAGGAAAAGAAATAAAAGGAATCCAAATCCAAAAAGAAGAACTAAAGCTGTCACTGTTTGCAGATGACATGATACTATACATAGAGAATCCTAAAGATGCTACCAGAAAACTACTAGAGCTAATCAATGAATTTGGTAAAGTAGCAGGATACAAAATTAATGCACAGATATCTCTGGCATTATTATATACTAGTGATGAAAAATCTGAAAGTGAAATTAAGAAAACACTCCCATTTACCATTGCAACAAAAAGTATCAAATATCTAGGAATAAACCTACATAAGGAGACAAAAGACCTGTATGCAGAAGAATATAAGACTGGTGAAAGAAATTAAAGATGATACAAATAGATGGAGAGATATACCCTGTTCTTGGATTGGAAGAATAAACATTGTGAAAATGACTCTACTACCCAAAGCAATCTACTGATTCAATGCAATCCCTATCAAACTACCACTGGCATTTTTCATAGAACTAGAACAAAAAATTTCACAATTTGTATGGAAACACAAAAGACCCCGAATAGCCAAAGCAATCTTGAGAACGAAAAATGGAGCTGGAGGAATCAGGCTCCCTGACTTCAGACTATACTACAAAGCTACAGTAATCAAGACTGCATGGTACTGGCACAAAAACAGAAAGATAGATCAATGGAACAGGATAGAAAGCCCAGAGATAAACCCACGCACATATGGTCACCTTATCTTTGATAAAGGAGCCAAGAATATACAGTGGAGAAAGGACAGCCTCTTCAATAAGTGGTGCTGGGAAAACTGGACAGTTTACATGTAATACATGTAAATGTATTAAATTAGAACAGTCCCTAACACCATACACAAAAATAAACTCCAAATGGATTAAGGACCTAAATATAAGGCCAGACACTATCAAACTCTTAGAGGAAAACACAGGCAGAACACTCTATGACATAAATCACAGCAAGATCCTTTTTGACCCACCTCCTAGAGAAATGGAAATGAAAACCAAAATAAAAAGATGGGACCTAATGAAACTTCAAAGCTTTTGCACAGCAAAGGAAACCATAAACAAGACCAAAAGACAACCCTCAGAATGGGAGAAAATATTTGCAAATGAAGCAACTGACAAAGGATTACTCTCCAAAATTTACAAGCAGCTCATGCCGCTCAATAACTAAAAAACAAACAACCCAATCCAAAAATGGGCAGAAAACCTAAAGAGACATTCTCCAAAGAAGATATACAGATTGCCAACAAACACATGAAAGAGTGCTCAACATCATTAATCATTAGAGAAATGCAAATCAAAACTACAATGAGATATCATCTCACACCGGTCAGAATGGCCATCATCAAAAAATCAAAAACAATAAATGCTGGAGAGGGTGTGGAGAAAAGGGAACATTCTTGCACTGTTGGTGGGAATGTGAATTAGTACAGCCACTATGGAGAACAGTATAGAGGTTCCTTAAAAAACTACAAATAGAACTACCACATACCCAGCAATCCCACTACTGGGCATATACCCTGAGAAAACCATAATTCAAAAAGAGTCATGTACCAAAATATTCATTGCAGCTCTATTTACAATAGCCAGGACATGGAAGCAACCTAAGTGTCCATCAACAGATGAATGGATAAAGAAGATGTGGCAAATATATACAATGGAATATTACTCAGCCATAAAAAAGAAATGAAATTGAGTTATTTGTCGTGAGATGGATGGACATAGAGTCTGTCATACAGAGTGAAATAAGTCAGAAAGAGAAAAATAAATACCATATGCTAACACATATATATGGAATCTAAGACAAAAAAAAAAAAAAAAAAGGTCATGAAGAACCTAGGGGTAAGACGGGAATAAAGACACAGACCTACTAGAGCATGGACTTGAAGATATGGGGAGGGGGAAGGGTAAGCTGTGACAAAGTGTGAGAGTGACATGGACATATATACACTACCAAATGTAAAATAGGTAGCTACTGGGAAGTAGCCACATAGCACACGGAGATCAGCTAGGTGGTTTGTGACCACTTAGAGGGGTGGGATAGGGAGGGTGGGAGAGAAGGAGACGCAAGAGGGAAGAGATATGGGAACATATGTATATGTATAACTGATTCACTTTGTTATAAAGCAGAAACTAACACACCATTGCAAAGCAATTATACTCCAATAAAGATGTTTAAAAAAAAAAGTCAGTTGTGTTTGAAAGCTATGGTGTATAAATCAGCCACCAAAATAATCCACAAGAAATTGATTTGCATTGCTCATGGAATAACTGAAAGTATGAACAGGGAAATAAAGAATAATGTTTCTATAATCTTAATATTGTTTTAGTAAAGGTTTCCTAGTTCTCCCAAAGTCTAATTCATTTTTAAGAGCAATCAGTGAAGTCAATACTATGGAAATAAGCAGAAAGGCAAAAACAAAACAGGCATCGGATGCACCCAATATGTCTAAATTAATTTTATATTACTTATTCATACACACCCAAAAAGTTTCTTCAGGAAAGTACTGCAACACTGGTGTCAGACACAGTTCTTTTTCTACTTCAGTATTGTCTTTATTTGGATGTTATATCAGGTAAGAAGGCTTTTAATCACAAGTCATAGGAAAAGTAAATAACAGAAACTTAAGTTTTCACATGTAGGGGAGGAAAAGTAATTTTCTCTCTACCATTCTGAGTTCTTAGATGCAACTCCTATAATAAAAGATAGTTTGACAACAGAAAAAAAAACTCAGAAGTTTGTTAACGTGTATACCTCATGTATACATGGGAGATATCAATGGAAAAATTAGTAACTTCTCCAGGTGGCTTAGAATTCAAGCTTAAATACCATCTTAATAGGAAAAGAGGAGGAGGGACGAAAGCCTGTTATGGGAGAGTAAATGATTTTTAGGAAAGATGAATGGGCCATAGAAGAACAGATGGGAGGCATGATAGATTGTGACAAAGTGGTCTGAGTGTGGTGTGGACGTCTAGTCTCTTCTCCTTTAATAAGAATCAGCCTTCCCTGGTTGATGTAACTTTTGTGGAGGCGATTTATGACAACTGAGATCCTTTTGGAGAATGTCTTTAGGCAGATAGGGGAGTTCAGAGAGAATCCCTGCCTGAATTTGCTATTTTTCAAGTACCTACAGATCAAAATAATCAATAAAACTAAAGGGCCCATTCTGGGGATGGAATGTTTTGTTACCCTTCACTCACATGAAGTTTGCAGGTAGGTCCTTCTAGTTTGGATGCAACAGCTCCATGAAGCAGTCAAGGTACCAAACACCCTTTATGTATTTATTCTAAAATCCTCAGATACTTGGCATTTTTTCCTGTTACTTCAGGATCACAGGAATGTTGTAATTATCTCCTGGTATCACATCCATACGTTGTGGTCAAAGGGGCGAAGCAAAACGGGTTTGTAGGAGTTACTTATACTCATGATACATCTGCTATCAGAAAGCAAAAGCTTTCCGACCAAAGACTACCTACACCCTGAAGATTTCATTTTATGCTGTATTGACCAAAACTTTGTCACATGGCCAGCCCTGACTAAAAGGAAACTGGAAACTTGAGTATCCAGTGGATATCTGGCAGAGCAGAGTGCGCTTACTACGACTGGTTAAGATTAATCAGGATAGGGCTTCCCTGGTGGCGCAGTGGTTGGGAGTCCGCCTGCCGATGCAGGGGACACGGGTTCCTGCCCCGGCCCGGGAGGATCCCTCATGCCGCGGAGGGGCTGGGCCCGTGAGCCATGGCCGCTGAGCCTGTGCGTCCGGAGCCTGTGCTCCGCGGTGGGAGGGGCCACAACAGTAAGAGGCCCGCGTACCGCCAAAAAAAAAAAAATTAATCAGGATATATCCCTGTGGCCAGGCATTTGGTGGCCTTAAACAAGGTAGTGGTTTTGTTGGCAAGGAAGGAGAGAGAGCAGCTAATAATGTTTACCACAAATGAATAAAATTCTTTAGAGGAAACTTATGGTTTTCTGTGCTAAATATTTGTGATACAATTTTTCTTTTATGGTCTCTTGATACCAATATAAAACATGAATAAAAGTATTCCTAAGCCAAATTTTAAGGATCAGTAAAGCTGATCTAGCGTGATAGGCTTTGGCAGGAACGTTCTACCATATCACTCCATCACGTTCATTCACAATTTTTATTTCTCTGAGATGAGAGAGATGCTGGATAATAACTTTTCAATCAAGAAAGGAGAATGATAATTATTTGCACCTACAATTAGGGAGTTGATAGGTTAGTAACTTTTACATATGTTTCACGTTTAATTCTCAAAATAATAAGTGAGATGTCTGTGAGTATATACATTTTGCATATCCATAGAGATTCAGAAATGTTAAGTAGTTCATCCATATGTAATACTTTATCAGTAGAAACACCAACAAAATGAGAAGAGCTTCAATATATGAGTTTTTCTCACATCATTTGGAATAGCTTCATACTACAGTGACAGATTTAACATTAATATAGATCATTTTTAGATCACACTTTTAATGATGTCTGCTGAATCAATTAAGGTATGATATGGGTATTGGTGCATAAACACACAGAATATGCTCATTTGTTTATCCATGCAATAAATGACTTTTGAGCATGTAGTAGAATGTGCTAAAAACACAAAATATTAAAAGTTATAAGAGTATATATGATAAAATCCTTTTTCCAAAGAGGCTCTCAGGTTAGACAGGTAAATAGACAAAGGCATGGGCACTGCCATGTTTTCCGTTAATGTTATGAAAGAGATATTCCCATCGTAGCATCAGAATAATGACAGCGAGCACATCCTATGCCTACCGTCGGCATCTTGGTTATTTGTATATGTGAGCAGAGTCAGTTCTATGTGTGTGTTATGGGAGCTACAGATGTAGGTCCCTGGCAAAGGCAAGAGTTGAAAACAGTAAGAGGCTAGAGATCACACGGTTCGGATATCAAGAAATAATAGGACTTAACTATAGCTGAAGTATAAATAGTATAAATAGGGACATGAGTATGGACAGGCAAGGAGGACCTAATATAATGTGTAAAGACTTTGGACTTCCTTTTTCGAAGGATAGACAGAATCACTGGAGACAGCTCTATGATATTTGTGTATTAGCTAGATCACTCTTGTTGTAAAGTAGAAAACAGGTTTATAGTTAGCAAGAATGTAGGCAGGGAGACCAGTTGCAGAAAATCAGATGAGAGTCGATGGTAATCTGAACGAAGATAATAGAAAGAAGGATTTGAAAACTAGGTCTGTGGATGGATTTTGGAAGGGTAGAGTTGTCCAGATGTATGAGATTTTCTACACAGCTCTCTATATTATATTTGTGTTTAAAATAATTTAAAATATATGTTATAAGTGTGTTTATACCTTTATATTCCAGCACTTTTGTTGCTCTTGCACTAGCCCTAGCTCAGTGTTCCTGTTCAGGATCCTATGTGATTTGAACATGAATGGTGACACCTTTGTTCATTTCTGAAAACTTCTCAGCCTTTAACTCTTAGACTGTTACTTAGAATGTTATATTTGTTTCATTCTCTCAGTATGGGATTCCTGATCAACAAATATTTTAGAGTTATTATAAGGCTTTCTAATCCTGAAGTCGATTTTCATAAATACACTATGATAAGCACCTAACTCCAAAAAATTTTTTTTCATTTGTCAAGCTGGTGACTCTTGAGAGTGGTAGATATTTTCAGACTTGCTTTTCCTCCTCTGCAGGATATTTTAGGCACCATATACCTTGGAGAGACTTCTAGAAGTGCCAGCTTTCTAACTTTTATTAGGGATTAGATTAGAACCATTTCAGGGCTGTTAATACATAGGTAATGTGTCCTACCGCTGTTTTAGTTTCAATATCAAGGATGTGGATTAAGAATATCTGTCCCAACTTCTTGCCCACTTGTCTGGAGAAATAGTTTACGCATATCAGAGTTGTGCTATCAATGTGGTCATCCATTTTATTCTCCCCAGTTCTTGTCCAGGGCTGAATGCATGGGTTCCTTTATATCCATATATTCATATTTATAATAGTAACCCATAAAATTACAAGTTTACAAATTTAATTGCAAACAAGATATATGCATTTTTATCTACTTGAAATGAATAATATCAATCCACACAATTATTACAATGGAATACAGTTTAAATACAGTAGCCATAAAGAATTTCCAAGTACAATTATTTGACATCCGCTACATGACACCACTGCTATATGCTTCACCAAACCATGTGGCCTAAGGGTTGGAACATTTACCCGGCATGAATTTATTCTTGTTAGCACCAGGCCTCTACACCTTTTCCTGAGTTTTCTGCAATTTTCTGCAACCCAGGAAGCCTGGCATGATTTCTTTTTAACTCCCATATTTTTTGTATATAGTCTTTTGTTTCTCTGGGCCACTTATATTTTTCTCAGCTCTCTGTGCCTTGGAACTGGCAAAACACACACATACACACACACACACATACATGTATTTTACTTGAAAGCCTATAGAGCCATGGTCACAGTTTCCACTGCTGTATTAATTTCCCTGTAATAGTCACTATTATGAATATAAATGTCAACAGTGTTACACGACAGAAATGTACCATGAGCAATGCAAACTAGCTCAACTTCAAAATGAAATATATTGGTCCACGTGTCCAGGAAGGGCAAAGGTGAAACTGATGTTGAGTAGAACCAGGGAACTGAATGTCTTCAGGATGCTCTCTACATCAGTCTTTTCTGATTTTCTTTCTAAATTATTTTAGCTATATTCTAGGGCAGTCAGGACTATCTACATGAGGGGCGTGTGCTGGTAGCTCTGGATTCATGCTTACAATTCAATGGCCTGTCAGGTAAAACCTTCCCCACTAGTTTTAGTTAGTAAAATCTTGGAGAATGAATCAGATGTCCTGATTTGGGTCATGTTTATCTCCTGGCTTTGGGAAGTGGGTTTGTATTTTTTAACAGAATAAGAAATGGAAGAAGTGTGAGACAAACCACACGAACACACACAGAGGCACACACACGTACACTCACACCTCTGCAAGAAATACACATCTAGCTCCATATTTGCAGAAGTTACCAGTCTCTATGTAGTCACCTTATCTTCTCTGACTTAGTTTTCATCTTTCACATTTTGCGTTCTATAATATGGATAGCGTAAAGGCTGTTGGTGGTTTGGTAACTGTTGTTTTTAATAAAATGTGCTTTTCAGGACTACTGCTCTTAATATTAATGTTTCCTTGATCTAGCCTTCCCTTTTATCCCATCTTATCGCGTTACAGTGCCTTCCACTTTAAAACGAAAGGGGATTCCTTTTTTTCCTACTCTCTTATTAGTGATTAGGGCAAGCACTAAGACCACTTTATCCTGACATCCCCGCATGAAAAGTGCCACACACAGCCATGCAAGTTAGAAATGGCACAACTCTAGGAGGTGTTATTCACCTGGACTATGAAGTGACTAGTTTCCTCATGAGCTCAAATATTCGCAAATATTTGTCCATTGTTACTGAAATTGCATATACTGTAAGAATAAATTAATTTCAAATGTTGGATATTTAAGCTTTCCCTAGAACATTTTCAGATTTTGTTACTCATGAAACTCAGTCACTTCACTTATTGCCCAATATTAGGTCTCTGATTCTTACAGCATGCCCAAATTTAAGGTTCTCCCACCCAAGTTCTTGAGTCACATTTGTTAACAGATACAAACTTTGCAGAAATTAACACTAGAAGTATGAAGACATAAAAGTATCTTCCAAATCTTTCATTATTTTCCTGTAGGATCAAAGAACAACTAATAACATCAGGAAATTCTACCAAGGTTGTGTTCGCATTCTTTATATGTCTGTACATTCAGTGAAGCCCAGGTGATTCAAACCTATGCAATATTTTTGTTTTGTATTTTTAGCAGCCTCAATACTTTTCTTGGCACTCTAAAGCCAATAAATAACCAAAGAAGACATCTGTTCCTGAATACTGGTTCTCTTTGTTACAATTATTTTCCTACTTAGCAGTTAGTTCAGCTTCTAGTAATTACTGTGTAGTGAAGGTGTGTACTATTTAATTATTCACAAAAGTTCTATATTAGGACTTCAAGCATAATATACTGTATAAAGGCTTATGATCTAAAAAATATATATTTCCTTAACACTTATTTTAAGAACTTAGCCTCTCCCAAAATGTCAAATGTTGACAAGGTCAACAGGTACATGAAAAGGTATGCAACATCACTAATTATCATGGAAATGCAAATTCAAAACCACAATGAGATATCACATCACATGGAGGCTCCACAAGAAATTAATAATAGAATTGCCATATGATCCAGCAATCCCACTTCTGGGTATAACTGAAAAAAACAAAATCATTCATTGTCTTGAAGAGATATTTATACTTCTATGCTCATTGCAACATTATTTACAATAGCCAAGGTGTGGAAACAATCTAAGTGTCTGTCTACAGATTAAAGAAGATACAGTACATATACACAATGGAATATTATATTCAGCCTTTTAAAAGAAGGAAATCCTGCCATTCTTGACAATGTAGAATTAACCTGGTGGGCATTATGCCAGACAGAGAAAGACAAATACTTCATGGTATCACTTATAAGTGAAATCTTAAAAAAATAAAAAGGTAAATATGTAAGGTGATGGATGTGTTAACTGAATAAAGAGAGATAATCCTTTCACAATTTATGTGCATTTCAAATCATCACATTGTAAACTTTATATATATATTAAAATTTTGTCTACTATACATCAAGAAACCTGAAAAAGTGAGAAAACTAAAAGCCAAAAAAAAAGATGCATAGCAGGTAAATTTTTGAGAACTTTTATGTCTAAAATATATTCATTCAACTGTAATATTCAGTCAATGATTTAGTTCATAAGCACATATTTGGGGTGGATCAGGCGAGGCTAAGCATGCCTGGCCAGCTATTATGTTAGGAAGGGGTTTTACTTGTTCATGGGGTAACAGGAAATGATGGAGACCTCTGGGACTCCTCATGATTTGCAGCTTTAGAGTACTCGGGGCAAGACTTCTAGAATCTTCTGACAATCCTTGACAACCTGGAGCATTGAAGTGCTCCTTGATGATCTTAATTCGATTATCTCCATGTTTCAGTTTCCTCTCTTTAATAATTTAGAAAAAATATTTATCTCATGCAATTGTGATGATTATGAGATAAGATCATATGTCCCACAAAGATGGCATACTTGGACATTGTAGGGTATATTGGTTAAGAACTTGGACTTGTGGAATCAGGATTTCTGGATTTGACTCAACTTTATCATTTGCTTGGTGGTATGAAGTTTGGCAAGTTGTATAACCTCCCTAAGCCTCAATTATTCACCTGTAAAATGAGGATAATAACAGTAACTTTTTCATAGCATTGTTGCAGGTTTGCATGTGAAATAGAATCATATATAAAGTATTTGGCACAGTGCTGGGTACAAAGTAAAAATACAGCAGGTATTAAATACTGTTGTTTATGAAACACAGTCTAGGCAGAGATTGATCAAATAACTCAAGGGCATAATTTTTTTTTAAAAATTCACCATTCTATTTGCTAATATTTTGAGTCCATAGCCATAACTTAACTAAGTAATATTCAAGAATTTTTAAAATGGTGACTTTAATCAAAAAACTGTTGTGAACCTATGTGTCAGTATTTGGTATGGAATAAAATTAAATGAACACTGTTTTAAATGTTTGAACTAAATGTGTACAACTAGATGAAAGCTACATTGGACATATATTTCAAGCAAACTGTAGAATTTCATGACTAGCATCACTAAAAAACTATGAAACTGGTTTTTAACTACCCATCATTATATAGTTCTTTCTCAAGGAAATTGAAGACTGACAACCTTGTTGCCATCTGGAAACATCTAACATCTGTGGTTGTAAACATTGAAACACAGCTGTTGCATTTCTGAGTAAGCACTCCAATTTATTTATTTTTGACTTTAAAAAGTCTTCAGTTTTCATCAAACATCACAGTTGTTAAGCCATGTTCTTGCAGCAAGAGGAAAAACAAGAGAAGTCACTATATCAAACAGTTAAGAGCAATAGTCTTTCTTGTATTTTATTTAGAGGAGATATAATCTCATGCCAATCAAAAAATGTATTTTGTGGTTGTGCCTGGTTTATAAAAACCAAAGAATTTGAAGCTACAAGGATATTAGAGATCCTTGAGCTCATTTTGCAGTTAGAATATTATAAATTGGGCTACTCAGGGTCACACAGGCAAATAAGGAACAGAAGAACATTATTCTATTACTTTTGCAGATTGTACTTGGGTGTTTCCCATTAATTTTAACAAAAAAAATTTTTACTAAAAACTTAGAGTACATGATAGTGTATCACTGATTTTAATGTATATGATTCTAAAAATGATTCCATATAACAAATATTTAATATAAGTTTTTACTATTATACGTACAGGTAGTATTGTAAATAACCCTAAAACTTGAATCATTTTCCCAATTCTTAATCATAGTTCTAATTCAGTTTTAGCAAGATTAGCTCCCTTAACTGCTACCTCCCCATCAGCAGCCAGGGAAACCTGAAAAAAAGTCCTGTAGCTTTAGTCCTTCAAGGAAGCTAACCAGATGTAATTCCCCACACTCCAGTCAAAGTCCCTGAAGATGGGTACTTTCTGACCTCTTATGTATTCCTTCTGTATTTAAACCTAGGACCGTCTGATTGATTCCGTGTTTGGTCTTTCTACCTACGTTGCCTCATCCTAGCAGGCAGTCATCTCCAGGCTCTGCAGTCTGAAGGCAGGTCCCACCACAGCCTGGAATGCTCAAGGCCACCTACCACCTGTCTGGAAGGGAAGTATTGGTAGAGTCCCAAAACTTGAAGGACATGGGATCTATCGGTAGTTTCTGTGTTCAGCACACAGCTGAAATAGTGACACCAATATTTTACCTGACGGTAAAGCCAGGTTCTGATCACCAACTTCATTGATTAAGGTGTGCAGATTTTACAGATTGTTGCTTAAGCCTCCGTCTTAACCTTTGAGGTCCCCAAGAGGCCAAGTTCAAAGCCAGAAAGTTCTGTCCTATGGTGCAAGAGTGCCTCCAAGCGGCAGAAAATTAAGGTACCTTGGGTAGAACTGAAAGCTAAAGGGCATGCCAAGGTCACCTGAATGTCACTGGAACACTGGCAGTAGTTCTACTTGCCACATAAGAGAAATTCACAAGTGATTTAATAACATTTCCCCTTTGGATATGGCTTATCTCACATTTTTAACCCTAAGCTTTCTCTAGACTAGAAAACGAGAATAATATGCTTTTCACAGCTAGTTTCAGTCTTCATCTATAAGATTTGGGCAATAAAATTTTCCAACTCATAAGATTATTGTAAGAATTGAAATTTATAATATATAGCATTATACGTAGTATAAAATATACTGTACATACTAAATAGCATGATATATAGTATATATTCCATGTTTAAATATATAATGTTACATGAAATGTATAATACATTATATGCAATACTTGTAATATGGAGTATGATATTTAATATATAATTTATAATATGATCATGAGCTGCAAAAATGTACTTTTTCCTCCTTTCTGGTTGGGGATTGTGTTACAAAAATATTTAACTCTTTTTCTTGGGAGATTTCCAAGACAGCTGTCCATCAGCAGTTATGGATTCAGTGACTCAGTAAATTATGGATTTTTTAAGGCATCTTAACATGGAAACCAAGTGGCACTATTGTAATTTTCTTGTGCAGCTGAAGGCCCCAAATGGAAGCCCAATGTTATAAAATGGCAGAAGATTCTGAGCTCTTTCTCTCTGCATCCACATTCCAGTAGACTAAAAGGAATTTTCTCAAATCTTTTGGAGACATATATGCTCTCCCCCTTTCCCTGCTCTCAAGAGAGTATGGTGTTTGTATAAAAACAGGCATATAGACCAATGGAACAGAATATACAGCCCAGAAATAGATCCATACATCTAAAGCTTATTTATCTTTTAGACTGCCAAGAACATACAGTGAAGGAAATGAAAGTCTCTTCAATAAATGGTGCTGGGAGAACTGGGTATCCACCTGCTAAAGGATGAAATTAGACTCATCTCACACCACCTACAAAAAAACAACTCAAAATGGATTAAAAAATTAAATGTAAAGTGAAATTGTAAAACTTCTACCAAAAATATAGGGAAAAACTTCTTGATATTGATCTGGGCTATAATTTTTTGTATATGACAGCAAAAGTACAGATAACAAAAGCAAAAATAAACAAAATGAATTGGATCAAACATGAAAAGCTTTTGCACAGCAAAGGAAATAATCAACAGAGTGAAAATGGTAACTTACAGAACGGGAAGAAATATATGCAAGCCATATATCTGATAAGGGATTAATATTCAAAATATATAAAGAACTCATGCAACTCAATTTAAAAAAAAGCCCAAATAACCCAATTAAAGTGGGCAAGACCCAAATAGACATTTCTCAAAAGAAGACATAAAAATCACCAGCAGGCATATTAAAAGATGTTCACCTTCATTAGTAAGAAAATGCAAATCCAGATCACAATGAGATATCACCACACACAGGTTAGGATGGCTATTATCAAAAAGATAAGAGATAACAAGTGTTGGTGAGGATATGAAGAAAAAGAAATTCTTGTACACTGTTGGAAGAAATGTTAAGTGGTACAGTTATTATGGAAAAAATATGGAGGTTCCTCAAAAATTAAAATAGAGCTGCCACATGATATAGCAATTCCACTTCTGCGTATATGTCCTAAGGAAAGAAAATCAGTATCTTGAAGACATATTTGCACTCCCATGTTCATTTCAGCATTATTTACAATAGTCAAGACATGCAACCAAACTAAATGTCTGTCAATGGATGAATGTATAAATAAAATGTAACACACACACACTAAAACAGTTTTCAATTTTAAAAAAAGAATAAAATTCTGCCACAGACAATGACATTATGTACTTTGAGGACATCTCCTAAATGAAGTAAGACACATGCAGAAACACAAATACTGCATGATCTCATTTGTATGTGGAATCTAAAAATGTCAAATTCATAGAAACAAAGAGTAGAATATTGTTTACCAGCAGTTGATGGGAGAGGAATATGGCTAGAGGTTGGTCAAGGGGTACAAAATTTCAATTATGTGAGGCAAATAAATTCTGGATAGATAATGTACAACAATGTGATTATAGTTAACAATATTGTATCATATATTTGAAATTTGTTAAGAGGGTAGATCTTAAGTGTTCTCACCACACATACAAAAAATGTAGCTCTGTGAAGCGATGGCTAGGTTAATTAGCTTAATTGCGGGGAATATTTCACAATGTATACAAATATCAAATCATCATGTACACCTTAAATATATACATTTTAAAATTGTCAAGTATACCTTAATAAAGTTAAAAAATAAGATAAACAAAGAAATGTATTCATTGACCAATTATTAAGCAAATTCTATGATCAATTATCAACATATATTTTACCAATATATGATTTATGAGATCTTGAGACAATTCCATAAAAAAGATTCCTGTTTTATATAGTTGTATACTATGCTTATCATTTTATGGTTTTGTAAAACCACATTTCCAGAAATCTTCAACCCATACTGCATGCTTTTATTGTTTTCATTCATATTTTTTTAAAAAATTATAAATCTATGATTAGCATGTAAATCAGAAACAAAATCAATACACCATTGTTAGGTCTTTTTAAATTTTAATTCTGTTTCAGCAAGAGAAATTTGTCAAAATGAACATGATTCTCTTTCAACAATGACAGCTAATTACAAGCAGTGAAACATTAATATCAAATATTCAAAGGAGACTTCTCACAGCTGCCAAGTGAATCTCCTCTAAACCTCAGTTCTGTTCACGTTACTCTCTTACTCAATACCATCATTTGCTCCCCTGCTCACCAAATTAATTACAATTGATGCATTTGGTATTCAAGGCTGGATGCAGTGTGTCCTCATATCTGTTCTTCCAGTTTTTTCTATCATAGTCCCTCTAAATTGTAGTATACTTTTCAGCTAAACTAATACACTTATCGACTATACTCCATAAACGCTCTGGACTTTCTGAAATTTGAGTCTCTATAGTTTGTTCTCTCTTTCAGTTGGAACTTCTCTTGCCATCATTAACTGCCAATAGAAAAAAGTCATACAGACAGTACTGATAACTGCCTTACAACTGTCACTGAAATGATTTTCACCAATACCATTCCCTGTGCTAGTTATCGGGTTCCTACTGCATATTCAGGACTCAATTATCACCCTCTCTAAGAGTCTCCCCTGATAATTTCATCTAGACAACCTGCTCATATATTTTTTTGTTTTAGTATATACTTTTTTTAAACAAAATTAGCCTCTTCATATATGAAGTTTTGTATCCTGGTATAGACACTGTCCTAACAGCTAAATTTAACTTTAATGGCGTAACAGAACCAAGGTTAGTTTCTTGCTTTTTCCCCCCTTGTTGTTATTTTATTTTATAAATAGTAGTTGGTATCTGCTAATCCAAAACTAATTTATCCCTCTGCCAACCCCTTTACCCTTTGGTAACCATAAATTTGTTCTTTATGTCTGTGAGTCTGTTTCTGTTTTGTAAATAATTTCATTTGTGTCATATTTTAGATTCCACATATAAGTAATACCATATGATATTTTTCTTTGTCTGTCTGACTTAATTCACTTACTATGATAATCTCTAGGTCCATCCATGTTGCTGCAAATGGCATTATTTCATTATTTTTTAATGTTGAGAAATATTCCATTGTATCTATATGCCACATCTTCTTTATCCCTTCATTTATCAATAGATATTTAGGTTCCTTCCACATTTGGCTATTGTAAATAATGATGTTATGAACATTGGGGTGCATGTATCTTTTTGAATTAGAGTTTTCTCTGTATATATGCCCAGTAGTGGGATTTTTGGATCATATGGCAACTCTATTTTTAACTTCTTAGGGAACATACGTACTGTTTTCCATAGTGGCTGCAACAATTTACATTCCCACCAACAGAGTAGGAGGATTCCCTTTTTTTTTTTTAATTTATTTTAACGTCTTTATTGGAGTATAATTACTTTACAATGGTGTGTTAGTTTCTGCTGTATAACAAAGCGAATCAGCTACATGTATACATATATCCCCATATCTCCTCCCTCTTGTTTCTCCCTCCCACCTCCCTATCCCACCCCTCTAGGTGGTCACAAAGCACCAAGCTGATCTCCCTGTGCTATGCGGCTACTTCTCACTAGCTATCTATTTTACATTTGGTAGTCTATATATGTCCATGACATTCTCTCACTTTGTCCCAGCTTACCCTTCCCCCTCCCCGTGTTTTAAGTCCATTCTTTATGTCTGCGTCTTTATTCCTGTACTGCCCCTAGGTTCTTCAGAAGTATTTTTTTTTTTTTTAGATTCCGTATGTATGTGTTAGTGTACAGTATTTGTTTTTTCTCTTTCTGGCTTACTTCACTCGGTATGACAGACTCTAGGTACACACACCTCACTACAAATAATTAAATTTCATTTCTTTTATGGCTGAGTAATATTCCATTGTAATATGTGCCACATCTTCTTTATCCATTCATCTATCAATGGACATGTAAGTTGCTACCATGTCCTGGCTATTGTAAACAGAGCTGCAATGAACATTGTGGTACATGACTCTTTTTGAATTATGGCTTTTTCAGGGTACATGCCCAGTAGTGGGATTGCTGGGTCATATGATAGTTCTATTTTTAGTTTTTTTAAGGAACCTCCATACTGTTCTCCATAGTGGCTGTATCAATTTACATTCCCACCAACAGTGCAAGAGGGTTCCCTTTTCTCCACATCCTCTCCAGCATTTATTGTTTGTAGACTTTTTGATGATGACCATTCTAACTTGTGGGAGGTGATACCTCATTGTAGTTTTGATTTGAATTTCTCTAATGATTAGTGATGTTGAGCATCCTTTCATGTGTTTGTTGGAAATCTCTATATCTTCTTTGGAGAAATGTCTATTTAGGTCTTCTGCCCAATTTTTGATTCGGTTGTTCGTTTTTTTGAAATTGAGCTGCATGAGCTGCTTGTATATTTTGGAGATTAATCCTTTGTCAGTTGCTTCATTTGCAAATATTTTCTCCCATTCTGAGGGTTGTCTTTTCATCTTGTTTATCGTTTCCTTCTCTGTGCAAAAGCTTTTAAGTTTCATTAGGCCCCAATTGTTTATCTTTGTTTTTATTTCCATTTCTCTAGGAGGTGGGTCAAAAAGGATCTTGCTGTGATTTATGTCATAGAGTGTTCTGCCTATGTTTTCCTCTAAGAGTTTGATAATGTCTGGCCTTACCTTTAGGTCTTTAATCCATTTGGAGTTTATTTTTATATATGGTGTTAGGGAGTGTTCTAATTTCATTCTTTTACGTGTAGCTGTCCTGTTTTCCCAGCACCACTTATTGAAGAGGTTGTCTTTTCTCAATGGTATATTCTTGCCTCCTTTATCAAAGATAAGGTAACCATATGTGTGTGGGTTTACCTCTGGGCTTTCTATCCTGTTCCATTGATCTGTATTTCTGTTTTTGTGCTAGTACCATAGTGTCTCGATTACTGTAGCTTTGTAGTAGAGTCTGAAGTCAAGGACCCTGATTCCTCCAGCTCCGTTTTTCTTTATCAAGATTGCTTTGGCTACTCAGGGTCTTTTGTGTTTCTATACAAATTGTGCATTTTTTTGTTCTAGTTCTGTGAAAAATGCCATTAGTAGTTTGATAGGAATTGCATAGAATCTGTAGATTGCCTTGGGTAGTATAGTCATTTTCACAATGTTGAATCTTCCAATCCAAGAACATGGTATATCTCTCTATCTGTTTGTATCATCTTTAATTTCTTTCATCAGTGTCTTATAGTTTTCTTCATACAGGTCTTTTGTCTCCTTAGGTAGGTTTATTCCTAGGTATTTTATTCTTTTTGTTGTAATGGTAATTGGGAGTGTTTCCTTAATTTCTCTTTCAGATTTTTCATCATTAATGTATAGGAATGCAAGAGATTTCTGTGCATCGATTTTGTAACCTGTTACTTTACCAAATTCTTTGATTAGCTCTAGTAGTTTTCTGTTAGCATCTTTAAAATTCTCTATGTATAGTATCATGTCATCTGCAAACAGTGACAGTTTTACTTCTTCTTTTCCGATTTGGATTCCTTTTATTTTGTTTTATTCTCTTATTGCTGTGGCTAAGACTTCCAAAACTATGTTGAATAATAGCAGTGAGAGTGGGCAACCTTGTCTTATTCCTGATCTTAGTGGAAATGGTTTGTTTTTCACCACTGAGAATAATGTTGGCTGTGTGTTTGTCGTATATGGCCTATATTGTGTTGAGGTAACTTCCTTCTATGTCTGCTTTCTGGAGGGTTTTTATCATAAATTTGTGTTGAATTAAGTCAATAGCTTTTTATGCATCTATTGAGATTATCAAGTGATTTTCATCCTTCAATTTGTCAATATGGTGTATCACATTGATTGATTTGTGTATGTTGAAGAATCCTTGCATTCCTGGGATAAACCCCACTTGATCATGGTGTATGATCCTTTTAATGTGTTGTTGGATTCTGTTTGCTGGTATTTTTTTGAGGATTTTTGCATGAATGTTCATCAGTGATATTGGCCTGTAGTTTTCTTTTTCTGTGACACCTCTGTCTGCTTTTGGTATCAGGAGACAGTGGCCCTGTACAATGAGTTTGGCAGTGCTCCTTGCTCTGCTATATTTTGGAAAAGTTTGAGAAGGATAGGTGTTGACTCTTCTCTAAGTATTTGATAGAATTTGCCTGTGAAGCCATCTGGTCTTGGGTTTTTGTATGTTATGAAGATTTTTAATCATAGTTTCACTTTCAGTGCTTGAGATTGGTCTGTTTATATTTTCTATTTCTTCTGGGTTCAGTCTCAGAAGGTGGTGCTTTTCTAAGAATTTGTCTGTTTCTTCCAGGTTGTCCATTTTATTGACATACAGTTGCTTATAGTAATCTCTCATGATCCTTTGTATTTCTGCAGTGTCACTTCTTTTCCATTTCTAATTGTGTGGATTTGAGAGTCTTTTCCCTGTTTTTCTTGATGAGCCTGCCTAATGGTTTATCAATTTTTTTTTTTATCTTCTCAAAGAACCAGCTTTTAGTTTTATTGATCTTCACTATTGTTTTCTTCATTTCTTATTCATTTATTTCTGATCTGATCTTTATGATTACTTTCCCTCTGCTAACTTTGGAGGTTTTTTTTGTTCTTCTTTCTCTAATTGTATTAGGTGTACAGTTAGCTTGTTTATTTGAGACTTTTCTTTTTTCATGAGATAGGACTGTATTCCTATAAACTTCCCTCCTAGAACTGTATTGCTGCATCCCATAGGTTTTGGGTCATCGTGTTTTCATTGTCATTTCTTTCTAGGTATTTTTTGATTTCCTCTTTGATTTCCTCAGTGATCTCTTGGTTTTTAGTAGCATATTGTTTAGCCTCCATGTGTTTATATTTTTTACAGGTTTTTTTTTCCCTGTAACTGATAGCTAGTCTCATAGCATTGTGGTCACAAAAGTTACTTGATATGATTTCAATCTTCTTCGATTTACCAAGGCTTGATTTGTGATCCAAGATATGATCTATCCTGGAGAACGTTCCATGAGCACTTGAGAAAAGAATGTATTCTGTTGTTTTTGGATGGAATGCCCTCTAAATATTAATTAACTCCATCTTGTTTAATGTGTCATTTGAAGCTTGTGTTTCCTTATTTATTTTCATTTTGGATGATCTGTCCATTGGTGAAAGTGAGGTGTTAAAGTCCCCTGCTATGATTGTTTCACTGTCGATGTCCCCTTTTATGGCTGTTAGCATTTCCCTTATGTATTGAGGTGCTCCTGTGTTGGATGCATAATTATTTACAATTGTTAGATCTTCTTCCTGGACTGATACCTTGATCATTATGTGTTGTCCTTCTTTGTCTGTTGTAATAGTCTTTATTTTAAAGTCTATTTTGTCTGATATGAGAATTGCTACTCTGGCTTTCCTTTGATTTCCATATGCATGGAATATCTTTTTCCATCCCCTCACTTTCAGTCTATATGTGTCCCTAGGTCTGAAGTGGTCTCTTGTAGACAGCATATATATGGTCTTGTTTTTGTATCCATTCAGCCTGTCTATGTCTTTTGGTTGGAGCATTTAATCCATTTACATTTAAGGTAATTATTGATATGTATCTTCCTATTACCATTTTCTTAATTGTTTTGTTATTGTAGGTCTTTTCCTTCACTTTTGTTTCCTGTCTAGAGAAGTTTCTTTAGCAATTGTTATATAGCTGGTTTGGTGGTGCTGAATTCTCTTAGCTTTTGCTTCTCCCTAAAGGTTTTAGTTTCTCCCTAGAATCTGAATGAGAACCCTGCTGGGTAGGGTAATCTTGGTGGTAGGTTTTTCCCTTTCATCACTTTAAATATGTCCTTCCACACCCTTCTGGCTTGCAGAGTTTCTGCTGAAAGATCAGCTGTTAACCTTATGGGGATTCCCTTGTATGTTATTTGTTGCTTTTCCCTTGCTGCTTTTAATATTTGTTCTTTGTATTTAATTTTTGATGGTTTGATTAAAATATGTCTTGTAGTGTTTCTTCTTGGATTTATCCTGTATGGGAATCTCTGTGCTTCTTGGACTTGATTATTTCCTTTCCCATATTAGGGAAGTTTTCAACTATAATCTCTTCAGATATTTTCTCATTCCCTTTATTTTTCTCTTCTTCTGGGACCCCTATCATTCCAATGTTGGTGCCTTTAATGTTGTCCCAGAGGTCTCGGAGATTTTCCTCAATTCTTTTCATTCTTTTTTCTTTATTATGCTTTGTGGTAGTTATTTCCACTATTTTATCTTCCAGGTCACTTATCTGTTCTTCTTCCTCAGTTCTTCTGCTATTGATTCCTTCCAGAGAATTTTTAATTTATTTTATTGTGTTGTTCATCATTGTTCATTTGCTGTTTAGTTCTTCTAGGTCCTTTTTAAATGTTTCTTTTATTCTCTCCATTCTATTTCCGAAATTTTGGATCATCTTTACTATCACTACACTGAATTCTTTTTCAGGTAGACTGCCTATTTCCTCTTCATTAGTTTGGTCTGGTGGGTTTTTATCTTGCTCCTTCACCTGCTGTATATTTCTCTGTCTTCTCATTTTGCTTAACTCACTGTGTTTGGGGTCTCCTTTTTGATGGCTGCAGGTTCGTAGTTCCTGGTTTTTTTTGGTGTCTGCCCCCAGTGGGTAAGGTTGGTTCAGTGTGTTGTGTAAGCTTTCTGGTAGAGGGGAATAGTACCTGTGTTCTGGAGGATGAGGCTGGATCTTGTGGTTCTGGTGGGCATGACTGCATCTGGTGGTTTGTTTTAGGGTGTCTGTGAACTTTTGATGATTTTAGGCAGCCTCTCTGCTAATAAGTGGGGTTGTGTTTCTGTCTTTCTAGGTGTTTGGCATGGTGTGCCCAGCACTGGAGCTTGCTGGTTGTTGAGTGAAGATGGGTCTTAGCACTGAGGCTGAGATCTCTGGAAGAGCTCTCGCTGATTGATATTATGAGGGGCTGGGAGGTCTCTGGTGCACCAATGTCCTGAACTTGGCTCTCCCACCTCAGAGGCTCAGGTCTGACACCTGGTCAGAGCACCACCACCCTGTCAGCCTCACGGTCACTAGGAGAGAGCTAAATATGCAAGTATCTCCATGACTTCTTAAGTGATGGGCAAGATGTGATGCATGAAAGACACCAACTCTAGTCTCACAGCTTACTTCTGTGATCTTGGACTAGGCAGTTAACTTCTCTATGCCTCAGATTTCCTTTCTATTCTTGGAGCAAGCAGTTAACTTCTCTGTGCCTCAGATTTCCTTTCGTGCAGCAGCTCCTTGCCCCATATCCCCAGTCAGGTGCGAGGGAAGGGCTGTCACTCACAGGCTGTGCAGGGAGGAAGCCCATGTGGCTGGCTCAGGATGCTGGCACTGAGGATTCCCTTTTTTCTACACCCTCTTCAGCATTTGTTATTTGTAGACTTTTTAATTATGGCCATTCTGACTGGTGTGAGGTACCTCTCTGCAGTTTTGAGTTACATTTCTCTAATAATTAGTGATGCTGAACATCTTTTCATGTGCTATTTACCATCTGTATGTCTTCTTTGGAGAAATGTCTACTTAGGTCTTCTGCCCATTTTTCGATTGGGTTGTTTGTGGGGTTTTTTTGTTGTTGTTATTGAGTTGTATGAGCTGTTTGTATATTTTGGAAATTAAGCCTTTGTTGGTCGCATCATTTGCAAATATTTTCTGCCAGTGCTTATGTTCTTTTTTTATTTTGTTTCTGGTTTCCTTTGCTGTGCAAAAGCTTATATAAGTTTCATTAGGTCCCATTTGTTTATCTTTGTTTTTATTTCTATTGCCTTGGGAGACTGACCTAAGAAAACATTGCCATGATTTATGTCAGAGAATGTTTTGCCTATGTTCTCTTCTGGAAGTTTTATGGTATCACGTCTTATATTTAAGTCTTTAAGCCATTTTGAGTTTATTTTTGTATATAGTGTAAGGGAGTGTTCTAACTTCATTGATTTGCATGCAGTTGTCCAGCTTTCCCAACACCACTTGCTGAAGAGACTGTCTTTTCTCCATTGTATATTCTTGCCTCTTTTGTGAAGATTAATTGACCACAGGTGTGTGAGTTTATTTCTGGGCTCTGTCTTCTGTTCCACTGCTCCACATACATGTTTTTGTGCCAATGCCATGTTGTTTTGATTACTGTAGCTTTGTAGTATTGTCCGAAGGCTGGGAAGGTTATGCCTCCAGCTTTGTTCTTTTTCCTTGGGATTACTTAGGCAACTCTGGGTCTTTTATGGATCCATATTATTTTAGGATTATTTGTTCTAGGATTATTTGTCATGGGTAATTGATAGGGATTGCATTAAATCTGTAGATTGCTTTGGGTAGTAGCTCATATATTTTTTATCATGGTTAACTATATTATTTAATTCATAAGATTTATCACAACCTGAAAGCAATTTGTACATGTATTTATTCACATGTAGGCATTCAAAGATTATTAATTAAATAAATGGAGAAAATGGCCATTATGATATTATTGTAAATAGTGTGCAATAAGGAGTTTTTAAGCCTATCTAAGGAGGAGAAATATTGGAGAAATTCTTAGAGATAATAGGCCTTGAAATTGGCCTCAAAGGTGAGTAAAATCTTTCCATGTACATAATAATTATATATTTTAAAATATGATTTGTATTGGCACTGACTTTACATGTACAGCCTGTGATGCAATGATACTTCCACATTTTATTTGTATTTCTTGATCAATTCTCAATAAATATTTTTATAAATGTTTCTTGTAAATTCTCAATTAATTTGCAAATATCAAATCCACTTTAGGTGTATTAATCCTATTGCAATAAAGTAATTCAATATCACCATAAATTTACTTTTCATTTTAAACCTGTCCAGCTATTTAAATTTTTTTTATCTTCCATCTATAATTTAAACATTTTAATATATTCTTAAATATTTAACATTAAAAGAATAGAGAGTATATAGATTTTTAATTAAAAATTGAATTACTGAAGTCATTATCAAATTGAGAAGCAGTAATTCTCTTATTTCATGTCTTCTTCTATTCCTAATGGTCTCTTTTTTATCTCTAGCTTTGATGATCACCTGAAGTCATTGCCACTTTTTTTCCCCTACTATGTGATTACTTCAGACAAACTGAAGTTCTAAGAGAATAATCTGTTTTCTTCTCTTCCTCCCCATTCCCTCACCCTTATACAGTTTCTTCAATGTCTAAGATGAGAGGTCAATATCATTTCTAAATCTAAGGTCATTCATTCTATTTCACATAGCAGGGCTTCTTTTCTTTTGTCTGTGGCCATTACTTTTCTCAGTATCAAGTTAAAGAAACAGATAGATAATGCTTCTATCACATTTTTATTCATTTTGAACCCTTCACACAGTTCTTAGCACATTCTTATCACAGCCTTTGACTGTCAAGGTTTTCCATCACTATGTTCAGATTTTTTTTTAATTAGTTTTGCTCTGTATCAATCTTGACAAAAATCCTTCAAATTAAAGTTTCTTTTGAGGTAACATATAGGATTGCACATGCTAGGCGATGTGCATGAGTTATTTTCTGCAACAGACACACATACACACACACACACACACACACACACACACATTGATTTTATTTTTTTCAAGAAATTAGAAAAATGAAGAACATAAATCTTATTTTTCCCAAAGTAGTATTTCCAAGACATCAATTTCTGGTGTTGTAGCCTTACATTTTAAAAGTAAGAATGGTTTTCAAGAGCAAAATAATTGGCAAGAGAAAGAATGAATATTGGAGATTATGTAACAGAAAGAATGGCTTAGCTTGTGTGGAATTCAACCTCAAAATGATTTAGACATTAGCCGAAATATTACTTTATTTATCCATGTCCCTGGTCATTCTTGTTATTTTCCTCAATGCTTTCTTTTCATCTCTTTTTAAAAGTGTTTTTTCTCCCTCTATTTTCTCTTAAAACTAAATGTGGTTTGGAATTTATTTTCAGGACAAGTAAGAGCCAGTCGAAATGTGTATGTTCTGAAAGAAGTTGTGAAATAATGAAATTATATATTTGGCATTTATGTTGAATTTAAAGGTGTATGTAAATCCGCAAATGCAATCATGTATTAATCTCACTTTTTTCTCTGCACAATTCTATTATCACCACCAAAATGTAATATGAACTCAGTAAACATCAGTAACATTTCAGGGCACATAAACTATTACTACCTTTGTGTCACCCAGCTACATAACCAAAATTTCCCAAACCACACATATTTACCTCATCTTATACTTCCCTGACTACTGGGAATTTTCAGCATGTTTCTTCCTTGTTTTTAAGAACACGCATATGTCCTGCCCGATGGCTGGTTTTGCTCTCCTAATGCCCCTCTGCTGAGTACCAGCTTCTCCAACTGGTATTCATCCATGGCTTCTATCACTATTAACCTCCTGGAATACTTATTGCTGTGGGTCTTCCAAAGTTGTGACATTCAAAATGTGACAAAAATACTGCTTTCTCTCCAACTGTCATAGATGACAGAGAACTTCACACTTTTGTATCAGAAATGAGGAGATTCCTTTTCTCCCTGTAGTCTTTTATCATTTTTGCACATATTTGGAAAAGCACCATTTGTGTGCCAAGAATTACAGTTGCCTGAAGGGAAGTAGCTGCTTTTTTGGTTTTCCTATAACCATTCAGTCAAGGACTTCAAACAGCATTCTATGGCTCTACCTAAGTGATAACACCCTTGACTCCCATCCCTTGTTGCCTCCACCCATTGTCTTACATGCATATCACAAATCTTATCACAGTGTTTGTCTGTTAGTTGAAAATGAAAGGAAACAAACAATAAATTAAAAAATACAAATATACACTTCATAATTATCATCTCATACAAAAGACACCAAAAAAAAAAAAAAGTTACCAACACTACCAAAGTTAACAGGATCATAATGTGAATCCCATGATAAGACTCAATTGAGACTCCCCACTGATCACCCCCCACCCCCCGCAACAGAAAGCCATTTTTATTTAAACAATACCTGGAATCTCTTGCTTTCATAGAGAAATCTCCCCCCCACACACACCCAAATTGGTCATTAAATAAAACTCCCTGATAAGCTACAGGTGCTGTGATTCAGTCTGGAGTTTTGGGCTCCAGGGCTTGATTTAGGAGCATATGGAATTAGTTCACAACTAAAAGAGACTGAGTAGAAACTAAGGATTAATTTCTGAGACTGAGTAGAAACTAAGGATTAATTTCTAGGTCAGGTTGGTGTTAACAGTCGTGAGACAGTTAGGAAAAACCTTTTTAATATTCTACCTGAGAACAAAGGAATAAAGGAATTGGGGAGAGAAACCTGAATCCAGAGGATGAAAGGAAAAGATCAGCAAAATACGCCAATGATGAAATTCAAGACATATTTTGCATCTATTTGAGTGTGTATTTGTGTGTGTGTATGTGTGTGTATGTGTTAGGGGACAGGGTATATCATCAAAAAATAAATTATATAGCGAATATTTACATTTGTTTCAAAACAATAAAATCATCAAAATAAAAGTATTCTCAGAAAGGTTTTGAGAAAATAGATTTGCTCATAACAAACTGACATCTAGAAATCATAAACAGTATGCCATGAAGAAAATTTTAAAAGACACACAAGTGAATTGGAAAAAATTGCTATATAAATGCAAGAAAATGACATTTAATTATGAAAATTTCTTATAATTTACTAAAACCTGTACAAACAATATCCCCAGTGTGGGGGGAAATGGGCAAGAACAAGACTAGGTAATTTATAGAAGTACTAGAAAGTCTAAAGTTCTATATTCACATATTTTTAATATTATTAATGAGAAATTCAAGTTAAGGCAATGAAATATCAAGTTTTTTAATGTCAATTAGTTGATTTTAAAAAACTATACTATTTCTTAATTTTGGACATTTTCAGATTTATGTAAATAAAATATTAAATATAATTTGAATTTATTAAAAGATGTATTAAAGAATATATACAACTAAAGAAACAGAGAATATATAACCTTTCCTCTTTTATTTTAATGTTTTCTAAAATAGCTATAATGTTTCTATAAAATAGCTATAATGAACATATACTTAGTAATCAGAAAATTAATGTAAGAAAACTATATATATTTAATTTTAAAACATATTTGTTAATTTTGAAAATTAGTTATTCAAGAAAATATCACATATTCTAGTTATTCCTGAGTTTAGATTGTAGCCTAGAAATATCTGATATGTGTATTTTCTTTTTGACAGATTATAAAACACCACAATACACAATATCAGTTTTAACTTTTTATCTTGTAATGTTGTGATGTATCTTCCTTTTCCTTTTCTTTTTGATTTTTGGTTTTGTTTGAGACATTAAGACATCATATTTTCATTAATAACATTATGTATATTAAGACTACATTGCATTTGATTACTTTTTGGATTATTTATTCCTTCTATACTCTTTTCTCACATTCAGACTGCTATAACAAAATACCGTTGACTGCATGGTTTAAACAGGAATTTAAATCTTACCATTCTGGAGGCCAGGAAGTCCAAGATCAAGGAGCTGGCCTATTTGGTCCCTGGTGAGGGACTTCTTCCCGGCTTATAGACTGCCGCCTTCTTGCTGTGTCCTTACATGGCTGAGAAAGAGAGAGAGAAAGAGAAAATGAGAGAGAGAGCTCTAAACTCTCTTCCTCTTCTTAAAAGAACACTAATCCCATCATGAGGGCCCAACTTTCATGACCTCATTTAAACCTAATTCATTCCAAAGTCCTCACTTCCAAATACCATCACACTGGGGGTTAGGGCTTCAACATATGAATTTTCAGGGAACACAAATATTCAGTCTATAAAATGTGGAAAATAATTTTTCCGAAGCCTTTATATAATCCTAGGTTTTTGAACACTATGAATTATTCTGCTTGCTTTCTCTGATTAGGTATTGATCTATATAAAACTACTTCTGAATTTGCTAAATATTTCACCTACAACTATGGGGTATCTTAATCTATTCTAATTATACTTTTTCAATTCTTCTCTCAACTGATGAGAAAAAAATTTGGTAAACTACAATTTGAATCTTCCTAAAATGAGAATCTGAGTTAAGAATTAAGAAAAAATAGTTATATTAACTATATTAACCTACTGGACTACAAGGCATTTAAGAGCAGGGATTTTTAATGAAATATTATTCAGCCATAACAAGAGAAGAAAGTCCTGTCATTTTGCTACAAAGTGGATGAACCTTGAGTGTATTATGGTAAGTGAAATAAATCAGATGAAAAAGACAAATACTGTATGATCTCACTGTTATATGCAGAATCTAAAAACAAACAAACAAACAAAAAACTGAAGAAAAAAGCAGGATTTGTTTCCCTGGACTCTGATGACACAAAGGTCAGTGGCTGGCACTGACTATTTCCTTGATTGATTTGTTAACTACCTCAAAACTGGGTGTTTCAGCAATACTGTCAAAGCAATTGCATCATCTAAGGAATCACTGCACTTTAATGGAAGAGGAAAAAAAGAAAAGAGAGAAGTGTGAGGGAAGTTCATACGTAATTAAAAATTAGTATTATAAGGCCCATTTTCGTAGTGAAAAACTTTATAAAAATTAAATTGAATTGAAATACATGTCCAGAAAATGTGAAAGACATTCCTCACAATTCAAATATAACTGGAACAGTAAGTGTCTGATGCCTATCCCCATGCTTATTACAATAATATCAATAAAAATTCTAATAATATTAGGCAACGTTGAATGTTTTTTTATGGGCCAGGTATTACCCTGTGCTCTTTATATATATTAATTCATTGATTCATTCTCATAATAACCTAGGATATCAAAAGATCTTTTTTTTTTTTTTTTGTGGTACACGGGCCTCTCACTGTTGTGGCCTCTCCCGTTGCGGAGCACAGGCACCGGATGCACAGGCAGCAGATGCACAGGTTCAGTGGCCATGGCTCACGGGCCCAGCCGCTCCGCGGCATGCGGGATCCCCCCGGACCGGGGCACGAACCCGCGTCCCCTGCATTGGCAGGTGGACTCTCAACCATTGTGCCACCAGGGAAGCCCTAAAAGATCTTTCATTTGGTCCATATTTCATCCTGTTCTTATACAAATATGTTTTTCTTCAAAATTATGTTTTATTCTCATCTCTATTAATGGAAAAAATAGATATGTTACAATTCATAAAAACATAAATATTTTCAGTAACTCAGTAATTAGGTAGTGCTGAAATTTCTATCATTTTTTCCCCAGAAATTTACTTGGACATTAGATTTATCCAATCTTTCCAATATGTTTCTCTTTTTTACCACTTTGAGATACTACAACACTGATCCTGGATTTGGATGTACATGTTTCTATGAAAGAGTTTCTAGTTCTCTTGCAGAATTGGAGTACAAAATACTGATTTTAAAAAAAAATTCTGATACTTTTCAATGTTTTCAAAAATACCAGTGTAATAATTACAAATTAAAATGTTACCTAGACAGAGCCCTCAAAATTTTTCTAAAAGAAAAATATAAACTAAATAGCTATCTTTTTAGGGAACAAACTTCCTCATTTTTATCAATACCATTTTCCTCTCTTCTACACATTACTTTTTGGTTAATGATTTGTGGTTCCATTTGATATCATTGGAAAATACATAGATCATTTTCAATAATCATGACAGATATAATATAAAAAAGTTACTTACCATATGTTTCATGGTTATCTGTTGCAAAATTCAGTGTCCGTTGAGATCTGCACACAATGAATAAATGAGAAGACTCGTAAGTACCCATGTGCATACTGCACTAAGGGAGCAGTCTCCTAGTTTCTGTAGATTCTTCTGCTTTTGGACATTCTACAGAAATGGAGCAGAACCCACACAAAATTTGGTGTGTACGTCAGAAATGATGATGCCAAATACACACCAAGAAGGAGTGGAAAGTTTATTAGAAGTATACCTCAAAGTTATTGCAGGTTTGGTTCCAGACCACTGCAACAAAGCAAGTCACATAAATTTTTTGTCTTCCCAGTGCATATAAGTTTACACTATACTGTAGTCTAATAACTTAATAGCATTATTTCTCAAAAACAATGTACCTACCTTAATTTTAAAATACTTTATTGGTAAAAAATGCTAACCATCATCTGAGCCTTCAGCAAGTCATAATCGTTTTGCTGGTAGAACATCCTGCCCACGTTGATGGCTGCGGACTGATCAGGGTGGTGGTGCTGAAGGCTGGGGTGACTGTGCTAATTTCTTAAAATCAGGTAACAGTGAAGTTTGCCCTCCCTATTGACCCTTTTACTTGAACACTCAGAGGTCACTGTAGGGTTATTAATCAGCCTAATTCCATTATTGTTGTGTCTTAGGGAATAGGGAGGCCTGAGGATAGGGAGAAAGGTAGGGGAATGGCCATTTGGTGGAGCCTTTAGAACACAAACAACATTTATCAATTAAGATCACTATCTTTTATGGGTGCAGTTTGCATCCCAAAGCAATTACAATAGTGATATCAAAAATCACTGCTCACAGATCACCATAACAAAGTAATAATATTGAAGAAGTCTGAAATATTGTGAGAACACCAAAACGTGACACAGAGACACAAAATGATCAAATGCTGTTGGAAAAATAGTGCCCATAGACTTGCTTGGGGCAGGGATGTCACAAACCTTCAATTTGTAAAACACTTAATCTGCAAAGTGCAATAAAACGAGGTATGCCTGTAGTTGCAAAATAAGTGTTTCAGAGAACAGAGTAGTCCTCCCAAGTTGGTCTCAAATGGTTTGAGAGAGCAGGGAAAGGAAACTGGCTTGGGGGTTTTATTGTGATGTGGGGTAGGGCCACGTTTCCAACTGTGGGCAGAGGATTGCGGGTGTGACATCCCTGCCAGGGCTGAGAGAGGGAGCATGTAGACTTTGTTCTCTGCTTGTGCAAATGTGGAGCAGAGGAGGGGAAGAGGGATGGCAAAGCTTGAAATCTGACAACATTCAAACATTAAAAACTGATGTCTGACTCTGTTACATTTGTTATGCAGTTATTTTTCTCCAAGTACTGTCAGATTTGTTATTAACAGAGGAAATCTATCAATCTTTATATATTTGCTTTAATAAAATAAGAAAACTGTATAGATAAATCAAACCTGTCAGCGTCCTCATTTCAAACTACTCATTGCCACTTTGAGATCTGTGTATTATTGGTGTGAGAGTTATTTATGTCAGTAGATATTTTAATAAAGGGGATATCCTTGAGTAAAGAAATTTAGTCTTTAAAATGAAGATTATGAAGATAAAGTAGAAGGTTTAAACGATGGAGAGTGACAAGTCATTAAATAGGTGATAAAAAATAAATTTCCTCAACAAATGGAGTAAGTAGAGTACTAGGGTTTAAAATGTAAATGTTATTACAATAGCAAAATAGATGAGAAATACAAATGTAAATCATGTAAAAATGTATAATAAAAACCATCATAGTTTCATAAGTTGAAAATCTTAAAGAGATATGTTTTTCTGGGCTGATGGAAATAAGAGCTAGATAAAATGTAAAACAGAAGCAGAAAGAAGGATATGGCTTCATTATAAATGTTGATGTGATTCAATTTCAAAAAATGTATTTTCAATAAATGGGAAATCTAGACTCATGAAAAGAGAGTGAAAACCTGTTTAAAATGATTCATGGATATAAGGTTAAGGACACAAGGTAGGAAGATGTAGAAAGAGAGAGTGTCATGGAGACATTTTTTGAAAAGTTAGGAGAACTGGCTACTAGTGTCAGAGGGCTTGGCAACCAACTAGTGTTTTGTCTGGACACTTAACTTTTCTGAATATAAAATACCTTATTTGATATTAGAGAATGAGACTTATAGATCTCTTGAAACTTTTCAGTCTATCTTTCTGATTCTTGCTATATATCTATGAAAAAATTGTAATACTACTGAGCAATAAAAAGAGAATGAAATATTAACACATGGATAAATCTCAAAACATCATGCTAAGAGAGAGAGGCCAGACACAAAAGATTATTATTGTATGACCCATTTAAATGAAATTTCTTATTTTATAATTTGTATTGGAGTATAGTTGATTTATAATGTATTAGCTTCAGGTGTACTGCAAAGTGAATCAGTTATACATATATATATGTATATACATATATATATATATATATATATATATATATATATATATATATCTCCACTCTTTTTTAGATTATTTTCCCATATAAGCCATTAGAGAGTATTGAGTAGAGTTCCCTGTGCTATACAGTAGGTCCTTATTAGTTATCTATTTTATATATAGTAGTGTGTATACGTCAATCCCAATCTTCCAATTTATCCCTCCCCCCTCCCATTCTCCCCTAGTCACCATAAGAGTCACCATCTGTGACTCTATTTCTGTTTTGTGAATAAGTTCATTTGATCTTTATGATGCAACTCCTAGAGTAATGAAAATAAAACAAAACTAAACAAATGGGACCTAATTCAACTTAAAAGCTTTTACACAGCAAAGGAAACCATAAAAAAACCGACAAGATAACACACAGAATGGGAGAAAACATTTGCAAATGAAGCGACTGGCAAGGGATTAATTAATTTGTATATTAATTATTAATATACAAACAGCTCATGCAGCTCAATATCAAAAACGAAACAACCCAATCAAAAAATGGGCAGAAGATCTAAGTAGACATTTCTCCAAGGAAGACATACAGATGGTCAAAAAGCACACAAAAAGATGCTAAACATCACTAATTATTAGAGATGCAAGTCAAAATAGTGAGGTATCACCTCACACGAGTCAGAATGGTCATGATCAAGAAATCTACAAACAATAAATGCGGGAGAGGGTGTGGAGAAAAGGGAACCCTCTTGCACTGTTGGTGGGAATGTAAATTGATATAGCCAGTATGGAGAACAGTATGGAGGTTCTCAAAAAACTAAAAATAGAACTAACATATGATCCAGCAATCCCACTCCTGGGCATATATCTGGAGAAAACCATAATTTGAAATGATACTTGCACCCCAATTTTCATTGCAGCACTATTTACAATAGCCAGGACATGGAAGCAACCTAAATGTCCATTGACAAAGGAATGGATAAAGAAGATGTGGTACATATATATAATGGAATATTACTCAGCCATAAAAAGAAAAGAAATTGAGCTATTTGTAATGAGGTGGATAGACCTAGAGTCTGTCATACAGAGTGAAATAAGTCAGAAAGAGAAAGACAAATACCGTATGCTTAACACATATATATGGAATTTAAGGAAAAAAAAATGTCATGAAGAACCTAGGGGTAAGACAGGAATAAAGATACAGACCTACTAGAGAATGGACTTGAGGATATGGGGAGGGGAAAGGGTGAGCTGTGACAAAGCGAGAGAGAGGCATGGACATATATACGCTACCAAAGGTACCTGCCAAATGTAAAACAGATAACTAGTGGGAAGCAGCCGCATAGCACAGGGAGATCAGCTCAGTGCTTTGTGACCACCTGGAGGGGTGGGATAGGGAGGGTGGGAGGGAGGGAGATGCAAGAGGGAAGAGATATGGGAACATGTGTATATGTATAACTGATTCACTTTGTTATAAAGCAGAAACTAACACACCATTGTAAAGCAATTATACTCCAATAAAGATGTTAAAAAAAAAAAAAAGCATGGGGGAACAAGCCAAAAGGAGAGAACAATAACAAAATGTAACGAATAAAATAAAATTAGAAAAATAAAAGATTTATTAGGAAAAATATAAATGAATCAACAGCAATGGATCAACAAGGTAAAACAGAACCGCAATCTAAAAGAGGTAAAAAGAGAAAAAAAAAGCCTTGGCTATGCGCAGAGTTTAGCGGGGCGGTGGGTGACATTTGAGCGTGGTGTGGGGTCTATGCTCAGGACCCACACAGCTGGAAAAGGCCTTGAGGACGGGGCATAGGCGGGGCGACGTTCCAGCATGGGGCGGGGCCTCCCCTTAGGACTTGCGTGGAAGGCGAGTGGCAGCATGCAGAAAGGAGGGCCTCTGGAGTGTGGAGTTATGGAGTTTGGAGGTAAGGCCCTGGATGAGGATGTGTTGGTGGGGTTTAGGCCCAGCGCATTGGAGGGGGTCTAAGAGGGGGTCTCCAAGTGTAGAGGTAGAGCCCTGGGTGGGGGTTTAGGGGCGGGGCTTGGGCTCTGCTGGGCAGGAGGGAGGCTCTGAGGGCAGAGGATAAGGCCTGGGAGCCCCACAAGCTCCCCAGTGCCTAGGTGGACAGTGAAAGCACTGGCCGCATTCCCTTCCGTTCCTCTGCGCCCCCTCACACCGTCTCCCCCCGGGTCTCCCCAGTCCTCGCTCGACCCCTAACCGTGGGTGGGTCCTGCTGGGTGTAGGAACTCCTCCCCTCCCCCCAGCCACCCCTCAGGGGTGCCAGTCCCAGAGGTCCGGCCTTTACTTTTGCTCCCCCTTCCTTCTCTCCCACTCCCTCAGGACCCGCATGGCTGGAGGGGGCCTCGGTGGGCAGAGGATCAGGCCCAGGATCTCAGCAGGCTCTCGGGGGCCCAAGTGGGCAGGGGAAACCTGTCCATGCTCCCTTTTGATTCTCTGTTCTCCTGATGGTCCCCCAATTACCCCCTTCGGGTGTGAGATCCCTTCCCTTCCCCCAGCCGCTCCTCAGGGGCACCAGTCCCATCCCTCCCCCACTTCTCCCCCTACACTTCCCCCGTGCCCCACCTCCTACCCAGTCACTGGGGGTTCCTCCCATCCCCTTAGGTGTCCGTGGTCCCCCACTGGTGCCTGGTAGGTGCCCTAGTTGTGTGGAGTCATGAATTCCACGTCCTCCTAGTCTGCCATTTTGACTCCACCCCTCATGTGGCAAATTTTAGAGCCTCCAGATATACTTTTCACTAAATGAAATAATGAAGTATGAAAGAAAATAGGAAGAGGAAAAACAACAGATGCTACCAATAATGCAAAAATGGTAACTTGTTAGCAGTTATTTAATTATCAATTTAAAATAATGTTTATTTATTTTATAGTTAGGAAAATTTAGAAATCATAAAGTAGTATGAACAGAAACTAAAGAATATTTGCATTATTTTCATATGTAAATACCAAATTTCAGAATATATTTTAAAAATAATTTAACAATCTATATTGCTCTCTAAATCCATTCACCATTATAAAAACCAAGCAGCCTACGTATTCCCTTGGATCATCTCTACAGTGAACTTGTGAGGACACAAACCAGACTATCAAAAATATCAAAGAACCAATATAAAAACTTAAAATTTTTGGTTTGATGTTAATAAATCTTAAAAACAAAATGTTACCCCTAATACTGAATATTTTTTTCATGGCTGGGCTACCAGTTAAGCTTTCCCTTTGTTCCTGCAGGCCTCAGGCACACAATCTGCTGTCTTCTTTTCTCTCTAGCCCCAAACACATACTGCTCCCATCTGGTTTCCTGTTTTGCTCAAGCCTTCAGCAGACTAGAATGCTGTGTCTTCAGCTTTTCTATTTTTTATGAGTTTGTAAAGATAACACAGAGACAATTCTAGTTTAAACCAGTTTACTATTAATTTCTGAGAGGAGGTAAAGGAGAGAAGTAAAAATAAACTAGCTTAATTTATAAGAAATATAGAAAGAAATTTTAAAAGTCCCTAATATCTAACAAAACTCTCATTGTTTTCTTTCTAGAGTCTCTAGTTCCTGTCTCACTTTTATAGAGTATCCTGAAAGTTTCAAAGACTTCTTGATGCTACTCTATAATAAGAGGTTTGAGTTTCTTTCTCCCTCTTCAGTGCAGAATTCTAGAGATATTCCTCTCTCTACAAGATTGCTTTGTCTTTGTTTTTCAATTAAACACTAATCTAGGTACCTTTGGGAAGTAACTTTCCTGATACAATTAAGGTTATTAGTCAGCTGACAATACAATAGGGAGATTATTCTGGATAATCTAGACGAACCTTTTGAAATCACGAGTGCCTTTAAAAAGCAGGACAGAAAGGCAGAAGAGTCAGCTCAGATGCAACTGCAGAAGTCAGGAGAGATGATATAGAAGGAGAAGCCACAGGTGGTGAAGGGCCCCACATGGAAAGTATGAGAAGAAAAGCAGGCAGCCTTCTGAAGCAAACATCAGCTGGAAATGGAAACCTCAGTCCCATAACTTCAAGGTCAACAACAATCTAGTTAACAACCTGAATGAACTAAGGAACAGATTCTCTTCAGCATCTTCTGATAGGAGTACAGCCAGCTGATCCCTTGAATTTGGCTTCATGAAATCAAGAACAGAGAAAGCAGTTATACCAACCTAAAAGACTGACTTACAGAATTCTGAAATAATAAATTTGTGTTATTTGAAGCCAATAAGTTTGTGGTCATTTTTTATGGCTGCAATGTAAATTGAATACAAGTGTTGAAGCCTACACTTAATTATCTGTAAACTGAGCCCATTGGTTGTGCATTCTTAAGTATTATACAAACATAAAGAGTGAACTAGAAACATTTAATTTAGTATTTTTAGATTCATATATAATTGTTCATTCATTCAATAAGACAGGAGGTTGCCTTCAGATGCACAGAATTGTTTCAATGGATGCACAAATTTTCATATTCATTTTTATTTTATTTTTAATTAGAAAGTGACACTTCAGACTAAAGTTACTAGAAACCCCCACTGAGTAAAGGAAGAAAAGAATCAAGGAACCAGAAAAACAATGGCAAATTTGATGCAAAACAACAATTCAGCACAATATGATTTGTGGATGTGTGTGTGTGTGTGTGTGTGTGTGAACGGAAAAGGAAAAGCTTAAAAGAGAAAGACCAAATTTTAAAAGCCCTTCAATCCTTTATGCAACAAATTGAGAATGTATTTGTCATCTGTTGTGCCGGTCACTGGAAATTCAATAGGAAACAAAAGGAGCCTTGGTGTCTGTATTGTGGACGTTCAGTCCAGTGGGGAATCTGAAGTTTTATCACACCATCATTCTAGGAAGTAATATCACAATCTATGCAGTCTAGACAAGGCTGTGCCAACCAATTTCAGGCATTTAACTTTTATCCTATAAACAACAGGAAGCTATTGGACAATTCAACTTCAAATCTTAAGATTTTCTTTTGGGAAGAAAGGTGGCATGATCAGATTATGTTTTAGAAAAATCACTCTGATTACTGTGGGGTTAGATGATTTGCGGAAGGTGAGTCTTATGGCAGGAAAACTGCAAAAAGTTATGATAAATGAGTAAGAGATGAGACAAAAATTTAAAAATTCAATTATAATTAAAATAAGGGGTGAATTGAGCAATTTTTTTATTTTTAGAAAATAACAACTGATTTAGAAAATTATTGGATGTGGGCAAGAGATTATAGGATGATGATCAGGCAAGTAGTTGAGAAGTTGCTTTCACCAACTGGGATATACAGAAGGAGAATTCATGAGAATATTAAAGTTAAACATTAAAATTTTTCTAATTGAAATTCCTATGAAACATGAAAAGGGAGGCAGGAAATCAGAGTGAGTAGTAAGAGATGTGACAACAGAAGAAAAAGGTTGGTGTAATGTGGAGAAAGAGCCATGAGTCAAGGAATCCAAAAGGAACCAGCTCTGTCAACACCTTGGCTTTAGCCCAGTGAGACTGATTTTGGGCTTCTGACATCTAGAATTATAAGGTAACAAACTTTAAACCACTAAGTCTCCAGTAATTTTTTATAGCAGCAGTAGAAAATTAACACAGCAGAGGTGCATGCATGTGCGAACTTGAGCGTAGATCTGGACAGCTGGGAGATACGAGTAATTTATATCTTAATCTCCCTGCACCCTCACCCACAAATCCTTATTACAAGTGTGGTCACACAGTTTAAGATACAAATTTATGCTCTAAGAAACCCATCCAATTTACAAGAATTAAGTCTACTCTCAGGTCCCTTCTCCACCATGACACCCTTCTCCCTAGGCAAAACAAACAAACAAACAATAAAAAACAAAATAAAACCAGAAGTTACTTGAAATCAGCAGCTTTTTAAAATTCTCCCATAAAACTGAAATCAATTAAAGAGATTATGTTAGGGCTTCCCTGGTGGCACAGTGGTTGAGAGTCCGCCTGCCGATGCAGGGGACACGGGTTCGTGGCCTGGTCTGGGAAGATCCCACATGCCGCGGAGAGGCTGGGCCTGTGAGCCATGGCCGCTGAGCCTGCGCATCCGGAGCCTGTGCTCTGCAATGGGAGAGGCCACAACAGTGAGAGGCCCGCGTACAGCAAAAAAAAAAAAAAAAAAAAAAAGAGATTATGTTAGAATGATGTGTAGAGGTGGGGATACTGTACAGGACAGAAAATATTGGGCCTGAGGACAGCAAAGGGGAGGAATTGCAGATTTCAACAGATATGGAAAGTGTCCAAGAATGTTGGGTGCATTTACATGGTTCTCTGAAGCATGGTGAGAAGGGAACAAGTGCTCACAGAGAAAGGCTACATAGGGTATCTCTATAGAATCTAGTGCCAGAATTTTTAGGCTTGGCAGCTTCCCAATTACTGTTTGTAGCCTGAAGAGATTTCACAGATTAATGTGTGCTGGGACAATAGAGGTGGTGTTTATAATGGATAAGGGACTTGGATTCTTTTCTTTTTTGTAAAGCATATAAACTTCCCAGACTTTGGGCAGGTAGAGGAAGGATACGTGAACCACAGGAATGGCTGAGATATATTTTCCTACTAGCTGTTTAGGATGGGAACTAGAAACTGGGTTTATGATTAGTTTTAAAATATGGAAAACAGTAACACTTGCATGCCTTTTCTTGTGAAATAAGGTTGTCCATATATGTAACAGAAAATAATTTATAAATTATTAAAATTAATAGGAGAGTTCAGCATGGTTAATGGGCATAGGATCACTGCACAAATTCACTGAATTTCTACACACCAGCAATACCTTAACTAAACAAATGCTATAAAATTGTTTTACAAATACTTAAAATTTACAATAGACACAAAATAATTCAAGATATGTAGGAATGAGTTTTTTGATTTTTTTTTTTGTTTTGCGGTACGTGGGCCTCTCACTGTGGTGGCCTCTCCCGTTGCAGAGCACAGGCTCCGGACGTGCAGGCTCAGTGGCCATGGCTCATGGGCCCAGCCACTCCACAGCATGTGGGATCCTCCCGGACCGGGGCACAAACCCGTGTCCCCTGCATCAGCAGGTGGACTCTCAACCACTGCGCCACCAGGGAAGCCCAGGAATGAGTTTTATAAACAATGAATAAGTTATTTTGGGAGGGAAATATAAATTCACTAAAAACATTAAACAAATGTAGATATAATATTAATGCATTAGAAAACTCAATATCTTAAAAAGATAACCATTCTTTGCAAATTGATCTGCTAACACATACATTTCAAAAAAATTCCAAAACAACTCTTCATGGAACTTGAAATATATAGGGAAGTACAAAAAGCCAAAATATGCTTCTGAAAATGATCAATATGCAGAAATTTGCCCAACAGATGTTATGATTAACTGTAAGACTACAGAATAATACAGTTTGATATAGGAATTCATAATTAAGACAGTGGAATAGAATAGAAAAAAACAGTAGATAGAAACATATATAAAACCTTGATTTATGATGTAGTAGAATGGCATATCACTGAGAATGATGATATAATCAACAAAGAGTGATTGGGTGATTGATTTACCTACTAGGGAAAAGAAATGAAAAGGCGATTCCCACCTCAAATCATGCACATATCAAGAGAAAATTATAAAGGATAAATTACTTAAAAGCTAACATTAAAATACTTTGTATTTAAGAAAATATTATTATGGGCTTAGGATAGAGAAGCATTCCTTAAATAGAACACAAAAGTAAAATCATTTTAAAAGACTGATAAATTTGACTACACTAATATGAAAAACTTGTTTCTCAGTGCAATGTCAATCAGACTCCCAGTTATTTTGTGGATATCAACAAACTGATTCTACAGTTTATATGAAAAGCAAAAGATCCAGGATAGTCAACCCAGTACTGAAGGAGAAGAACGAAATTGGAGGACTAACCAACCCTACTTGATTTAAGACTTACTATGAAGCTACAGTAATAAAGACAGCATGGAACTGGTGAAAGAACAGACAAATAGATAAATGGAACAGAAGAGAACCCAGAAATAGATCACCATGGATAAAGTCAACTGTAGAGGAGTGATGTCAGCATTGAGATGCTCCCTTTGTCTTTCCCCTCAATCTACAGCCAGTAAATCATCCATAACTGAACAAAGGTGCTTCTGCCCAACACACCAGGGTACTAGAGAACTACACACATCTGCCTGTCTAAAGGTGGGTGGACCAGAACATATAGAGGAGGCAGAATCATGAGAACAGCTGAGGTGGTGCCTGTGATCTTGGACCCCCAGCCCCTGCACTGCACTCTGAGGTCTGAGCCTCAGAGAATTTTGTAGCTTCATGGGAGGCTGCACACACAACTCTGGACTCTCAGCACTCACAGCCAGAGTGAACAGGGCAGCAGCCCATGATTCCTCCATCTCCTGTCATAGAGGCATCCATGACTCTGGCCCCACACCCACAGTGGAGATGCACATGAACCTGACAATTCCAGATATGGCAGAAGCACCTATGACCCCAGTTATCACCCCATCCTCTCCCTCCCCCCATGGCAAGTGAACCTGAGACTCAGGAGACCATGGACACAGTGGAAGCACTCACCATCCTGGTACTCCAGGTAGCAACACCAGTGAAAACAGCAGCAGCAAGGCACCAAAGACCCTAGAGGCACAAGAAGCAACAATGAGTGCACCAGGCTACACCTCTGACAGAGGTGGTGGAGGGTGGAAACTGCCAATTCTCAAATACAACCAGAGGCAGCTCAGATAAGAGAAACAAAAACTTGTGATATATCGCCACCTACTTGAAAGCAAAAGAATGGCCTCTAATTTCTAACCTGTTCAATCTTTAGAATCAAGGGGAAAAATATAATAATAAAAGCTTTACCTAAAGAAGAAATGTGTGCACTACTACAAATGTGCTGGCAGAGGAACAACTCATCAAGCACCATGAATAACCACAGTAACACTGTAACATAAAAAGAAAATAACAATTCTCCAGAAACCAAATTTAAAGCATAGACTAGTACAATGTAACTAATAGAGAATTCAAAATATCGGTCATAAAGAAACTCAACAAACTATAAGAAAACTCAGAAAGGCAGTTCAATAAGCTCAAGAATAAAGTTAATGAATAGAAGGAATACTTTATCAAAGGACTGAAACTCTAAAAAAGAACTAAACAGAAGTTCTGGAACTAAAGAACTCAATAAATGTGATGAAGAATGCATTAGAAAGCATTGGAAATACAGCAGATGATATGGAAGAGAGAATTTGTGAACTTGAAGATAGAAATCTAGATAATATAGAAAGAAGAGAGAGAATTAAGGTTTTTTTAAAAATGAGGAACTTATAAGAGAACAATCCAATTTGTTTAGTAAGGGCAACATTAGACTAGCAGGTATCCCAGAAGGAGAAGAGAGGGAGGAGGGAGCAGAGAGTTTATTTAAAGAAACAATAGCTGCAAACTTCCCAAACCTGAGAAAGGAACTGGATATACAAGTCTATGAAGCTAAGAGAGAACACCAAATTACTTCAATACAAAAGGACCTTCTCCAAGACATATTGCATTAAAACTGTCAAAAGTCAATGACAGGGCTTCCCTGGTGGCGCAGTGGTTGAGAGTCTGCCTGCCGATGCGGGGGACACGGGTTCGTGCCCTGGTCTGGGAGGATCCCACATGCTGTGGAGCGGCTGGGCCCGTGAGCCATGGCCACTGAGCCTGCGCGTCCGGAGCCGGTGCTCCGCAACGGGAGAGGCCACAACAGTGAGAGGCCCACGTACTGCAAAAAAAAAAAAAAAAAAAAAAAAAAAACAAAACAAAAACAAAAAAAAGTCAATGACAAAAAAAGAAACTTAAAAGCAGCCAGATTAAAAAAAGGATGGTAACCTACAAAGGAACTGCAGTTAAACTATCAGCAGATTTCTCAGCAGAAACTCTACAGGCCAGGAGGGAGTAAAGTGACATTCTCAAAATACTGAAAGATAAAAACTGTCAGCCAAGAATACTCTATTTAGCAAAGCTAACACTCAGAGATGAATGAGAAATAAAGGCTTTCCCAGACAAACAAAAGCTGAGGGAGTTCATCACCACTAGACCTGACTTATAAGAAATGTTGAAAGGAGCTCTTCTACCAGAAACAAAAAGGCAAAAGTACACAAAACTTTGAGTAAGATGATAGGTAGACTGACAAAATCAGAAAATTCCAACTGTATATCAGACTAGGTTTTAAACACTTTATTATAATATAAAGGTTAAAAAGGGGAAAAAAGCAGTAAAAATAACAATAGCTACTTCAATCTGGTAACAAATTCACAACATAAAAAAGAATAATTTGAAACACCAAAACACAAAATAGGAAGAGAAAAAAAAAAAACAAATTCGTATAGTCAAATGAAGATAAGATGCTTTGAGAAGAAAAAAATAGTATTATATTTATGAAATGTTTTATACGTACCTAATGGTAAACACAAAACAAAAGTATAGAGAAGAGACATGAAACATAAAAAAGAGGAAACTGAGAAAAACATCAAAGAAAACCACCATGCCAAAATTCAGATAGAAACACAAGGAAAAAGAAACAATGGAAATATGGAGCAACCAGAAAACCAAAGATAAAATAGCAGTACTAATTCCTCATTTACCAATTACCACCTTACATGTAAATGGATTGAATTAATCAATCAGAAGACACTGACTGACTGGATGGATTAAAAACAAAGTGACTGGATGGATTAAAAAACAAGACCCAACGATATGCTGCCTCCAAAAGACTCACTTCACCTCTAAAGAAAAACACAGGCTCAAAGTGAAGGAATAGAAAATGATACTCCAAGTAAATGTCATCCAAAAGAAGGCAGGTATAGCCACATTCATGACAGACAAAATGGACTTCAAGCCAAAAAAGGTAACAAGACAAAGATGGGCAGTATATAATGATAAAGTGGACAATTCATTAAGAAGACATAACAGTTATTAATATATGTGCATCTAACATAGGATCACCAAAATATATAGATCAATTAGTAACAGACTTAAAGGGAGAAATTGACAACAACACGCTAATAGTAGAGAACTTTAACAATGCACTTATATCAATGGATGGATCATCCAGACGAAAGTCAACAAGAAAACCATGGTTTTAAATGAAACATTAGACCAGATGAATTTGATAGATTTACAAAGAACACTCCATCAAAATAAAACAGAATACACATTCTTCTCAAGTGCACCTGGAACATTCTCAAAACTAGACCTTATGTTGGGACACAAAACAAGTCTTAATAAATTTAAGAAGATTGAAATCATAGCAAGCATCTTTTTATAGATAAAGAAAGATAGAGAAAAAATTTGAATATATCACTTTTTGCCTGTAAAATTTTGTCCCTGAATATTCAGTGTGAAATGCCTCACGGAAATTTGAAAAATATAATATGAATATGTGTTTTTTAAAATTTTTAATTGGGAAAGTTAATACATCCCAACAATAATAATAACAAAACACTGCGTATGTATATATGTATATAGAACTTTTAAAAAGCCATCTTGTTTCTTTAGGGAACCGGCAGATTCTAAGAAGATCAGTTAACTATAGTATACTTCCTGTGGTAATTGTATTACACAAAAAGGGATGAATTAAGATGTTATACATGTAGTATGCCATCTGCTTCTGTTTTTGTTATATTCATTATGTGCATCTGTTCTTATTCAGCTATAAGGAAGCACTTTATCTTAATTTACACATCAAAATATTGCAAAACAATAAATTTTGTATATATAAAAATTTCTTTTTTCCTGAAACCTGTGCTAAGATCAAAGAGTAACAGATTATCAAATTAAGGCTCTATCTTCAAGATAAAATTTCAAAAAATCTAGGTAGATAAGGGGGATCCAAATCACTCTAACAAAAAAAAAGTCACTTAAAATTTTTTTTTATCTCCAGTTTATTTTTCTAGACTAAGAGAGCTGAGTATGAAAGTCACAGCCAAAGCACTTGAAAAAGGCCCAGGAGGATAGATGGGGACCACTGAGGATGGGTGGGCAAGACAAGGTTCTGGGAGTTAGGGGCCGGCTCAGGGCTGAGGCGAGGAGGGGACGTTGTTGTCTCAAGTTCTCCAAAAGTGTCTGTGCTTTGCACAGGTCCTAACTTCACAGAAGACAAAAGAGGGGCCAGGGCGTGCCCCCCTGGGGTGCCTAGCCTGGTGCGGAAGGGGTCTGAAGCAGGAAGGGGAAGTCAAGGAAGGTCAGGGAGTTAAGGAGTGGGAAGGACTCTGTCCATCTGTACATTATATATAGCAATATAAAGTCTGTACATGCCTGCCTGGCACCCCAATGCCCACCCCTTGGCACCCTTGTCCACTGTCTGCCCCCCAGGGGATTTTTCAAAACTAATCAAAATTATACAGGCATCATTGTATGATTAATTCATCTCAGAACTATGAAAACTGATCTTAGAAAGTTGTACTAAATATTTTTCTTGTATTTAACTGTGTTAATGTTATCTAAACTATAAACTTTTTATAAATATGTTTTGAAATAATGAGTTAGATACACCTGTATATAAAAGTATCATTTAAAAGTATATGTTAAGTAATGATCATCCCAATGTTTTATTTTGAATTAGAATTATCAGACATAAAATTTATATTCTGAAAACAAACAGAATCAAAGGAATCTACCCGTATTTCAAGTGAATAAAAAATAATGCCACAGAAGAAAAAAAGAGATACTAATCCAAGTAGGTTTTGAACATAGGACAAATATTTGATTATGTACTGTCAGGCTAAAGATAAATACAACTACAAATAAATCTTGAAATCTAATTAGTAGTTTTGTTTTTTTCCGGTTGTATTGGTTCAGCATTCCTATACTTTGGTGAGTATTATAGAACTAGCAAGTGAATAAATGTTTGATGTTGTTAAAAGATGGGTTTCTAGGCAGTGTGAGACGAGAAAGGCAGATGGACAGATGGGGAAGGCAAGGAAGAACCATGGACTAATGAATTAAAAATTTAGAGGTATCAGTAGAAACTCATCACTCTTAATGTGCTCATACACATATACATCTATGTATATGAACATATATTTTTAGCTGTTTCTGGACAAAAATTCTGGTCTTGGTTTCTACATACCTCACTGAACTAATGAACCCAGTGCTACTTGGAGCAATGGTTGATTCTAGGGCTGAGGCAGAGGGAGTTTTAAATGAGCCTGGAACAATGTCTTGTGCCTAAAGAATACGGAAATGCACATGGCGTTTGTTATAATCTTAAGATCATAACAAAAGACACAGAAAGCAAGTAGGTGGGAATTTCACTGGCCAATTTGTAACAATTTAAAGCATTAAAATGAATAATGACAATAATGGATCATAAGACACTGAGTAATATTAGCCTCTGATTTCCCAATGACATACATACATACATAGATACATACATATACAGAAAATGCCAATTAATAAGTATCAAAGGAATGATAAAATTAGTAAAGTAAAAATTTACTACAATCATTGTAATAATTAATTGAGGCAAATATCAATAAACGCAAAACCAGTGGGTGAAATTTTTATGGACACAGAATAATTGCATAGTTAACATTATTTCCTCATCAAGGTGTAAATGAAATTTGGAGAAACTCAGACACTACCTCAATCAAGAGATCAAAGTTTATATCAATAACAATGAAATTGACATCATGTGACTTGGACTGTGATACACCAAAAAGGACACAGCTTCCCTTATGTAGTATTCTTGCTCAATAATATGAATCTAATCATGAAGAAACATTAGAAAACCCAAATTAAGATTCTACAAAACAACTGGCTATTATAGTGTTCAACAAGCAAACAATAAACAAACAAACAATTATGTTAAGAAAGACAAAGAAAAATTGTTGAAGAGTTCTGCATTAAATGAAACTAAAGAACATATTAACTTAATTCAACTGGTGAAATTGGGAAAATTCCACGAAGTGGCATCATCAGGACTATTGAAAACCACCTAAAAACTATGCAAATAATTAATGAGTGTAAGGAAATGAATCATATGTTTCATATTTCATGAAAAAATGTAAAACAATCAAACAGAGGAGTGGTAAGTAATTTGTAGATCGGGGAATTTAAAACCTACAAGTCCACAGGGAATAAAAAAGAACAAAGAGAAGTCAAGCAGTTCAACCTGAAGAACTCATAATTTTTCTGGAATTGATTACACAGCTACCATAGAAAGTGGCTAAGAGGCAGAATGTGAAAACAATTGTTTTTTAAGTCTTTTAAAGACATTTATATATGCAGCATTACCCAACAGGATACCCGGAATGCAGTTTCTAGAGAAATTAAACAAGGCTGTTCTTAGATTCAGACACCCAAGGCACCAACATTGTAGGTAAAACTGGTGCCATTATAAATTTGGGGAATTAAGAGGAAGTCCTCATACTGAATATTGAGGCCCCTGAATCCACCTTCGTTTTTAAAAATAATCTCCTAGTTTGAAGATTACAGGACACTATAGGTATTTTGGAATTCCCATTTTGTGTTTTCTATTTCACTATTCATTTCTGCTTTAATCATTATTATTCTGTTTCTTCTGCTTACTTTGTGTTTAATGTGCTCTTTTTAATCTCGTGTCTTAAGGTGAGGTCATAATTCAAGAATTTTCTCCTGTTGTAATATAAATATTTAGTGTTATAAATTTCTGCCTAAGTATTGCTTTAGAGATACTCCACAAATTCTTAGACAGTGTGCTTTAATTTTTATTCAGTTTATAATACTTTTTAATTTTCCTTTTAATGGGTTCTTTAATCAGGTTATCTACACAGGTGTTATTTAGTTTCCAATACATCAGGATTTCTCCAGAATTCTTTCTGTTATTGCTTTCTAATTTGATCCTATTGTAATCAGATAACATACTTTGTTTGGCTCAAAATCTTTAAAACACTTGTTTTTGTCCCTGAATATTCAGTTCTTGATAAATGTTCCATTTGCACTTTATAAAGAATATACATTTGGCTATTATTGGGTAGAGTGTTCTATAAATGATTAGTTCAAGTATTGATAGATCAATAGTGTTGTTAAAATATTCCATATCTGTCTACTTGTCCTATTAATTAATTAAGAATGGGTGCTGGATCTCCCGACTATAATGGTAGATTTGTCTCTTTTTGTATTTTTTTTCAGTTTTTGCTTCATATATTTTGTATATCTGTTTTTAGGTAAGTAAATAAAAATTTATAATTGGGGTGCCTCCTAATGAATAGACTCCTTTATCCTTGTGAAATAACCCTGTTATCCCTAATAACATTCTTTGCTCTGAAATCTACTTTACTGATGTTAATATAGCCACTCCAGCTTTGTTTTGAACTTGTGATAGCATGGTCTATACTTTTACATTCTTTTTAAAAATCTTGTGTTTATATTTAAAACGCAATTCTTGTAGGTAGCATATAGCTGGGTCAAGACTTTTTTAATTGGAGTAGTTAAAAGATTAACATTTTATGTGATTACTGATATAGTTAGGTTTTAGTCTTTCATCTAGCTGTTTGTTTTCCATTTCCCACCTTTGTTTTGGTAGTCTACTGGTTACTTTAGGATTAAGAGAATACATCTTTAATTTATCATGGTTTACATTCAAATGATACTATGTAACTTCACACATAGCATAAAAATCTTACCATAGCATACTTCCATTTTGCTCACCTAACCTAGAGAGAAGTTGGCCCAGAGTAGGCATTATTATTTTCTGAATGAAGGAGGGAGCTTAGAAAATGATTCAATCCTTGCATAGTGTTCCAGGCTGAAGGTGGTCATGTCTCGAGAGCATCTCTTTCATAGTCCAATGGAAGGAAGATTAAAAAGCAAACATGGCCTAAGCTTCATTGTGGCAATATCTAGTTTTGAGTCAGTTTGGGTAAGATATTTTATTTCTTTGTTTTTCTTTTGTTTTGTTTCATTTATGAATTTGTAAAATTAGACATTTTATTTACATTATTTTGAAAGTCGAATTATACACGTGGTCACCGATAAGGTCGTTGAATTGACCATTGGTTTCTTGGCCTTATTCTCCCTCCCATCACACCATTCTTTCTGTCTTTTTCCTCCTATCTCTTGTTAATTTCTTGCTCCCTCTCCTCTCCTCTTCCCTATGGCCACCATTTCTTCCCTTTCCCTTGCATTCTTTCTTTCCCTATAAATCTCTCTTCTCCACCTCTTTCCTTGTTCCTTTTCCTTCTTTCTTTTCTCCTTCTCTCCTTCTATTTCCCTCTTCTTTCTTTTCTCTTTCTTTTCTCTCTATTCTCTTATTCTTCAAAAATACAAAGTTCATTACTCTAGTGAACTCTAAAACACTGCTCATAAATTTAACAGATTTTTACAAATTAATGCTCACAAACCATATGCTAAGTATTATATTAAATGCAGGGGAATAAGGTAAAGCAGTGTGATAAAATATCTACCCTCACAAAGATTAGAATCTGCCAGAGAAGAAGGTATTTTACCAAAAAAGACAGCTGTGATGCCAAGAGTTATGGTGTTGACTAATAGATATCAGTACATTAGATTTTAAAATTGTGTTTTAAATAAAATTTTAAAATAAAACATCTTTGATTATCTAATAACACCAATTTTGTTTGACACTTGGGCTATTTGTCTTAAGAATTAGGTCTTAAGAACTTGCCCTAAGAAATTAAAAATCCTGTAAAAAAAATCACTTTATATACCATAGGAATAGGATATTTCCTGTGTGTGTGTGTGTGTGTGTGTGTGTGTGTGTGTGTGTGTGTGTGTATGTGTGTAAAAGAGAGACAGACAGAGAGAGAAACAGAGACAGAAAAAAATAATCAGCTACTTGCCAATAGCACTGGTATTCAAGCAAGCACCTGATATCTTCCCTCAAGCAAAAGAAAAGAAAAAAAATTTCCAATACCAATCCACATTATATAAGTACAGAAATTCAAAAGAAACCTCCTCTTCCCCAATACATAAACACAAAACAAAAATCTTCTGAACTTGTTCTACTGCACCCTAAGACATTAAAAAGTCCTTGAAGTTCACAAAGTTTTACTTGTGTATCATTCTGTGAGGTTATTTCTATCTTATTCTGTTGATTGTGGAAATGTCAGGGGATTCCTGTTCAACAGTAAATAAGCAATACCTACAATGACAACAATTCCATTTATCTACCTCCTAAATAGCTCTTAAATTTAGCTTCATATTGGCTACCATAGTCCTAGCTCAATCTTTTATTTCTCACCTGGAAAACTATAATATCTTCCTAAAAGAGAATCTAGATTCTACCATACCATCCTCTGCAGTATTACCACAAAGATTTGGTGTTGACTGTTTTAAAATTGTAATCTGCTTATAAAAGTATAGTAGACTTTTTAAAGTAGTTTACGTGGAGTTCAAATCCAGATTTGATACTATCTGTAAATGATGGAAGTTATTTAACTTTTTCAAACTGTATTTTCATCTATAAATTGAGATTGATAATAATTACTTCATAGAATTTTTGTGAGAATTATATATGGTGTGGATGTAAAGTGCTTCTCATATTACATAGAATCAAGTTAATTCTCAATGAATATTTGTTTTTGTGAGTGCTTTGATGCTCATGGCAAATAATTTGGAAACTAAGAAAAAGAATCATGAAGGACGTAGAAATAATACTTTGTAACCCATTAATGCTTAATAGAAATTTCAATTTTTTTCTAGTCCGTTACTGCAAATGATGCACTAATCACAATTAAGATGACACAAATAGATGGAGATATATACCATGTTCTTGGATTGGAAGAATCAACATTGTGAAAATGACTCTACTACCCAAAGCAATCTACAGATTCAATGAAATCCCTATCAAGCTACCACTGGCATTTTTCACAGAGTTAGAACAAAAAATTTCACAATTTGTATGGAAACACAAAAGACCCCGAATAGCCAAAGCAATCTTGAGAACGAAAAATGGAGCTGGAGGAATCAGGCTCCCTGACTTCAGACTATACTATAAAGCTACAGTAATCAAGACAGTATGGTACTGGCACAAAAACAGAAAGACAGACCAATGGAATAGGATAGAAAGCCCAGAGATAAACCCAAGCACATATGGTCCCCTTATCTTTGATAAAGGGGGCAGGAAAGTACAGTAGAGAAAGGACAGCATCTTCAATAAGTGGTGCTGGGAAAACTGGACAGGTACATGTAAAAGTATGGGATTAGATCACTCCCTAACACCATACACAAAAATAAGCTCAAAATGGATTAAAGACCTAAATGTTAAGGCCAGAAACTATCAAACTCTTAGAGGAAAACATAGGCAGAACACTCTATGACATAAATCACAGCAAGATCCTTTTTGACCCCCCTCCTAGAGAAATGGAAATAAAAACAAAAATAAACAAATGGGACCTAATGAAACTTCAAAGCTTTTCACATCAAAGGAAACCATAAACAAGACCAAAAGACAACACTCAGAATGGGAGAAAATATTTGCAAATGAAGCAACTGACAAAGGATTAATCTCCAAAATTTATAAGCAACTCATGCAGCTCAATAACAAAAAAACAAACAACCCAATCCAAAAATGGGCAGAAGACCTAAAGAGACATTTCTCCAAAGAAGATATACAGACTGCCAACAAACACATGAAAGAATGCTCAACATCATTAATCATTAGAGAAATGCAAATCAAAACTACAATGAGATATCATCTCACACCAGTCAGAATGGCCATCATCAAAAAATCTACAAACAATAAATGCTGGAGAGGGTGTGGAGAAAAGGGAACGTTCTTGCACTGTTGGTGGGAATGTAAATTGATACAGCCACTATGGAGAACAGTATGGAGGTTCCTTAAAAAACTAAAAGTAGAACTACGATATGACCCAGCAATCCCACTACTGGGCATATACCCTGAGAAAACCATAATTCAAAAAGAGTCATGTACCAAAATGTTCATTGCAGCTCTATTTACAATAGCCCGGAGATGGAAACAACCTACGTGTCCATCATTGGATGAATGGATAAAGAAGATGTGGCACATATATACAATGGAATATTACTCAGCCATAAAAAGAAACGAAATTGTGCTATTTGTAATGAGGTGGATAGATCTAGAGTCTGTCATACAGAGTGAAGTAAGTCAGAAAGAGAAAGACAAATACCGTATGCTAACACATATATATGGAATTTAAGGGGAAAAAAATGTCATGAAGAACCTAGAGGTAAGACAGGAATAAAGACAAAAACCTACTAGAGAACGGACTTGAGGATATGGGGAGGGGGAAGGGTAAGCTGTGACAAAGCGAGAGAGAGGCATGGACATATATATACTACCAAATGTAAGGTAGATATCTAGTGGGAAGCAGCCAGATAGCACAGGGAGATCAGCTGGGTGCTTTGCGACCGCCTGGAGGGGTGGGATAGGGAGGGTGGGAGGGAGGGAGACGCAAGAGGGAAGAGATATGGGAACATATATACATATTTACTTTGATTTACTTTGATTTACTTTGATTTATAACTGATTTACTTTGTTATAAAGCAGAAACTAACACACCATTGTAAAGCAATTATACTCCAATAAAGATGTAAAAAAAAAATCACAGTTAATATTTAGGCCTACAAATTAAATTTATATTCTCTTATTTGAAATAACACTTTTTAAAAATAAATTTTAGGCACTTTTAATCATCATCTATTTTTAACCAAACTATATAATGATTTCTTAAAATGAAACTTGATATCTAATATTCTTCTCCCAGCCTCTACTTCCTCCCCTACTGCTTTCTGGCTATTCTTCCATATTTTTTTCCTCCAGATGAACTTAAAGGAGATTTAACATATTTGAAATATTGACTTTCTTACCCCAGAAATAGAATGTATATTTTATTCAAGACTCTTTTATTATTTCCCTGTACATTTTTAGCTCTTGTATGTGGGTCCTGAAGAGTTTTCTTAGGCTTATTCTACTTTTTATAGATAGTATTGTTATCATAAAACAAGTGATTTCATCATTAAATATTCTAAGTTGTTAATGTAGGTGTATGGATAAGTCACGGTTTTAATGTGGATCTTCTATTGACTGTAAATTTGCCAGGTGATTTTGCTTCATATTTTGGTTGACAATCATATCTGCAAATATCGTCAATTTTGCTGCTTTTTTTTTATCATTTTTAATTTTGAGAAAAGGTTTGTGGGTATTAAATATTTGGAGTAAGTGAATTCCAAAAAATGTATTAATGTTGATTTCTTGATTGTGAATGTTAAATAGTTTGTGTGGTGAAATCCAAGTTCAAATTAACCTCGCTTATATATTTGAAGCCATTGATCTACTATCTTCTAAAGAACCAATATAAAATAAAAAGTTAAAAAAAAAAGAAATTTAAAAACTGACACAATTTAAAAAATAAACATTTATTAGTACACTTGCAAAAAATAACCTTTAAATTACCAAAATTATTCTTATTTATGCAGAAATAATCTGCACATCTCCTCTTTGAAATACTTAAATAAATTCTCCACATACTCTTTGTGTTTCTTCTATATGTGATTCTCATCTCTAAATTATTCTTCTGCAATTCTAAGGTTAGATATACCTTAGAAATTCTAAACCTCGTTTATTGGCTAAATTTCTGTCATATTTCATGTCTTTGTTGGTTTGCAGCTCATTCTAAGAGAATTCTGTAATTCAATATCTTATGTGACTAATAAGTTGTGTCCATTCTGCGGCATGGATGTTAATTTATTGATGTGTGTGATCTAGGCTAAATGAGTTTTGGAAATAGTGTGGGTCTTAGAAATATTTTTTCTGTGATGAAATTAGTGTTGCTCAAGATATATGGAAAAGAGTATGTGTTCTCTTACCCATTCTTGAAAATTATAATAGAGTCTGTGTTTTTGAAATGACTTGTTTATTGAAAATTGATTAAAGAATAGTCACCTGACGTTGACTAGAAAACTTGCTGAATTTTGCATCTAGAATATTTTTCTATTTGTCTTGAATAAAAATTTCATATGAGGTGAGTTAGAGCTAAAAAAAAAAAAAGAAAACAAAGCATTAAATTGAAACTCTTTGATAACTTTTTCGTCATCTGCTAGCAAATATTTGTGTCTGTGGTAGACTCTTGCTTGACGATTTGTTCTTTGTAACATATTCCTTAAAGGGAATATTGTAGTGAACGCAGCCTTACCTCCTTCACCTATTTTATTAGAAGGTTATGCTGTACACCTAGAACAATCTAATAATTTTGAGTGACCAAAGTCTTTGTTGGTTCTGAATAGCATATAAAATTAATTTTTCAAAACTTAACTTTTGTTTTTAGAGGCAATACTCTGCTTTTAGGTTTCCCCACTTCAGTAAATGGAAACTTTATCCTTCCAGCTGCAAACTCCACCATAACTCTGTCCTAAGCTACCATCACTCATCTGAATTGTTCCCATAACTATCTCCTTGTTTTCCCTTTCTCTTCTATAGTCTATGTGCCATACAGCAGTTAAAATAATTAAAATGTAAAACAAATATGGTACTCATCTGTACCAAATTTACTTTTTTTGTTTGTTTGTTTTTTTGCGGTAGGTGGGCCTCTCACTGTTGTGACCTCTCCCGTTGCAGAGCACAGGCTCCGGATGCGCAGGCTCAGTGGCCATGGCTCACGGGCCCAGCCGCTCCGCAGCATGTGGGATCTTCCCGGACCGGGGCACGAACCCCTGTCCCCTGCATCAGTAGGTGGATTCTCAACCACTATGCCACCAGGGAAGCCCCAAATTTACTTTTTAAAATTTATATATATATATTTTTTTCAGATTCTGTTCCCATATAGGTTATTACAAAATATTGAGTATAGTTTCCTCTGCTATACAGTAGGTCCTTGCTGTTTATCTATTTTATATATAGTAGTGTGTATATGTTACTCTCAAATTCCTAGTTTATCCCTCCCCCCGCCACCTTTCCCCTTTGGTAACCATAAGTTTGTTTTCTATGTCTGTGAGTCTGTTTCTGTTTTGTAAATAAGTTCTTTTGTATTATTTTTTTAGATTCCATATATGTGATATTATATAATATTTGTCTTTCTCTGTCTGACTTACTTCACTTAGTATGATAATCTCTAGGTCCATCCATGTTGCTGTAAATGGCATTTTTCATTTTTTTTGGCTGAGTAGTATCCCATTATATATGTATATACCGCATCTTCTTTATCCATTCATCTGTAGATGGACTTTTAGGTTGCTTCCATGTCTTGGCTATTTTAAAGAGTGCTGCAATCTTCCCAATTAATTAAGAATTTTATTCATAGTGGCTTTTTTCCCCAAGACCATTGAGGCTCTAAATATAATATTCACCATCATCACCAACCTCAAACATACATGCGCACACAACACACACACACACACACACACACACACGCACACACAGAGCACTTCCCTTACCTTTATCTTCCACTATGTCCCCTTTGAAAACCATGCTCTAGGCTGTCTGGAATCTGTGATATTCCTAACTAAAACACACCTGTTACAGTCTTGCCACGGGTCCTCAGCACATCCCAGTTCCTCTCACTAGAATTATATTCTCCAGATATCTTTATTTCGGGCCCTGTCATTTCCATTGTGTTTCTGTTCAGATGTCTACATAGTAGAGAGATTTTTACTGTCCATTTTATATAAAATCATAATCAAACAACCCATCTACTCCCCCTTATTATCCTGTAACTTCTATGACAGAAAGAAAAATAAATAGGTAATGAGTGAAAAAAATAGGTATGCACAAACTGCTGAAATAATTCTACAATTCAATTGACTCTCAAAATTAAAAGTTTAGCACTCCCTTCAATTATGAATGTAGGCAACAAAGTGGAGTAATATGAGTAGTATCTGTAACTGCATCACAAATATAAATCATGATAATGTTCTATCACATTACGGTCTTTACAGGATACTCATGTTTTTAGGCTCCTCCCTACTGAGAAATTATGGTTCTTATTAAACATGCCACTGGATCACACATGATGGCCATAGTATCCACCTGGGTTCTCTGCTTTTGGAACAAAAAAGGGTGTTTGGAAGTGGCACCATGTTGCTTTCTTTCAATCTGAACCTCCTTCTAATTTCTAAGTGGGATTTCTCAGATTTTCTGGCGTATGGCTAAGATCTGTGCTTATTGCCACTATTGATTCAAACATCTTCCTAATTCAACATTTCTTCCGTCATTCTAAATAGGAATCTTAGCAGGGTGTGAATTTACTGGGTGGGGGATGGAGACTGACACACTAGTGCTTATGGCTCATGATGTCATCTTACCAATAACTAATAAAGTGATCTTTCTATCTCACAAGTTTGATCAACCCACTCACGATTCCAACCAAAAATGTTTCTAAGTTGCCTTCATCACAAAGTACAAATGCCTCAGCTTGTGTACAGAAAACTTCTTCCACTCACCTCTACAATATAATCTCACTTTTCTGTTTCTTATTTTATCTTGTAGCAATAAGAAGAAGAAGGAGAAGAAGAAGAAGCCTTTTTTGAGACTAATTTTCTTCATGCCATATATCAAGCTAAGTGCTTTATTAGAAATTATCTCATTTCATCCATAGTAATGTTATGAGGGTATGTACTATTATTATCTCCAAGTTACAAGTAAGAAAAATGAATGTTATGAGGTTAAGTAAATTACTCAAGGTCACACAACCAACCGATGTAAAACACAGGATTTTGGACCACACCAGTTGACTTTAGAGCCAAAGATCTTTAGTGTGTACGTTACAGTAACATCCTGTGAGTCCCTGTGCCTCCCTGCCATACTCGTCTGCACATCTGACACAGCGCTGGCCCCATTATATTTACTGAGTTATAAACCTGCATGCGTAAAAGGAAATGTGCTTATTTCTTTAAACCAGTATCTATTGGTTTTATATCCTGCAATTTTAATATCTAAGTACCTAACAAATTAGAATAATTTTATAATTTAATAGTAAAAATTCAGTTTATTAAGATTATAGTCCTTTCAAGATTGAATTAAAAGAAGAGACAGAAGCTCTGATTCTTAAACAAAATAAAGTGAAACTTACTAAAAAATTAGGTACATTTCTAGCTGCATTATTAGAAGCTTACATTTTAAATTAGAACAAAGGTAAAATATCAAACCGTAACAACAAACTTGTTTTGCCCCCAAAGATCACCTCTCCCTGAAGGTTTCCCTAAAGCTATTTCTTATTTTAAGTAAATGTCTTGCTTTGCTACTGCTGTTTCTCAGGGGAACAAAGATGCAACATCCTGATAAATTTAACATTTTTTATACTGAGAATGTCTCCCAGGAGATACAACCACTTGCAGCAACGGATGCAGAATCTTGGTAAACATGTTGTGAAAGCAACTCTTAGAGGAAACCAAAAGCATCAGCATAAGCTAATTTCCTCTCCCCTGAAGCCAGTATTTGACTTCTAGCATGACATCCTCCTAAGAGTTTCAGAGGATTCATCTGTCTATATAGATCAGTTTGTAAATTTTAAATGAGACATTCATGATAAAATTTTTGATAGTTCTTATTTACTTTATCCAATATTAATAAACCACTAGTCTTTACCCTGCTAATTATTCAGAACAATCTGTGAGGTATTTAAAAATGCAGATATCCCCTGTGTCCTACTTCTGAATCAGAGAGTCTCCAGGTAGACATTTAAAGACTTTCTGTAATAAACAGTAAAATTCTTTCTTAAAATTCCAGGTTCAGAATTATCTTAATTCACCTTTATAACAGTTTGAAGGGAAAGGGCAAAGGCAGACTATGCGGATGTTACTTAGAGTAGGATGTAGAAACCCAGTCATGTCTCCACAGTGTGGGATTAATGTAGTGAGCCAGTATACCCCAAAATGGCAATCATATATGTTCAGAGACACAATGCAAACTCAACATCTACCTATCTCTCAGGGGGTAACTGAGAGCAATCAAGCTCATAGGCAGCAAGTATAAAGTCAGAATATCTATCCAACTATCTACAGTGAAAAATAAACCTCTCAAGTTAGAATTCTCTCATATAAATAAATTCTCTCATATAAATAACTTTTGATAGAAACAGCAAGTTTCTATCAAAAGTTCAGCAGGTTTCTATCAGAAGTTCATCAGAACAAATGATTATTAATTTAAATGGTAAATAAGCCTGGATACTCATACCATCTGGAGAGTAGCATCTTTTGCTGTGTACATGCTACATGAGAAATCAGATTACCATGGGAACTATTTCGAGATGATATGAAAACTAGCAGTGTTAAGAATGGTGTGCTGTTCTCTGACATCTGGCCAAGACAGCCTCACACATCCATTTCTGCATTATCAACACATCTTCCCCTTAGAATGAAAGTCTTTGCTCTTAGGCCAAGGAGCACTTGCCCTTCCGAATGTCTGAATAGACAAGCTTGATATTTCCCTGTGTAGCTCCATTCTCCTTTTTAAAGAAAAGCAGTCCCTTTTCTAAGTGATATTTTCTTTAAATTATAATAATACCTTTACTTTATAGTCAGGCCTGAGCTTGTGAGTCTTAAGGTTTACAGTGGTTTGATATATTACCACTGTGATCCCAAATGTTTATAGTTTAAAGCTCAACTCTTCTTTGAAAATTATATTTGTTGTTGTCAAGTTCTTGAGATCATGAGTGGTAGAACTCAACTTCCCTCCATTTGCCCCCCTAAAAAATTTATCATGTAGTTAAATATTTTATTGAAAATTGCATATTTAAAGGAAACATCTTATAAAGCCCTGTAATTTATTATCTGGTTTATCTCCAATACCACTCCCTTAAGAATCTTGTATTTAAATTTCCAAGAAGAAGAAAAAGAACAAAGATAATAATATAAAAACTTACTCTAAAGGAATCAACATTAATATAATATTCTGATGTGTTATATGCTGCTAAAACATTACCAATTTCCTGACAGTATAAGAACAGGAGTAAGCTTGCCTAGGCAACTGTTTTATAAATCTCACTTCTAATCTGGGTAATTCATTATGTGCTATGGGATTCAGACAATAGTTTGTACTGTGAACAATGCTGCTGGTTCAGGAAACCTTTTTTTAAATAGTGCCCCAAAGGCTATGCAAATAATATCTGATTAAACTTTAATAATGAATTAATCAATCAATACACACATATATACGTATCATCTAAAGGTAAGAAAAACATTTTTTGACATCAAATTTCAAATGTACAAAGAAAGGTTGAGTTGAAAATGTTGAATCCACATCATAATGAAAAATACATGCGGTTCACCAATAATGAGAAATGATGTATAAGTTAGCTTTTGCTATTCAACAAATACCTCCAATTCTACTGGCTTGAAACAACAATCACTATTTAGCTCAACATCTGGTCTTTCTAGACTCTCTTATCTCAACTAGGATGGCCTCATTTATTTGTCTGGTTGTTAGAAATTGTCATCTTGGGAGCTTGATTCTTTTCTATCTTTTCTATCTCACCTCTCATCTTTCAGTATATTAGCCAGTGCAGTACAGATGGTGGCCTCAGGTTTCCAAGCTTGCTGGAAGAGGGCAAGCCGCAATGCATAAGGAATGTCAAGTCTCAGCTTATGTTACATATCCTTATGTTCTACCAGCCAAAACATAATCAAGGGGGTTGGCAATCGACTCCACCTCTTAATCAGAGGAACTACAAAGTCACAATGCAAAGGAGGATGCAAAAAGATGAGATGGATTTGTAACCATTTCATGATCAACCGCAAATGATATATTTTATTTGTTATAGAAAGTTTTCAGAGCACTTTTGTCCAAGGCAGCAGTTCACAAGGCCTAGACACAACATAAAGCAACTAATAACTCTTGCCTAATGTCCATCCTTCTACACACAATTACATAATGCTCCCATAGGGTTTTAGTTTGTTAACTTGGAAAGTACTCATATATCCTGCTGGAATAATTCTCCCAGCAGCTATAACTTGGGTTAAAATCTGTCTGTTTGCTGCCTGTGCGGTATGTTTGCTCTTTATGTATTTTACTTGCTGACATGTTCACGATGGCAGAATGATCCTGGCAATTTTAATCTATAATTACCCCTTGTTACCCAATTGCTTTTTAGACATTTTAGAAGTTAGCCTTGAGCAGCTGCAATGTAAGTTCATTCCCACAAGAAACTTGATCTATCTGCTAGCTTTTTCCCTGTATGGCTTCCATTGCTTCATTTTCAGCCGTCAGAATTGTTAAATAAACTCTAGTTACCGACCCTTTTAAAAAGCTCATCCATTGCCTGGCTGCACATTCATGCCACTCAGAGACATTTAGGGCTGTAACTCCTACATCCCTTGCAGGAAAAAGAAGGACAATTATAAATGGGGAGGAAATTAGAGTAAGTGATTTGTGGCTGGAGAATAAAGAGTTTCAGCCAGTATTCCAGTCAAATATCAAGAACTCCCAAGCAAGTCGGTCACTGTAATGCTTTTAAAATGATGCTTACTATTAACATCTTGCCTTTCTTATTCCATACTCATTTTAGCAAATACTTTTCATAAGAATTTTTATTCCTTATTTATTTTTTCCTTAGGACTGAGCCCAATAAGCTGCAGCAGGATTTACGCCAGATAATTTCATTTCCTGTCCTAACTTATGTTAAAGAATGGCAATGCCATTAGAAAGAGGAAGTTCTGTGGTATCTGGTACTTCTTATTAATTAAAGTAGAAGCTCTGCTAGTCCTTGACACCTGGCTTTTTCATGCTCTGTGAAGCGATATGTGATATGAAAAGTGGGATATAGTGAAGGGTGTTAATTCAAAGAATCTGCAAAGTAAAATATAGGTTATTCATCCCAATTGAGAGAGAACGTCAAAAGAAATTTTTAAAGCATCAAATACAGTAGGTGCTTAACAATTACTTGTTACTTTAAGTTATCTAGTGGATTCTTGAAATCAGCCAAGCACTTCTTTCCCAAGAGCTTTCTCTTTTCAAGCACATGGCAAATATGTAGGGTGACCCTATATTTTATTGTTAACCTCAACATTTTTGAGAACGTAAGAGGTGTTATTAATGACCATCACAATTCTCTACATGCTGGCTTCTGACGTAAGGTAGATCAAGAAGTTCCTTTGCCAATTTTGGGCAGAAAGAGCTAGAAGGCAATTGCTCTCTGGTGGTTAAAGATATAAAATGTAGCCATGTCAGCTCTCTTGCAAGGACAAGGCAGCTTCAAGCAAATGAAAATGAAGTCATTATAGGGAAGATAAAACAGACAAGCAAAAATCAGACTATAGCAGAGATGAGCAGACTGAGAATGAGCCACCTCTGCTCTTAAAGCCCAAAAGAATGATGGCTCTTTCCATGGTTTTGTTTTGATCTTTATTTGATTCCTGTTATCTTTTTTCTATGTAGTTTGAGATTAGTTTCTGTCATTTGCAACCAAAATGATCCAAATGAAAATACAATTGAACGATTTCTGTACCAGACAACATATTTTCTTTTTAAATAATCCCGTAAGAAGCATTCAAAATAAGAATTAGAAACCCCTACACACTGAAGGGAAAACAAAGATCTGGAGTTATTAGTTTATCTAATACTGTATAATGATTAATTAATTATCAAATATTTCAATCCTTCTTTTGTGGTCTTATGCCCCCTGAACTCTTACTTATAATAAAGTTAATTTTTTTCATAACCATTTTTATGTGTACTCCAGGGGATGCAAAATATGGTTTTAAAGTGTGATCTTTTTCAGAAAAATGTAGGGCCATTTCATACACGATGCCTACTTTAGTCCAAGAATTGAAAGCCAGTGTCATGAATTCTTACTTTTTCCCAATGGAAGTAGAGTCGATAATAAGTCACTGCTTATGGTATCAAGTTCATAGTTACTCAAGAGATTTTAACAGTATAGTTATTTATTGAATCAAACTCTAATTCATTTTTTGTTCACTCTGAAAATTAATCTTGCTGGCAAAGAGTATTTCTGATCATTGCTCTGTCACGTATGCCAGGAAGGTGTTAAATTGGAAACACCAAACACAGAAAACAAATTATGTTTTGAAACCCAAAAGGGAAAGTTGACAAAATCAATAACATTTGAAACTAGATATAAGTACCCAGGAAAATAGCATCTGTGGGGATTAAAGTAGGAGGATTAAGGGAAATATATCCCCCACAGGTTGTGTGCTTTGTGGTTTGTCTTAATAAAAATACTAAGTCAATATAGGGATTAATACACTTAAGGCAGGGAAAAGTTCCAATCACTTCAAAGTCATATCTTTGAACTACTCAGTTTTCATGGATATTCTTGTAATAGGACAAAATATAAAACTATATTGAAGTTTTGATGTGGAAGACAATGCTATCCTGGCAATTTGAAACAAACATTATCTTCTTTAATTTTGAGCAATTGACTATACAGGAATAATAGACCTACCGGCTGCACTTCCAAAAGTGTTTCATGGTAGAGAACATAATTTTTATCCATATAACCAAAATTATTGTCAGTTATAATTGGAACTGAACCACTGATTCATTCTTATGACCAAGATTTACCATTAAAATGGGGACATAATCAGGGCAAAGATGATGTTTTATTTATATATTTATTCCCAGACTTCACTAGAACCTTGGAAATAGATTACACTTAGTGAATATTCAGGAATGAATACGGTTGGAAGCTTTATGCTGTATTATGTGTGTGACTTAAGATCAATATGTATTTCATATTAATTTTAAATGTAATGCCAGAATATTATAATGAGTAAAGCAGTGCTTTTCAATTTTGACTTTGCATTAAAATTACTTAGGAAATTTTTATAATATACCATTGACCAGGACCTACTTTGAGAGGTTGATTTATTCAATATTTGTCAGGGATGGAGCAATGCATTGGTATTTTATAAGCTTTCTGGGTATTTCTATTTTCTATCCAGCATTGAGAACCACCAGTTAAGAGTTTGAGTTTTCAAAGCAAGTAGATCTGTGCTCATTTTCCCAATTATGCCTTTTACTTACTGTATGTTTTTCAGAAGTCACTTGAGCTTTCTAACTTCAGTCATAATATGGAATAATAATGTATTAAATACAAAAAAATATTGAAGTGCCTCTGTTGCTATTATTATTGCTATTAGTATTGACAATATTATTATCGATATAAGAATATTCTTCTTCATTTACATGGCTGCCTCAGATCTCAACTCAAAGGTCTCTTCATAAAGGCTTCGCTAAAAACCTCAATCTCTCTCTAGCTCAGGTAAATAATTGTTTATCACACTATTTATTTAACTTTTAATGCTTATTAAAACTTTTTAAAATGTGTGCTTGCTCTCTCTCTTAGACTATATAAGCATTGGGAAAGCAGAAACTGTTGTCTCTCTTATTGACTCTGAGTCCTCAACTCCTAGAACAGTGCCTGGTACACTGCAGATGCTGAGTAAATATTTATTGAACACTGAGGTTAGCAAGGTTACATCTACAGTTTCCATAGCTTGACCTGAGAGGAAAGGAGTCCCAATGTTAGTGTGAGATAGATATATCTAAATTCCTTTGATTGGTAGTCTTTATAGCTGCTGACAGAGCAGTTGAACAATCAACCAGAATTGTTCTGCATAGATTGCAATTTGTCAGTATCAAGGAGGTTGGGAGGCGGGAATCACAGAGAAATCACACTCTAATAAATTGGGCGTAACACCTCCTTAAGATCTGATTTTCATTATGACTCATCACAGCAGGTTGGATGTGATGTCAAGCAATTTAAAGAAAAGAACTAGATTCCACATCTTTCCTCTATCCTTATTTAGAATCTCCCCTCTCTGGTAAGCAATATGATTACATTAGGTTTCATTAGGAAGCCAAATCGCAATGGACTGGAATTTCCAGAACATTATGAAGACAAGAATTCTCAAGATAAACGTGCGATCTGCAGGAAAAAAAACTGCCACGGCGGAGTAGTGGCTTGTCTGGAAAATGGATGAGATGCTGGTGAAGTGCATATACTTGGAACATTTTATCTGAATAACTAAAATATCATGAAGAATGGAGCAGATGAATTTGCTTAATGTTGCATTCCACCTCAAATATTTTACTGAAATTTTTCTCCCAAATCTGTAAAAGTATACTTTTTTGACTAGAAAATTATATGGTAAGGACAATTATATGATTTAGATATTCGTCTCTTGCTTTAGAAAGCAAAACTGTCATTTAAAGAAAACAAATAATAATCATGTAGCTTTTGTTTATTGAATATTTGAAGCAAGTTCAACAGAGCAACAATATAAAAGAAAGCATCTAAGTGTAACATTGAATAAAAGTGAAAGTTTCATAAAAATGAACTACAGTTTCTACAAAGACAGGATGAGTAATTTCGAGACATGGATTGGGAGAATAGTTAATGCCTATACTCTTGATGATAACAAACACCAAATATGCTTAAGAAAAGGTGTTTTTCTTATTTATTTATATCTATGAAGAAATAATATGATGAGGGAAAATAAAGTACTATGGTAACATATTTGTCCATAAAACTTTCCCATTTCAAGGACAGAAATTGCATTTTATAATTTAGTGAATCACTCTTGAGGAAACATTGTGAAAAGAAACACACTCCCCACATATCAAATCTCATAACTGATTTAAAAGCACCACATTTTCCTGTTAAAATCTAATTCTGATGCTTGTGTCTTGAAATTTTGTGACTACCTCAACTCTCTTATTGTGTATATTTCTCTCACACTAATTGTCAGTAACTTCCTGTAACATAGTATGGGAAGTTGTGAACCAAATAAATTACTGTACAGAAAAGAACAGGGGAGGAGAACAGGGAAGGGAAAGAAAGAAAAAGCCCATTACTTTTCAATAAGTCAAAAATTTCAAAAAGAAAATCACTTGGATTATTTGATCATTTCCTTTTTATAATGAAAAAGTTTTCCTTTCTCATTATTAAAAAATACAGAAATTTGAAGGATAAAGAAAAGTTTAAGTAAGAAAATCAAATTTATACTTAATCTAACGACAGATGGCTTATGATGATATTTGGCTGCATTTAGGCTTTCTTATACATTTTAACTTAATATTGTGTTGTAAATATTCTCTATGATATTAAGTAACATTTAAAAATGAATTTAGGAGCTTCCCTGGTGGCGCAGTGGTTGAGAGTCCGCCTGCCGATGCAGGGGACACAGGTTCGTGCCCCGGTCCGGGAAGACCCCGCGTGCCGCGGAGCGGCTGGGCCCGTGAGCCCTGGCCGCTGAGCCTGCGCGTCCGGAGCCTGTGCTCCGCAACGGGAGAGGCCACAACAGTGAAAGGCCCGCATACCACAAAAAAAAAAAAAAAAAAAAAAAAAGAATTTAATTGGTGGTCAATTTTCCATTTTATATATTTATTTATTTATTAGCCTGCTTTTAGTAATCCCAATATGTCCTTGGTGTTTCGCTTTTATATATGACATTGTGATGAAAATCTTTGCACCTATTCTTTTTGCAGCAAGGGGTTATTTACATGTTAGTTTACATGAGGGCATGAATTTGTTTCTAGCAAATGTGTCTATCAAGAAAGGACAATTAATTGATTTACATATTAGCATCTTTCTGAGAAGAGTGGGCTTTTGCTTTCCCTCAAGAGAGAACATTTTGAGTAAGAAAATAAAAATTATACTTAATTCTCCCACTCAGAGATAACTAATGTTAGTAACTGGATGTGTTTCCTTTTTTTTTTTTTTTGTGCGTACCACACATGTGGAACTTCCTTGACCAGGGATCAACCCGTGCCACCTGCAGTGGAAGCACAGGTGTCTTAACTGCTGGACCACCAGGGAAGTCCATGGATGTGTTTCTATATATAAATAATTTTTTACTCAACCCCCAAAATTGAATATTAAAATGGTATTAAGTAGACTCCAGAAATAGAATCTAATGTTTTCTATACCATTATTTTGAGCATCATGGCCTCTGCTCTGAGTAAGCAGGATGTCTAAAAATGATCCTGTCTGTAGCTACATGGATACAATTGGTGTAACATTTCAGTCCTTTCTCTTTGTTCCAACTGTATTTTTCACCCTAATTTATTCATGTGTTTATCTTTCTAACTACACTGTAGGATTTCTGAGTGGGGTTACTATGGTTTACTCATTATACTGTCCTAGCAAGTAAGTGTGTCTTGAATTAAAAAAAATAATAACCCAAACATTTTATTCTTCATTCATATTTAAGTCCAGTAGTCAATTGATATGATTAGTTTGTCAAAAATTACTGTATAACATGAATAGATTAATTTGATATTAGGTTAGTACAAATTGGAAATTTGTACTAACCTAATATAGAAAAAAACAAATTGGTATCTAAGAAAACAAATGATTTACGAAAACCTATAAGCCCAGCGTATTTAAATTCTTAAAGAAAATCTTTGAACACAGTGGCTTCTCTCATTACAACTTCATATAAATAAAGTAAAATAGAAGTTGAAACCTTATATTATATGTCTAAATTCTGTAATTAAGGCAGTGAAAATAAAGGCTTAAAAAGGGCCAGTGAAACAAATAGCTGATGTGATGGATGCTTACGTTTCAGAACCATCTCTGAAGGACTCTACTTTCTCAGGTTCCTGATCTAGAACTCTGAAAGAACCTATGAAGGTACCTCCCATCTAGGTTGCACAGTTCCAATCACAGGATTAGAAGAATACAAAGGACACTCATCAAGACACTTCATAGCTCTACCAGTCTCTTATTCTGATGTACTGTATTACATTATGTACCTTCCAAAAATATTTTCCTGGACTTTCAGAAACTGTAAATAAGGTATCAAAATAAAAAAGAAATAGATAAAAAATACTATATAAGTAAGACAACATCTCTTTATTATGACCATGACAAATTTTCCAGGCATTTATCTTTATCTAAATAATAAAAATACTTAAAAATATTCAGTGTGAACTTAGAGACATTAAAGAGCAGAAAATCTACTTACTGCTGACCCATATCCAAAAGACAATTTGGATAGATTATCCCAGGCTTATGCATGCCTAGATTTGATTATTTTCAATGAAATAAAGAGTATGGGAAGAACTGTAGCTGAGGGAGAACAGGACTGTCAGTTGCTCTCTAAGAGCATGTTCATGATCATGGTACCTTTTCAGAGAAATAGTGGTACCTTTTAAAGGAAATATGTTGACATGACATGACTCTATGTTAATGGAATACATTAAAGAAGCAGGGCTGCACCAAGCCCATGACATTTACGGTGATAACAGGCATTAGGGAATGGTATTTTTGCATGCTCCTTTTCACACTAACTAAAAGCACAGGCTTCAGATCATACTCAGTATGTTCCACACTTTGATGTTAGAAACTGTGCCTTACCATGGAATAAACTAATCCACGTCAAAACTACAAAGTTGTATTAAGGCTATATTTTCTGTTGAATATGTGAATGTATCAATAGTTCAGGAAGTTTGACATCCTGCTCAACAATTTCAAGGCTTTATAACAGAATTATTAAAATTGTGGTGCTCACAGCTCTGCTCAGGGGAAGTTCGGTTATTTTTGGTGAATTTCAGAAAGGCATTAAATTTCCAAAACAATCGTAACTACTATAAGCCTGTCACAATGCCATCCTTGAGTCTCCAGAACACGGACATGGCAATGAGAGCCCTACAGTAAAGAAAAATGGTTTACTAAGGCCCAAGCTTGGTCTTCAGGAGTTTCATCCCTACATGTATTAATAGCTGTATAATATGTGGGAGTCCTGATTATAGAGTTGGTCATAGCTCTTTCACGGTGATACATTAGCTTCATAGACTCGAAATCCATTTGTATGCTCATATTTGTGATGTAATATATGGCTCACAAATAATTCACTAAACTTCCTACCCTTAAGAAAACGGTGCAAGATTATACCATGCACCCTATCATTGACACTGTTATGAGACCAAAGGGAGAAGGGAGAAATTATCATAGTGGCAAAACTGGGACATAACCCAGTATTTATTAACACTCTTTCCTAGAACACAAAAAGTTGCCAATTAAATGATAAGGTCACTGGCATGTCAATAACTGAGATATCATGTCTAGCATTAAAACGAGAATAATAATATCCCCAGATGAGCTAAATTCCAAATTATCTAAACATGGATATATAATCAATTCCCTTTCCCTCTCTCTCCCTCTCCCTCTCTCTGTGTCTCCCCGCCCCCTGCAATAATATATAAATAATTCTTTGGAAAGTATAATTGAACCAAAATAATAGTTAAGTAGAAGTCTCAACAAGACCTGATAGTCATTAGATAGCATAGGCATAGCAAAAGGTTCATTAAGAGAAAAGGGCAGGGGCAGGATGCTTCTCAAAATGAGTCTGAGTTACTGATGTGCTTCTGACAAATGACCATTTTGAGTTTGCCTCTGTAAACTGATCAAAATGATCTTCACACTGAGCTACACACTGATATTCTGCATAAGACCTCATTGGTAAGTAGAATAAATAAGCCCCTTCCATTATATAATGAGTGTAAATGTGAAATTTCCAAGTAAATATTTCCTCATATTAGAGTATGCTGTATTTCAAAAGGATGACTTTTGAAATTTCCCATTTGTGATGCCATTTTTTGAGGTACACAGGAGTCAGTTACTTCTTCTATGGTGCCTAATTAAAGTAATCAAGTTAGAGCCATGAGTGTCCTAGACTGAGCTCAAAAAGTTAGTGACTTCTTGGGCTTCCCTGGTGGCGCAGTCGTTGAGAGTCCGCCTGCCGATGCAGGAGACACGTGTTCATGCCCTGGTCCAGGAAGATCCCACATGCCGCGGAGCGGCTAGGCCCGTGAGCCATGGCTCCGGAGCCTGTGCTCCGCAACGGGAGAGGCCACAGAAATGAGAGGCCCGCGTACCGCAAAAAAAAAAAAAAAAAAAAAAAAAAAAAGAAAAAAATGAAAAATCACAATGCAAGCTGTCTTATCAGAGCCTGTTAGGAGTTCATTCCTTCATGGGAGGGAGCTCGCATTTCAGAACCTAATTTATACATTCATTTTGGTACCATCTGGTTCACTTACTTTTTCGAATAACATAGACCACCGGTGAGGCCTCTTCCTCACCGGGGGGAAGAGGAAGAGAAAATCACCACACCTGGTGGAGGTGGGTGCAATTTGAATCTTCATTAGTAAAAACATTTTTACTTCAAATTCTCTTTTAAGACTCATATATTAATAGTCTCTAACCAAATGCTGAATTATGCTGATCTCTCATTCCTAGAAGAAATATAACAGGCTAGAAAACACAAAAATATGCAAAAGGGGAAAACTGGACTGCATATCCTATTAGAAGAGACAAGTAGCTGGTGCCCCAGTGCCTACAAGGCACAAACAGGAAGAAGCCTGCCCTCAGAGGTATGACACAGAAGACTTCACATACAAGTGATCTGCATTGAAATAAAATGCTGAGAGATTTAAAGTACTTTAACCTCTGGTTCTGGCAAAATGGATAACCAAGAATATGTGATTTTTTTCTAATTAAATAGTAATAAATGTTAGGTATGATAAAGGTGAAAGAACTGGACTCACAGAAACTAAAGTAGGTTCACATATGAGAAATAAAATGTCTTCAGCATGTAAACTAATGCTGATAGAGCACTGAAAGTGGAATCATTGAACCTGGTAATGCTGAGGGCCTTGGGTATTGAAGATAATGAAAGACTGGAGATAAAATTAGGCCCTATAAGAACTATGAGACTTGAGGTTGGAACCGAGATTTTCAGGGACTATAAAAGGGAGAACCAAATTATTCCTGGCTACTAGCACAGGGATATGAAAAGCAAAATTGTCTGTGCTTGGACTTTGGGGAAAGACTAAATATCACCTCTGATATATCAGAATCTTGAGTCTGTGCTTTTCATCTATTTATAGTTTGAAATTGTATATGCTGCAGGGTATGTAACTTGAGGAATTAACATTAAAAACACTGGCATGTCTTCAAGGAGAAAACACAAAATGCTATGGACAGACAATCTGACAACTCAGGCAGCATTGGCGGAATATAGACCTAAGAAATATCTCCACTGAAGATGGGCTCAGAAAAAAACCCTTAAAATTCATGAGGAAATATTTAACCATGAGTGACAATCAGTAAGTATTTTGAACAGGATGAACCACACTTTAATTACTTGAGATAGTAGAATACTTTAATTGAAAAAGAAAGTAAAATAAACATGTTTACAATAATAAAAGATATAAATAAAAAGAAAACCAAAGTAAAAGATCAAAGTTTATGAAAGAAATAATTGTCAAATTTGAAAATAATAAGCAAATGGAATGTCTAGATATAAAACATATATATACTCATTAATTAAGAAACCAATGGACAGAGCAAATATTAGATTTAACAAGGCTAAATACAAAATTCATAAACTGAAAGACAATTTGAAGGTATGTCAACAGGTAGAGCTGAGAAAGATGCAGAGTTGCAAAATTTGAATGCAAGATTAAGACATATTCAAAATAGATCTAAAATAATTTTGGGTAGAAAGAATAAAGAGGAAAAGAAGTACTATTTAGTATAATGACAGGAATATATTTTTAAAAATGGTTCAAGAAGCACAAAATGAAGGAGATGATAAGCTAAAATAAACACAAATGCAATTATACCACAGTGAAACTGTATCCCTCACCCTCTCCTTCAAAAAAAAAAAAAAAACACAGAGAAAATTCTAAAATTCATCAGGGAAAAAGATATATACGAAGAAAGAACATTTTTTCACATCAGGATCAATAAAAGCCAAAGGATATTACCTTCCAAGTGCTGTGTGAAAATAGCTTACAGTGAATAATGGTTGACCCAGATAATTACCAGTTTAAGACTAAGGAATTAGGAAAAAAATTCCATACAAAAAGATTGAGGCAGCTTAGATCTGTACAGTATTATAAAATAACAAATTAGCTACTTCATTAAAATGTGAATTGAACCCAATAGAAAAGATAATAGCCAAGCAAAAAGTAAACAAATTTTAAAATATTTTGATAACTTAAACCAATATTGAATCTAAATTCCATAATCAAAACAGCAAACTTAAAATCAAAGTAGAACCCAAAATACAGCAATATCATGTAAGATGAATGGAATGAATGCTCAGAACTGAGGCAATATTTTTAACAATTTCAATTAAACAGACAATTATCCCTTAAAATGTAAAATAAAAAACTTACTAAAATGAACAAAATTGATCAATAATTGCCAAAAATATTAATTCAGTTTTTTAATACACCTCTAAGGGATCACCAGAGAGGCAAATTCTAACAAATGTACAAGAGGAAAAAATAATACTTGAAAAAGATCATAGAAGATAAAAAGAGCTGCAGCTACCAACAGGCATACATCCAAAATTTTCAAGCAATATATTCACATAAAAATCTAACAATGTATTTGAAGTTAAATCATGCTATGTAGGGCTTGTTCTAAGAGTGCTAGCATGGTTTAACGCTAAATTTGCTACTCAAGTAATTTACTGTGTTAACACATTAAAAGGCCAAAACACTGAATACAGCAAATATGTATGGAAACTTCCTGTGGCTGTTCTCAGTCATTAGGAAAGACCTGTGACCAAAACAAACAAAATCTGCATGTGTAATGCTTTCGTTTTACTGGAGGAGACAGATAATAGTAAGTCAAACAAATGAATAAATTCAACATTATGTTAAATAGAAGAAAATGGTAAACATGAAATGTGTGTGTTTAGAAGTAGATGGGGATAAAACCAAAAACACACATGCAAAATCATTGCAGGGCAAACTAAAAGATTACTAAAAAGGTGCAGAAGATTGAAATATTTAGAAAAAATTGCCTGTGTTGGAAATTTCAATATTGTAAGGATGTAAATTTCCATAATTAATGAATAAATCAATGCAAAATTTTTTCTGACAGCATTTTTCCTAGAATTTGTTTATTTGTAAAATCATAATTAAATATAAATTGGTAAGAATAAAGGAAAGTATTTTGAAGAAGGAAATTTATGAAGGGTATAAGGAACTTACTCCCCTTATTATCAGTGCTTAATATAAAACTCTGGTAGTTATCACAGTGTATCAAAGGAACAAGATGAAAAGCCCATAAAAGTCACATCCATAAATGGACACTTGGCATGTGACACAGGTATATTACAAATTTGTGTGCATAAATAGTCCATGAATGTGGACATGCAATGTGTATAAACAGGGAAGACATTATCCCTGAACTAACAGAGATTACACTTATGTTTAACTTTTTAATAAAGGCTACACTGTTTCCAAAATATGAATTCCAGTTCTGCCACTTTCTTGCCAAAATCTTAGATATTCTAATAAGTGTGTAGCAGTGTTTCATTTGTGGTTCTTATCTGTATTTCTAATTACTAAAGACATTGGCTTTTCATTTGCTTATGTGACATCCATATATCTTTTGTGATGAGGTATCTGTTAAATTGTTGCTCCTTTTTTTTTTTTTTTTTTTTTTTTTTTTGAGGTATGCGGGCCTCTCACTGTTGTGGCCTCTCTCGTTGCGGAGCACAGGCTCTGGACGCGCAGGCTCAGCGGCCATGGCTCACGGGCCCAGCCACTCCACGGCATGTGGGATCTTCCCGGACCGGGGCACGAACCCGTGTCCCCTGCATCAGCAGGCGGACTCTCAACCACTGCGCCACCAGGGAAGCCCTTGTTGCTCCTTTTTAAAGCAGAATTTTAAAAATATTGATTTTTGAGAGTTCATTTTATATTCTGCAGAAAATTTCCTTATCAGATAGGTACTTTGCAAATATTTTTCTCCCAGTTTGTGGCTTATCTTAGCAACATTTTAGCACTCTTTTTTGAAGAGTAGAAGGTTCCATTTTAATGAACTCCACTTTGTCAAAATATTTTTTCATGGGTCAGGCTTTTGATGTTACATACGAAAAAATTTGAAATCTTTCAATATCACAAAGGCTTGCCTTATGTTTCCTTCTAGAAGTTGTCTAGTTTTACTTTAAGTCTATCATGCTTTTTGAGTTTTTTTTTTTTAAATAAAGTACGAGGTATGTTATATGTTATACTATTTTTTTTTCTATGAGCCTCCAATTTTTTCAGTACTACTTGCTGAAAAGACTTTTTCTTCATTGACATGAATTTGAAAATTTGTTAAATATAAGTGGATTATATATGTGTTGGTTTATTTTTGGTCTCTGTTCAGCTCATTGATTGATGTTTCTATCTTTGGCCAGTTTTAGTTCTGGGAATTAATTATTCATATCTGTTCATTTAAAAATTTTTGATGATAATTTCCTTATGTTTTTATAGTCTTTTTGTAAATTAAGAACTTAACATTTCCTTATATTTGTTGAAAATGTTTTTGATTATTTTCATTGACATATAATGAACATAGAGTAAAATGGATGTATTTAAATTATACAATTTTATGTGTTGACATACATGCATACCCACAAAACGATCACACCAGTCAATAAAGAACATGCTTCTCCATCCAGCTCCTCCATACACCTTTCCCCTACTGAATCCCTCCTTATTAATTCCAGCATGTTTTATTTTTTATTTTTGTAGATTCCATGAAATTTTCTACAGTTTTTTTTCCCCCCTTTCTGGATGCTTCTCCTTTCTCTTGCTTGATTGTACTGGCTAGAACCTGCAGTACAAGGTTGAGTGGAAATGGTAAGAACAGACGTCCCTGACTTGCCACCAGTCTTCAGAGGGAAACATTCATTCTTTCACTAGTAAGTATGAAGTTAGCTGCAGGTTTTTATAGATGACCTTTAGCGGGTTTAGCAAGTTCTCTTCTATTCCTGGTTTGATAATAGTTTTTGCCTGAAATCAATATTGAATTTTTGTGCCCTGTCTTTTCAGTGTCCATTTAGATGGTCATATATTTTTCTGTTGTTGTTGATGATAGTGTTACTATGGTAATTTACACTGATTGATTTTTGCATGTTAAATCATATTGTATTTGTGATGCTAACTTCACTTTTTCATGATGCATTATCATTTTTATATATTATTGGATTCTATTTGCTAAAATTTGGTTTAGAGGTTTTGCATCTAGGTTTGTTAGAAATTTCTGTTATATTTTTCTTTCCTAGTAATGTCTTTATTTGGTTTTGGTATCAGGATACCAGGTAATAATGGAATGAGTTGGGAAGTATTCCTCTCTCTTAATTCCTGGACAAGTTTGTGTGGAATTGGTATTATTTCTTTCTTAAATCTTTGGTAGAATTCAACAATGAAGCCATTTTGGCCCAGAATCTGGGAATGTTTTTAACCATAAATTCAATATATTTGATAGTATTAGACTATTCATTTCATCTATTTCACTTTTTAAAACAGTGTTATTGAAATATAATTTCCATACCTTCAAATTTACCTATTTTAAATGTACAGTTCAATGTTCTTTAACATTTAGTTCTTGCCCATTTTAAAAATTGATTTATCTTAATTTTCACTTGCAAGAATTCTTTTTATATTCAAACCCCTTAACAGATAAATGATTTACAAATATTTTCTCTAGTATCTGGTGTGTCTTTTCATTACTTTGATCATGCCTTTTTCATATATTTATTTTTGAGTAATCCTTGGCTATTTTTGTCTTTCAAGTAATCTATTTCATCTAAGTTGTTGAATTGTTAGGAGTAACATTCGTAATGATTCCTTGTTATCTCTTTACTATCTGTAGAATCTCGAGGGACATTCCCTCTCTCGTTCCTGATGATAGTAAATTGTATATACCCTCTTTTTGTTTTTCCTGTTCTGCTAATTAATTTTATTATTCTGCTTCTCAAAGATCCAGGTTCTGGGTTTATTCATTTTCTCTGTTGTTTTTGTTTTCTAATTCATTGATTTCCTCTTAGATCTTTACTAATTCCTTTCTTCCGTTTACTTTATATATATAAATATATATATTGTGTTGTTGTTCTTCCTTTTGTGGTTTCTTAAGTTGGAAGCTGAAGTAGTTGATTTACCATTTTCCTTATTTTTTAACATAGGCATTTAGAGCTATACATTTCCCACTACTTACTGTTTTATCAGTCTCCCACAAATTCTGATGGGTTTTCATTTAGTTCAAAATATTTTTTAATTTCCCTTTTAATTTCTTTTTGACCCATGGGTTATTTAAAAGTCATTTATTTAGTTTCCACATATTTGGGGATTTTTCAGAGGATTTTCTTTTACTGATTTCTAATTTAATTTTATTGTGGTCAGGCAATGTCATTTACATAACTTGAATCTTTTCGAATTTATTCTGAGTTGATTTATGGTCCAGAATTTAGTGTATCTGCATAAATGTTTCATGTGTTATTGAAAATAACATGTATTTTATTCATGTTATTTAAAATAACATGAATCATATGCATGATGATTTGTCAGTAGCTGTAATGTTATACGAATTTCATTATGTTGATGATTAATAATGTTGTCCAAGTATATTACATGTTTGCTGATTTTCCACTCTATTTCTCTCTCAATTATTGAGAAAAGAGTGTTGAATTCTCTAATACAATTTTGGATTTCTTTTCCTTGAACTTCTATCAGTTTTTGCATCATGTATTTTTAAGCTCTCTTATTAGGTGTATATTATTTAGGATTATTATATCTGCTTAATAAATTGAAAACTTTATTATTAAAATATGGTCATTTTTATACCTGGCAATGTTTTTTGCTTTTGAAGGTATTTTGTCTGACATTCAGCCGTTTTCTGACTAGTGTTAATATGGTATATCATTTAATACTTTTTACTTTGAATTTATTGGAGTCATTATATGTTTTTAACATATCTTTATTATAGGCAACATATATTTAGAATTGTTTTTTCTTCTTTTGAAAATCTCTGTTTAATTAAGGTGTTTTAATCATTTGCAGTTAATATAATTTTCAATCTATCACCTTAATATTTGCTGTTTTCTGATTCTACTCTTTCTTTTGTTGACTTATCAAAGTAACCCTTTGCTTTGTTTGTTAGTGCATGTTTTAGGGTTTATTGTATACATGTCCCTTTTACTTCAGGAAGCCTGGAGGACTCCCCTCGGGTTTCTTATACCTTAGCCATTGCCCAGAAACTCCTGGCAGTACATGGGTGTAGCTTTAGCTTACTATCTCATTCGTTTTCTGTTTCCAAGGAATCATTTTCCTCTGTTGCCTGATGCCCACTATCTTAAAAAGAATCTTATTTATTTTGTCCATGTTTTTATTTGATTCAGGTGTAAGACTACATGTAGTCCCTGTTTCTAAATCTTGACCAGAAGCAGAAGTCAATTATTGAACACTTAATCTCTCTGAGTTAGGCACTTATTACCTTCATGTTTCTACTAAATCAATATGAAATAACAATTTTGCTTGAAGGATTTACTACTTTTAATGTTCCAGAAAAATTGCTATAGGTAATACAGATACAAATGTATGGCTAGTATGAAAGTTAGAGGAAACTGAGCTCTTGAGTAATATTACTTTGACTTCAAACATGCAGTTGGTTAATTTGAATCAGTAGTGACAAGTCAGCTTCAACTGAAATCAAATAATTGTCAACAACCTCTTTACTTGTCAACAGAAGGAAAGAATAAGGCTGGAGATAAAGTCAAGTTTCATTTCTATCCTTATACCTTAGTCTCTCTGTTGACAGGTAATTAGGGCCATTCACAGTTTTTTGGGTTTTTTTTTCCTACATTGAGAAAAGGAGACTATTAAGTGCTCCTGCTATAATTCAGACACACCAGAATTAAAATGGTTTTATTTCTATGGGTTCTTGCGTTTGAGAATTAAAAATAATTTTAACTTTTCTCCTGAAGTGCTAATATTTGTTTATGTAATTTCTGTTCATCCTACTACCATTTCCTGTATGTTATATGGCTGAACATGAATCATATGCATGATGATTTGTTTAACAAATTTAATTAATTACACCATATTTATGAATTTGCCCTATATATTAGAAAAGTGGATCTTTGTCCAACGTTGCAAACTGTGCTTATTATTTTTCCTTCTGTTTTAGTGACTGAGGTTCTTTGTCAATGCAATTCCCTCTGCCAATGACCTTGAAAATATCCTTTCCATTATTTTCTGGAATCTTGTATCTGTTATCTGTTGTATTTTCTACATCTTTTGGACTCTCTCTCTCTGTTAACTTTTTATTGTTTTTATTTTCTGTGATTCTTTCTTCACATCTGAAAACCAGTTCAATTCTCCTATTTTATAAAAACACTACCTGACTGTTCATTTACCTGTACCATAGTATCTTTAGACATTTCCTTAAATTTTGGATCTTGGAACTCAATTCCTCCTGATGCCATGTTTACTAACTTTCAATTAACTCCTTAGTTCTATGTAATCTAAATTCTGTCTTCTTCACTTTAGTAAAACTTCATAGACAGAGGACGGGAACACCTTTTATGTTGCTAAATTTAATAAACATATTTAATCCTTTTATTATTAGGCATTTCTGCTCCATTGAGCAGACTGTATATTTACTCATTGACATTTCTCTCCAAACCAGAAACACTGGCCTCAGTAACACTGTTAATACCCAGATTGTGAATGAAGTATCATGCTCAAGTAAATTGGAGGAAATATATCAAATAAACTTAAGTAACTTTTATCTACAGAAATTTTAAATACCAATACAGACAGAGATATTACATGCAGAGACTCAAAGAATATAAAACAATTTTTGAAAGACATGAAAATATCTTTTCTTCACAACCTGAGTAATGCTGCCTTTCTCTTTTTTTAAAATAATTCTCAGTATTTTAAGTATATTAGTGAGTCTATTTTTTAGTGCCAAGCTTTGCATATGTATTCTCCTTCTTCTCACTCTTTTCACTCTCCTACAGAGATCCCACACATTCTTATCATTTCAGCATGCTCTTTACCTTATGAATGCATATCTCTAGCTTTGGTGTTCAGACTTGATAATTCAAGCTCAAATATCAATTTGCCTGCTGGATAACTTCATTTGTGTGCCTGTAGCCGCATCACATTTAATAATTTTAAACAATAATTTTAGTTTTCCCCAAATTCGATCTGCTTCCGGTATTCCCCTTCTATAATAATGGCACCCAAAACAACCCAGTGATCCATACTAGAAACCTGGACATCATCTGAGACATTTTACATTCCTTTAGAACCTACACATTCTGCAAGTAATTAATCACAATATGCAGTCAATATTACTTCTTAAATTGTTCTTAAGAGAGGGTTGGCTAGCAAGATGAAAGCCAGTCTTTTGTAATATAATATGGGAGTGACATTCCTTCAATATTGTCATATTCTAACGATTAGAAGCAAGTTACACAAAGGAAGGAATTTTTATAAGAAATTATTTGGGGGGCATCTTAGAGGCTTCTTGCCAAACATTCCAGAAAACGTGAGGGTTTTGAGACACATACTGGGTTAAAGGATTATTATTATTATTGTTTGGTTTGGAGAGTGCAACTTGGACCCAGGGCCAAAGCGGTTTATCTACTCTATGGACAGAAAGGAGAGGGGAAAAAGCAAAGCTGCTGATGACAGATGGTTTTGCAGTATCCCCAAGAGACTGGCCTATCAAAGGACCCAGTAAATTCATTCCCCCTTCCATAAAGAGGAGCAGTTTAGCAATAAAAAGGAAGAATATTTCCCTCAGTAGCTGAAGCAACTTTCTCATTAGAAGGTATTCAAATAGAGTGAAAAATGTTTTTTCCTTGACATCTAAAAGTCCAGATGTAACAACCATATTATCATACAGGCACCATTATTGTTTTATGGAATTAGTAGATTAATCTATCAATCTATTAGTAATTAATAGAGCTATACTGAGATCTCATCATTTCTTAATACCTTTTAACAAGATGTAAAATAACAATTCCAGCTTTGGAAAATTTGTAGTTTCAGTTCTAAAATTTTCTTTAACAGATCATCATTTCATATCAATGCCCAATTTTATATTTGTTAATATTGAACTGAGACACAACCCTACCCATGCATCAGGTGTGGACACTTTACTGTCAAAAGTGGTATTATTATTAAACAATGGACTCAGTTGCTTATCATAAGTTTTAGAGGCTAATGTTTAAGGTGAAAAATTTGGTAACAAGAAGGTCCTTGCACTGCACCAGATACCAGCTGACTCCTCATTTACTTCTTATTTCTCTGTTGTTATATCTTCAAATAAATCCATATTGATGCAGGAACTCTAGCTTCTATACACATCAGTGAGAATTTGTTTACTTTCAGCCACTTGAGTTTATAATGATCTTAGGATCACATCTAACTTCAGGTCCAATTATTTTATAGAACGATAGTGATCAGTTATTCAACTCTCCCACCAAAAAAATACAAAGGCATTGATCGAATCATTGGAGGTGAGATTTAGGTTAGATATGATAAAGAGCTTCCATATTTATGGACTGGGATGTCATTTTAAGTTTTAGAATTATTTACCTTGAAATCAATCAGAAATAATATAATATATAACATTTCAGAAGACACTGATTTATACTAAAAATTCTGTAGTTATCTTGTTTAATGTTTTAATGATTTTATAATCTCTATATAGTAAACTATGAACTAATTTATCTGTTTGGCAATGACTTTCTCTCGCTACTTTTCTCAGCCTACCTGCCACACTTTGCCATCAGTCTCTCGTTACTTTACATATTTCTTCTTTAAGTCAAATGCTTTAGTTTTGCACAGTGAGAAACTACAATGTGTTGAATGTAATTTTATTGTATATTTTCCAGCAAGGTGTTGTAATTTCAAATTTAAAATGAATATATTTCGATAATTATATGCCAGATAAACAGTCTGATTCCAGATGGTTTAAACAAATTCAATAGCAGTTTTTAAAAAGTCAGATTGCCCTGTGCAATTGAAAATCTGTTGCTTAATTTTGTGGTCTAAGATAGCAAACATTACAAAATTCCACTAATTAACAATTATGTATGCATGATTATAAACAAGAATATAGGAATGGTGTTTTAGCAATGTGTCTTCTTAATTTTATGTTTAATTAACTTTGTGCATTACTTAAGTCAAATAAAATCCTGAAAAGACTGTCCAAAAACAATTTGTAGTGTGTGTGTTATTTCTACACAGCAGTATATATTTCTATATATCTCTATGTATATTTCTATATTGAAATAGATAGATGTTGCTTCTACTTTTAAGAAATAATCAGTCTCTAAGAAATGCATAATTGCCTAAATTTCTACTTTCAACTACTGTTCTAGGCACTGGAAATATAGAATGAATCAGAAAAGCTCAGTAACTCTAAGGAGTTTACATGTTAATGAGGTAGAAAAATGTAATCAGTAAGTTAAGAAGAATTTTTAGATTATGATAAATTATGCAGGAAATAAACTGAGTGATGTGATAGAAAATTATGCACGTGGGGAAGGTTTATATTGGACAGGGATATCAGAAAAGATGGTATGTAACTGAGGCCTGAAGATAAGAAGGATTTAGTAATATTACAGCAGGGAAATGAGCATTTGAAGTGTGCATTTGAAGTATGACAAAATGTGCAATAGATCTGTTGTCAACGTGATCAAGGGGCAGGGAGGGAGGTGGCTGGCGTCTTGTGAGCAAAGAAGAAAGAGGGTGAAAATAAGACTGAAGTGTGAGCAGGAGAAACCTACAAAATGAGCACACTAATAGTATTAGGTAATTCCACATATTTTCTGTGTATCTTTATTTATTTTCTAATTTTTAAAAATATTTTTATTGGAGTATAGTAGCTTTACAATATTGTGTTAGTTTCTACTGTACAGCAAAGTGAATCAGCTATATGTATACATATACCCCCTCTTTTTTGGATTTCCTTCCCATCTAGGTCACCACAGAGCACTGAGTAGAGTTCCCTGAGCTATACAATAGGTTCTCATTAATTATCTATTTTATATATGGTATCAATAGTGTATATATGTTATCTTTAAATTTAGCTGGTTCAATTCCATAGAAGCTTGCAAATGTGTCATTTCAAGATAATCACAATGATCATTTTTTTGGCCTAGGTTTCAGCTCAAGTAATGAATTGTCCATGGTAAGTTTTTCTGCCCTATAAACTAGAATATTATTAAATTTCTATCATCTCTGGTGCTTATTATGTGTCAGGTTCTAAAATAAGCTCCATATTATATTATTTAATCTTTATAATAAAGCATATATAGAATCTTCCTGGTTTTACAGTTGAGAGAACGAAGGATCATAAAGTTATGCAGAACAAATGGTCTGCACGATTCTGTGTTATATGCTCTCTCTATTGCACAATCACTATTAACATTTGATAGCTCTACCAGCCTTCCACTTCGCCCTGGATTCCTGGTCTCTCTAGGTTCCTGGAATAAGTTACTAGGGAAATATTTCTGGTATCTAATTTTCAAAATTGTAGGCAACTGTTGATTCCCACATAGTAGCAAAAAATAACTCAAAGCTAGCTCAGAGAAGTTTGTTTTCATAAAAATAAATATGTATAAAGCACCTCTCCACATTGTACTATCACTGGCTGTCACCTCTGAATTCAATTTATTCTTTATCACTATAACAATCTAAATTTCACCATAAAAATGTTAATCTCATAATAAGAAATGGACACAGATATACTGACATTGAGTGGGAAAAAAATGAACACATCTTCAATGAAGGAACTAAATTCCATCTACTCCAGTAAGTTCACCTAGAATTGGCAACCTCTCTCATTTGTTTGGACTTCTCTTAGGACATTTGTTGGTATTTGTGTTGAATTAAGTTTAATTATATTGAAGTGTATGAATACACAGTTTGTCAGATATGTTTTAACGGTTATACTAAACAGCACACAGGTCGGGTTCACTTGGTAGAGTAGGACAATAATAACTGCCTGTGATTATTATTATTCCTCCTGATTGCCTACGTAGGTAACTCAAGAGAAGGGCACAAAGTAATAGATATAAAAAAAAAACAGGGTCCAGCCAGTGTTTTTGTTTAATGTGAATACACTTAAAAATTGCATTGCCATGTACCAGTTTTAAAGCATTTGAACATATAGTTGTAAAATTATATTATTTAAACAGAATCAAAAATATAAATTGCCAAGTACTTCCATAATATTCATGAAGAAAGTTTTTCAAAATTATAGCGAGAACCTAAATTAGTGAAATGATAACGATGCTCATGGGTAGGAAGAATTAATATGGTAAAATTTTCATTTTTTCCACAAAACAATATATAAAATTAAGGCAATTTCAATCAAAATGCTGAAAGCTTTTTCTTGGTACTTAAAATGTTGATTCTGGAATATGTAGGGAAAAGCAGAAGAAAAAGAATAAGTAATCATGCTTTAAAGAAGTACAAGTTTACAGAATTTGTCTTATCAGATAATTATATGTACTATCAAAGTACAGTAATGAAGAAATGTGGTATTGACACACGGATAGAGAAATAAACCAATGTAACACATTTAAGACATCATAAACAGGCCCTCATATATATTGCAGATCACTGGAAAAATCATGATACTTTCATGAAAAGGTGCTGGAACAATTAGCTATCTACTTTAAAAACATAACAGCAATAAATAAACTGCTTTTATTATTTTGCTTATTGCTTATTTAGGAAACAATAAACTACTTTTAAAAAATAGTTTCTCCAAATACAAAAATTCAGTTACTAGAGATTAAAGAATGATGTCAAAATAATAAAGTTAGAGCTTTCAGGAAAATAAAGGTAGAATATCCACATCACCAGACAGGTTAGTTATGTATTTCTTAAGTAACACATAAAACAAGAGCAACCTCCAATGATTGTGGTCCTTATAAAAAGAGGAAAACCTGTACACAGACACACAGGTGAGAAAGCCATGTGAAGATGGATGAAGACATTGAATAATGCATCTACAAGCCAAGGAATGACAAGGTTTGCTTGCAACCACCAGAAGCTGGAAGTGGAAAAGAAAGATTCCTCTCCTTGTGCCATTAAAGAAAGCATGGCCCTGCCAACAGCTTGATTACAGACTTCTAGCCTCCAAAACTGTGAAAGAATAAATTGCTATTGTTTTAGGCCACACAGTGTATGGTGTTTTGTTACAGCAGCCCTTGGAAACTAATAGAGCCACTGAGTGGCATTTGTAGTATTCTAAAACTCCCCACATATTGACGCCAAGTATCTTGCGAGGTCACTGTTTAAAGACTTCTGTAGTTCTTTTGACTTCCCCCATTTCGTTATGATGTCTCATTTAGAGTAATATGTGTTTTCATTTATTTCCTTAAACTTCAAGTTGCTCACTTTTAAAATATTTACTTATTTCTTTATCATAGACAAAGAACCTTATTACTCATGGCAGAAGCAGAAGGCAGACTTCACATTTGAGCCAATTACCCTTGGTCTCCTGCCCACTACCTTCACCCCTCAACAAGAGAGTGACACAGATGGGCCTACACGGACTCCAGCACAAACAGTGGGCTGCATTGTAGGAAAGGAACGCTGAGTGTGGGGGGAGTCACTGCTTTTCTAGTGAATGGTAAGCAGACCATGCTCTTTATTCCATAGAGATACTGCCTTGTATAATTACTTGCTGTAAACACAAAGCTGAGAAATAGCCCAGGTAAAGAACTGTTAAGACCTTGCGTTTTTGGCATCCCAATCATGAGCATGTAGGAATGCTCGGGGCCCATGGCATATTGTGTCCTTTCTAGTGTAGAAGAGTGAAAATCTCCCATGGGGAATTTAAGGACCACTGTGGCTTATAGGTAGAGAAGATAAGACACAAAATGAAGGTGCCGGTTTCAAGCCACCACAGTAGAGGTTTTTTTCTGAAGAAAAATCTTAGGTCATGCCAAATCAGACCTATACCCAGAAGTTGAAACATAATGCTCTCACTCTATTGTGCATTGATCAAAAACTACACCTGAGGTACAATATTCATTCTGAACATCATATTTTACACTAGCATATAATACATTACATTAGATTTAAATGGTTGAAAAAAAGTTCAAAGAAGAATATTTCCTGACACGTGAAATTCAAATTTCAGTGCCAATAAGTGATGTTTTAGTGAATACAGTCATATTTATTCCTATAAGTATTATCTGTGGCTGCTTTCCTGCCAAAACGGCAAACTTGTGAACCATAAAGAGACTACAAAACCTAAAATGTTTACTATCTGGCCCTTTATAGAACAAGTTGATGAATCTGCTTGTACACAATGGGGTAGGGGTTTAGCTCTATTGGCTAAGCCAAACACCAGGCAAATTAATAAAAGGGGCAGCAACTTATAGGATATGGGGGAAGGGAGTGAGAAGGTTAGGAAATAAAAAACAGTTAGGAGAGCTTTGAAGCATGGAAGTAAAGGGGTATATTGGCACATCACCAGAACTCCAGGTTAAGAAGGGAAGGATGAAGCCTGTTCAGGAAACAAGCAGCCAAAGCTGTCCAGAGAACTCTGGATGAGCCATGACGCCCTCTGCTGACCACTCCATGCCTGTGCGCCTGAAACCCTTTTTGTTTTGTTTTGTTTTTGTTTGTTTTTTACATATTCATGTATCTATTCTTTTTCAAATTCTTTTGCCCATTTATGAAAACTTTTCTTAGTGAGATTGGAGGCAGGCAGTAGGTGGAGAATATGAGAGGGTTACCTGAGATGGGTTTTAAATAAGGATGGCAAGATAGTTTTCATTGAGAAAATAAGGCACATGATAATATCTAAATGAAGTGAAAGAAGCTGCACTTATTTTTTAAAGATCCCAAATGATGAAGAAATGTTTGGGACCATTTGTAAAACGTGTTAGGCTGTCAAATGTGAGGATATAAACCAGTATTTTTGTGAAGGTATTGAACCTATCTCTAGGAGTACCATTTCAACTGCTGAATTAAAACATTAGGCACAGCTTTTATTAGAAACACAGAAAATGCGTTACTTCACAAGTGATCACATTCCCTTTGAAGTATTTGAATAGAGTTTAATTTAAAAGTATCACAATTAGGGCTTCCCTGGTGGCGCAGTGGTTGGGAGCCCGCCTGCCGATGCAGGGGACACGGGTTCGTGCCCTGGTCCGGGAGGATCCCACATGCCGTGGAGCGGCTGGGCCCGTGAGCCATGGCTGCTGAGCCTGCGCGTCCGGAGCCTGTGCTCCGCAGCGGGAGAGGCCACAACAGTGAGAGGCCCGCGTACCGCAAAAAAAGAACAACAACAACAAAAATTATCACAATTGGATAATCTGTAGTCTCTGACACTAAAATTATTATCATGCAGAAGATGCAGGCATACCTTTTGGAAGAAATTTTCTCACTACATTGCTTAATTTTAGCCATTTTCCCCTCAAACTTCTGCCATTCTAACACAATAAAGTAAATAATAAAGATAAAGGAAAATTTTAGTTCTGAATGGACTTAATAGTCAACAACAAAAATGCATTACAATATATATAAATCAAGTTTCAGCTAAAAATATGTAAAGGTTTTTTGCCAAATGATCATTTAAAAAATCATTTTTGAATTCTTCATTGCTAAGACAATTAGGTGTTATTGACAATTGTAGGATTAAGTCAAGCAATTTGTCCTAACAAGTGAAGATTATAGTTGAGTATACATTTTGCTGTGTATATAAACATGTAACCCAAAATATAACTGCATAGAGTATCTAAAAGAAAAAAATAGCAAATACCATATAACAAATTAATACTTTATATAGGTATAACTAATTACTTAATAAATATTTTTACAATATAGTCCAGGTGGTTTACTTTGTTCCCTTACCATTTCCTTTCCTTAAAGATTACTCACATTAATTTATTGTATTAAACAAACCCTTAACTAACTGATTAACTGTCAAATTTAGGGCTTAAACAATCAATGCAAGTCTCTTTTATAGTAAATTACTTTCTACCAGGGACTAAACCTACTGTTAAAACGTATACGCTTTTATGAACTGTCCATATAAGGTGTTTGGGAATCACATGGCCACTTAATGCCACGGGATTGAATAACTAAAGGACATACAGTTATCTCTTTTTCATTGTTGTATTTCTTTTTTTTTCTTTTTGAAATGTGACCATAATATTTTTACATTTTGGAAGTGCCTGTAAGGGTGTTCTGAATCCCTTTCTATCCATAAAAATGGCTTCTCTGTCACTCTCAAAACTTATTATGAAATTCAGTAATATATGGAAATATTTTGTATATTTCAGAGGAAAGTATTACTTTATATCTTTTTTCTAGGCTCTTCTACCACAGATAAGTTACTATATATAACTCAAAATTTTGTAAATCGATTTTTTCCTTCTTGCATGCAACTTATTCTTTACTCTTTGATCATCTTTCGTTTCCCTGAAGCATGTTCTATGGCAAATATAAGCAGCTTCTCAAATTTTTTTCTTATTTCAAATCTGAAGTTAGTATTAATAGATAGACCTCTCTCTCTGTCTCTCTTTCTGTGTGTGTGTGTGTGTGTGTGTATGTGTGTGTGTGTGTGCGTGTGTGTGTGTGTGTATGCATGTGTGTGTCTTACATCGCTAGAGATAAGGCACTGGATATATTTACACAATTTACTCATGTATATCTCATAAAACAAACTTAACTAAAAGGTACGGCAAATTAACTCATCAGAAGAGCACGTTAAATAAGGCCAGTTTCTATACTGAGAAAGTAAAATATAACATGATCATGATATGGGAAAACTTAGGTGACGAATATAATTTTGAAAATGCAGTCCGTTAAAAAATAATTCATCTTAGGAAGGCTAGGAGAATATGGAGAATAGACACTAATATTTTGAAAATAACATTTAAAATTCAATTTTAGTGTATAAAAGTAAAAAATGCTATTGGTTGATAAAATATATTTCACAAATAAACATACATGTTCTTCCTATATTAGGCTTTTTTCTCCCTCCAAATAAAAATGTTCATTATAGCAAAGAATGCCACAATATAGTGAGGTGTGGCTTGTCAGTAAGACCCCAATTTTATTAACCTGCCCAAAATAATAATGGTCTTAATGAGTTATGCTAAATTTTTTTCAACTATTTAAAAATCTTTCCCTAAAAATGTATTATGAAATGTGTTACAATATGAGAAATTCATGGATTACATGAAACACATTTTTCCAGGTAATTCATGATTTGAAATTTATTCTAATAATTCTTTTTCATTTTATTATGTTATTATGAAAGGAGATAAAAATAGTGATACATTTTTAAAAGACTATGAAAGCAGTGGTACAGATTATTAAATTGGGTTCTGAGATAAAAATATATTGAAAGATGCCTTTATCACTCACTAGCTATGTTACTTTGAGCTTCAATTTCCTTATCTCTAAAACGTATAATAGTAGTATCTTATTCATAAGAATGTCTTGAAGATTTAATGAATATTGAAAGTTCTTATCTCAGTAACTGGTTCACAAGGCTAAATAATGTTTAATGAATGATGCTGTTTTCATTAGCATTATTGATAATTAGGATCATTTAAGTGTTATCCTCCCAATTCCTTTTCTTATTGGAGATCAGTTTGCCTTATTAGCATATATAATTGTTAATTGTAAGATAATATTCCTTTTCTTAATGTATGGTAGCCTAATATTCATTTTAAAAATTTCATCTGAAAGTGAAGAGACAAGTGGTGAAAACTATCTACTGCCTGTGTAGCTATGGTCTTATCTTAGGTCAAGGAGGAAAATGTGAGGCTCCCTTGTATATATATGACAGAGAAACCTGGGCTTTCATTTCTCCATGAGAGTGTGAGAAGAGATGATTGTGAAAGGAGAAGTGGAAGGAAAATGACTCCTTAGTTACACAGCACTTTTGGGGAGCCACATTTGTCACTGGTCCCTAGTTAAAGCCTCTTCAGAAGGTCCATTTTTCACCCCCAAATTGAACAGTTTCAAATTGAACACTTCCCTGGCTAAATTGCTCACTCTCTCTCCATGCTTTGTATGAAGATCTTGCATCTGACGTTTCAGGTGCAGAGCATTTTTGCTATGAATAGTGTTCTTTGTGTATTCATGCCAGAGGCTCACGTATTTATGATTATTTTTCTTTCCTCAATCACTGACCAAAAAGAGAGCCAGACTCTGATGAATGTCAAGTAACTCAGAGATATGAATACCAAGTTGGCCTGAGTGACTTGAGAGAGATGAATTATTGAACATAAATGGATCATGTCAGCAAAGAATTGTGACTGGAATATGTAAGAGTTTATGCTCTTTTTCTTTTTTAAGTCATCAGAAATGGGAAAAATACAGATATGATGATTAAATTATACATTTAAAGAGGAACCATAAATAATTATGAACCAAATAAAATCAACACCTTACTAGTACTTCTGAAAAATTAGAATGTGGCTGTCAGATGAACTGTACAGCCTGTTTACATCTTATTTTATATAAATATTTAAATATTGACTATGATTCACAAGGTATTTAAGTCCCATGAATAAACAAGACATACACAATCAAATGGAATATAGATTTATGTATATGAAATAGGCTTGCTATTCTAGTAAAAATTATTTGGGTTCCTATTACAGTATATATATAAATGAATAAACTAGAAAATAATTGCCATCTGGTAAAATGCATTATAGATATATTTATTTTAAACACATTTTTATTCATTTAGTCCTTACTAATTAGATCAGTGTGTTCTCATTCATTAATTTGATAAAGCACACATATAATTTGCTGGTATATTTGGGATTTTTAAAGTTCTGTTATTGATTATCTCATTTTAGAGGATGATGCAATAAAAGCTAACTGCTAACCTATTTCTGGAGAATTTCCTACATAAATTATATCTCATTGCCAAAGGAAAGAACTAGGGAGAAAAAACAGTATTTAAAAGTTGATAATGAAAACTTTAAGTGAATAGAACTGCTGGCTGAACTGGGTGAGACTTTTCTGTACTTTTCTTTTTAAAATTTATTAGTTTCTATCAACTTAGTCGCAGAAAGAAAGGAAAACCAATTGAACTAATAATAGCTATGTGTCAGTCCTGTAAGTGATTCCTTGAAAGAGAAAACAGTGAGCTGCCAGCTCCTTCTTCTGAAGTAATGGCCTTGGGAAAATTTGATCATTATGGAATTTATGCAGTCTTCAGAGTTAAGAGTCTGGAGGAGGCAGATGATAAACATTCTGAGGCATCATCACAATATAAGGCTGCTAGGGTTGCCTTATATTTACCATGTTCAGAGCATACCTGAAACCCATTCTCTGACTACCCTTCTCAATAAGAGGTGGGGTCTTCAGTGGCTTAATATGGCCAATAAATTATATAGGGAGCTATTAATAACCATATTCTTCATTAAGTACATCCATCCGCAGTGGGAAATGGACTTGAGGGCAAGACCAAGTGAAAGGAACAAGGGAGTTGGCACCACTTATTTACCCCTTCCTTCTTTGACAATTATATTATTTAAGTTGTACTATTACCACTCAGCTTCACCCTTACCTCTCCCCTCAACCCAAACATAACTTCTCTAAGTGTATGCTGCTCTTGCTCAACTTGACTTGGATAATATATTTTTCTAGTTAACTTAAAGGTTATTCTGTAACAATCAAACACTGTGTAAATGACATGCATGTAATGGTGTTAAAGCAGACATGGCTTATTCTTAAGGCAGTAGGGGAAGATCATTTCACTCAAGTCAATTTTTTCTTAGAGGCTCAGCTGAGTAATTAGAAGGTTAAAAAGGGCCATGTGCAGAATCTTGATAGTCTATAAAATTACCTTAATTCACTATTAGAAAATGCAGGAGACTATACGAGACCTGTCTAGTAGAACTTTTTTGCACTGACGGAAAGATTACCTACTCTGTACTGTCCAGTACAATAGGCACTAGCCATATTAAGTTACTGGGCTCTTGACATGTGACTTGTGTGATTGAAAACTGAATTTTAAATTTTATTTAGCTTATATTGATTTAAAATTAACTTTAAATTGACATAGTTGGCTTTTAGATTATATATATATATATATATATATATATATATATATATATATAATTTTAGGCTTACAAAAAGTTTGCCAAATAATTCCTATACACGTCATACCCTAACGTTGACATTTTACTTAACCATACTACAATTTTCAAAATAAAGCAATTAATATTGGCATCATACTGTTAGTTAAACTAAAGTCTTTATTTACATTTTATCAAGTTTTTCACTCCTGTTTTCCTATTTTTGCTCTAGTATCCAATGTAGGCTTCCATATTGCATTCAGTTGTTACTTCTCCTTAGTTTCTTCCATTCTGTGCCAGTTCTCAGTTGTTCCTTGTATCCTTGAAGAATACTGTTTAGTTATTTATTTGATAGAATGGCCCAACATTTGGGTATATCTGATGTTTTCTCTTAATTAGATTGATTTAGGCTATGCATTTTTGGCTAGAACACCACAGAAATAATGCTCCTTCTCAGTGTATCACATCAGGGAATACATGATGCTGATACTTATTTACCTTGTTCAACTGGTTAAGATGTCTTCTATAAAACTTCTTCTCACTAAAGGTATTATTTTTTTCTTTCATGATTAATAAATATATTGGGGGAAAATAACTTGGGAATATGCTAATAACCTATTTTTCCTCAAACTTTTTGCCCAATAGTTTTATCACCCATTTATTTCAATCAGAATAAACTCATAGACATTTATTTCATTCTATGAGTTATAATTCAGTATTATTGTCATTTATTACTTAAATTGTTCCATCATTGGCCTTTGGGAGTAATATATACAAAAAAACAAATGATCTATTAAATAAGTTGTGCAGTTATGTGATTGAATGACTACTATAAAAGTCAAGTTTCAAGCTTTTTAATATTTAATAACATTAAACATTTAGAATTACTATTTAATAATTTTGAACCTGTATAAATCAATATTTTGAAATTCTCTAAAATATTCAAATATTGTTGAAATTTTAAAAATACAGTGGGATTTTGAAGATATTTTATAAAATATCTCATTATTTTACATAGGTGGAAAATTAATCTCAAAATGAAAAAGTAAGTGGGGAAGATCATACAATTGCAGAATTAGAAATAAAAATAAAGATGTTGGTTTTGATCAGTTTCTATAACAATAACTCCATCTCTTTTTTTTTCCACTTCCTCTTCCCTTTTTTTCTTGCTTGTTTTATCTATTGTCTAATTATACATATACCCATATACATAAATGCATAGATTGCTTAATATCTAAACTTTTTTCAAAATTTTATTTTATTCAGCCCTAAACTAGGTACCCTAATATCCTTTAACTACTTTTGTCCTTAATATATTGTTTATCTAAGTGGTGTATTATTTTTTTTTAGTAGTTACTCATAATTATTTGCTTCTTGTTTAGGTTGCAGGCAACTTTAAGGCCTAAATAATTTTTTGCTATACTGCAAAGGAATTTTTGGCTATTGCAGTATAGCAAAAAAATTAGAAAGTTAAACTCCTTTATGGAGTTATCATTTTTGAGTAATAACTCAAGGCTGGGAAAGCCATGGTAAAATGGACTCGAATTGGGCATTTATACAGGTAAGCATGGAATTTGGGCAAAACATATTTGTAAAATTTGGAAGTAAAAGGTAACTTATAACAAAATATCATTTAACATCTATACTATACTAAAACTATCATAATAGTATGATTATTAACTCCAAGTTATATTTACCAAAATACAATAAAAGCAAAGGACAAAAAGATGTGAAAGTGACTTTACATATAAACTGCTCAAAAATTATCATGTTATTTTTTTATTTAAAAAATGTGATATAAATTAAATACTGATGTGAATACTTGGAAACTATTCATTATGCAACTTAAACAAGCAGGTGTATCTACCAAAAAAACACTGACTATAAGAACATAGATTATTGCAATATATATTTCTTTCCTGGATTAGTAAAACGTTTAAAGAGATCACATTTAGGTGTCAGGCACCTTTATGATGCTCTTTTTTAAAAAGAAAATTTTATTGGGGTATAATTGCTTTACAATGGTGTGTTAGTTTCTGCTTTTTAACAAAGTGAATCAGTTATACATATACATATATCTCCATATCTCCTCCCTCTTTTTTTCTTAACATCTTTATTGTAGTATAATTGCTTTACAATGGTATGTTACTTTCTGCTTTATAACAAAGTGAATCAGCTATTACGATGCTCTTTGATCTCAAAAGCTTTAGAGCTGAAAGGATTTGGAAGTTGTCCTCAGCAACTGCAGAAAGCTGCCATCTTATTTGATATCCCTTTGATATTTGGCCTCTTTTTAGTTCTATGGATTCAGAAGTCTTTTGGGGTCATGCATTAATATTCAGTGAACAATGCTACTGTCTTCATATATAGAAGAAAATATTTTAGAATATTTTTAATACCAAATATTTTCTTTAGTTCCAAATTATCAAAAATCCTATAAAATTTAAACTAATTTTCTTGTCCACCTTTTTTTCCTTCATCAACCTAGAAACAGTATAATAGTTTTCTGTCCTAACTCCAGTTTTGTCATAATCCCAAGCAGAGGGATTTAAGTTTATCATTTTTCACCACGTAAATCCGGTAATATAAATAAAACAAAACAACAATAATGTAAGAACAAAATGTCAATAGCTGAGCAAATTTTCTCCCTTAGTTTTATTTCCCTAATTCAATTGGAACTCATAAAAGTTTCTATAAAATGAAAAGTCAAAATGAAATAAAAACTTTAAATTGGTTTATCAGAATTATTACCAAAGTCATCATTTCTTTTGATAGATTCATTAAAAAGTGGAATAAGAAATAAAATGTAAGCTTATTTGAAGAGTGTTACTTATTTTATTTTTGTAAAGATCTGTTTTCTCTAAGAAATAATCAAGCCTTTTTAGGATTTCTAAGTAACACAGTATTTACCAATGCTAGCCTTACTAAGCATAAAGCTTAAGGTTTTTAAAGGTAGAAAAATAGAAGTTATATCTTTATTTTTAATGAATTTGAATGTCAGGAAAGATGACAGCATTTTAAGCATTACAATAAGAAAGAGACAACTGCTTGGTCAGAAGTATTTTTCTGCATAAAATTCATGTCTTAGGGCTTCCCTGGTGGCGCAGTGGTTGAGAGTCCGCCTGCCGATGCAGGGGATGTGGGTTCATGCCCCGGTCCGGAAGGATCCCACATGCCGCGGAGCGGCTGGGCCCGTGAGCCATGGCCGTTGAGCCTGCGCGTCTGGAGCCTGTGCTCCACAACGGGAGAGGCCACAACAGTGAGAGGCCCGCGTACCGCAAAAAATTTAAAAAATAAAAAAATTCATGTCTTAATTTTCTCCTATGCTCTTCTCAAAAGCTAAACGTACAACTGCATGCCAATCTACTTCCCGTTATCTGATTATACATTCTGTCTACATAAATTTGCTCACAACCTTTCACCAATTGAATATTTTTACTATCCTCATTGTCAACCAGATCATAAAAATCTTATACATTATAAATTAACTGCACATTTAAAAATATTTGAATTCTGTAATAAGCATATAAAATATATATGTAATATATATGTAAGCCATGACATATAATAATAAAATGAAACCATGGAAACTTTGGCCATGAAACCACTGCTTATCTTGAGAATTACATTATCAAAACCCTGGTATTTAATTATGTGCTGTACTTTATTCAATCCTTTCACCTGACACAAGAGGCAGCTAAGATATAGAATTTTGTATTTGTTATTATCTTCCTCTGTTATATACATTTATCACAAATGTATACATCCCCACACAATATAATGTGTAGCTTAGGTTATTTTTAAACTTTGTATAAACATTTTAATATTTATGAAAACTTTTTGTTCATGCAACATTAAATATAGTAGATATGTCCACAATGTAGTATTTCATTGTAATTCATTTTCTTGGCTTGGATGGTACAAGCTAATCATAGTTGCCTTGTTTATTTAGATACAACCCTACATTCTCTCATGATATGACCACTATTACTATAAACTCACTCTTCTCAATAGAACTTTCTCAATCATAGTGTGAGTAATTTAGTTTTCAGAATTTTGAACACATTTAAATACAGAATATTTTAAAGGTTTTTGGTCATGGGTGGCATAGCTGTGCTTTATTTGAAATGTTTGAAGTTAATTTTTATAATCATTTTTTTTTAATTTATTTATTTATTTTTGCGGTACGCTGGCCTCTCACTGTTGGGGCCTCTCCCATTGCGGAGCACAGGCTCCGGACGCACAGGTTCAGTGGCCATGGCTCACGGGCCCAGCCGCTCCGCGGCATGTGGGATCCTCCCAGACTGGGGCACGAACCCGCATCCCCTGCATCGGCAGGCGGACTCTCAACCACTACGCCACCAGGGAAGCCCCTGTTTTTAATTTTTCTTTTCCTAAAATCTTCATGTGTTTTCCCCTTGGGCCTTCCTGAAACCTAAGCTGTCAAAATTAGTACTACAGATATTTATTATTTTTACTCTTACGCCAAAGGATTCATCTTTTTGGGCATAAGCAAATCTATTAGGTAATTCCAATACTATACTCTCTAACTTCTCAGGGATAGAAAATAAAATTATATTTGATCAAATTATCTCATTTTAGCTAAGTGATACTTCCCACAGCCATCTCTCTTTGGTATTGAAGCCTATGGACAAGTACTCCTCTGTGGTTTTTAGATTCTGTCAAAAAAAAAAAAAAAACCCAAACCAATCAATTCTTCCACCTAGCTGGGAGATCAGCAAAATACCCCCATGACGTGTAATTTTTATTTTATTCTTTTTCATTTTCATGAAAAAATTTTAAAATATTTCTAGAGAATGAATAGGAATTAATACTTCTTAAGCACTGACTGAAAATCGTGCTAACAACACTATAGGGTTTGCTGATTTTTCTCTAACAGATGAGAAAAGAATGAACAGATTTGCCTGTTTTGGAGTTGCACTGTAGATTCTTCAAATAGTTCTTTTTTTTTAATATTCCTTTTTTTCTCTAAGAGTTTATACTTATTATATGAAAGTGTATTAGTTCAATATAGGTTACTTTGCTATTCTTGGAATAGAAAAACTTCCTGAAATTTAAATTTTATGTTATCTTCATATTGTAAATTCCTCTTAAGAAACAATCAAATAATGTAAATCTATGAACATTGTAATAATATGTCTAAGCTTTTCACTCATACTGTCATTTCTTAGGGGAAAAAAAGAAGGGCAGTTTGGAAAACATTATGTAAATAAAAATTTTAATAATTTTTTTACTAATTTTTTCTAATTAATGTTTACAAACATAGCAACTAGTTTATATTTATAAGTAACTAGATAAAGATTCACTTAATTTGTGATTCCCTACGTAGTTTTTATGTGAGCGTTTTCCATTTTTTAAGTGAAAGATGCTACTACAAAGCCTGACTAAATATAGAAAGCACTGCAGATGGAAAGATACCATCATTTGATTATCAACATCAATATTTTAGTGACATCTGACAAATGCAAACAAAGAACTAATGCTGATATTGAAAGGTACTGGCTATGATTATCAGGGAATAACTAGGTGGGCTACATTCTTAAATAAGATGCCAGTGAAATGTCGCTTCCTAGAAAACAAAACAACAACAACAAACACCCACCTAAATGGTTGTTTTATTTCGAGTAGAAAATGATTTTTAATTGCAATTTCATTTGGGTATTTCCATGTAATTTGTTGATTGTTTAACAAGTTTTAAGGTGATATTCCCTGAGACTCCTTTGTAACTGCATATATTAAAAATAATATATATAACATAAATAATCTTTTGCTATTTTTCTTGTCCTTGAAACAGAATGTTTATATTTTCTGGGATTTTTATTCTGGCACACTTAAGTATTTTCAAACAGTTGTATCCAACATACAGAAGAATACAGTTAATATTATGGAAATGATTCAATTTACTGAAATGTAATAGTCATTTACTTATTAAATACAAGGTCACAATATTATCATGTCCTCTTAATTTTTGACATATTCCACCAACTTTTCTAGCTAAAGATTGATCTTTAGCCTCTGCCTGCCATCTAGATTGTCAGATACATAGTTTTATTAGGATTGACTTATCAACCATGAGATGTTGTCAGCCACAACCCTGGAAAGTAAAAATTGTTTATATTTTTCCAGAGTTCCAAAATGTGCTCAGGCAAACCTTCTAGTATTTATGCCCCATTATAAGGTATTCCCTCAATGACCATTCATTTTAGTTCAAGGCCAAGACCCTTAAATAAAAATGAATATTTGTTATGCATCACATTTGGCAAGTGAGTAGAACTGTGGTTAGATGTAAAAAGACTTCTTCTAGGATATAACATGCCATATATCCCTGTAAATAACTCATTTTATGTGATAAAAGTTCCACTGTGAGAAGGATTATTCCCATAGATTAGGATATTTTTTTTTTCTGTTTTCTTCTATTAGAAGTTGTTTAGACCTTGTAGAAATCATTGTTTGTATTTGATGGAAAATTCTCTAGTTCTTACATTTCCAAGCTTAGAATGCGCTGCTTTACTGCTAAGGTAATTAGCTAATATATATTGTTACCACATGCAAACAGTCATGCTAGATATTGTGAGACAAAAATAATTAGAATAATAAATAAAGCAGAATCCTTGCTTATGGAGCCCATAACTTAATAAATATATATCTCCCCAATGCCTCTTAAATCTATTTGGCAAGAATTGATCTTTAAAATATCTGCCCATGTAACAGCTAGCATTAAATAAGTGTACACTGGTGTTTTTCAAAGGCTAAAATTGAAGCCTATTGCCTTGTCCTACTGTATTTTCTAATTCCCTTCTTTAGCATCCAATTTCTTTCCATAGTTACCTATGCACAAATCACACGCATTTGACCTAGTGCTTCCTGCACCTCCTCTTCTTTTGCTTTAATTTTTACGGGGCAGCCAGATGGTGTCTGGCCCTCACTCATCTATAATGCCCAAGCCAGCATCACCCCTGGTCTAACCCCAAACCTACCTCCTGGCTGGACTTCTGGAAGGAATCATTCTAAACAAGCAAAAAAGAATAGGAGAGTTATAATCCATTAAAAAACTATTTCCTAATGATTTACATTAGTTTTCATGAACCCTATAAGAAATATAAAATACTTTGTACTTATAGGGATTACTAAAAGATTTTTTTTTTGGCCAAATTCATCAGTTCCATTTCTCTTCTTTCTTTTATCCTTTAATCTACTTTATTTAATGCACATGAAAAGAATCCCTGACTGGACTATATGATTTGTGTTCATATATTTGGTAGAAGTCTTGTTTTGGGGTGGATCTGGAAGACTGCAAAGAGTTAGGGCATCTCATTGAAGGTCGCTATTTCTGTGGGCATTTAAAAAGAAGCAATGGCTGAGTCACAGTTCATTATGTCTTTATCATCTAAAATAATTATGTCTGATTTGAAGAAATGTGAGATGGAATAGTCATGATGTGGTCCCTACCTATTATTCCAGTTTCTTATTTTGCTGTATTTTACCACTTTCCAAGCATCCTTACCCATGCACTTGCATTCTTGGATTATCAGGTTGTTAATACTTCCCCAAAGGCATCATGAAGTTTCATACTTCTATGTAAATATATTTATTTTTGCCACTTAATCAGGAACCCCTTCTTATTCTTTTAAGCTTAAGCATCTTATATTTAGGCTCTAAACTTAGGTCAGAAGCTATGTTTTCTATGAAGCTTTGTTATTACAGTGTCCACCTTAATACACTCCTTTTATATTTTGCCTATACTTCTAGTGGTATATATATATATATATATATATATATATAAAACAGTTGAATTTATTTATTTGGCTGTTATCCTATATTTGAGCTCCTTGAAGGCAGAAATTGTATTGTATTCAGCAATCTGCCTTCAGTTAACAGAAGTTATTATACATAAGATGCTCAATAAAAAATCAATCACCAACTGATTGGCTGAATGAGTGTGTGGAATGGTAGTTCAGATATGTATGCAGGCTGTAAGACAAGCATGTTGATTTGAAAAATGACTCTCTTCCCTTTCCAAATGGAATATTATCAAGATAGTGCCCTCCTATCCCTGAATTATGAACTTAATGTCTACATATTTACTATAATAGTATATGTTACATAAAATTTTATAAAATATAAACTCTTTTAAAAATTCATTCAGAGACTATAGACAGCAGACTTGACTCCTCTCTGGCTGAGAACAATCTCTTGTTATATTGGATAGCAGGCCATAGTGGAGACTGCTACAGGTTGCAAATGTAACTATAATGTGTACCTACGTGACCATGGCATTTGAAAGACTGAACATTTACTAGACGTTGCTATAATTTAGAGCCTTGAAAATAATAGTACTGATGTTGGGGGATTCAAACTCTAATTCATGCTAAAACATCATTGCCATCTTGCTCCCTGCCAAAATGTTAACTCAAGTCATGGGTCACTAGATAAATCTTCAGATGCTTCTAAGATCTATGCAGATCAGTTAAATGTGAAGGTGTTGCATCCTACATGAAATAGGTTTAAAGGTTCTGTTAAATGAGAGTATACAGAATGCCTTCTTAAAAACATTGATATTAAGAAACATATAAACACAATCTTCAAAAATCTAAAACAAGAAATCTTCACATTGACCAAATCAGATAAAACTTTTGGCTAAACAAAACAAGACAAGGTAGGATGCCATAACGATCACTGCTAGACCAAAAGCAAAGAATTCTTATCCATAATTTTTCTTACTCTTGAATTGAACTATTTGAGTCTCCTTGCAATTCCTAGCTCTGCACACTCACTTTGCTAGATGATTATCATCTCCCTCAGTTTTTAAAAACTTTTAAAAACAGCTTTATTGAGGTATAATTGGTATCTAAACACTACACATATTTAATGTAAACAATTTGATGATTTAGGATATGTGTGTACACCCGTGAACTACAGTCAAGGTAATGGACATATCCATGAATTCCAAAAGTTTCCTTGTATCCCTTTGTTCTTTGTTTCTTTTTAAATTTCATTTTATCATTTTGTTTTCTTTTTTGTGGTAAGAACACTGAAGATGAGATCTACCCTCTTAATAAATGTTTAAGTGCACAATACAGTATTGTTAATTATAGGCACTATGGTTACACAGTAGATCTCTAGAACTTATTTGCTTTAATGACTGAAACTTTATACCCATTGAACAACAGCTTCTCATCCTCTTCACCTCCAGCCCTTGGCTACCACCATTCTGTACTCTGTTTCTTTAAGTTTGACTAGTTTAGATAGTTCATATAAGTAGAATCATGCATGATATGTTCTTCTATGAATGGCTTATTTCATTTAACATAATGTCCTCCAAGTTCATCCATGTTGTTGCATATGTTGGGATTTCCTTCTTTTTTATGGATGAATAATATTCCATTGTAGGAATATACCACATTTTTGTTATCTATTCATCCATCCATAGACACATAGGTTCTCCATATTTTGGCTATTGTGAATAATACTGCAACGAACATGGGAGTGCAGATATCCTCTTCAAGATCCTGCTTTCAATTCTTTTGGCTATGTACCCAGAGGTGGAATTACTAGATTATATAATAATTCTATTTTTAATATTTCAAGGAAATGCCATACTGCTGTGCTTTCCACGGTGACTGTATTATTTTACAGACCCACCAACAGTGTACAAGATTCCAATTTCTCCAGATGCTCATCAGCACTTGTCTTTTCTTTATAGTAGCAATCTTAACAGATGTGCTTATATCTCATTATAGTTTTGATTTGTATTTCACTAATTATTCCAAGATAATTCGTGATCTTGAGCAACTTTTATGTATATGTTGGCCATTTGTATGTCTTCTTTTGAGAAATATCTAATCAGGTCCTTTGCCCATTTTTATAATCAGGTTATTTGTCTTTTTGTTATTGAGTTGCAGGAATTTCTTATATACTTTGAATATTAACCCCTTATGTGATATACAATTTGTGGATGTTTTCTCATATTTTGTAGGTTGTTTTTTTATTCTATTGATTATTTCCTAAAATCACATGATCATCTCAATATACACAGAAAAAGCATTTTAAAAAATTCAACATACTTTCATGATAAAAAAAACTAATCATCAGGGAAATGCAAATCAAAACCACAATGAGATATCACCTCATGCCTGTCAGAATGGCTACCATCAAAAAGAACACAAATAACAAATGTTGGTGAGGATGTGGAGAAAAAGAAACCCTCCCACACTGTTGGTGAGAATGTAAATTGTTGCAGTCACTGTGGAAAACAGTATGGCAGTTTCTCAAAAAACTAAAAATAGAACTACCATGTGACCCAGCAATTCTACTCTTGGGTACATATCAGAAAATAAAAACCCACTAATTTGAAAAAATACATGCACCCCGATGTTTATAGCAGCTTAATTTAAAACTGCCATTGTGTGTGTGTATATATATATATATGTATATACAAACACACACACACCCACAATGGAATACTACTCAGTCATAAAAAAGAATGAAATTTTGCCATTTGCAGGAATATGGATGGACTTGGAGGGCATTATGCCAAATGAAATAAGTCAGACAGAGAATGACTAATACTATGTGGAATCTAGAAAATATAACAAACTGTGAGTATAATAAAAAAGAAGCAGACTCACAGATAGAGAACAAACTAGTGGTTATCAGTAGGGAGAGGGAGGGAGGGGAGAGGCAATATAGGGGTGGGGAAGTAGAAGGTACAAACTACTGGGTATAAGATAGTCTGCAAGGATGTATTGTATAACACAGAGAATATAGCCAATATTTTGTTACAACTGTAGATGGTGTGTAACCTTTAAAAATTGTATAAAAAATTAAAAACAAGCAAACAAAACAAAAAAGACTCTTAACTAATTAAGTATAAGAGGAATGTGTCCTAATATAATAAAATATGACAAGCCCACAACTAACATCATGCTCAATGGTGGAAACTGAAAGCTTTTTCCCTAAGACCAGGAATAAGACTCACCACTTCTATTCAATATAGTACTGAAAATTCTATCCAGAGAAATTAGGGAAGAAAAAAAAAAGCATCCATTTCAGAAAGTAAGAAGTAAAATTATCTCTGTGGTAGATGATATGATCTTATATGTAGTAATCCTTGAAGACTCCACCAAAAAAAAGATTAGAACTAATATTTATTGAAGTTGCAGAATATAAAATCAACATATAAAAATTAGTTTCATTTCTATACACTAATAATGAACTATCCAAAAAAGAAATTAAGAAAATTATTTCATTTACAATAGCATCAAAAATAATAAAATATGTAGAAATAAACTTAACCAAATAGGTGAAATACTTGTACCCTGAAAACTACAAAATACTGATGAAAGAAGACACAAATAATTGGAAAGATACCCAACGTTCATCGATTGGAAAACTTAATATTGTTAAAATATTCATACTACCCAAAGTGATCTACCGATTCCATGTTACCCCTATCAAAATCCCAATGGTATTTTGTAAAGAAAGAAAGAAGAAATCCTAAAATTCACAGGGAACCACAAAAGACCTAGAATTGCCAAAGCAATCTTGAGAAAGAAGAGCAAAGCTAAAAACATCACATGTCCTGATTCCAAAATGCATTACAAAGTTATAGTAACTAAAACAGTGTGGCACTGAAATAAAGATAGACACATAGACCAATGGAATAGAATAGAGAGTGCCCAAATAAACCCAAACATATACAGTCAACTGATTTTGACAAGGATGCCGCCAAGATTACACAATAGGGAAAAGAGTCTTTTCAACAAATGATGGGAAAACTGAAAATTTATGTGCAAAAAAATGAAACTGGACCTTTGTTTTACACCATACAGAAAAGTTAATTCAAGATGAATTAAAAACTCAAAGACCTGAAGCTATAAAACTACCAGAACAAAACACAGAAGAAAAGCTTCCTGCTGTCGGTCTTGTCAATGATTTCTTGGATATGAAAGCAAAAGCATAGATAACAAAAGCAGAAATAGACAAGTGGGACAACATCAAACTAAAAAGCTTCTGCACAGCACAGGAAACAATCACCTCTCCCAATTTTAAGTACTCCACTATGAATTGTTAGCTTTTTGACCTCAACATTTCAATACAGCTCAGCCTGCAAGTTACATTTTATCTTTATAAGTGTGAAAACTAATTTCCATTAACCCTAGGCTATCAAAAGACCTCCATCTGTACTGGGTTGGTCTCTCCATAGTTATCACAGGATAGGAGAGACCACTGAATTATCTGAATGGCACTCAAAGAATTATGTTGCAAGAACAACTTTATTTTGAACATTCAAGAGTTTTTTTTTTTCAAATATTCTAAGTCAGCAGGCCAAAAGGTATCATCAGATTTCAGTATGCTTCTTTCACAAACAGAGTTACACAAAACATTCTCTCTGTTGGATAATACTACAAAATAGTTTATTTTTTTACATTTTCTGCTTAATTTGCTCCATATCCTGTAAGTTCCTGATGTTTTACTCACAAATAAGTAAAATGTCAACTGTCAACAATTGGCAACATATATCATTTGGACAAATATACCATAATATTGCCTTAAAGGAAATAGTTATAATGATATTTAGCTGTGAAAACCATTTCTTGAGCAGACCTTCATACTGGGTTCATTGAGTATTAGAATTGATATTGAAAATATATCTCTAAAGTAAAAGTAAAGAATTTTCATAAAGTTTTTCTTGTAGTAAGTTACATCCAGGAACTCTAAGAGAATGGCCTCAGATCACTTCTTAATGAAAGCAATTCTTTGGTACATCAAGATAATTTGATCAAAGTAAAAAGTTCCTCATGTCATTATTGAGTTATGAATCCTAGACTAACAAGAACAGATAGATTCTCTATTCTTAAGTAATTCATGAAGTCCATATTCTTACATGAAAATCAAAGAACCTAACCAACATTTCAACCATGAAGACAATTATTCTGTTTTGATACTGGAGTTTGGATCAAATTAACTAAGGTAATCTAATGGTGTAAAATGAAAACTGATGAATGATTAAATAGTTATTTTTCTCTTATTCTGGAATAAGAATACTCCTATTCTTTCCTATTTCCAGTGATTTAATTATTTCCTTAAATATAATAAAAACACAAATTTTAAAAATCAATAAAGTATAAAACTGAGCCATATATTAGGCAGAAAAATGGAATTTAGTTGCTTAGTGTATTTTCTATTTTTCTGTAGTAAATGTAACACATTCACCTTCTTTAGTAGATACTTTTGGATATTTCAGCTTTGAATAGTGAAATTAGTCATACTTATGTATGTTTCCAAATTTACTCATCATCATAATGAAGGTGAATGCCTGCATCCTCATTTTCATGCATTTTGGGAAAAGGCACTAATGTTATGAGGTGGTACAACAAATCCACATAAGAATTTTTGCTTCTTAAATATAGCAATTAGTCAAAAGTCTTTGTAAAGTTCATCTATTTGTACTCTGAAAGAATATTTAATATACAAGTCCGTTGCTTAAAGTGCCTACCACTCCTTTTTGGGGGCAGAAATCCTGCTAGCTTCTTTTTTCCCTAAAAAACATATTACACTTGTTTTTTATTGTAGAGCACACATATCAAGGCAAAGTGATGCACACACAACTACAAATCATTTTGGAGAAAAAAAAGCTTAAAAAAATAAATCTGCAACTACTTTTGTTATGCAGTTCCAATCTGAGGAATCCATACTGGCAAAGGAGACTGGGGCCCTAAGAAGGGCTTCTTGATGGTGGCTGCCCCAGATTTCTGCAGCCTCAGGCCTGGACCGCTGTAAGACACCTGTAAAACACCTCTGTAAAACACCACCCTGCAGTGGTGGCAGCCTGGGGACTGGAAGGGCTTCTGCTTTCAGCAGGCCTGGGTCTTGGCCCTGGCTGGCAAGGAGACATTCCTAATGAATCTAGATCAGCCAAACTTTATAGGTTTCAAGGAACTGAGTAGGTGGAAACTGTCAAAGACTTCACTTTTTTTCTTTTCATTATTATTTTAAAAAAGCACATTCCCCAGCTCCCATACAACTGAGGCAGAGGAGGTGTTACCAAACGAAACTTGGGTTCATTTGCCTTCTTGGAGTAAAACCAATCTACTGATATTGGGCTGTGGTAAAGGAAAGTGCAGTGTTTATTGCAAGGCCATTCAAGGAGTAGGGCCAGCTAATGCTCAAAAGAACCAAACTCCTTGATGGTTTTCAAGGAAGGGTTTTTAAAGGCAAGGTGAGGGAAAGAGTCGCAGGGTGCGTGATCAACTCCTGCACAATTCTCTGACTGGTTGAGGATAAGATAACAGAGTGATGTCACAGATGTTAACATCATCAATCCTCAGGCACCAGCAAGACTGGGGGCGGCATGCTCATGGTCATCATGCAGTTAGCTTCTTCCAGCTGGTAGGGGTTTTAGTATCTGTTAAGCAACTCAAGAATGTTCATCATACACTGTTATATATGTCCATCAGGGAGGAACTAAAGATTCTGTGACTCTACTATATGGCTGATCTATTGTTTAAGTTATTACCAGTTCTCCTGACCCAACTGCCATCTTTTGTTATTACATGTTCATATTCTTCCAGTTATTAACTCTTGAGCCAGCCTTTTGTGTCTCAGGGGAGGCCTGGTAGACTAACAATTCTACAAACAAGAGGCAGAGGACATGATGGGGTGCACGGTCTGTCTAGGGAAGGCTCCATAGGGTCCTGCTCAGTTACACAGGCACCTACCCAGTCTGTAGGCCTGAGCTCTGGCCTTGGATGCATGCTGCAGGTGGACAAGGGGGCAAATGCCTTCCTAGGGGATGGCAAGGGGAGAAGCCCCAAATTGGCCAATGTAGGAGAAAGAAAAGGGAAAGAAAAATGCCAGGAGACAACAGAAAAAAAAAAAAAAAAAAACCTCAAAACTATTTCCATAGTTTAGGATGAAATATGTCCCTGCTTTACTCCAAATAAGCAAAAAGGGAGTTGTCACTGTTTTACCATATTATTATAAATTTTGACCAAGGAAAAGCCACGAGTGTTTGGAAGTCTCTCCTTACTAAAATTCTTCTTCTGCAGTCCCTATTAGTCTGCAGGAAGATGCATCTCCCACCACTCCCAGTCACCCACAGAGTATCATAAGGGGCCTAGGGCTGCCTCAGTAGCTAAAGATTTCCACCCTCCGGCAGAGCACTGATTGCTGTGGTTAGACTCTATTCAGCATGTGGTTTGGGCATTTGGTAGATTATAAAGAGCACATGAAAATAAATTACTGACTTCTATTTCTCAGTGTTCTGAAATTTCTAATTTTTCATGTTAACAGTAAATAAAATACTGTCTGCTTTGGAGAAATTGAGGAAGTCTTGATTTTAGGAGTCATTAAGATGATTCCAAAAACATGAAATAAAATAACATGAAAATATTTCACTTATTTTGCTGTTTTGACTATCCCTAATCCTTTCCCCTGAAGTTCCCTAAAATTCTCCTGAGGTACAGCAAAAAGCATGAATAATGAGAAGCTTTATTCAGAAACCTACTCCTGAATGAAAAGGTAATCTTGTGCAGAATTTTCCTATTTTTACTCTCATGTATTTTTCAGGAGAGATCACAAAATCTGATGTGAAATATTATCCTTTACTCATTTTTCATTTTTAAAAGAGGAAATTATATTCTACATGGAATATTTTACCACCTTTCCTGTGAACATCCACAGTAACATGGTCAGAACTATACTATGGCACATGCCATTTAAAAAAAAAATCATAGAGTTTATTTTTCAGAGAAGTTTAGGTTTATAGAAAAAATGAGCAGAAAGTACAGAGAGTTCCCATATAACCACTCTCCTACCCCCTCTCCTCCACAGTTTCCCCTGTTATTAACATCTTGCTTTAATGTGGCAAGTCTGTTAAAATTGATGACATAATATTGATGCCTGTTATTAACTAAAGTCCATAGTTTACATTAGGGTTGACACTTTATCCTGTGTTCTTTGGGTTTTGACAGAAGCATAATGTTATGCATTCACCATTACAGCATCACACAGAATAATTTCACTGCCCTGAGTGTGTCCTGTCCTCCACCTGTTCATCCCTTCTATCTGCCTTCCCAAATCCTGGGAACAACTGATTTTTAAAATCATTTCTAGTTGTGTCTTATCCAGAATGTCATGTAGTTGGAATCATATAGTACGTAACCTTTTCATACTGGCTTCTTTCACTTAGCTATATGTATGTAATACCCTTCCATGTCTTTTTGTGACTTGGTAGCTCATTTCTTTTAATTGCTGAATAATATTCCATTGTTTGGGTATATCACCATTTGTTTATCCATTTGCCTATTGGTTGTCTCCAGTTTTAGGGAGTTGTAAACAAAGCTGTTATAAACTTCCAAATGCAAGTTATGTGTGAACATATGTTTTTAACTCATTTGTTCACGATTTCTAGAAACAGCTAGGAGTGTCATTGCTGGATCATATGGTAAGGCTAAGTTCAGCTTGGAAGAAACTGGTGGACTATCTTGCAAAGTGACTGTTGGATTTCCACCAACAATGAATGAGAGTTCTTATTCCGTAACCTTGCCAGCATTTGGTGCTATCAGTGTTTTTGGATTTCAGTAATTCTAATAAATAGGTGCATAATGGAATCTCATTGTTTTAATTTGTAATTAACTCATGACATATGATATTGAACATCTTCTCATATACTTATTTGCTATCTGTAGATATTCTTTGACAAGATGTTTATACACATATTTTGCCCATTTTTAATTGGATTGTCTGTTTTCCTATTCTTAAGTCTAAGAGTTCTTTGCATAATTTGGATACAAGTCCTCTATCAGATAAGTGTTTTTGCAAATATTTTCTCCCAATTTGTAGCTTATCTTTTAATTATCTTAACAGCACTTTTCCTAGAGTAGTTTTTTGTTATAATGAAGTCCAGCTTATCAATTTTGCCTTTCATAGATCATACATTTGGTGTTGTATCTAAAAAGTCATCACAAACCCAGTTTACATAGATTATCTTCTATTTTAGTTTCTAGAAGTTTTATAGTTTTGTATTGTACATTTAAATCTATTATTGATTTAGAGTTACTTTTATGAAAGGTCATAACATATTTTTACTATAATTTATTCCTGTGATTTTTTGCTATCATATAATCTATAAGAGAATGGGGAGTATTCCCTACTTTAAGTTATATCTCTAATACAAAGATCTGTGTTTGGGATCAATAAATGTTTTTAAATGAATGAATGGGAGAAATGACAGCATGTATATAAATTAACTCTGTAACTATACTGATTATTCCTAATTATTCAATTTTTACACTTTGAAGTACCTTGGCAAATAGCTCAGTATTTCATATTTATAGTGGTATAAGAAAGATAACATAAAGAAAAATATTTAAAATACTACAAATAATTTAGGCTAAAGCATTCCACTGCTTTCTTTTTTTTTCTATTTAATGTTTCCCCTTTGAAAATAGGGGGAAAAATAAGCGCAACAAATTGCAAGCAGTAACAATCTAGATATAATAGATATTTACAATAATGTCTATAATGTGAAAATCTGCATAAACTTTAATCTCAAATATTTATAACATTTTATTTTAAATAAAAATAAATTTCAGAATGGAGGATACTGCAATTATCTGGATATTTAAGATACATATTGCTTATGTTATAAGATAAAAATGGAGATTTATGTCAAATATTGTACATAAATTATGCTCAAACAAGCTCAACCCCAATCTTTACAAGCTACCCAAATATTTTTATCTTTGAATATGACAAATTAAGTTGCACATTTAAAGGATTAGCAATTTTGTATATCCAAAATTTTGTGTATCAACATGTCTGCTCAGTATTTTAATACACCGATATAGAATTTAAACTGTTCAAATAGAAATGCCTTATATTTTAATAATATCATAAAATTGGGTCCAGAAAGCACTTTTAGGATGTTCTGAGTAATTGAAACAAGTCTTACATAATTTAAAATGCTTCTGAATGAGACAGCAGAGACTACTTAGAAGGATAATTCTACAGTATATGGTAGCTAAGGGATTATGGAACAATCCTTATTGGAATTGACGTACTAAGATCTGTATGGAATAAAATATAAGAGAACAGCACTTTTTGATGTATACAAGTAACTGCTAATGTAATGAAAATAAAAAATAAGCATAGCAGAAATGTAAAGATACTCTAGAAATATTTAAACATTGATTCAAATTTTTACTATTAAATAATTTGTATATTAAATATATGTTTAGGAGAAAAATGTTTATTCAATTTTATGTTCATTTTAAATTGTAACACTCAATGTATTCATGCCCAATATAAAGTAATATTATATCTTACAGTAGGAAAAAAGGGCAAAGTTACGTTTTAAAGAAAAGAGAATTTTCTTCTGAAACTAGTTTTATGTAATTGAATTTTTTAGTGCAAATAAATACAGTAGCATAAATCAACATGTTTAAGGCAGAGGTTTTATTCTTTTTGTTTTGAATAAAGGTTTGAGATGTTCATGATTCTTTTTTATTTGAAATCAAAGTGTAGGATTTAACAGGTATGGATATGTAAGTGTGTGTGTGTTTAATAAGTCATAACGTTTCAACTGAGGAAAGTAAATATCAACAAAATTTTGTTGAAGCATGCAGTATCCAGAAAATAATAGTGCCAATTTAATTGTTGAGCTATCAGTACTTTGCTAATATATTGAATTGAATTCATTGATATATTCAAGCAAAGACTAAATTACTATTTATTTAACATTATAAAGGAAATATCTATATTGCTTGGGAGGCTAGAGTACAGAATCACTCAGATTCTTAGATATCTAATATTTTGGGATTTATCAGTTGTCTCTTCCTTTTTGATAGATGTGTTTCCTAAATTAAAATCATTCAGTAAGTGTATTAATTTGCATTTTTAAGTAAATACATCACATCAATAATATTGAAATTTTGTCTTTTGACAAGGCAATTCCACTTCTAGTATTATTATCTTTTACAGGTGTGAAAGGATATTCATTTACAGTTTGTGAAAACTGAATAAGTATAAATGTCTATCAAGAGTAAAATAATTAAATATATTGTGGCACTTCTATATTTTTGAATAAATTTTACCCATTGAAATGAGTTAGACCTATAGTTACTGATCTGTAGAGAAGTAATAATATCATGTTAAACTAAAAAGGGTAACATAAGAAAAATGGAAATGCAAGTCCCTTTGTTCAAAAGTTATCAAGAACTTCAAGATAGCAGCCATAAAGCAAAATTATTTTCCTAATGAAGGATTGTCTTTCCTACAGTGCCTTATGCCTAAAAACCACAAAATAGTAAAGGAATACCTGAGATTTTTATTGAAGCAAGTCCGTTAAGTAACACAAAACGTATAACTTTGGCTAATCCTTTTATAAGACGCAGTGTATGCCATTGTCCTTTCAATAAAGCGTAGTGTGTGCACATGAAAAAAAAAAGAATTTCAGGATAGCAATAGCAGAACATTAAAGCATGGATCTTTCTGAGGAGATATTAAGAATTTGTCCAAAATCACAGGGCTACTAAGTAGAAAAGCTGAGATTTGAACTCAGGTAATTTCAGACTGGAACTTGTGCTTATATTTTTTTATGCTATAATGCTTCTTTCCCCACCTTATGTTAGAAGACCTAAGTAAAAATGAGTATTATTTCACTGATGCATAACTATCAGAAAAGTTATTGATCTAGAATAAACATCTGAGTCATTTCTATTTTTACAAACATATATTTAACATATTAAAAACTAATGCCATCAGTTTCAACACACTGTAAAAATTGTTACATACATATAAAATTGTTATATATATATAAAACTGTTGTGTGTGTGTGTATATATATATATATATATATATATATATATATATATATATGTTATTCTTTATTCTCTTCCAAACCACAGTGCTTCAGATTAATACATTCTGACTCAAGTTTAGCAAATGATTTCTCTCCTTTAAGTCCAGATGAGAACTAAGAATAAAGCTCACATTGTATTTTCAGTGGCAATAATATAATCTCTTACCCTAAACAACTTCTATTACACTGGTTACTCATTGAAAGCTAATGATTTTATATTAGAACAAATATATAAATGCCTTTTTATATTTAATAATATATTTCAGTATTATTACACAGACCAGTAAGCTCTTTTGTTTTATAAAAGATTAATTTGCCTTTCTTTCTTTTAGAACTTAAATGTTTTGGCATACATTTTTTTATATTTATATAAAATCTCACAGTTTTAATTAGATCAGCATGGTATGATTTAATTAATTATTGAACATGATAACATTTTGTGTATAGAAAATACTCCTGTTCTAATAAATTTTATTTTATACTTGATTGGTATATATATTTCTGTTATTTCTCATATGAACCTCCCATTATCATAAGTTATTATTATAAGTACCAGGTTACTGGAATTGTTTTTTGATATTAAAAAATATAATTTTTGTCACTTTTCCTTAAGAACAGTAAGAAAAAGAGACAGTAAGAGATAGAAAGAGATAGCTAGAGATAGAGACATGAGAGAGAGAGGGAGAGAGAAGTTGTAGGAAAATATATCTATTTTATCCAAAGATGGAATACTTAACTGGATTGTCCATAATAAAAAGGAATACTATGGATTCTTTTTATTTTAAAGAAGGAAAATTTAATAAATCTAATATTCAAAGCTGTTAGGAATGAAGTGTTCTTCTAGGTCCTTTAAATATGCTTTTTATATATTACCTTTAAAAAAGTATGTTTATTCATGTGTTTCACTGAGGAACATAATCAAATCAGTCAAATGTGTGTGAATTTGCACCACTGTCAAAAGGCCCAAAGCAGGATTTGATTATAAAATGATTTTTCATACACCATAGTACACTAGCATATGACTTTCTGGTTTAACCAGAGATTTATTTTTAAAGATAATAGGAAGTAATAATACTTATGATACAAGTTAAGACATAATTTATTTAAAAATGTGTTAGGATTATAGAACATCCTCAGTTGACTGGATATTTGTTCATTTTATTGACAAATTGTTAATTTGTTCAAATCCCCTTAATTACATTTCTTCAATTTCACTGTATTACATTTAGTATGTGGAAGTTACATTTTTAGCTTTTTTTTCAGAAAGTAACTAATTCCTACTTTATTGTAAAACCAGGGTGATTAAAGAACACAAATATTTAATTTTAATGACTTTTTAAAACTTTATTTAATCTACTATAAATTACTTATTAATATCTTTTTAGAACTCAACCATATAACATATTCTAGCAGTGTGAGATGTTAGATTCCAAACAAAGTTTGTACTTTTAAGGTGCTATGTAATTTTTACTTTAATAACTTCCTGAAAAAAGTAAATATTTTAAAAGAATGTATATACTCCTAATTGATTTTAAAATACTTGATTTTTTTCTGCACCACACTTTCAAAAACAGTTTCTTAATTTTATCCTTTACCATCTGAGTAGGCTGAGAATTTCCCAAATCCTCAAACCCTCATTTGTTTTTTTATTTAACAGTTCTTCCCTCAATTTATTTCCCCCCTCTCACATTTTACTATAAGCAGCAAGAAGAAACCAGGTCACAACCATAACATTTTGCTTGGAAATCGCCTTAGCTAAATATCAAGTTTAATCATTTATAAGTTACTCTTTCTACATAAATGAATGAGACAACTCCTCTAAGCTTTCTGCCACTACATAACAAGGATCTCCTTTCCTCCAGTTTCCAATAACATGCCTCTCACTTCCTTTTAAGCCTCAGCGAGTTGTTAATACCCATATTTCTACTAACAGTTTGTTCAAGGAAATCTAGGCTTTTCATCATGTTCCTTAAAGTTAGCTCTTCCAGTCTTCACTCACTGACCACTTCCAAAGACACTCCCACATTTTAGGTATTTGTCAAGGCAGGACCCCATTTCCAGGTACCAAAATCCGTGATAATTTTCTACTGGTGGACAACAAATTCCCACAAATTTAGCATCTTGCAACAACACTAATTCATTATCTTTCAGTTCTATAGGTCATAAGTCTGGTGGAGTTGGCTGGGTTCTCTGCTTATCAGTCATAGAAGGCTAAAGTCAAATTATCAGCTGGCCTGGGCTCTTATCTGGTCACTCTGTGGAAGAATCCTCTTCGGAGCTCATTATGGTTGATGGAGTAATCCAGTTCCTTGTGGTGGTAGGTCTGAAATACCCATTTATTTGTTGGCTGTCAATTGAGATGTGCTCTCTACATCTATAAACTACCTGCCTTGGTTCTTGTCAGACCACCTCTATCTTCAAACCAGCAAGGGTGCAGTGAATCCTTTTCACACTACTAACCTCTCTTTCTTCTGTCACCAGCCAGAGAAAACTCTCTGCTTCTAAAGGAATCATGTAATTAAATTAAGCTCACTGAGAAAATTTACTTTTTGCCATATAATACAAATAAGCACAGGAATAATACAACAAGACAAAAGTCATGAGGGTCATCTTAAAATTCTACCTGCCACATATACTGATTTTTAATTCAATGATTTATCATGTGACCACCTCTTCGAAAAGCGTAGTGTCAACTATATTGAAGCTAAAATTTTAGAACAGTTGATCTTCATGATGGCTATCTGATTAGATGACTGCAAGATTAACTTCATTATCAATCGATTCACACTCACCAGTCTCCAGTTTCTCCATTATTTTCCTTGCCTCACCAAGTATTACAGACGAACACTTCTCTACCTCTACTACCTAGCCCTCACACAATACTACTTACAAAAATAGCCTTTTAAGTTAGATCATAGGCTACAGCAAGTATTTGTCTACACAGAATATGGGTCTACACAAAAACCTGCACACAGATGTTTGTAGAAGCTTTTATTCATAGTTGCTAAAACTTGGAAGCAACCATAACACCTTCAGCAGGTGAATGGATAAATAAATGTGGTACACCCAAACAATGGAATATTATTCAGTGCCAGAAATAAGTGCACTATCGAGTCATGAAGAGACATGGAGTAAACTTAAATGCAACTTAAATGTGTATTACTAAGTAAAAAAAGCCAATCTGGGCTTCCCTGGTGGCGCAGTGGTTGAGAGTCCGCCTGCCGATGCAGGGGACGCGGGTTCGTGCCCCGGTCCGGGAAGATCCCACATGCCGCGGAGCGGCTGGGCCCGTGAGCCATGGCCGCTGAGCCTGCGCGTCCGGAGCCTGTGCTCCGCAACGGGAGAGGCCACAGCAGTGAGAGGCCCACGTACTGAAAAAAAAAAAAAAAAAAAAAGCCAATCTGAAAATGCTGCATACTGTATCCAACTGCAGGACATTCTGGAAAAGGCAAACTATGGGGACAGTAAAATGTTCAGTGGTTGCTGTGGGTGGGAGGAAATGAAGAGGCAAAGGCACAGAGGAGCTTTAGGGGAGTAAAAAACTCTGATATTACTTATATGATGTTACTTATAGTGATGGATACTTGTCATTATATATTTGTCCAAAAACAAAGAATGCAGAACACCAAGAGTGAATCATAATGTAAACTATGAACTTTGGGTGATTATGACGTTTCAGTGTAGGTCCATCAGTTTTAACAAATGTATTGTTCTAGAGATGTTGATAATGGGGAAGGCCATGCATGTATGGGGGCAGAGGATTTATGTGAGATCTCTGTACCTTCCTTCATCTCAGTTGTGCTGTGAACCTAAAACAACCCTAAAAAAAATTACCTTTTAAAAAAAGGGGAAATTCATGACCTGCCTCTGCCTTGTCCTAATATCAAGTTTATTTGTAAGCTAGCTGGTATAATTTTGATGTATTATTAACTCCCTCAAACAGAATTGTATAACATAAAGAAAAACCTTGCTTTCTTATGCGTGTTCCAACAACGGCATGTAGCAAGGTCAGATACTGGTCAGAGTGAGGACAGACTACGTCCTCTACAGAATTCCTAAATTTCTTACAAACTGGTCAAATACTATCAAATTCAAACTCACCTATGCAGGCCTATGGAGGATTGATGATATCATGCGTGGGATCTGTTGTCTTACAAGACTGAATTCTAACTCTTTATCCTATTTGTTTTGTAACATTGCACCATTAATTATCTCATCTGAGTGAGGCTTATTTGTAATACTAAGAGTTAATAGTGGAATTACTGTCAAAATATGCAATATATTTTAGCGATCTTCTCCCTCCTTCATAATTCATTTCAAACATCTGTGATTGATTTACAATTCAAGAAATTGAGAACCCTGACAGAAAATGAAATAATTATGCTGTGATTGATACTTGCTTTGTATTATATTTCTCTTATATTCTGATTCATGATTCTGGTTAATTAATGGTACAACATTGGCTGTTTTCAGTGACTAAATTGGAAGGAAATCTTGCCTATAATGAACCTCTGTAATGCACTCAGATTATCTGATGTCACCTTAAAAAACTGTAAAATATCTTTTCACTTCTGCTGTCAGAGAAAAGCCTTAGAATTAACATTTAATTCACACACACACACACACACACACACACACGAATAGATTCGTACACATATATCTCTTCATAATATTAAATTTTAAAAGATAAAATAATATGCTCAGGAAAAGCATAATATGCATGAAATTATGGCCTGAATTAGAGTGGATTAAGAGACAAAGAAATTGCTTATCACTTGTTTTCTGCAGGAGAAAGAATAAAAGGAAATATATTTCATAATACTACCACAAAGAGTTTTAGTCTATAAGAAAACAGAAAGTCTCAACTCCTCAGAAGTAATCTGAAATGAGACACAATTTGCAAGATATCACATGGCAGTGTTATAAATTTTGAAAGTAGTGGAAATTCATAGGGTCTAGTCTCCTGTGAAATTGAGCAATGCATATTCCTCAGCTTGCAAAGAATAAAATAGATCAATACCAGTCAGAACCTAAAGTCTGCTGTGCTATCAGCCTAGAAGAATAAACACAATATACCACGCTGTTGCTATGTGAACAAGGTCCTTTTGCATGTGAGGGATTTTTTTAAACAAAAATTCAACTAGAATTGCTAATATATGGACAACTGTAATCTTCAAAGTGAAAGAGAATTTCTAGGCATAGGTATTCATTTGAAGAAATTTCTTTTCCATTTGGATTTTATAAGTGTTGCAACTTAAAGCCTTGAGACAATTATAGTCAAGAAACTGAGCCACTTAGGGCAGTTAGTAGATAATTTTCTTATATACAAAGGAAATGTCAAAGTCAGAATACTTATTAGGCAAGTCTTTCTCAAAAACTGCTCTTTAGAAACAATATTTGCTTTCTTACTAGGATAATGACATAACTCTAATGCTCTTTATTAGAATTTCCTTATTCAAAAGACTAAATGAAGCCACTAAATATGAGATAATATTTGTAAAACATATAACTGATAAAAAGCTGATGTCCAAAGTATATATGAAGATAGTGTATAAATCAAGAAAGACAGACAACCTAATGGAAAAATGGACAAGAGACTTGAAAAGATACTTAACCAAGGAATAAGTGAAAAGTGTTCAACCACTTTAACAATCACATGAATGCACAGTCTGAAACAATGCACACTGATACACACTCACTTGAATAGTTATGAGAAAAAGACTGGCAAAGCTAAGTGTCGATAAAGATATGGATCTATAGGAATTCTCGTATACTGTTGATGGGAGTGAAAATCTGCCTGCTGGTAAAATTCTTTAAAATATTCTGGATAAGGTGAATGTATATATATATATATACCCAATAGAAATGTTTGTAAATGTTCATCAAAATATATGAATTAGAATTCTTATTACAACAACATTATTAATAGCTGTCAGAGATCGAAAAAAATCCAATGTTCATCAACAGTAGAATGGATAATGGTATTTATGCTATAGAATACTATACATCAGAGAAAATCAACTACAGATGTAAGTGACATAAATAATGAACTAAGATAATGCTTAACCAATGAAGGAAAATTCAAAGAACATACATTATATGATTCCTTTATATAAAGTTCTAAATCAAGCAAATAATTTTATATTTTAAGAAGCTTGTTACATAATATTTGCAAACATTGGGTTTCCAGTCAGGGCTGGGGACTCAGCTTCAAGTTATTTGACCTTGGTCAGGTTACTTCACCACCATGTGCCTCATGTCTTTATTGGCAAAGAAGTCACTGTATTAGCACTAATCTTGTATGGTTTCTACGTGCTCAACGCAATAATGCAAATAAAGTACATCTCAATCTCAAGATTTGTGGCACATTGAAAACACTCAATAAACATAATTACATTAATTTAAATAATAATGTATCATTCATAATAAAATGAAATAAGAAAAGCACTAAATAGAAATATCAATGGAAATCTACTTAACTCAAAATTGTACTATGCTGTATATTATGTAATTAATTTCTACTCTCTTGAGTAGCTCAAATATTTTACATTCCTTTTTTAAAATATTCCATTGTATTAAATTCCTTTTGGATTAAAACACATTGAATTGCAGCTGAACCCTGAGTGGCTCAGTATTTAGTACCAGACACGGTTTCAAACATCTAACCCTCTAGGACAAGATTTTGGTACTGGCTTTCTGACCTGCTTTAAGTTTAAAGGCAATGAAGATAAGGCTAACATCAGAGAATGGAACTGTAGTAGTCTAAGGAACATAGTGTCAAAATTGTCACTTAGGGACTTTCCTGTTGGTCCAGCGGTTAACACTCTGTGCTCCCAGTAAAGGGGGTCTGGGTTCGATCACTGGTCAGGGAACTGGAACCCTCATGCTGCAACTAAGAGCCTGCATGCCGCAACTAAAGACCCAGAGCAGCCAAATAAATAAATACATATTTTAAAAAAACCCAAAATTGTCACTTAAATCATCACCTGTGGTTGCCTGGAATACAATGCCTACTGAGGGCATAGCTATGGAGGACCAAGTACTGGCCAAAATAACACTTGTGCTGGGTACGCAAGAGAAAGTGGTTATGGAGTGGGTTAAATGCTTCTCATAGCACTAAAAAATTGAAGAATGAAACCAACAGGATTTTTTCAATTCAGTGTTCAAGGTATATAGAGAGAGCCAGTAAGTTTCTATGATTACCACAAAAAAAAAAAAAAAATTCAGATCTCCAAAAACCATACAAAGAATTTGTTACTGGTGGGTGATAAATTATTATGTAGGTTGAATTCACAAACTTACCAGATATCTTTGGTTATTCATTTGGGAAAAAAATAAGACCTGAGAGTTGGAAGGATGAAATTTGGATAATTCTGAGGATCACAAACTCCAAATCTCACTGAACCTTTCTAGTCAGCAGAGACAGCTCCTCTTCCACTGTCTGAGGCAATCTGTCTTGCATCAACTGAAAATCCGTTAAGACCTTAATTTAGATACCTATCTTTCAAGGACATACCAATTTTCTTCATTCCTACCACTCCTCAGTGAGTCTTGAACTGTAATTATATTCCAATTCCAGCCTATCCCAGGGTGCCAGTTAAGAAATCGAAACTGGGATAGCAAGAGTGTGCATGGTTTTCAAATTTATGTGTTCAAAACCATAGGTAATTTGTGAAACAGTTTGCTAAACCAAGAGACGAGGAAAACTGTAAGTTCAAAGTGTTACATCTAGCAGCTAGGAATCTCTCTCTCTCTCTTCTTTCTCTCTTTCAGTTAGATCTCTAAAACAGACTCATTGGTAGTATATACTCAGCATGAGATTAAAGTACCAGAAATTTCTGGGTATAGTCAAGAAATGTACAGTTCTTAGTAGCCAAATGTGCCTATCAAGCAATTTAAATGTGGCTATCCAAATGAACATGTGTTTTAAGTGTAAAAAGCACACACCAGATTTTGAACACTTATATCTTGACTTGATTTTTATATCTTAAAAGTAAAATATCATTAATGCATTTTTATACTGATTACATGTTAAAGTAATGATATTTTGGATATATTGGAGTAAATAAAATGTATTATTGTTACCTGTTTCTTTTTTTTTTTTTTTTTTGCGGTACGCGGGCCTCTCGCTGTTGTGGCCTCTCCCGTTGCGGAGTACAGGCTCAGCGGCCATGGCTCACGGGCCCAGCCGCTCCGCTGGTTGTGGGACCTTCCCGGACCAGGGCACGAACCCGCGTCCCCTGCATCGGCAGGAGGACTCTCAACCACTGCGCCACCAGGGAAGCCCACCTGTTTCTTTTAACTGTGGATTCTAGAACATTTAAAATTACATAACTGGCTATCACTGTATTCAATATTATATATCTAGAAAAAAGGATCTAAAGATTTAGAGAGATTGGGGTGTTGACATAAATTTATAATGTACATTTGGTTTATACAACTATTGACTAAGACCCGTAACAGGGCCCAGAAGTTACTCTCTTCACCAATACTTGAACAGCTCTTTGGTGAGGAGAGGGCCAACATTTGGAATCCTGTAGTATAGTTGGGGGATTGTAGACATTGAATTAGACCTGAGTCCTCAGTGGGAAGGATAGACTTCAGCTTTTACACATCTTTGGTCAGTTCTCACAGATACTGTAATGGACAGCAAAGCCAGAGTTAGGATCCCCGTGTTCTGCTGGGCTGTCGTGTAGGATATAGCATTTGTTCTAAACTCGTCACTAACAAATTCTTCTATTTTTTCCATACCCATAAGGCTTAGGTATCAAAGAGTAGCTATAGGAGAGGCATAAAAATTTTGTTCCCTGTTTATGGGCCTTAGTATTTAATGCAAAAAATAATTCCACCAGGAGTAACCAAAACCAATTTAATTTTCCTTCACCTAGACTAAACTTAATCAGTCTTCCTTGTGACTCTAGGCTGTAAATTCCTTTCCTCAGAGCATTTACTTTAGAAAATTTGTAATTGTCCATTCCTCAGCTGCCTCTTTGTTACTGCAAATCTTTTTATAAAGACTCTTGTCAATTTTACAACATAAGAACATCTTTCTCAAGGACGTGGGAGCCATCTCTTTGAAATGTAATCATCAAAATAAATAAGGTTCCTTTCTCTCAATCTCTGTGGGATGGTAAAGCAGGCATTTTGCTCCAACTTGTAAAACTACCACCTCTCATGAAGATACTAGAACATTTACATTTCCTTTGCATAAAGCCAGTTTACAAATACAGATGGCCTATGATCTCCCTTTGCCATCTCTTAAAATTCAGTATTGTTAAGCTCAGGCTGAATTCTGGCCTTTCTCCCCTATTGCAATAGGCTGGAATAAAGTATTCCTTGCATGTTTAACTTTGTTCAGTACAATTTTTGCTTTGACAGGAGATTCAACAATGCTTCCATTGTTCTAGAAGCCTAGATTAACTGTCAGCCATTATAGTCTTACCATGTCATGGGACAAATAGGCATAAAAGAGAAGTATGGTATAGACTGAAGCGGTTATTTTTGTTATTCAAATTTGCTACATTATGTGTGTGAGGAAGGTTATACCAGGAATTTGTGGGGTATTCTGCTCTGCCTTATTGTACTGCCCTTTCAGTCATAAAGTTAATAAAAAACTATAGCAACACAACGCAAGCAGGACCACTGAAGGCTACGGTTATGCCTGAATGAAGATTTGAGCCATGCTACAAGGTATAACCACTGACCACCCAAAATGCATCCAGGTAATTAACTAGAACAACTGAGGACAAAAGAATGATAAAGATAGGAAAAATGAATATGGGAAGAGTAATGAAGGAAGGTTTTTGCTCATTTTAACTACAGTCTAGGAAAAGAATAGAGAAACAAGAGCTGTTAGCTACCCATATTTTCTCCCTTGCTCTGTGAGTCTCAGATTCATATTCATCCTTCTATATTCTACAGTTAGCTTCTAGTTAATTCTGCCTGTGGGAAGCATTCATGTGAAATTGAAAGAGGGAGAGAGAAATCATAGGTTTTCTTTCTTGTTTCTTGCTCTAGCAGGGGCTATGTGTATAAAAACCAGGAACTGAAAGCACATATAAACAATCTCACACACAATTGTGCACCTATTTCACAAATAGATATGGTAATGAATACTATTAAATAAACAAAACACTACTAAATTAAAAATGGTAGTAAATTGAGTGGTTAATAAAATCTGATAATATATGATATATGCCAAAAATCTAGTCACGTCGCAATAATAAAATTCTGCAATTTTTAATATAGCTAATTATATTAAAAAATAATTTGGAGATTTTTTTATGGTGTTAGAAGGTGGGGCTAAGTCGCTCTTTAGGGAGTAAATGGGTAGTGTTTGGGGAAATTACTTGAGATACAAGATGAAACCTCAAGAGTTTGGGTGTGTGTGTAGAACTACAGGGTCTAGGGAAAGAGAAACAATTTTTGAAGCTCCGAAGAGAGCCTGGGTGGAGCTTTCAGTTCAGACAGTACAGTGGAAAGATTTACTTAAGTGTCAGAGAAAGCAGATAGATGCTCCTCAGGAATTCTTCAACACTCTAGACTCTCAGACTATGGAATGGCATGGATTAATCAATTTTACTTTGTATTTCTGGGCCATGTTTATATCTGGGCTATAAATTCCTTTGGATCATCATGCATCAGTTGAACTAAGGTGCAGTTACCAGCTATCTATCAAATTAAATCAAAAACATGGAACTCTTCATGGGAACAGAGACTGATGATAAATTGCTTTGGGCCATCCTATAAACATGCTAAGTTTGAAGAAAATTTTAGAATCTTCTTTTAGACCAGTTTAATTGTCTTAGGGGGTAATTGTTCACAAGTATACACATGTGTTATACATAGTACATGCTTATGGACTATGCACTGTTAGGCAGTATTTTAGACAAAAGCTAAGAATGCTTACTATAGGAGGAATTTGAAAGAAATATGATTCAATTATGTATCTAAATATACATTTTCAACATTTTATTGAGGAAAAAAGGAAGTGCATATCAGACATGCTTATGCTAGTCTGGATATCCCACCTGCTTCACCTGCCAAGATAAAATCACCTGGATCCCACTGTGTCATTGGTGATTGCACAAACACTGTTTCTTCTCTAGAGGCTACAATAAATCAGGAACTAGCAACATTCTTGGAACATGCAGTGTCAGAGAATGGGAGGAGGGTTTTAAGTGGTTGTTGGTTTAATATGCAACAGTAGAGGAGTTTCACTTCTGGAGGCAAAGAGAAGAAAGAGATTGATAAACAGCTTCTAGTTCTGCCACTGCCACTAGTAGTTAAATATTGTCTCAAGGTTGCCAATGGCTCAGATTCTGGTAGATTGCCTCATAAAAGTCAAATGGATCTTCTCTACTATGGAAAGGCATAAATCAATTTTTTAACCATAAACCAACACTTAGGAGAAAAGGCATCTAGATATATGTTGGGATTAAACATATTTTGCAACAAAGAACACATAAAATTATTTTATATTACAGTATGGTAAAGCAGACTGGCTATGAGTAATTGAATACTGGAGCAGTTTGTACTGGACTTTATAACAGAAGCTCAACTTTGCTGAGAGATCTGAGAAGTCCTTATCTTCTCAGTGTTAACAAAATCATTTTAGTTTTAGGAAGAGAGCAGTCTTATTTTAGTGAACCAATGGACTCTTTTACACCTCAGTTCTAAGAAAATGATTTTAGCTTGAGATCTAAAGAAAGAGAAGTAGCTGGCTTGTGATGAGAAGAGAAAGTAAGCATAACAATTCAGAGGTGAGATAAAATGGGCATACTTGAGGTTCTGGAAGATAACCAGTATGTCTAACGCTTGACCAGAAAGAGGAAGTGCAGGATAAGATTGCAAAGGGAGGCAGGGCCTGGTCATACCAACACTGGGGCTTAGGTTTTGTTCACAATATAGTGCGAAGCCACTGAAGGATTTTAAATAGGGCAGCTGAAACCATGCATGAAGGTGGGGGTGAGGAACCACCACCTCAAAGGATAAAAGTAGTGATGATGAGAAGACTATGAAGCCGGGGGTGTTGGTCTCAGAGAAGCTGACTGTGGAGTCCAAACGCTCCACAACTTTAGGTGCTTTAAGGGTTGGGGTATTGGGAATCTCTTGTCGAGTAGACTGCAGGAAAAAACATGTCTTTGGGGGACAACGAGTTTTAAATTAAGATAAATTTGTGAAGTGATGATAGAGAAATTTGCAGATAACAAAGTGTCATATTATTTATCAATTGTAGTTACCTCAGTTGAAAAGCAAAAATTTCAAACTTACAACTCGGGTAAAATAACAACTAATAGAGTCCTGTTTTATGCCACTGAGATGTCACGCAACAACTTCCTCCCTTCGTGTCATTCTGCTGGCTGCTAGCATATGCCATCATCGCCTTGGTTGTTGAGAGGCAGCCCATGTTAAAAAGACTAACACTCTCTCGATACTCTATAAGAAGGATGTTTAGTAGATGTGTACCTAAATGAAGAAAAATTTTATTTCTTTTTTTAATTGTGGAATTTTATACTTAAAGTTTAGAGAGTAAGATGATGGGTCACATCCAGCTTCCCCATTAACCTTCTCTTCATCCTTTATACAAGTTATGGAATAAACTCATTTGTAAAGAGAAGTTTAAAGGTTTCAGGAAGGCTAGAGAGAGAGGCCAGTAAGCTCAGAGATGTGACTAGAGAAAAACATGGATACACTTGAGTCTTCCTGCCGTTTTGTCAACTAATTTTCCAAATCTATTTTCTGATTGATTTTGCTTTGGATTTATTATAATTATCAAATTTCTTATTTAGAACTTTATGATGATGTCTCTGTTTAGCCAATCAAACTCAAATAAGGGCAGCAATGCCTCTACTAAATAAGCATTTACCTCTCAAAAGAATAAACTGTCCTCGAGCCATTTTCCCCCTACATAAAATTTGTAGCTGATTTAACAAATACTTCTTAAATTGAAATAAATTAATCCTATTATGTCATTCTGAAAATAACTTTGGAAATTATCTTTCTTGACATGGCCTCAAGGTAATCCATATGTATCCTCACAAATAAATATGCAGTTTAAAAGGAAAGATTATAACATAACTAATTTCCAGTGGTATCTAAAGCAATACCATGCTAGAAAAAAATGCTTAGTTATATAACTAAGTTATAGTTAGTTTTATAATCATAAAACAATACCTACAGACACAATTATAATCACAAAAGATGCAGCACATTTAAGGTAGCTTCATTTCAGTTGTACAGCAAAACACGAGCTGTTAAAATGCCTCATTTCACTTGATGAACTTTATTCCTTCTCTTCTTATTGTAAATAACCTCTGGGCTTAGAAATGAGATATTGATTTATGTTTAATCAAGGATTAATGATTGCTTTAATTAATGTAATTAATTGAGAAATTTATGGTCTACTAAAAATCCCCAAGTTTCATATTCAGGGTTGCTAAAATTTAACAGAAATGAATTTTTTGTTGGAGGGCCTGCCACCTGAGGATTCCTTCAACTCTTCTGATCCATGTCTGTCCAAAGCTGATCTACCTAGGGGTGTGATATAAGACTCCATTGTAGACTTGGGTTCATTCCTCACACTGTATTTTATTACTCTAGCATCAATTTCTGCATTGCAATCAGTAGAAGTACCCAGGGGTCCTTTTTGAGATATCCTATAAATCAAAACAGATGATCAAGCACTATATAGCACCTATTTGAAATCTTATCTTTAGAAAATTTTATATATTTAATAAATTAAATCAGATTCTTGTTGGATTAGTATGAAGAATAATTTCCTCATCATAGCTCTATTTAGAAAGTCCTAGTAAAAATAAATGATTCATGCATTAAGGAAATCTGAGTAATATTACATCTTTGTTGCTCTACTGTTGTGATAGGCTCTATTTATGAAAAGAGGTGTTTAAAATCATTCATTATCTCACTAACGATTTTTTTAAACAACTGGTTTCATATACTGTTTTTTAAAGCCTACATATATATTCTCAACTAAATAGATAGCAGTAGTATCAACATTACTTCTCACTGTGAATTTCTGAATCACTGACTCATCCTTTTTGAAAAATTTCTTCTTTATAAAAATGTCAGAGGGCTTTCCTGGTGGCGCAGTGGTTGAGAGTCCGCCTGCCGTTTCAGGGGACATAGGTTCGTGCCCCGGTCCGGGAAGATCCCACATGCCGCGGAGTGGCTAGGCCCGTGAGCCATGGCCGCTGAGCCTGCGCTTCTGGAGCCTGTGCTCCGCAACGGGAGAGGCCACGACAATGAGAGGCCCGCCTACCGCAAAGAAAAAAAAAAAAAAAAAAAAAAGTCAGCTCCATCTGAAAAATGCCACTTCTTCATCTGGATTCTTGCTGCCATGTGTTGATGTCTTGGTGATTTACTCTCCTTGAATGAAGCCCTTTGATCTGACTCAAATCTGTTTCTCTTTTTTCTAATCCTGTACCATTATTAGTGATTTTATACTAAGTAAAATGAACATGACAAAACATCCCAAATCCTGGACTCCGTTTTTTCAACTCATCATTGCTACCCACTCTCTGATTACTGTTTTCTCTAAATGTGCTTTCAACTCCTCCCGACGTCTCTACAGACTGTCAACCTATTCAGTTCTAAACCATTTGACTTCACTTTTTTGAACACTATTCATCAGCCCCTTTCTGGCTTCAACATTTCTTGTCTAGACTTGATTCACTGCTTATCGTAAAACTTATTCTTCAGTGAATGCTCTCAAATCACTTGTGCATCTTACACTTCCTTTTAACACATTGAAAAAAAATTCTCAATTAGTTATGACAAATGCCTCTCTATTATGCATCCATGTCTTTGCATATTGGTTAGGAAAACCCACAAAAAAGAGGTTGCCTTCTCTGACTTCATGAGAAACTCTATTACTTTTCCTTTTTGGCTGAACTTTAGTTTTTCTATATAAAATTTTTATACATCCTCTTCTGTCCTCTTACCTCCCAATCCCCAACCTCTACATGCATCTCAGGAGATACTGTCTTCTCTAAGAAAAAAGTGCTTAGTTTGGAATCTCTTTATCTTCCCACACCCAAACCTAGTGTATTAGTTTCCTATTGCTAACAAATTACCATCTAGTGGCTTAACACAGCATGTTTATTCTTTTGCAGTTCTGGAGGTCAGAATTCCAAAAATGTGTCTTAAGGTACTAAAATTAAAGTGTTAGCAGTGCTATATTCTTTCTGGAGGCTCTGGGGGAAAATCTGTTCTCTTGTGTTTTTTAGCTTCTAGATGTTGCTGGTATTCCTTGGTTCATGGGTCCCTTCCAGCAAGGCCATTAATCGGACCTCTGCTTCTGTCTCCATATTTCCTTCTTCATCCCATCCCTCCTGCCTCCCTCTAAGATCCCTGTGATCACATTTTGGACCAGCAAAATACTCCAGTTTAATAACTCCCCATCTCTAAAATCTTAACTTAATCACACCATCCAAGTTCCTTTTGATATGTAAGGTAACCCATTCACAGGTTTGAGGGATTTGAACACTGGAAACTTTGTGGGGGCAAAGTTTCAGCCTACTGTACCTACAATCCTACCTGCCTGCATGTTTACCACTGCTTCTTCTTCCCTCCTATCATAATAAACAAAAGCATTCCTTCATTTATCAAAAAAAAAAAAAAACGACAAACAACAACAACAAAAAACAATCACTCCACTTGTGCTCTGTTCTTTGAATCTCATTTCCTCCCAATTTCAGAACATCGTTACTTAATTTACTCTCATTTTACTTACAACACCAATCTTAATTTTATTTAGAATTGGTCAACCACTTACGAAATTGGATATAAAAATAACCCTCCCTCCACAAAAAGCCAATACTATACTATTTCTCTTCTTTATTTCCCATTCATTCTTTAACTCACCTCAAACTGGCTTAAGTTCTCCACTTTTCTATTAATACAGTCAACAAAATCCACCATTTATTGTGATATTAAAGTAAAATATACTAAATTCTGTCACCTTTCTTTGATTTAAAGGTAGTACGTCCTAATTGTTTCCAGTTGAACTCACTGCCTCCTCTATTTTAGATCATTTTCCAGCTTTTCCTCCTTTTCTGTTTGATCCTAAATGTCAACATTCTCAAATGTTTTGTCTTTAGCTGTATTTTATATCTGGACTCTTTCTCCAGGCAGTATCATCCTGATTCAGAGGTGAGGTCTTTCCAATTATAATCTACATCCTTAACACCAGGATTTATATGTTGGAGTACTCTAGACTTCAATATCAAACTTCTTATATGGCATCTCTATTTGACTCTCATCACTGACAAAAAATAGGAAACCTTGTAGAAATTATTTTCACAATAGTTGCGAAGTATTAAACACCTCAACCAATGCTATTTTCATCCATGAAAACACATTTTTTTTTTCTCAGACAATTAGTTAGCCTCTTATCTGGCCTTGCCTCATCTACTCGCATCCCATCTTCCAGTAACCAGCAGAGTGATCCATTTAGAATGTAAGCAATGGTATGTCCCTACCGTGATCAAAATTATTCAGCATCTTTCTATATCGGACTACTCTTCAAGACACTACTATGGCCTGTAAAACCAGACCATACATTATCTGACGCCTTATCTAATCAATTTCTACACTTATTCCCATCAGAGTCTTAATGCTGGCCTCTTAGCCTCCTACATTTTTCTTGAACAAATAAGCCTTTATACTTGCTAGTTTCTCTGCAGGGAATTTTCTTCCTCCAGGTATATGTAAGGCTTGTTCCTTTAATTTTTTATCTTCTTTTTACTTTTTCTTCTTACTATCTATTATCAGTTTACTCCATGATCCCTCCTATAGGATGTAGAGTCAATGATGAGAGTACACTGTCTGTATCCTCAGTGTCCTGTTACTTGCTTAATGCACTTACTAGTTATATGGCTGTTGACATGTTACTTAACATGCATAGCCCCAGTAATATTACATCTGAAATGTAAATAATACTAGAGCCTAGTATCATAGTGTTGGAAAAAGAATTATATAAGATAAACCATATAAAGTATTTAGCTCAGTTAATAAATGTTAGCTTATATTACTTTATCTCTGATTCCAGATGTGCTTAATACTGTCCTTATGTATCATTTATAGAAAGAGAAATGTTTGCTTTCTTATGTGCAGTTCTTCTCTCCAAATCAATGCATTCTGATCTACTAATCTAGGCTCAGGGAATTTAGAATAGTCATTGAGGATAATATACAAGGTTGAAACTCATATAGTTTACCCTTCTTTTCTCTCTCTCATTCGATCTTTTTCTCCCTGCTGTGGATATAAAGCCTATAAAACATAAAGCTGTATGCCCAAAACATATAAAAAACTTCAGAAGGGAAATTCTTAATTTAATATTAAAAACTCTATGATAGCATAAGTAACTACACATTTCCATTTTTACCTTCAAAGTTTAAGTTATTTCCTTCAAAATGACCTGTCATCTGAAAATTCCAGATGTCTGACACCTGCTTATGTCTTTTAAAAAGACTGCTTGAAAATAATAGATGAGCAGCAACTAAGATAATTTTTCTATTATAATGTGCATTTGCACAATCAAGCATTTGAGCTGATATTCTTCTCACTTGACAACTAACTTAATTCATGGCAACATAATGGGCTATAAAGATTGATTGCTTATATTCCAAATTTCAAAGGATGAAAAATATATAGTCACATTAAAATTTCCATGGCATAACTCCTAACAAAAGTAAATAGAGAAAGATAAGTAGAGATCCATGGAAAAGCATATAGGAACAAGCTGTAGAAATACAAACTGAAGTCAAAAGTTAAAATAAGTTTCACAACTGATTATTTCTATTTGTCAAGAGAAGGAAATTCCATAAATTTTAGAGCTAATGGAAACTTAACATTTTATAAAATATCTCACTCCATATTCTTAATTTATTTCTACACTCATAAAAATCTGTAAGCAATTAGATTCAAAGTATAATTGCTAATAACTTGAGACAAGAATGATAACTAGTTGATTAGTTATCAACAGAATTTCCATATTGTCTTTAGTCAAACGTGTGTATTCCTGAGACCCCAAGTAAAGGTTTATCTTCCGACTAATGTATAACCAAACCCACACTCAAGCTTCAAGGTTGAAGATCCACTACATGAACATATTTTTAATGTTTTTTTCATAATGCTTACTTTCTATATAATGGTTCTTTTAAGTGTAAAATTATGTAATTATTAGCAAATGATTCAGTGTCTCCAAGAGAATGTTGCCATTTTAGTAATAGAAAACCTGCATTTGTTATCATTAGTACTGTATTTCATACAAGTAAATATTTCAGAGAGCAAGTGCTTCCTGTTTCAAAAAAAATAATTTACTTGAAGAACCTTGCATAAAAAATATTTCCCGAATATAAAACATCCTGTTGAGTTTCTTAAATGGGGTAAATAAATTTTAACTTTTATAATAATTTTGCCTTTCTTTTTTTCACATTAGTACTGAAATTTACATTTGACTTTAGGAGGTAATTGACTGGAATTTTTTTTTTTTTTTTTCTTGCGGTACGCAGGCCTCTCGCTGTTGTGGCCTCTCCCGTTGCGGAGCATAGGCTCCGGATATGCAGGCTCAGCGGCCATGGCTCTCGGGCCCAGCCGCTCCGCAGCATGTGGGATCTTCCCAGACCGGGGCATGAACCCATGTCGCCTGCATCGGCAGGCGGACTCTCAACCACTGCGCCACTAGGGAAGCCCTTGACTGGAATTTAACCCTTGGCCCCAGGAAGATTATCAGGTTCTTAGTTTCTGCTTCTCACAACTGCTTCTGTACCAGCACTTTCTTTTACAATTTTCTACATGTAAATCTCTGCGGTTAAGAAAAGTCAAACCACAAAAATTATTAATGAAGTAAGGATCAATATATTTTCCCCTGAATAAAAAATGTAAAATTGACTGTATTCACTTTATTTCTTCATTTTTTTTCTTTATGTATATGTTTTCAGCTCATCTTTAGATGGTCAACATCTGGCTGGTGACAGCTAGTTATGTGAGTTTCCCCTTTTTATATAATAATTTTATGTAATAACTGAAAGGGAAGTTTGGGTAGGTAGAATAATGGAGGCCAAAAGATGTTCATGCTCTAATCCCCAACTCTGTGAATATGTAACTTTTCATTTTAAAGGTATTTTTCATATGTAATTGAGTTAATGATCTTGGGATGGGGAGATTATCCTGGATTGTCTGGGTGGAGATAGCAGGTGAGCTAGAGTCGTAGAATATGTGATGATGGAAGTAGGAAAGAGAGACAGGGAGAGAGGGAGAGGGAGAGAGAGACAGGGAGAGAGGGAGAGGGAGTGTGAAGGGGGGAGAGAGAGAGAGGGAGGGAGAGGGAGGTTTGAAAATGTTTGTTGCTGGCTTTGAAGATGAAAGAAGGGCCCATGAACCAAAAAATGTCAGAGACCTCTAGAAGCTGGAAAAGGCAAGGAATAGATTCTCCCTTAGAGCCTCCAGTAGAAGCACAGCCCTGTTGACTAGTTGATTTTAGGACTTTTGACCTCCAGAACAGTAAAATAATAAATTTGTGTTATTTTAAGTAATTAAGTTTGTGGTAATTTGTCATAGCAGCAATGGGAAACCAATACAGAAGTTGTGGGTAGACTAAATATGAAATGAATTATAATATGTAAACATGTTAGAAAATTATTTCACTTTTAATCATACCCCTTGATTGCAGCAAGCAAGTAATTAAATTAATTATTGTATTAATTTACTTTTTATCATGATACTATGAGATGTAATTAACAGGGAAGTTAAACAACATAGAAGGAAATAGATTAAAGAGAAGTGTAGTACCTCAGTATCTGATTTCAAGAAGAGAAATTAAGGAAGTTCTTATTATGGTATTTTAATAAAGTAGGAAAAGGACTGCTAACAAGTCTAACCATTGGTTTTCCAGAAGAAATTATTTATGAAATTTTCTTAAGCTGTGAGAGAAGAGGGAACACAATACAGTGAAATTAGCTTTATTCAAAATATATATATTAATATATTTACATATATTTTATTTCTTAAAATAAAACTCTCAAGTCAGAGAAGAAGTAAGATACGTGTTTCATGATATTTTAAGCAATCTTACTTTCTAGATATACATATGTATCAAAAGTATAGGTGCTACCTCTATTTTAAATAAAATAATTTTCTGTTGGATCTAGAGGATAAAATAAGAGAATATTTATGACATTGTCATTTATAATGGTAAGAAATTTCATAATAAAAATTTATAGATGTTTTACAGAGACAAAATAAGCAATTTATAATTTCTTTGCATATTTTTATAAATAAAACTTTCTATAAAGATGACTTTTGATAATTCAGGGCCTGATCATTTGTTTTTTTGTTTTTTTTGTGTTTTTTTTGCGGTATGCAGGGCTCTCACTGTTGTCGCCTCTCCCGTTGTGGAGCACAGGTTCCGGACGCGCAGGCTCAGCGGCCATGGCTCACGGGCCCAGCCGCTCCGCGGCATGTGGGATCTTCCCAGACCGGGGCACGAACCCGTGTCCTCTGCATCGGCAGGCGGACTCTCAACCACTGCGCCACCAGGGAAGCCCTGATCATTTGTTTTTGAGGCACTTCAGCTGTTCTGAACATTTTTGGCATCAGAAATTTTGATTGGGTTTTGGTTCTGCCTCTTATGCCTTGGGGTGATAGCCTGTGGGTGACCATCCAACTGCATCGACAACATCTGGAGCCCAAGTCCACACTGAGGAAAAACAGCAGGGCAGGGCAGGCAGAAATGATGCCAGATGTGCTATAATTATTGTATTTGCAAAATAAGTTGGTTTTATGTACTTTGTCATGTTTAACGCTTAAAAAAAAATCTGGTAGGGCTTCCCTGGTGGCGCAGTAGTTGAGAGTCCACCTGCCGATGCAGGGGACATGGGTTCGTGCCCCGATCCGGGAAGATCCCACATGCCGCGGAGCGGAGAGCCATGGCCGCTGAGCCTGCGCGTCCGGAGCCTGTGCTCCGCAACGGGAGAGGCCACAACAGTGAGAGGCCCGCGTAACGTAAAGAAAAAAAAAAAAAATCTGGTAAAAATTTGGTATTTTATTTAGGGTCTTTGGCAGTATTAAAAATCTATATGAATTCACTGGTAATAATAAAAAACACTTTGCTATTTGTGTCTGTATTTGGTAGGGAAGCCTGAAAAATAAATAGCAGATTGTTAAATATCATTTAACTCAACAAATGATTAAGAAGCACTTTTAAGAAGGACTGATGGTGTGGTTTCCTTTTTCCTGTTTTAAATCAATCATTGTTGATTCCTAAGACTATTCCTAAGACCACAACAGGAGGGTAATTTTTAAGATACAGCACAGAAAATATGATCCAGTTTAATTCCATTTCAAACTATTCAACAGTACTAGGCACAATCATATAAAGATAAATTAGTTAAAAGTGTCAAAGTCCTCACAGAGTCCAGGAACTAGAAATACTAGAATATACACAGAAGACGCCATGGTAGGCACAGTCCATTGTCTGGTCACGATGATTTACAAGTCTTCCCTGCCTTCCCCTCTCTTCCACCTCCCCACATTGATTTCATCATGGTAACAATATGCCTAGCTTCAGTCAGCAGAACTTAAAGACAAGTCTGCTGGGAACCTTTTGGCAAAACATTTACTTCCTTACAAACATGCAAGGAGGGAGCTTTATCTTGCCACCTTTGCTATTTCATCTTACTTGAAACATAGATTTGATGCTAAAAGTTGTGGCCATCCTACTATAATCATGAGGTGATAAAAGAAGGACAAAGGGCCAAAGGCTAGGAACTATAGAGAATAAAAGAAAAAGAACAGATCCTGGGTGATTTGTTGAGCAGACAAATTGATGCCAGCAGCCACCCTCCCACCCCAGCCTTCTCGTTAAGTGGAATAAGAAATCTCTGCATAGTTTAAGCCCTTATTAATTCAGCTTTTGCTACTCGCAGCTGATAGCTTTTCAAGCTGATAAACAAAATATAAATATCTTGTATTAAAAAGGGACTAAAGTAATCTATTTAATTAATAAGCATTAGTTAGGATTATGTAAATTAATGAAATAACCTGAAATGTATATTTATATATATTTAAATATTTCATATACATATATAAACGTTAGGATATGATAAGTAAAAATCATGTAAGAGTAAAGAATGATGAGAGATGCTACTTTAAATGGAAGTTAGTAGAGATTTTTCCAGAGGAGATAATTTTATAATCACATGGGTGAATAGGATACTGTATCACTTAAAAAATTTAGTAGCTTTCAATCACCAAGATGATAAATTTCTGAAATACAAAGAGCCTTCAAGGTCCAGTGATAACCTGAACTCAGACACCATTTCCAACCTCTTCTCCAACAAAGGATCTCAGTACCTCATACCCCAAATAGCTTCAAACATTTCACTGTTTTCCTACAATTCACTCACTCATTTACTTACTCATTCATTCAGTAAATATTCATTGAGCACTGATTATATGCAAGGTATTGTCACAGAAGAAAAAAAAAAAACACCTTCTGTAGCTGTATATTTATTGTTATGTCTTTTTCCCAATGTTGGTGTATCAATTAGACCAAAAGTTCCACAGCAGCAGGGATTGTATTTCTTTTTGCTCACCATTTTATTCCCAGCATCTAGCAGTATTCCTGGTACTTGGCAGGAAATCTCATAGTATTTGTTAAATGCATGAGTGAATAGATGAGTCTGCCTCTGCTATTTTATGAAAACAATTGAAAGCATTTGGAAGGCTTTCTTAACTTCCTATTGCAAATCTCTGGATAAATTAGGAAACTATTGTTTCTATAATATTGAGAAAATTGCAGTGGCCAAATCAAATGAATAAAAATTAAAAGATTAAAATATTTTATTATTGATTTTGTGGGCAGTATTTAGAATATTGTGGTTTCTAAATAATTCTTAAATATTGTACTCAGTACAGGAATAATTTACAAGATACTTTTACCATTTTTACAACTTGACCCACAGGTATGCTTTGAAAAACATCTTTAAAATAACAGAACTTTACTGATTTGAATTATTACTTATTGTGACATTCTGTGTGTAGACTTTTCTTACTTTAGTCTGTATTACCAATGAGTCCTACCTTAGTAATACTATCACAAGTACTTTTTTTTTAAGTAGAAGTTTTGAAGCATCTATAACTCTTAGAATCTTTGTGATTTTTCTTCAGAGTACCTTCTGAAGTCAAAGGTCTCCAAAAGCAAATATAGAAGCTATAGATGGACTCAGTAGGGAACCAACCACACAGAATGAGTTGAATTACACCATGGGAACCAGCTTTTGAAGATAGTCTCTCTGGGTCAGGTTGGAGTACAGTGTTAATGTCAAACAACCATCCACACAAACCAAGGTCTCCTGTGACTTCAGCAGTTGTTCCCATTAAAGTAGTCAATTATGAGTTCCATAATGACTGAGTCCATTTATATAGGTTCCAGTTCTATTCCAAAAGAAAGTACTCTGGTTATGATGGACTTTTAAGCTTTACAAGGGATCTCACTATGTGTTTTATACACTCTGTACTGCCCATTTCCACATGTCTTTGCAATCTATGAAATTGGCTACCATAGAACCATGATTGTGAATAAAAAATAAAATTCTGGTATTGAATGGCCTGCCTGAATCTGGAAACATGCCCCATATTTCCTTTATCAGAAAATATGCTATTTTTATAAATGTAATGAATCATTTGAGTTACTTTCACCTAAGACATACCAAATAATAAAAGAGATGCTAACAAAATATCATATTTCCTATCCAAATAAAGATTAGTATCCAAGAAGGGAAGGAAGAAAACCATTAAATGCTTTATAAATTATAACAATGTAATTATTTGGTGGTTCAATTAGCTAATGACTAAAGTTCTTTGAGTTCTTAGGGAAAAGAGTTCAATATGACTGTAGAGAATTATGATTTTTATAAGCTAAATAACTCATATCAAGAAAAAAATTCTATAATTTGAAGACCATTTTTATTAGTTGTAAAATTATAGTTGTGATAGTAGTACATAGTTTCAATGTAGCTAGGAAAGGGAGAAAAATATTAATTACACTTATTAGAAAAGAGGTAGAGATAATATTTAGCTTAAGATACACAATATAGAATAGAAATTTCATAAAAGGCAGAATATTTTAATGAATATACATTGTTATTCTATCCTTGTGTTCCATAATTGTTAAGGCTAGTTTCCTAGTATTGATGATCCATCAAATAAATTGACTTGCAATATAATTGATATTCTACTGACATCAGTAAACTTCAATTTATGTTTAGCTATTAAAATATGTATGTGGCATCTTTGCACTGGTTAGCTACTATAATAAATCTATTTTACAAAAAAAATCAATGTAAATTTATTTTTAAAACTTGGAATATATTGGGTTTATCTGAATTTCCTTTTTTAAAATCATTTGAACATTTGAAAAGCAACAAAGCAAAAATGCAGTCTAAGGAAATGTCCATGCATTTTTCCCAAGTATTTTGGTAAATTATCTCCATAAACAATTTTAGAAATAAACTCTTTATCTTTTTGAGGAGACCTGCTATTGTGATTGAGAATTTTCTTGAGATGCTTGGGAAGGTTTTTTAAGTAAATGAGTTCATATTCTACTTACTTGATTATTGTCCTTGAAAAATGCCCGTCCCATTCCAAAAAACCATCATAAGCAGAAGATATAAATGTCCTGCTGTTTGGCTCCAGGTTTACAATCATGACATCTCCTTCCACCTGGCTACTCCCCATCAGAGGTTTCTCACTGCATTTAGAATAAACTCCAGATCCCTTGATATAGCCCAGAAGATTCTACCTGATTGTGATGGTTAGTTTTATGTCTCAAATTGGCTAGGATACAGTACCTAGTTATTTAATCAAACATCAGTGTAGGTATTGCTGTTAACCTAGATGGTTAACATGTACCATCAGTTGACAGTAAGTAAAAGCGATTACCCTCGATAATGTGGACGGGCTTCATCCAATTATTTGAAAATCCATAGGAGCAAAACCTGAGGTTTCCTGGAGAAGAAATTCTGCCTCATAGCTACAGCATCAATTCCTATCTGAATTTCTAGCCTGCTAACCTGTCCTACAGATGTTGAACTTGCCAGTCCCCACAATTGTATAAGTCAACTCCTTAAAATCAGTTTCTTTGTGTGTGTGTATGTGTACATGTATACACATACACATGTATATCCTGATGGTTCTGTTTCTCTGGAGAACCCTGACTGATATAATGATCTAACTTTGTGCTATCTCCAACCTCATTTCCCTCTACTCTCTACCTTACCCAGTCTGCTCTAGGCACACTGGCTTGCAGTTAACATTTTTGCATTAGAAATGGCTGCTATTTTCCTCTCTGGTGTCCAAGTTCCTAATCTGGCCATTTCTGTACCACGTGTCTCTATCTCTTTTAGAGTTCCAATTTTTTTCTTGAAAACTGGCCAAATATACTCTTCTCTCTCTTTTTTTTTTTTTTTTTCCGGTACGCGGGCTTCTCACTGCTGTGGCCTCTCCCATTGCGGAGCACAGGCTCCGGACACGCAGGCTCAACGGCCATGGCTCACGGGCCTAGCCCCTCCACGGCATGTGGGATCTTCCCGGACTGGGGCACGAACCCGTGTCCCCTGCATCGGCAGGCGGACTCTCAACCACTGCGCCACCAGGGAAGCCCCAAATATATTCTTATTACAAGTGAGACTTACTCATAATGACATGAAGTTATTATCAGTTTTTCTTTTGTTTTCTTATCTTTTTGTTTCTACTTTTGCTTCAGATAGTTTAATATTTCCTTTTCAATTGCTGGGAATGGATATTTCACTTAGAAAATTAAAGACAAAAGATTTTAAGAGAAAATTGCATCCTCCAAAACATTATCTATGACCTCAACTGACTCCTGCCCCCACCTTTTTGCATCTATCTGCCTATCTTCTATAAATCTTTTTCTTGCAATATTTGAAAAATAATAATGATCTTCATTAAGAAAGAAATATTTGCATAGCCTGAGTCTTGATTCCACTCAGTCCTTGTTTAATCTGGTTTACATTATGAAATGGGTGAGGTGAATATTTTTAGATTCCTGATATCTTCTTTGCTTTCTATGTATTTTAGCAGAACTTTTCATTCAAGTTATTAAATTAAGTATACTTAGCCAATCAATATTAATAGCTACAAATACACTTAATATTTTTCAAACTTGTTTAGCAATGTTTTACCTCTTTCATCTTGGTCATTTTTGCTATTTTAAAAACATTTCGTTCTTGTTCCCAAAAGAAAGGGGTAACATCTCAAAATTACAGTGTTCTTCTAATTTTTTTTATCAGTGAACTATTTGCTTAATAGGAATGTTTTCCTGCTAAAAACTATCAATAATAAAAAAATTCATAAGTGTCTATAACTAAGCCTTTCTGTTCTCTCTTGTTCCCATTTCTTTCTAACTGCAAACCATACTTCTCTGGAAATAGGATATTTACTCCTTAATTGGCTTTCTCCTCCTGCTGTTAATTCTTTAGCTAAAGTCATAATCCCAAATTTGTGACATTATAATCATCTCTACAGTTACTAATTGTTCTAAAATGCTACTTCAGGTGAAGATATACAGTCATTAGCCAGACTCATCAAGAAAAAAAGGGAGAAGACTCAAATCAATAGAATTAGAAATGAAAAAGGAGAAGTAACAACTGACACTGCAGAAATACAAAGGATCATGGGAGATTACTACAAGAAACTCTATGCCAATAAAATGGACACCCTGGAAGAAATGGACAAATTCTTAGAAATGCACAACCTGCTGAACCAGGAAGAAATAGAAAATATGAACAGACCAATCACAAGCACTGAAATTGAAACTGTGATTAAAAATCTTCCGACAAACAAAAGCCCAGGACCAGACAGCTTCACAGGCGAATTCTACCAAACATTTGGAGAAGAGCTAACACCTATCCTTCTCAAACTCTTCCAAAATACAGCAGAGGGAGGAACACTCCCAAACTCATTCTAGGAGGTCACCATCACCCTGATACCAATACCAGACAAAGATGTCACAAAAAAGGAAAACAACAGGCCAGTATCAATGATGAACATAGATGCAAAAATTGTCAACCACATACTAGCAAACAGAATCCAACAGCACATTAAAAGGATCATACACCACGATCAAGTGGGGTTTATCCCAGTAATGCAAGGATTCTTCAGTATACACAAAGCAATCAACGTGATACACCATATTAACAAACTGAAGGATAAAAATCATATGATAATCTCAATAGATGCAGAAAAACTTTCAACAAATTCAGCACCCACTTATGATAAAAACTCTCCAGAAAGTAGGCATAGAGAGAACATACCTCCACATGATAAAGGCCATATATTGCAAACCCACAGCCAACATCATTCTCAATGGTTTCCACTAAGATCAGGAACAAGACAAGGTTGCCCACTCTCACCATTATTATTCAACATAGTTTTGGAAGTTTTAGCCACAGCAATCAGAGAAGAAGAAGAAATAAAAAGAATCCAAATCAGAAAAGAAGAAGTAAAACTGTCACTGTGTGCAGATGACATGATACTATACATAGAGACTCCTAAATATCCTGCCAGAAAACTACTAGAGCTAATCAATGAATTAGGTAAAGTAGCAGGATACAAAATTAATGCACAGAAATCTCTTGCATTCCTATACACTAATGATTAAAAATCTGAAAGAGAAATTAAAGAAACACTACCATTTACCACTGCAACAAAAAGAATAAAACACCTAGGAATAAACCTACCTAAAGAGACAAAAGACGTGTATGCAGAAAACTATAAGACACTGATGAACGAAAGTAAAGATGATACAAACAGATGGAGTGATATACCATGTTCTTGGATTGGAAGATTCAACATTGTGAAAATGATTATACTACCCAAAACAATCTACAGATTCAATGCAATCCCTATCAAACTACCAATGGGATTTTTCAGAGAACTAGATCAAAAAAATTCAGAATTTGTATGGAAACACAAAAGACCCCCAATAGCTAAAGCAATCCTGAGAAAGAAAAATGGAGCTAGAAGAATTAGGCTCCCTGACTTCAGATTATACTACAAAGCTACAGTAATCAAGACAGTATGATACTGGCACAAAAACAGAAATATAGATCAATGGAACAGGATAGAAAGCCCAGAGATAGACCCACACATATATGGTCACCTTATCTTTAATAAAGAAGGCAAGAATATACAATGGAGAAAAGACAGCCTCTTCAATAAGTGGTGCTGGGAAAACTGAACAGCTCTATGTAAAAGAATGAAATTAGAACACTTCCAAACACCACACACAAAAATAAACTCAAAATGGATTAAAGACCTAAATGTAAGGCCAGACACTATAAATCTCTTAGAGGAAAACATAGGCAGAACACTCTTTGACATAAATCACAGCAAGATCCTTTTTGAGCCACCTCCTAGAGAAATGGAAATAAAAACACAGATAAACAAATGGGACCTAATGAAACTGAAAAGCTTTTGCACAGCAAAGGAAACCATAAAGAAGACAAAAAGTCAACCCTCAGAATGGGAGAAAATATTTGCAAACAAAGCAAGTGAGAAAGGATTAATCTCCTATACATACACGCAGCTCATTGAGCTCAATATCAAAAAAAAAACAAAAACAAAAAAACCCAATCCAAAAGTGGGCAGAAGATCTAAACAGACGTTTCTCTAAAGAAGATATGCAGCTTGCCAACAAACACATGAAAGGATGCCCTACATCACTAATCATTTGAGAATGCAAATCAAAACTACAATGAGGTATCACATCACACCAGTCAGAATGGCCATCCTCAATAAAATTTACAAACAATAAATGCTGGAGAGAGTGTGGAGAAAAGGGAACCCTCCTACACTGTTGGTGGGTATGTAAATTGATACATCCACTATGGAGAACAGGATGGAGGTTCTTTAAAAAAACTAAAAATAGAACTACCATATGACCCAGCAATCCCACTACTGGGCATATACCTTGAGAAAATCATAACTCAAAAAGAGTCATGTAACACAATGTTCACTGACCCACTATTTATAATAGCCAGGACATGGAAGCAACCTAAGTGTCCATCGACAGATGAATAGAAAAAGACGGTGTGGTACATATATACAATGGAATATTACTCAGCCATAAAAAGAAATGAAACTGAGTTATTTGTAGTGAGGTCAATGGACCTAGAATCTGTCATACAGAGTGAAGTCAGAAAGAGAAAAACAAATACTGTATGCTAACACAAATATATGGAGTCTAAAAAAACAAAATGGTTCTGAAGAACCTAGGTGCAGGACAGGAATAAAGATGCAGATGTAGGGAATGGACTTGAGGACATGGAGAGGGGGAAGGGCAAGCTGTGACGAAGTGAGAAAGTGGCATTGACATATATACACTACCAAATATAAGATAGATAGCTAGTTGGAAGCAGCTGCATAGCACAGGGAGATTAGCTCAGTGCTTTGTGTCCACCTAGAGGGGTGGGATAGGGAGGTGGGAGGGATATGCAAGAGGGAGGGGATATAGGTATATAAGTATACATATAGCTGATTCACTTTGTTATACAGCAGAAACTAACACAACAACGTAAAGCAATTATACTCCAATAAAGATGTTAAAAAATAAATACGAAAAAAAAAATAAACACATGACTGAAGCTGTGAGAATTTAATCCTGTCAAGTGGGACCTTATATTGTTTAAATGGACACAATCTTTAATTAACTTTGTTCAAAGTGAAAACACATTTTTAGAATAGCTCAAGCATACATTTAGTTTCAATAAAGGCAATTCTAAACTTTGCATGTTCTTTGGAAATATAACTATTGCCCTAATGCTCTGCATTTTTATTATTTACTAATGTATTAGATAATTACTGAATGCAGTTTCAATATGTCCATGTTTGTATATGTACCTTGAATGGAACTGAAAATAAACCATCAATTAAACTCTGAAGAGACATGGATTGAGAGAGATTTGAAAACAGAAGGGAATAATTAGACAATGGGTAAACAGAAACCAACTACAAATTAGATGAAAGGCAGAGCGTAATTCAATAGGAATTGATTAGGAAATGTTATAAGAACAATGAGGATTTATTGGTGAAGGAATTAATAATCATGGTGATGTATTTCTAACAGAACTAATTAAAGTAGGAAGCCTTGCACTGGTGAGTAAAAGATGGGTACTAAAGAAGACATGACCCTCAAAGAGATTTGAAGATTATTGCAATAGGATCTAGGAAATAATCTATTTACTTGTATCCCCTTGAGTTCAGCCTGTGTGGCATGAACTGTTCTGATATCAGAGAATGAGATAGAAACAATGCAAAATTCTAGTTCCAAGAGATTCACAATTTAACAAGGATAATTACCTCATTAACTAACTATAATGGAACTCTAGGGATGAAAGTTGAACTAATTAATAAAAAACAACAAAGGCTGTGTCTTTCTGGAAGTGGATAGCATATTTAAGTACCTGAAAATAGAATACAATTATAATAGGATGTAATTACTACAAAATGAAAGTACAATAAAAAATAAAATGGCTAGCAGGAATAAACCACTTTTTGAGATAGTAGGAATAAAAATGAATATATTAGTTGCCATGGTAAACAAGAATGCCTTCACTTCCCTTGTTGGAGAATCAAATTGACCAAAGCTAAATTTATATTTTTACTATTTATAAGGATTTCACCTAAAAGTAAAATGGCACCCAAGGGTTGAAAGGAAGGGAAAAGGTATATAGTTCAATGTGTTCATGATAATAGAGGCCAAGTGTAGTGATACTAGTAACAGGGAAATCCACACCCACTCTTCTCAGAGCTTGACCAGTTAATTACATAAAAATAAAAATGCAAGCTTCCCTGGTGGCGCAGTGGTTGAGAGTCCACCTGCCGATGCAGGGGACACGGGTTCGTGCCCCGGTCCGGGAAGATCCCACATGCCGCGGAGCGGCTGGGCCCGTGAGCCATGGCTGCTGAGCCTGCGTGTCTGGAGTCTGTGCTCCACAACGGGAGAGGCCACAGCAGTGAGAGGCCCGTGTACCACAAAAATAAAATAAATAAATAAATAAATGCATGTAGAATTTAATATGAAATAAATAAGAAACTTGATTTAATTTAAACACCAGTATTACCTAAATATTTTATTTATGCTATAAAATATATTGCACACTACCAGCGAAAACAAAACAAAACATGAAACACTGTAGAGGAACTGAGCATTGGTTTACAATATAGAAAAATATGTGTATTCCAAAATAAGAAATCATACAGGTTGTAATGTATAGGTAGAATGGGGCCCATGCTGCAGTAAGGGGGATCAAAAACAAGTTCCCTTGATGGTTTGCTCCGAGGCAGGGCGAACAGGTTCCTTATATGGGAGTGAGAGTAGGAATGTGTCCAGGGGTCGGGCTGGAGGGGTGGTTCAGGTGGTTTGCCCACCCCTTTGTGATGTTGAGTGCAGCGGGCATGCCCGGTTCCCTGGTTTTTCTCCCGAACCCCTCCTTTTGCTCTGGGCTCTTCAGAAGTGACAGTTGAGCTTTTTTGGTCTTTTTGTATCTTTTGTCCAGAATTTGCCACAACTTTGCATGCACACAGTTATTTTTAGTCCCTTATAGTTTCTTTGTATTTTGTTGCTTGAGGAGACATTTGTCCAGGTGCAAGCATTGCAGCACTGCTGCAAAGAGTCCCAGGTCCCAGCCTGTCTCAATTTCACTGATAAATAGAACTGCATTTACAGAACACCCATGCGAAAATTTGACAAATGATTACAAGAGAAATAAAAATACAAGAGAAAAATACTAATAATGAAGCTGAAAAGCTATAAAGTCAAAGTTAAAATTAAAGATTGGGGATGTAATGTACAACATTATATCATGCGGATATAATGTACAACATGGTGACTATATGCCATGGAAATGTAATGTACAGCATGGTAAGTCCAGTTATTAATACTGTATATTTGGAAGTTGCTAACAGAATAAAAGTTTATATCACAAGAAAGAAAAAATTTTGTAACTATGAATGGTGACAGACATTAAATAGACATGGTGATCGTTTTGCCATGTATTCAAATATCAAATCATTATATTATACACCTGTAACTAATACAATGTTATATGCCAATTATACCTCAATTAAAAAAAAAGGATTTTTGAAAAATCCAATATATTCAACAGAACCCCGGTACAGTCTTCTAACAGAAAAGAGAGAGGCATACTCATAATGCACACACACACACACACACACACACACACACACACACACACACACACACACACACAGAATTGTATAATAGTATCTTCTACTATCAATCCTGGCCTACCAAGTTTAACAGCCACTGCTGATCTTCTCAAGCAAGCTTATGCTTCCCTCACCTCTATGTTCTTTATCAACTTAGATAAAGAATTCCTAAGGCCCTTCTGAGATCCTTTCACTATCCATAAATAGAATTTTCCAGCATAGGAGATTTTAATATCTAGTCAGTAGAAGTTAGTGGTTTTTCCAGTAGCCCCATTGTAGCTTGCACATTTAAATAGTAGCACACCCAATTGTCTGAGCCTTTTGGTCTCTTCTTCCACAGTTTGTCATGACACTTCTTACATCTCTACTTCATTAAGGTGAGCCAATTCTTTCCCCAAACTTGCATGAGCTGCCCTGACAGCATATTATAACCATATCCTGAAATCCTTTCATGATGTTAAACTCTGTATAATGGAAGAGTGACCCTATCCTAGCGAACCATTTTAATTCAACTTTACTTTTTACCCCCTTTAATCCAGTCCCCTCAGGAGGCACTGCTAGTCCTACTCTCCCAGATCCATGATAGCCACGTCTTGTAGCTTCTTTGGTTTATAATCTTTCTATTTCTTTAGCAAACCCGAAACTTTCCAAGTCAATTCATGTAGAGATTTGACCCTAGTTCTTGGTCCAGTGGTGAGGAGATATGGGTAGAGTCTGAGGAAAGCAGCATTACCATCTATTTTTTTTTTAACATCTTTATGGGAGTATAATTGTTTTACAGTGTTGTGTTAGTTTCTGTTGTATAACAAAGTGAATCAACTATATGTATATGTATATTCCCATATCCCCTCCCTCCTGCATCTCCCTCCCACCCTCCTTATCCCACCCCACTAAGTGGTTGCAAAGCACCAAGCTGATCTCCCTGTGCCATGCAGCTGCTTCCCACTAGCCATCCATTTTACATTTGGTAGTGTATATATGTCAATGCTACTCTCTCACTTCATCCCAGCTTACCCTTCTCCCTCCCCATGTCCTCAAGTCCATTCTCTACGTCTGTGTCTTTATTCCTGTCCTGCCCCTAGTTTCATCAGAACCTTTTTTTTTAATATTCTATATATATGTGTTAGCGTACGGTATTTGTTTTCTCTTTCTGACTTCACTTTGTATGACAGATTCTAGGTCCATCGACCTCACTACAAATAACTCAGTTTCGTTTCTTTTTATGGCTGAGTAATATTCCATCGTATATATGTGCCACATCTTTATCCATTCATCTGTCGATGGACACTTAGGTTGCTTCCATGTTCTGGCTATGGTAAATAGTGCTGCAAGCATTATTATCTTGTGAGACATCTTCTCCCTTGAGATTTTTGCACAGTCCTTAAGCAAGGTAGGCTTTCAACTACTTTTTAAATCTGTCTTTCAACTAAGAAGGGTAGGGGCTTCCCTGGTGGCACAGTGGTTGAGAATCTGCCTGCCAATGCAGGGGACACAGGTTCGAGCCCTGGTCTGGAAAGATCCCACATGCCACGGAGCAAGTAGACCCGTTGCTAGATTAGCAACTCACTAACTACTGAGCCTGCGCGTCTGGAGGCTGTGCTCCACAACAAGAGAGGCTGCAATAGTGAGAGGCCTGCGCACCGTGATGAAGAGTGGCCACCGCTTGCCGCAATTAGAGAAAGCCCTCTCACAGAAACGAAGACCCAACACAGCCAAAAATAAATATAAAAATAAATATAAAGAAAAAGAAGAGTAAAGAGTTAAGTGAATGAATTGCTCTACCTATTATGCCATGATTGTGATTATTATGCAAATGAGTCTAAACTGGATTTAATATTCATGAGTTTATTGATACCCTAAGCTTACTGATACCTATGTTTATTGATACTCTAAACTTTCTTTAAATGCCAGAGATATAGTATGACATTGGGCATTCCCTTTCACTTGTATTCCTCTGGTTCACCACAGGTGAAAGGCTTAGCAACTATTCACTGTAATGCTATGCAATAAATAATGAAGGGGTCCATTGGCCAGTAAGTAATGCCACACTAGAATACCATCCACAGAGTCTGCTCTTGAGGGTTAACTGTGTTTTTCCTCTCTTCATCTTGCATTCTTGGGATTCTCTCCTACTCTACTCTTCTAATTCCTGCCTGTACAGGCTAAATAGCTTTTGCCATTCCATTGGCATATAGCAGTCCTAGATCTTGCCTAGTTGTCTCATACAGAGATGTAGCTCTAGATTCTGGTGTGGTGGAGGGGAAGGCAGAGTATCAAATGTTTTAGGTTAGGTTTCCAAGAAAAAGAAGGAGAAATTATCCAGATGCACATAATTTATAGAATGTGCTTCATAAAACCCCACCATAGAGGGAATGAAAAGAAGAGGGAATGGAAAGGAAATGGGCAAGTATGTAGTCTCAGATAAAATCTAGCTAGAGTTGCCTCCAAATAAGGAAAAGAATCCATACTCCTTTCTATATACATCAGTGAGCCACTGGCTACTGGCCACCCCAGGTGTGGGGGTTAGGTGAATGAAGTTTCCCAGGGTAAGGTGGATCTCATAGTTGTGGTTAATTCTCTGGAGAAGCTGGCATGGGGTTGAAAGAGAAGGAGGTGATGGTAGTGAGTAGATAGTACCCAACTCTCACAGCTGCTGGGAATTAGTACACTCGCTCTTTAAATGGGATCTGGATGGAGAATCCACAGCATCTTTTAAGAAGGTGATTCATTTTTGTTTGATATTTATTCTTATATTATCTAGTAATGCAATTCTGAGAAATCTACTTTATTTATTTTTAGTTCTTGCATCTGAAGAATAAGGGAATGGATTGGATATTAGCTAAGGCTTAGTTATAGCTAATATTGATTCTCCTTGTCTAAATATGGGGAAAACAGTATCTTTTTCAAGTCTTATTTTGATGAATTTTTAAGATAAAAATTTGAAAGGTAAATTCTAATCTCTAAACTGTTATACTTATGCAAGGTATTCTTAATTATATAACCATTATTTGACAAAAATATCCACTATCAATTTATACTAATAGATAATACTTAATGGTTATGAATGAATTACACTGCACCAGCATCTGGGCATGTCACACAGAGGATTATAGTAGAGGGGATCATCTGTTAATTACAGCAAAGTTTCTCAACCTCAACACTCTTAGCGTATTGGGTTGGATGATTCTTTTTGTGGAGTTCTGTCCTTGCACTGTAGGATGTTTAGCAGCATTTCTGGCCTTCACCCACTAGATACCACCAGTTGAAAACTGCTGGTTTACAGCATAAAGCACAAGAGCATATGTCATCTGTTTCTATCACAGACTACTTATGCAGTCCAAAGAGATCACAGAGTTCCATGTGAGACAGTGCTAAGGATTTTCAGGACAAAACCTGAAAATATATTTTAATTTTACATATATGTATATGTAAATTCTCTAGTCATGGGCCAAAGTGAGCAGATATACCAAAGCGATTGATGACACTGGTAGCTCAGAAAACTTGTAACTGAAAACCACCATATTTTATTGTTCAGGGTAGAACCCAGAAGCAGAAGGCCCAAATTGTTCAGTAGGGCACCTGAATATTCTAGAGATATGTTGTTGAAGGCCAAGAGCTTAGGGATGAGGACTTCCCTGGTGGTCCAGTGGTAAAGAATCCGTCTTATGATTCAGGGGACACGGGTTCAGTCCCTGGTCAGGGAACTAAGATCCCACATGCCGCAGGGCAACTAAGTCCACGTGCTACAACTACTGAGCTTGCGTACCTCAACTAGAGAGACTGCGAGCTGCAAACTACAGATCCTACGCGCTCTGGAGCCCACGCGCCACAACTATAGAAGACAAAACCCGTGTGCCACAATGAAAGATCCTACATGCCTCAATGAAGATCCTGTGTCTGCACCTAAGACCCGACGTAGCCAAAAACAAATAAATAATAAATCTTAAAAAAAAATAATGCTAAAAAAAAAAAAGAGCCTAGGGATGGCAGAGCTAAACGTGCCCAAGCAACTAGAAAAGAGGAGGTATACTATATTCTGGATGATGCTGATATTACAATTAACTATGCTCAACCTTTCTCTGAAAGCCTACTACCGAAAAGAGACTAAAGGTGGTAGCATTCTAGGGAAGCTAGAGTTCGTTAATAAAAGAGTATGGCTTGTCCACATCAGTTCTCCAGTGTGGCTTGCAGACGTGTGGAATTACCAGAACTGTAGAGAAAGGTAACCACAATATACAGATTTGCAGAGCAGCAAAGTCAAAAGTAAGCCATGCGCCTTGATGAGAACCAGAAAATACAGGAGAACTAGGCATTACTATGGGCTGACTTAGAACTAGCCATGAATCTGACTAGCCAGAACTAATCAAAATCTTTTTTTCTCTGAATGTTCTAAGGAAAGAAGAATCGTTGCAAGTCTATGATTTTTTAAAATTGAAGTATGGTTGATTAAAATATTATATTAGTTTCAGGTGTACAACATAGTGTTTCAAAACTTTTGTAGATTAAGTCTATAATTTTTTTTTTGTATCTAAGTGGAAATATATTGGGAGAAAGACGATGGTGAAGTTTGACTGGAGTCCCACACTTAAAGTAGTTTTCCCCAAAATCTATTATCAGCAGATAGTAAAATATCACTTCTGAGGGTCACTGTTTCAGTTTTCAGGCCAGTGTCCTCTTCAGTAAAACTTCAGACCCCTGGGCTATATGCTTTGACAGTTGTCACACACATTATTGATCCCAACAGAGAATGTCCATAAAAACTCAATTCACTTATGTTGTTGTAACAGAAAGAGGAAAAGGAATAACAAAGAAAATGTTTGGTGTCTTTTGCTGATTTATACAACTATAATAAGGTAAAATCTACTGTTTGAACAAATGCTAATATCTGAGCTCCAACTTAAAAAAAAAATTACTTTTAAGTTGTTAATGAAACTTTTAAGAGCACATGTCACATTCTTCTGCTTCACTTTATGTCACAACCCTTCCTTTCCCATTATATTTTGACTCAGACCTACTCTTCCTGTCCCTTGAGGCAGAGGATCAACCTAACCTATTTTATTTAATTGCCATTTAGATTTGAAGGGATTTTCCATCTTGAAAGTAGAATTTTTATAATGAAGGATATATCAGTAAAATGCACTTTAAAAATTAAACAATTGAGGTGAACTTGTTATATACTGAATTCCATTAAGCAAATCTTAATAATAAAAACAAAAAAAAATAAAAAGGGTTTTCATCAGTTATCACTATCTAAACAGCTTCAATAACGTTAATTAAAAATCTTTCTAATTTTCACAGTAGGTAATAGTTTCAATCAAGACTCTAATAACTTTTTCCAAAAAATATTATAATATAAATGTGTTTTTATACCAAGTATCAATTTTCAGGTTGATTTAGTCACACAAAGTGCATAATTTTAAAGTAAAATGTATTGCTCATCAAGTGAGTCATATTAGGGGGATCTAAACACTACCTCTTTTAGATAAAGTGATACATGAATGACACGTACAGAATGAAAGTTTAGATGCTCTTTATTTTTGCCATAGGTGGACCACCTGTTATTGCACATGCTACCTTTCATGCTAATACTAACTCACTGCCACTGTTCACTGAATGTAAAGCCAGGTGAGTACTGAGAGGAAGATGACCTGCAAGCACTTACTCTCGTGTTGGACTTTCGTTTTGCCTGCATTGATGTCAAATCCTCATTTTAGAACAAAGTTTCCTTAGCCATTAAAACTGAACAGAGCTTCCTAGAGCTTCTGCTAAGTAGGAAGTTCTTCCTCTGTGATCCAATGTCTAACCTCAGATAACCCAACCTGATGATTTTATGAAGAGGGCATTGACTTCCAAGGCATCCGGTTTAATGTTAAGAATACTTTCCTATTTTCATAACATTCTTTTTTTTTTATATTGAGCCAAATATAGTTCATCCACTGCAGCTATTCTTCCCTTTCCTGTCCTTAGTGTTGTACTTTTTCTGTACTTTAAAGCACTCATTCATTTAAAATGTATTTATCAAGGATGTACTCTATGCAAGGAAATGTACAAAGAACAACTCCAAATAATAACACAGAACATTACTACATGACATCTTTTCAAATATTTGAGGACATATGTCTACCTTATTCAGGCTTAACTTGCAAGTGTGACTCAACCATTTTATACTGATTTCACCTTATAAACATCACTGCAATCCATATAGCACTTATTCTTATCTTCATTACTGTTCTCTTAGTCAAAGTTTCCTAGTTGTCCTTGCATATAGCATAGCTTCATGCTAATTCTTCATTCAATGGACAATGATCCCTAAGACATGCAAAAATTGATTCACTTTCTGTCTGGTTAACATCAATTAAACAGCTTTTCACTGCAACAATAATGCAGTGTAAAACTTTTATAAAACACTGTACAAATATCCTGGTTGATTTGGCCCTTGCTACTTTTCCAACACTGATTTTCACTACTCTCCCTGTTGGGCACACAGGTTTTTATTCACATTTGAAATGTTCTAAGCTCTTCCCTGCCTCCAGACCTTAGCACATGCAATTTCTCTTCCTAGATTTCACATCAGCCTACTCTTCCTACCCATCATTCTTCAGGAATGACCAGAGATGGAACCAACTCTACCTATTCATGGCAGAAATTGCTAGATGTTTACCAATATACATTCATTTGTCTTCTGCACTACACTTCTTGGACATGTAACCAAGTGGAATGGGAGTGGAAGTGATGTGTACCACTTTGGGAACAAGACTTTAAGAAGTAGTGTGCCTTCTACAGCTCTCTTATTTTTCATCTCTCTGAACTGATGTAGTAACAAGTCCCCAGGGAATTGAGGATCACTTGGAAACTTGATTGCTGAGTATTAAAGAAAGAAAAGCCACATCATAACAAGAACATTCTCTCTGGACAACCAAGCAAGTTTGGTGCTAACATTCCTGTCTTCTTCTTTGTTTTATTTTGGATTTGCATAAATGATACTACCATTGCCCTTCACAGCTGAAGATAATGAGCAGGATAGCTAAGGCATGCAATAAATAAAGAAATCAATGCATATTTAGCGTATTTTCAGGAAGAGAAGGAAAATAGTAAGGTGTTAAGTGTGTTAATTCCAGAGTTCATCCCTCCCCAAGAGCAACTAATGATCTGGCCACAAGAGAACTAAATTTTGCATTTTTGAATCACCTTGTTGATTTTTACTAAAAATACTAGTGGGACTTTTTGGGGAATTATGTTAAATCATTACAACAATTTGGGGAAAATGGACAGTGTTACATGTTCCTATTAATGACAATGGTATCAAGTTCTTTTCATTTGGCTCTTCTTTAATTTCTTTTATTGCTCCTTTGTAGTTTTTAGCGTAGATCCGGAATACATTTTGTTATATTTATACTCATATATTCCATGTTTTGTGATGTTGTTAGAATTGTATTATTTTTTTTTAATCTCAGTAATCAAATATTTATTATTGTTACATAGAAATGTAATGGATTTTTATATATTTACCTTATAGCTTGAAACATTATTAAATTCACTAATTAGATCTAGCAGCTTATTGATAAATTCTTTGGGATTTTCTATGTATTGAATCATATTTTCTGCGAGCAGAGAGAGTTTTGTTACTTTCCTAAACTGTATGACTTGCATTTTGTTTATTTGCTCATTGCACTAGCTAGGAACTCCATTTTGATGTTAAAAATAACCAGAAAAGAGTGGGAGCCACTTCACAGAGGCAGCCTTGAGATAGCACTGTGGTACTGAGACCATCTGGACACAGTACACGTGACTCAAGGCATAAATGACTTGAAGCAGAATGGACTGATCAAGAAGCAGTTAGGAGACCTTCAAAATGATGGAGGAGTAAGAGGTGGAGATCACCTTTCTCCCCACAAATACATCAGAAATAGATCTACACGTGGAACAACTCCTACAAAACACCTACTGAACGCTGGCAGAAGACCTCAGACTTCCCCAAAGGCAAGAAACTCCCAAGGTACCTGGGTAGGGCAAACGAAAAAAGGAAAAACAGAGACAAAAGAATAGGGATGGGACCTGCGAGGGAGGGAGGGAGCTGTGAAGGAGGAAAGGTTTCCACATACTAGGAAGCCCCTTCACTGGTAGAGATGCGGGGTGGGCGGGGGGAAGTTTTCGGAGCCATGGAAGAGAGTGCAGCAACATGGGTGCGGAGGACAAATCGGAGAGATTCCAGCACAGAGGATCAGTGCAGACCAGCACTCACCAGCCTGAGAGTCTTGTCTGCTCACCTGACGGGTGGGTGGGGGCTGGGAGCTGAGGCTCAGGCTTTGGGGCTCGGGCTTTGGAGGTTAGATCCCAGGGAGAGGACTGGAGTTGGCTGCGTGAACACAGCCTGAGGGGGCTAGTGCGCCACAGCTAGCTGGGAGGGAGTCCGGGAAAAACTCTGGACCTGGCTAAGAGGCAAGAAACCATTATTTCGGGGTGTGTGAGGAGAGGGGATTTCTTCCCCATCTGACCAAAGAAGCCAGAGCACTGACTAAATGAGCTCCAGAGACGGGCGTGAACTGTGGCTATCAACTCAGACACCAGAAACGGGCATGAAACTCTAACGCTGCTGCTGCTACCAAGAATCCTGTGTGCAAGAGCAGGTCACTATCCACACACCCCCAGGAGTCTGTGCAGCACGTCACTGCCAGGGTCCAGTGATTCAGGGACAACATCCCCAAGAGAACACACAGCGCTCCTCAGGCTGTTGCAAATTCATGCTGGCCTCTGCCGCTGCAGGCTCGCCCTGCGTTCCAATTATAACTATGATACCCGTCCCTCCACTGGCCTGCGTGAGCCAGAGCCCTCTAATCAGCTGCTGCTTTAACCCCATACTGTATGGCCAGGAACAGATGCCTGAGGGGAATCTACACACAGAGCTGGGGGCAAAACCAAAGCTGAACCCCAGGAACTGTGAGAATAATGAAGAGAAAGGGAAATCTCTCCCAGCAGCCTCAGGAGCGGCAGATTAAATCCCTACAATCAACTGGAGGTACCTTGCATCTGTGGAATACCTGAATAGATAACGAATGTTTCCAAAATTGAGGCAGTGGACTTTGGGAGCAACTGTAGACTTCGGGTTTGTTGTCTGTGACTGACTTGTTTCTGATTTTTATGTTTATCTTAGTATAGTTTTTAGCTCTTGTTATCATTGGTGGATTTGTTTATTGGTTTCATTGTTCTCTTCTTTATTTTATTACTTTTTAATTTTTTTAATGTAATATTAAAAAAAAATTTTTAATTACAATTATTTTTCCTTTTTTTCTCCCTTTTATTCTGATCCATGTGGTTGACAGGGTCTTGGTGCTCTGGCCTGGTGTCAGGCCTGAGCCTCTGAGGTGAGAAAGCTGAGTTCAAGACATTGGACCACCAGAGACGTCCTGGCCCCACGTAATATCAATCAGTGAGAGCTCTCCCAGAGGTCTCTGTCTTAACTCTAAGACCCAGCTCTACCCAACGGCCAGCAAGCTCCAGTGCTGGACGTCCGATGGCAAACAACTAGCAAGACAGGAACATAACCCCACCCCTTAGAAAACAGGCTGCCTAAAATCATACTAAATTCACACACATCACAAAATACATGACTGGACTCACCCTGCCCACCACAAAGACAAGATCCAGCCCCACCCACCAGAACACAGGCAAGCCTACACAAGCCACTGAACCAACCTAACCCACTCGGGGCAGACACCAAAAACAATGGGAACTACGAACCTGCAGCCTGCAAAAAGGAGACCCCAAACACAGTAAGTTAAGGAAAATGGGAAGATAGAGAAATATGAAGCAGATGAAGGAGCAAGGTAAAAACCCACCAGACCTAACAAATGAAGAGGAAACAGGCAGTCTACCTGAAAAAGAATTCAGAGTAATGATAGTAAAGATGATCCAAAATCTTGGAAATAGAATGGAGAAAATACAAGAAACACTTAAAAAGGACCTAGAAGAACTAAAAAGCAAACAAACAATGATGAACAACACAGTAAATGAAATTAAAATTTCTCTGGAAGGAATCAACTGCAGAATAACTGAGGCAAAAGAACAGATAAGTGTCCTGGAAGATAAAGTAGTGGAAATAACTGCCACAGGGCAGAATAAAGAAAAAAGAATGAAAAGAATTGTGGACAGTCCAAGAGATGTCTGGGACAACATTAAACACACCAACATTCGGATTATAGCAGTCCCAGAAGAAGAAGAGAAAAAGAGAGGGTTTGAGAAAGTATTTGAAGAGATTATAGTTGAAAACTTCCTTAATATGGGAAAGGAAATAGTCAATCAAGTCCAGGAAGCAGAGAGTCCCATACAGGATAAATCCAAGGAGAAACACACAAAGAGTCATATTAATCAAACTATCAAAAACTAAATAAAAGAAAAAATATCAAAAGCAGCAAGGGAAAAGCAACAAATAACATACAAGGGAATCCCCATAAGGTTAACAGCTGATCTTTCAGCAGAAACTCTGCAAGCCATAAGGGAGTGGCAGGACATATTTAAAGTGATGAAAGGGAAAAACCTACAACCAAGATTACTCTACCCAGCAAGGATCTCATTCAGATTTGATGGGGAAATTAAAACCTTTACAGACAAGCAAAAGCTGAGAGAATTCAGCACCACCAAACCAGCTTTACAACAAATGCTAAAAGGAATTCTCTAGGTAGGAAACACAAGAGAAGGAAAATACCTACGATAACAAACCCAAAACAATTAAGAAAATGGTAATAGGAACATACATATCAATAATTACCTTAAATGTAAATGGATTAAATGCTCCCACCAAAAGACATAGACAGGCTGACTGGATACAAAAACAAGACCCATATATACGCTGCCTATAAGACACCCATTTCAGACCTAGGGACACATACAGTCTAAAAGTGAGGGGATGGAAAAAGATGTTCTGTGCAAATGGATATCAAAAGAGAACTGGAGTAGCAATTCACATATTAGAAAAAATAGACTTTAAAATAAAGACTATAACAAGAGACAAAGAAGGACAATTCATAATGACCAAGGGATCAATCCAAGAAGAAGATATAACAATTGTAAATATGTATGCACCCAACATGGGAGCACCTCAATACATAAGGCAAATGCTAACAGCCATAAAAGGGGAAATTGACAGTAACACAGTCACAGTAGGGGACTTTAACACCCTAGTTTCATCAATGGACAGATCATCCAAAGTGAAAATAAATAAGGAAACACAAGCTTTAAATGACACATAAAACAAGATGGACTTAATTGATCTTTATAGGACATTCCATCTAAAAACAACAGAATACACTTTCTTCTGAAGTACTCATGGAACATTCTGTAGCATAGATCAATTTTGGGTCACATATGAAGCCTTGGTAAATTTAAGAAAATTGAAATCATATCAAGTATCTTTTCTGACCACAATGCTATGAGACTAGATATCAATTACAGGAAAAAAGACTGTACAAAACACAAACACATGGAGGCTAAACAATATGCTACTAAATAACCAAGAGATCACTGAAGAAATCAAAGAGGAAGTAAAGAAATATCTGGAAACAAATGACAATGAAAAAACGAGGACCAAAAACCTATGGGATGCAGCAAAGGCAGTTCTAAGAGGGAAGTTTATAGCAATACAATCTTACTTCAAGAAACAAGAAAAATCTCAAATAAACAACCTAACATTACACCTAAAGCAGTTAGAGAAAGAAGAACAAAAAACCTCAAAGTTAACAGAAAGAAAGTAGTCAGAAAGATCAGATTAGAAATAAATGAAAAAGAAATGAAGAAAACAATAGCAAAGATCAATAAAACTAAAAGCTGGTTCTTTGAGAAAATAAACAAAAATGATAAACCACTAGCCAGACTCATCAAGAAAACAAGGGTGAAGACTCATATCAACAGAATTAGAAATGAAAAAGGAGAAGTAACAATGGACACTGCAGAAATACAAAGAATCATTATGGATCACTACAAACAACTATATGCCAATAAAATGGAAAACCTGGAAGAAATGGACAAATTCTTAGAAAAGCACAATCTTCTGAGACTGAACCAGGAAGAAATCGAAACTGTAAAGAGACCAATCACATGCACTGAAATTGAAACTCTGATTAAAAATCTTCCAACAAACAGAAGTCCAGGACCAGATGGCTCATAGGCAAATTCTATCAAACATTTAGAGAAGAGCTAACACCTATCCTTCTCAAACTCTTCCAAAATACAGCAGATGGAGGAGCACTCCCAAACTCATTCTACAAGTCTACCATCACCTTGATACCAAAACCAGACAAAGATGTCATAAAGAAAGAAAACTACAGGCCAATATCACTGATGAACATAGATGCAAAAATTCTCAACAAAATACTAGCAAACAGAATCCAACAGCACATTTAAAGGATCATACACCATGATGAAGTTGGGTTTATCCCAGGAATTCATGGATTCTTCACTATATGCAAATCAATCAATGTGATACACCATATTAACAAATTGAAGGATAAAAACCTTATGATAATCTCAATAGATGCAGAAAAAGCTTTCAATAAAATTCAACTCCCATTTATGATAAAAACTCTCCAGGGCTTCCCTGGTGGCACAGTGGTTAAGAATCTGCCTGCCATTGCAGGGGACACGGGTTCGAGCCCTGATCTGGGAAGATCCCACATGCCACAGAGCAACTAAGCCCATGTGCCACAACTACTGAGCCTGCGTGCCTGGAGCCCATGCTCTGCAAGAAGAGAAGCCACTTCAAGGAGAAGCCCATGCACCACAACAAAGAGTAGCCCTCACTCTCTGCAACTAGAGAAAGCCCATGCACAGCAATGAAGACCCAACAAAACCAAATAAATAAATAAAGTTATTTAAAAAAACTCTCCAGAAAGTAGGCATAGAGGGAACTAACCTCAACATAATAAAGGCCATATATGGCAAACCCACAGCCAACATCATTCTCAATGGTGAAAAACTGAAACCACTTCTTGTAAAATCTGGAACAAGACAAGGATGCCCACCCTCTCCACTATTACTCAACATAGTTTTGGAAGTTTTAACCACAGCAATCAGAGAAGAAAAAGCAATAAAAGGAATCCAAATCAGAAAAGAAGAAGTAAACCTGTCACTGTTTGCAGATGACATGATACAATACATAGAGAATCTTAAAGATGCTACTTGAAAACTACTAGAGCTAATCAATGAATTTGGTAAAGTAGCAGGATACAAAATTAATGCATAGGAATCTCTTGCATTCCTATACACTAATGATAAAAAATCTGAAAGAGAAATTAAGGAAACACGCCCATTTACCATTGCAACAAAAATAATAAAATACCTAGGAATAAACCTACCTAAGGAGACAAAAGACCTGTATGCACAAAATTATAAGACACTGATGAAAGAAACTAAAGATGATATAAATAGATGGAGTGATATATGATGTATTTGGATTGGAAGAATCAACACTGTGAAAATGACTATACTACCCAAAGCAATCTACAGAGTCAATGCAATCCCTATCTAAATACCAATGGCATTTTTCACAGAACTAGAAAAAAATTTTTCACAATTTGTATGGAAACACAAAAGACCTCCAATAACCAAAGCAATCCTGAGAAAGAAAAATGGAGCTGTAGGAATCAGACACCCTGACTTCAGAGTATAGTACAAATCTACAGTAATCAAGACAGTGTGGTACTGGCAAAAAACAGAGGTATAAATCAATGGAACAGGATAGAAAGCCCAGAGATAAACCCACACACACACGGTCATCTTATTTTTGATAAAGGAGGCAAGAATATACAATGGAGAAAAGACGGCCTCTTCAATAAGTGGTGCTGCGAAAACTGGACAGCTACATGTAAAAGAATGAAATTAGAACACTCCCTAACACCATACATAAAAATAAACTCAAAATGGATTAAAGACCTAAATGTAAGGCAAGACACTATAAAACTCTTAGAGGAAAACACAGGCAGAACACTCTATGACATAAATCACAGCAAGATCCTTTTGACCCACCTCCTAGAGAAAGGGAAATAAAAAATAAACAATTGGGACCTAATGAAACTTAAAAGCTTTTGCACAACAAAGGAAACCATAAACAAGACCAAAAGACAACCCTTACAATGGGAGAAAATATTTGCAAATGAAGCAACTGACAAAGGATTAATCTCCAAAATATACAAGCAGCTCATGCAGCTCAATAGCAAAAAACAAACAACCCAATCCAAAAATGGGCAGAAGACCTAAACAGACATTTCTCCAAAGAAGATATACAGACTGCCAACAAACACATGAAAGGATGCTCAACATCACTAATCATTAGAGAAATGCAAATCAAAACCACAATGAGGTATCACCTCACACTCATTGGAATGGCCCTCATCAAAAAATCTACAAACAATAAATGCTGGAGAGGGTGTTGAGAAAAGTGAACCCTCTTGCACTTTTGGTGGGAATGTAAACTGATACAGCCACTATGGAGAACAGTATGGAGGTTCCGTAAAAAACTAAAAATAGAACTACCACATGACCCAACAATCCCACTACTGTGCATATACCCTGAGAAAACCATAATTGAAAAAGAGTCATGTACCACAATATTCCTTGCAGCACTCTTTACAATAGCCAGGACATGGAAGCAACCTAAGTGTCCATCGACAGATCAATGGATTAAGAAGATGTGGCACATATATACAATGGAATATTACTCAACCATAAAAATTAATGAAATTGAGTTATTTGTAGTGAGGTGGATGGACCTAGAGTCTGTCATACAGAGTGAAGTAAGTCAGAAAGAGAAAAAGAAACACCGTACGCTAACACATATATATGGAAAATTTAAAAAAATGGTTCTGATGAACCTAGGGGCAGGATAGGAATAAAGACACAGATGTAAAGAATGGACTTGAGGACACAGGAAGGGGGAAGGTTTATCTGGGACGAAGTGAGAGAGTAGCATTGACATATATACACTACTAAATGTAAAATAGACAGCTAGTGGGAAGCAGCTGCATTGCATGGGGAGATCAGCTCAGTGCTTTGTGACCTCCTGGAGCAGTGGGCTAGGGAAGGTGGGAGGGAGGGAGACGCGAGAGGGAGGAGATATGGGGATATATGTATACTTACAGCTGATTCAGTTTGTTATACAGCAGAAATCAACACAGCATTGTAAAGCAATTATACTCCAATAAAGATGTTAAAAAGTAAAAAATAACCGGAAAAGTAGGCTATATACACCTTGCTTGACACTCAGTGGAAAAAAATTCAGTCATTTGACAATAAATAAGATATTAAGTGTAGAACTGTTAATAAACTTCTTATATTAGAATGGTTCTGGATTTACAGAAAAAATGCAAACATGAGAGGTCTTTTATATCTCACACCCAATTTTCCCTATGATTAACATCTTTTATTAGAATCATACATTTGTCACAATTTATGATCCAAGATTGATACATTGTTTTTTTTCCCTTATGTTTCTTCTCTTATAATGTTGTCTCCTACTTTTGTTATTAGATTAATGTTGATGCTATTAACTAATTTGGGGAAATCCTCAGTCATTATAGCTTCAAATATTTCTTCCGTTCCTTTCTGTCTTCTCATTCTGGTATTCGAATTATACCTATGTTACACTTTTCATAGGTTTCCCACAGTCCTTGGCTGTTTTGTTCTTTTTTTTTTCAGTCTTTGTTCTCTTTGCTTTTCAGCTTTGAAGGTTTCTATTGAGATATCCTCAAGCTCAGAAATTCTGTCCTCAGCCATATCATGTGCTAGTAAGCCTATCAAATGCATTTTTCATTTCTATTACAGTGTGTTTGATCTCTAATCTTTCTTTCTGGTTCCTTCTTAGGCTTCCATCTGTCTGCTTACAAAGCCTACCTGTTCTTGCATGCTGTCTATCCATTAAAACCCTTCGAGTATTAATGATAGTTGTTTTAAATTCCTACTCTGATAATTCCAACATTCCTTCCATGTCTGGTTCTGATGCTTGCTCTGTCTCTTCAAATTGGGTATTTTGCCTTGTGGTATGACTCGTAATGTTTTTGATAGCTGGACGTGCTATACCAGGTAAAAGGGACTGCTGTAAATAGGCCTTCAGTAATGCGGTGGTAAGGTGTTGGGGGAGAGAAAGTATTCTATAGTCCTACAATTGTCTTAGTCTTCAGTGAGACTATGCCTCTGGACTGTGAATTTCAAAAGTGTTTTCAGTTCTTTTCTCCACCTTAGGTGAAAGAGGATGGCTAGAGTTGTTCCAACATCTACTTCATCACTGATTCTGTTTTATTTTATTGATCTTTACCTTTATAATGGGTTTTTACCTTGCATTTTTGTGTGTACCATGTGTTTCTTGCATGCTAAATAATGTGAGGAACATTTGAGTCTGAGATAAATTATATTTATGACTTTGAATATCAATATCTTGCTAGGCCACTAATATAGGGGATTGAATTATTCCAATCAGTAATAGACTTGTGATTGGTTTTGTTTCTGTAATGTTTATTATGGGTTTAACACTTATATCAAAGACATCTATTGTTACCTATAATTGGAGAGTGGCCTGGTTTGCTAGAGTTTTCCCTCAATATTCCTATTCCATCCTCAACTTTAGGACTTTTTGTGTATAAGTTCCTCAGAGAGTATCTTTCTCTTTGTTATTCTTCCCCTGCGGTAGATGGCTCTTGCCTTTACTCAGTGAAGTAAAGCTACTCAGTGAAGCTAGTCTGTTGGAGAAAATGCAGAATCAATGAGAAATGCCTCTTGTGAGACCAAAGAAAACAGGGTATTCTAAAAGCTAAGGATGCCCAGAAATGGAGACTATCTTCACCACCCACTGCCATGTCCAAGGAAATTATATGGCCTACAACTGGCCATAGCCTGAAGGACAGACCTTTTCCCCCTTTTCCATCTACAATACAACTAAAGTCTACCTTGTGGTCCAGAGGGTTTGGTGCCCATCCGCTTTTTATTTCAGGATTTTTTCCTTAGGAGAGAAGAGTTTTGATCAGGTTTTTTGCCTTTTCCCTGGTGGCCGCTTCTACCTTCCTCAAGGCTCATGCAATGTGGATGACTTCATCTAGACTCCCTCCCATCCTTCAAACTCTCGTGCATGTGTCTTGTGGTGTTTCATCATGATAAGCCCAAGTATGGCTAAAAAATCTCCGATATGTCTGCCGCTGTCATGCTAAGCCACGTCAGTCTTTAGCAATGAACTAAGAATTGTAACTAAATTTTTCTTACTCACTTAGAAGGCAGTACTACCTTCCCCTTACCCTCTGACATAAGTGAGCCAGTCTTTGGGCTCCGTATCTCCTTACATGCATCTTTCTTTAGATTTTAGGCTATCTCATCGCTCTGCAATGTCAAATATTTGATGGGTTTAAACATTTTTTTAAAGATTATCTTTCTTTTTTGCTGTTCTTATGATAGAAACACTTTCCAGCTTTCTACTTCTTAGGCATAAAATCGGACCCTTATTTACATTTTAAATTACATTATTTATTGTTGTCATATGCTCCATTTTATATTCTCTTGAGATTTCTTTCATTGTATATAATATACTTTATATTTTAGGTCTACCAAATTGTCAATTGTTCAAACAATCTTTTACAACTTCTCACTCGACAGTGTGGTCCCAATAAAGAAATAATCTATCAATCCACAATACAACTCAGACTTTAATGTGTTTTCTTCCTGCCTAATATCTATAGTAAGTCTCATCTTCCATATTCTTTCCATAAGCACTCTAACTGTATAAATCTCCCAGGCATGTGGATTAAGAAACTGCCATATTTTCTTCCAAAACTAGAATAATTGTATACATTTTAAATCCCCTAATAAGGCATGCGGTCGTCTGTGCTGATCTTTCAAATCTAGACAAATCAGTACTGAGTGGTTTTGTGACAGTTCTTAGTATTGATTCTGCCACTGCAGCTTTGAAAAGTGCTGTTTGATTTTCATTCATTAGAGCTATCTCTGGGAAAGTCTTTTCAGTTGGTTCACAACCTCTCCCTGTCTCATTCTCTCTGCTGAATTTCTATGTTCCCCAGCAATTCTCCAAGATCTATTATAAGTTAAAAATTTACCTAATGGAAACTGCTTCTTTGCAGAAGAAAGCAGGAAACAAATGTAGCAAGCAAAGATAGAACTAAAACTAGAAAAACTGAACTTTGCAACCCCAGTGCAAAAGTTGACTAAGGCTAGGATGCTAAATTGATGTAAAAACTTTGGGGTCTAAATTCTTTGGTAATAATATACTCAAAAGGGAAAAATAAACTTTTACAATGAAACAGTTATGGCAGTTAGTACCTCAACCAAATGTTCAAAGTTAACACGACCAATAGTTATAAATAACAAAGAAAATTGATCAAATAATAAGGGACCTTTTTGGCAGTCTTAAATTTGAAGAAATTACACAACTATTTCAAACAAACTAAATAATGTATATCCTTAGCTAGAAATGGTAGCACCACATGACACCTACCAATCAGAGCATCAGTTTCTGTGTTGCCTTTTATGGCTTTAAGGTTGGAGGGTACAGATGCTTCACCCTCAACTCTTTTACAATCACTGTCAACTAGAGGGCAGTTTAGAGTAAAGCAATGGCAAGTTGGACTTAAAATCTGAAGCTGGTCCATATTTTTACCTGTATTTCTCTTACAAGGTATATTGTTTAGTTGATTAACAGAATTAAAACTTACAAATGTATGTGTGTGTATATACTAGTAGATGTATATATACATATATACACACACACATATAAAATACATCTACTAGTATATATACACACATGCATAATCACATATATGTATGCATATATATGTGTATGTATATATATATATATATATATATATATATATATGGAGAGAGAGAGAGAGAGACTATGTACACACACAGAGATTTTTTTCAAAATCACAAGGTGGAGAGTAAACTTAAAAATTAGTCAAACTCTATGAACTGAATGTCAAAATTTATATAATCAAACATGGAAAAACACCAGGAGTTACATCTTCAAATGATCTGATACACATATATATGGGTGTGTACATATTTGTGTGCATATATATGTGTTTGTACATATGTTTGTGTATATGTGTATACATATAATTTCCCCCTTCCAATTTTTCTTTCTCTTCTTTTCTGAGATTTTAATTATACAGATGTTTGACTGTTTTGATATTATCTAGCTAGTCTCCATGCTCTGTTCATTGTTTACACTATTGTTTTCTTTTTGTTCTTCACATTGGGCAATTTTTATTGCAGTATCTTCAAGGTCACTTTATCTTTCCTCTGCCATGTCCTTTAAGCTGCTAAGCTCATCCAGTAAACTTTTTATATCCGATATTGTATTTTTCAGGTCTAAACTTCCCATTTGCTTCCTTTCTATCATATCTATATGTCTGCTGAGAATTTCCCTTTCCCTTCGTCAGGAGCATATTGCATTAAATTTTATTTGGAATAGTTATAATACCTACTTTAACATGTTTTCTGATACTTTCAATATCAGGATCTTCTTTTCATTGGTTTCAATTTATTTTGTTTTCTTTTGAGAATGATTTCTATTCACTCATTTTTTCATATATCAGGTAATTTTAGATTGCATTCTTGAAATTATGGATATCAACTTGTGGAGAGAGGGGATTATTTTATTTTTCTCACTTGAGACTTGTTTCTTCTGCTTTAACATTCAATTATTTTAATTGGACTTGAATCAGAAACTGTTTCTTGGGCTACATCTTTGGTCTCATTTCAGATCTTTTGTTTTTAGCTGAGTTTTATTTTAGTCTGTTCCAGACGTGTGGTTGAGGGGTCAGACAGAGATATAGTGTATAGAATTCGAGAATTTTTGGCTCTTTTCCTTTCACAATTTTCCCTTTTCTTTGCAGCAACCAGTGACTCCCTATATTCAGTTCTCTAATTTTTCAGGCCACAAAACTGTGGACTTCCTACTACCACTGCCCCCTCATATGCTGCACCGACAGTGCATGACCTCAAGGTAAAATCCACAAAATGTTGGAAAGTACTTTGTAAAATTCCACTCCTATGAACATGTAACTCCATGAGAATCTGCTTCTTTTTGTTCACCAATGCTGTTTTTTGTTTTATATCCAAGTTTTATAGTGGTTTCCTTTGGAGAATCAGTTGGGTCACATCTTAATCATTAACAGAAGTTTAGATCCTGCCTATACTCTTTCCTGATTACATAATATGTCATATTGTTTTATGTTTCAGGCATTTTAAATGCTGTCTCCTTTGCCTGAAATGCTTCAGTCCTTTACTTCATTGTCCTAATGTCAGTTAATCTTCAAATATCAGATTGTTCTTTTGATCAGATTGTCGTTTCTTTTCAATAATCAGCAGTAGCCCCCCCCCCACTTCTAAAACTGTTTTATAAACACTGGTTTGCTTAATTTCTCATATTAAAATATATGCATCTTAAAATCTAAGTCCATATTTTAGCATTTCTTTATATCTCAAGGTCTATCCAATATATGTTTGTTGGATGAATGAAAGGACTGAGATGAGTGAAATTAAACTGAATCATTCTCTGTCCCCCTCCATTGCCTCTTGTTGATAGAAAATTTATTTGGTGAATGTCTTCCATCTGCAACGGAGAGAATTTTCAAAATTACAAGAAAATGGTCATGGAAGCCAGATGAATTCTAAGGTTAAATGGAAACACATTGTTAAATCGAATTAAAGAAAAGAATGTGAGGAGGATGGTATTTCTGAAAGATATTCAGAACTTGCAAAATCATACTAAATGTCTCAACAAACACTTCAGCTGTCAGGAGTAGTATCCCTAGAATTAATTGATGAGCTATGCACAACCTGTTTGCTACATTATTCACCATAGAAGGAATAAGTTAATGAATAAATCATAATGCAGAAATAAGGTTTTTTTTAAAGCTCCTAAATGTGGTTATGATCTAAGAAAATACTTATTTAAATGGATTTTTATTTTCATTTTCTGAATTTTATTTATTTATTTTTTATACAGCAGGTTCTTATTAGTTGTCTATTTTATACATATTAGTGTATATATGTCAATCCCAACCTCCCAATTCATCCCACAACCACCAGCCCCCCACCCTACCCCCCACCCCGCTTTCCCCCCTTGGTGTCCATATGTTTGTTCTCTACATCTATGTCTCTATTTCTGCCTTACAAACCAGTTCATTTGCCATTTTTCTAGATTCCACATGTATGCATTAATATGCAATATTTGTTTTTCTCTTTCTGACTTACTTCACTTTGTATGACAGTCTCTAGGTCCATTCACATCTCTACAAATGACCCAATTTCTTTCCTTTTTATGGCTGAGTAATATTCCATTGTATATATGTACCACAACTTCTTTATCCATTTGTCTGTCGATGGGCATTTAGGTTGCTTCCATGACCTGGCTATTGTAAATAGTGCTGCAATGAACATTGGGGTGCATGTGTCTTCTTGAACTATGTTTTTCTCTGGGTATATGCCCAGTAGTGGGATTGCTGGGTCATATGGTAATTCTATTTTTAGTTTTTTAAGGAGCTCCATACTGTCCTCCATAGTGGCTGTATCAACTGACATTCCCACCAGCAGTGCAAGAGGGCTCCCTTTCTCCACACCCTCTCCAGCATTTGTTGTTTGTAGATTTTCCGATGATGCCCACTCTAACCGGTGTGAGGTGATACCCCATTGTAGTTTTAATTTGAATTTGTCTAATAATTTGTGATGTTAAGCATCTTTTCATGTGCCTCTTGGCCATCTGTACGTCTTATTTGGAGAGATGTCTATTTAGGTCTTCTGCCCATTGTTTGATTGAGTTGTTTGTTTTTCTAATATTGAGCTGCATGAGCTAGTTATATATTTTTGAGATTAATCGTTTGTCCACTGATTTGTTTGAAAATATTTTCTCCCATTCTGAGGGCTGTCTTTTTATCTTGTTTATATTTTCCTTAGCCGTGCAAAAGTTTTCAAGTTTCATTAGGTCCCATTTGTTTATTTTTGTTTTTATTTCCATTACTGTAGGAGGTGGGTCAAAAAAGATCTTGCTGTGATTTATGTCAAAGAGTGTTCTTCCTATGTTTTCCTCTAAGAGTTTTATAGTGTCTGGTCTTACATTTAGGTCTTTAATCCATTTTGAGTTTATTTTTGTGTATGGTGTTAAGGAGTGCTCTAATTTAATTCTTTTACATGTAGCTGTCCAGTTTTCCCAGCACCACTTACTGGAGAGACCATCTTTTCTCCATTGTATATCCTTGCCTCTTGTCATAGATTAGTTGACCATAGGTACATGGGTTAATCTATGGGCTTTCCATCCTGTTCCATTGACCTATATTTCTGTTTTTGTGCCAATACCATATTGTCTTGATTACTGTAGCTTTGTAGTATAGTGTGAAGTCAGGGAGCCTGATTCCCCCAGCTCCATTTTTTTCCCTCAATATTGCTTTGGCTATTTGGGGTCTTTTGTGTCTCCATACAAATTTTAAGATTTCTTTGTTCTAGTTCTGTAAATAATGCCATTGGTAATTTGATAGTGATTGCATTGCATCTGTAGATTGCTTTGGGTAGTAGAGTCATTTTCACAACATTGATTCTTCCAATCCAAGAACATGGTATATCTCTCCATCTGGTTGTGTTATCTTTGATTTCTTTCATCAGTGTATTATAGTTTTCTGAGTACAGGTCTTTTACCTCCTTAGGTAGGTTTATTCCTAGGTATTTTATTCCTTTTGTTGCAATGGTGAATGAGAGTTTTTCCTTAATTTTTCTTTCTGGTGTTTCATTGTTAGTGTATAGGAATGCAAGAGATTTCTGTGCATTAATTTTGTATCCTGGAACTTTACCAAATTCATTGAATAGCTCTAGTAGTTTTCTGGTGACATCTTTAGGTGTCTCTATGTATAGTATCATGTCATCTGCAAAGAGTGACAGTTTTACTTCTCCTTTTCCAATTTGTATTCTCTTTATTTCTTTTTCTTCTCTGATTGCCATGGCTACGACTTCCAAAACTATGTTGCATAATAATGGCGAGAGTGGACATCCTTGTCTTGTTCCTGATCTTAGAGGAAATGCTTTCAGTTTTTCACCATTGAGAATGATGTTTGCTGTGGGTTTGTCGTATATGGCCTTTATTACGTTGAGGTAGGTTCCCTCTATGCCCACTTTCTGGAGAGTTTTTATCATAAATGGGTGTTGAATTTTGTCAAAGCTTTTTCTGTATCTATTGAGATGATCATATGGTTTTTATTTTTCAGTTTGTTAATATGATGCATCACAATGATTGATTTGAATATATTGAAGAATGCTTGCATTCTTGGGATAAATCTCACTTGATCATAGTGTATGATCCTTTTAATGTGTTGTTGGATTTTGTTTGCTAGTATTTTGTTGAGGATTTTTGCATCTATATTCATCAGTGATATTGGCCTGTAATCATTTTATAGTATCTCTGTTTTTGGTATCAGGGTTAAGTTGGTGTCATAGAATGAGTTTGGGAGTGTTCCTTCCTCTGCAATTTTTTGGAAGACGTTGAGATGGATGGGTGTTAGCTGTCATCTAAATGTTTGATAGAATTCACCTGTGAAGCCATCTGGTCCTGGACTTTTGTTTTTTGGAAGATTTTTAATCACAGTTTCAATTTCAGTGCTTGTGATTGGTCTGTTCATATTTTCTATTTCTTCCTGGTTCAGTTTTGGAAGGTTATACCTTTCTAGGAATTTGTCCGTTTTTCCAGGTTGTCCATTTTATTGGCATAGAGTTGCCTGTAGTAGTCTCTTAGGATGCTTTGTATTTCTGTGGTGTCCATTGTAACTTCTCCTTTTTCATTTCTAATTTTATTGATTTGAGTCCTCTCCCTCTTTTTCTTGATGAGTCTGGCTAATGGTTTATCAATATTATCTTCTCAAAGAACCAGCTTTTACTTTTATTGATCTTTGCTATTGTTTTCTTTGTTTCTATTTATGCTCTGATTTTTATGATTTCTTTCCTTCTACTAACTTTTGGTTTTGATTGTTCTTCTTTCTCTAGTTTCTTTAGCTGTAAGGTTTGATTGTTTATTTGAGATTTTTCTTGTTTCTGAGGTAGGATTGTATTGCTATAAACTTCCCTCTTAGAACTGCTTTTGCTGCATCCCACAGGTTTTGGGTCGTTGTGTTTTCATTGTCAATTGTTTCTAGGTATTTTCTGATTTCTTCAGTGATCTCTTGGTTATTTAGTAACGTATTGTTTAGCCCCCATGTGCTTGTGTTTTTTACCCCATGTGTTTGTGTTTTTTAGGTTTTTTTTTTTTTTTCCCCTGTAACTGATTTCTAATCTCATAGTGTTGTGGTCGGAAAAGTTGCTTCATATGATTTCAATTCTCTTCAATTTACTGAGGCTTGATTTATGACCCAAGATGTGATCTATCCTGGAGAATGTTCCATGTGAACTTGAGACGAAAGTGTAACCTATTTTCGGATAGAATGTCCTATAAATATCAATTAAATCTATCTGGTCTATGGTGTCATTTAAAGCTTTTGCTTCCTTATTAATTTTCCGTCTGGATGATCTGTCCATTGGTGTAAGTGAGTTGTTGATGTCCCCCACTATTATTGTGTTACTATCTATTTCCTCCTTTATAGCTGTTAGCATTTGCCTTATGTATTGAGGTGCTCCTACGTTGGGTGCATATATATTTATAATTGTTATATCTTCTTCTTGGATTGATCCTTTGATCATTACATAGTGTCCTTCCTTGTCTCTTGTAACATTATTTATTTTAAAATCTATTTTATCAGATATGAGTATTGCTACTCCAGCTTTCTTTTGATTTCCATTTGCATGGAATATCTTTTTCCATCCCCTCACTTTCAGTCTGTATGTGTCCCTAGGTCTGAAGTGGGTCTCTTGTAGACAGCATATATATGGGTCTTGTTTTAGTATCCATTCAGTGAGCCTGTGTCTTTTGGTTGGAGCATTTAATCCATTCATGTTTAAGGTAATTATTAATATGTATGTTCCTTAGAGAAGTTCCTTTAATATGTGTTGTAGAGCTGCTTTGGTGGTGCTGAATTCTCCTAGCCTTTGCTTGGTTGTAAAAATTTAATTTCTCCATCAAATCTGAATGAAGTCCTTGCTGGGTAGAGTAAACTTGGTTGTAGCTTCTTCCCTTTCATCACTTTAAATAATCGTGCCACTCCCTTCTGGCTTGTAGAGTTTCTGCTGAGAGATCAGCTGTTAACCTTATGGGAGTTCCCTTGTATGTTATTTGTCATTTGTCCCTTGTTGCATTTAGTAATTTTTCTTTGTCTTTAGTTTTTGTCAACTTGATTACTATGTATATTGGCATGTTTCTGTTTGGGTTTATCCTGCCTGGGACTCTCTGTGCTTCCTGGACTTGGGTGGCTTTTTTCTTTCCCATTGTAGGGAAGTTTTTGACTATAATCTCTTCATATATTTTCTTGGGTCCTTTCTCTCTCTCTTCTCCTTCTGGGACCCCTATTACATGACTGTTGTTGCATTTAATGTTGTCCCAGTGGTCTCTTAGGCTGTCTTCATTTCTTTTCATTCTTGTTTCTTTATTCTGTTCTGCAGCAGTGAATTCCACCATTGTGTCTTCCAGGTCACTTATCCGTTCTTCTGCGTCAGTTATTCTGCTATTGATTCCTTCTAGTGTATTTTTCATTTCAGTTATTGTATTGTTCATCTCTGTTTGTTTGTTCTTTAATTCTTGTAGGTGTTTGTTCTTTAATTCTTCTAGGTCTTTGTTAAACATTTCTTCCATCTTCTCGATCTTTGCCTCCATTCTTTTTGTGAGGTCCTGTATCATCTTCACCATCATTATTCTGAATTCTTTTTTGGAAAGTTGCCTGTCTCCACTTCATTTAGTTGTTTTTCTGGGGTTTTATCTTGTTCCTTCATCTGATACACAGACCTCTGCCTTTTCATTTTGTCTTTCTGTGAATGTGGTTTTCATTTCAAAGGCTGCAGAATTGTAGTTCTTCTTGCTTGCTTCTTCTGTCTCAGGGTTTTTAATCACTCTGTGATAAAAATTTATTTTGCATGCATATTTGTAGTAGACTTGTCTGTTTTGGTGCTGCCTGATTTTTCTAGTTTCAGCCTTGAGCATCAGTATAGTTCTTTGTAGACTCCTATAATTATAAATGTAGTCTAAAGATTACTACTGCCTCCAACAATACAGTAGTTTTTAGACAATGCCTTGTTTCTAATACTCTTACTGAGAAATTTATTATTTGGGTTTTAAAGTGATGACTAGTAAGTATTATATAATAATATTAATTTGAAGTATATTTCAGGAGATCCTCTGTCCCATATTGATTATAGTAAGGAAAAGAATAATAGATTCATGTTTTGTTTTTTTTTTTTCACTCTGCTGTGCGGCATGTGGGATCCTACTTCCCTGACCAGGGATTGAACCTGCACCCCCTTTACTGGAAGCGCAGAGTCCCAACCACTGGACCGCCAGGGAGGTTCTAAGAGTCATAGATTCTGATAGATATAGGGTTTGTGCTAGTTAGTCTTGTAGATATGGACACTTTTAAAATATGGTTTATACTCAAGGGGATTATACTCTGTTTGGGTGATGGAATATACATAGCATATAAAATATTGTCCAGTTATGGTAACAATAGAGATTACATTGACAGAAAGATTGGAAGGTTGAAGGATTTCATAGGATGATGGATATCATCTGTTACCTATCCATAAAGGATATTAGCGTTGAACATCATTTTTTATATCAATGCTTTTAGATAAGGTACGTTATCTTCGGCATTTATACTTGTTATTTATTTTTAAAGTTATTTCATTTAATTTTTTGTTTTTGTATCTAGAGTGACTAGAAAAGTGTTAACTACATAGCTTTTACATGAGAGAATTTTGTTTGTAGTATTAGTTCTGCTCTTGTAAGTTATCTGAGAAAAATGTGGCAAGTGGTAACTACATATCTTTTTTTATTATGGAATTTTTGACATATTAGTTCTACATTTGCAAATTATCTGAATAATCAATAACCAAAATATATTATTTGAAATGCAGTAGCAATTAACATATTTTATCAACATAATTATATTTCCACTGATAATTATAATGTGTAAGAACAAAAATGACTTAAAATATACATATAAATTAGATATTCATTAAACGAAATCATCCAGTCATAAGAGATATCCTTTTCTAGGTCCCATGGTGGATAAGAATCTTAACTTGTCTGCCAGGAGGACTGAAATCTATAGTTATGGTCAATAATCACATCTGGCCCAATTTCTTACAATACCCATATAAGACTGCTTCAAGGAATTAAATAAAGTAATACTTTATTGGTGGCCATGTTGAAGAGAAGAAGTCACCATAATACATTGATATGTAATGGGTACTTTGTCTTAAGAAGCAATAACAGCTAAAACACATTTTCTAAATAATTCAGGCATGAGGACATGTCAAAGTTTTATTTTACCTTGTTCTAAGTTATAAGGCCTCAAGCTGGTAAATTCAAAGATTTAGTCTTATTAGGGTGATTTTATAAACAAGGTAATGCCACAACTATGGAGTGACCACAATAACTTGTAACTACAATCACCTGTTTTGTTAACACAAATAATTTGAACTTTGTTTCAGTATTTATAGCAGGTATGTAAGTGACAAGAATTAAGCTGTGAACCCGTTGTAAATGTAGACATTTTGGTGAGTCCTCTGAAGTTGTATTTTAGAAAATAGCAACCTAGGGTATATCAGGCAGTCAGGTCTCTTGTAGAGAAGGTACTCTGAGAAAGTGAATCTGACGATCTGAGAGATATGAAAACATGATATAAACATGGAATGTTACAATGTTCAAATCCCTGACTACAGCTGTGACTAGAGCCACTCCATTTTTGGTGGTCCAGTGGTTCACCAATTTAAGTCAGTCAATCTCCTGTTCCGTTTTGTTTTGTTAGAATGTATTTGATTTAATTTTCTGCTATTTGTAACAGAAGTATCCTAACTAATAGGACAGGAATTCTGAAAACTTTTGCAAGTTTCACAAGACTCAACATAGAAAGTTCGGGACATCAAAGGAGATAACAAGGAACACAAGATGGAAAGGTAAAATCATGGCATTTGCAAACAAAGTGTTTCAGTGACACTTTAAAAACCAAGAAGAAGAATATCAGAAATTGAGTTTCTATTTTCATTGAAAAGGAAATGGACATTTCATTTTTATTTCTTATTTACTCTCTTCAATAGGGTAAGCTCAGTTAAGAACTTGACAAAATTTGAACACATTTCAGACCCCAGAAACCTTGACAAATGTTGAAATAAACTGATGAATGTCCTCTATTATATTTATTGTTCATAAGAGTTAAAGACACCTACACTAGAGGCAGTTTACAAAAGACTGAAATATCATTGTGCCTAATACAGGCAATACTGCAAACTTATTGACAGTGCAAAAAATGACAGGCAAAGAAAAAATTTTGACTTCAATTATGCCTTGGGCTGAGCGATATCAAGTCTATTACAATCTCATGATTTGGAGGTTCTTAGAGATTACTGTGTTGTCATCTCTCAAAGTCATTCTAGAAATGAAACAAATCAAGAGGAGCTAGGGTGAGGACGATAAAACCATAGTTAAGTTTGCCTAAGTTTATAAATATTTATCAAAGATTCTATCAGAATTTAAAAATAAAATGTTCATATTAAAATCTTAAATATTTTAAGAAGTTGATTTCTAGCTAAACAAATTTAGGTCTATTGTGACTGTTTTTTAAAAATGTCTTTACAATAATATTATCTCTGACAAAAAAAATAAAGGTCTCTTTTGAGAAGGTTCAGCTTAGAAACAAAAATAAAAATTGCTCTTTTATATGCTGACAGGTTACCTAGAAGGAGTTGCTTTTTATACCAAGCAACTTGATTATTTTAATGTTTACCATTTTAGTTAAGTTAGCTTCTTAAATATTATACAGTCTTTTGATTAACATGTCCTTAAACCTGGGTTCATGGAAAGGTCACTGGTAACAATTATAAACTTTAAGAGTGCCTTAGTGATGGATTTTTCTGCAGCTGCTCATCACCAGAGGAGTTCTATTTCCAGAAAAAAGGGAGTAGTAATTAAGAACATAGAGTCCTTCAGGGCTTCTACTATAAGCCTAACTCAGCCTTGGTGGGGATTAATGTAGATTCTTGCTGTAATTCCTAGACTCCTAATGCATTCAATTATTCAGATAGTGCTAAAATATGACAGAATAATCTTTAGAAAATTTTTGTAGCAAAATGTGTTGCATCCTATTAGTAAGTCCAGAGAGAAAAAGCAATTTTGAAAATTGGTTAATTATACATTTTGTGAAAAGCTCTGACTGTTTACATCGCAACTACATGCATACAATTTGTGATTGTACAGTGATGTAATGTAGTTTAAAAGTTCATAAAAATAGTGCTTTTAAAGTAGTTTTAAAAGTATTAGGGAATAATAAGAAGCAAACATTCATTTGATATTCAAAATAATTAAATGTTCAGGGGATAAATAAATAATACATTTTCAGAAACTACTTTAAAACTTTTTATACATGTTTATGGAAAACATTCAATACCTTGAAAACATGATAGTTATATACCAAAAAGATTAAACAAAACAAACTGAGGTAACTATTCAGAATATAATTTGTGTGTGACATTTGTTTATTAAAGTCATTATATTAATTGTTACTTCAAAACAGCACTTAATTATTTTATTTATAAATTTATGTCCTGTGATGACCATTTTGTAATTTTAATAAAATGTATAAAAATATAATATTCCTTCAAATTTCATTGATGCCTCAATGTGCATAAGGAGTTATAAGTGTGTTACCATTATTTGGATAACTTTTCAATTGTCTCAATCATGATGTTCAAACACAGATATAAGAATTCATTAAAAAGTGGCATAAATATGGTCTTGTGATAGCTCCTCAAAATTATCAGATTTAGCTTTAGTATTAAAAATTTATTTAAAAATCCACATGTGTTAAATAGATGTTATGGAAGAAATTTTCACTTATGGGGAAGAAGTCATTCTGGATTATACATGATTAGGCTTGAACTTTACGTTAATTAGAACAGTCTGTCTGTGGCCTGTCAAACATACATTGTACATATGCTTTAACCATTAAAGAAGAGAATGCATTTACCAGATTGTTTAGTATGTCCATTTTGAAGACCAGGAATAAATGCCCCCCGCCTTTTCTATAATGCCCATGCTAGTACTCCTTAAAAGATAAGGTTCCCTTCCCAGACATCAAGGTCATGTTGACTTGCTGCATACATGCTAAACTGTCACTTTAGAAACTTGAAAGAATGTACCCTGTCATATTTGATTTTTGTTCTTTGCTCTGGCAAGGTGTAAAACTGTTGTTCAGATATCCAAAATGGAGCCGGTTGGCCATTGTGGATGTGGTTTCAGAAATACTCCTGCATCGCTAAGAACTTGAATATTCTGAACTGAATCAAATCAAATCAAGGACACTACTAGCTGTTTTCCAAACAGTATCTGTTAGCAGCTGGCAGCTGCAACCTTATGGTTTCAAGATTTCCCCTTCTAACTATAGAACAATTTCAGACCCTAACCAATCCTTGCTTAACAGATATTCTTACTTCTTGCTGGCTCCAATCCTAATTCTTGACAAACAACTTATGTAACTTTGTGGTTTTTGCCTATATAAGCCTCCTCAATTTTGCAGTCTGGCAGAACACAGTTCAAGTGCTTTTTGAATCTGTGTCTCTTAGGCTATAGTCCTCAGTTTGGCTTGAATAAAACTCTTTTCTATTCTTATTACAGACTGTTTATAAATAAATTGTGTCAACAGATGTTAATACAAATTTTTATATTTCAATTTGTACTCAAAATCTGTCTTCCCCCACAGAATCTAAGTGGCATGAGGGCAGGTTTTCTTTTTCTTTTTTTTCTGTTTTTGTTTTCCTTTAATTGCTATATACTCAGAATAGTGCTTGGCACATATTGAGTACACAAATATTTTTGATACAGGAAATATTTTTGATACAGGAAAATTTAAAAATCTGATTTTTCTAAAAAGAACTTTTGAATCTGTTTAAGCCAAGTTGAAAAGTCAAGTATAGAAATATAAATACATTTTATAACTAAATATTCATCAACCCATATGAAAAATTATGTACTCCTAAAAGCAATAATGTATGATAATTAAAATATATTGCCAACATTCAGACCTTACATTTGTTTAAAGGACCTGCCTATTTTTTCTTATTTAATTAATTGGTTTTCCAAATTTTTATTTATATAAAAAATAATAAACCTATATAAAAATTTCTCTCTATGCGATCTTTAGCAATGCCCTAGTAGGAAACATCATGAAATTCTGTATCTATGAGTCAGTAACTGATTCTGCATCCCTCCCCCACAAAAATATCTTGCTGTTCTTTTTTTCTTTTTGTGGTACACGGGCCTCTCACTGTTGTCGCCTCTCCTGTTGCGGAGCATAGGCTCCGGACGCGCAGGCTCAGTGGCCATGGCTCACGGGCCCAGCCACTTGGCGGCATGTGGGATCTTCCCGGACCGGGGCACGAACCCGTGTCCCCTGCATCGGCAGGCGGACTCTCAACCACTGCGCCAGCAGGGAAGCCCCCTCTTGCTGTTTTTTAATGGACAATGCCATCTGAATTTCTTGTTTGCCATTTTAAAATAAAGTAATAATAATAATTTTATATATTTTTCATAATATATACGTTATACTCAGTTTTGCATGACTATAACATAATATAATAAATCAGTATGCTTACAGTTCATTTACAAATGAGGAAGTTGAAGCAGTGAGTTATTTAGATACATTATAAAAGGCAAATAGCAACTAATTGGTAGAAATGAATTTAGAACCTGCAGCTATCAGAAAGTATGATTTAAAAATGATGACTATTCAACATAATAAAGCCTATAACATACTAAATCAATGCTACAGTTTAACAGAGCTATTAGAAACCTTCCATCTTCATCTTTATATTTCACTGATACTCTCTTTTAATAATAGGTCATCTTTAAAGTATGAATATATTTTTAGTCATCTCCTAATACTCTACAAAAAGAAATAAAATCTGTTAAAGAAATTCCCTCCAAAATAAAAGGAAGTTTAAAACTTCAAGCCTCATTCCTAAAATATGGTAGACCAAGAAATATGCAGAATTACAATATCACATCTACCACCACATTAATTTGGATAGTTTCATACCATACAGCATTCCTTGAAATATTATTTTTAAAATATATTAATAATGGAAATAAACCATATCATGATCAGTATTTCTCTAGCATGTTACAGAGAGATGTGAATAACAAGTGTCCCCTTTATTAAATACAGCTTTTGTGAGGATTATATTAACGCTCAATAACTGATACATCAGTTACTTGCAATAAATATTAGAAAGAGTTGTCAGCACTTGCTGTATCTATATTTTCTGTTATCATTATTGCTTGCATTACTTTCACCCAAAACAATACACATGAACTTGTATTATTATGTTGCTAATGTCCTCCCTGATGCTAAATCCAAATTCAATTTTCATTTTACAACCTCACTGAACCATCAGCAAGTAAACTAATTAACCTAATTAGGTAATGAGCAAAACTCAACCATGCTTGATCATTTTCTCCTCTTTGTAACATTGGGACCTAAGAACACCATACTCTCCAGCTTCCCTCTGTGGTAAGCAGAATAATGGTTCCCCTAAGGATACCCATGTCCTAATCCCCAGAATCCGTGAATACATTATGTTACATGGCAAATATAATTGTTTTCTAATAAATGGACCTTAAAATAGGGAGATTATGCAGGATTATCCAGATAAGCCCAATGTAAGCACAAGTGTCCTTTAAATGTGGAAGAGTAAGGCAGAAGAGTCAGGGTCAGAGCAAGAACATGTGGGAAAAAACTGACTGGCCATTACTGGCTTTTAAAATGGAAGAGGGATATGAGCCAAGGAATTCAGGTAGCCTCTAAAAGTTGGATTAGGCAAGGAAACATTCTGCCTTAAAATTGCCCAAAAGGAGTGCAGCCCTGGAAACACAGTGATTTAGTTCATAAGACACATTTTAAACTTCTGACCTTCAAAACCATAAGATAATAAAGTTGTATTGTTTTATCTACTAAGTTGTAGTAATTTGTTAAAGCAGCAATAGAGAACAAATAGACCCTCCTCCCTAATGACCACGGTTTCTCAATCTTCTTTGGTGATTCCTTCTTATCTCCTATTCTGTGAGCCAAATGAAAATCTGTGGACCACTTCTCTTCCTTACTTAAATTCTCTTCCACTGTTTTTATCCAGCCTTTGGCTTTGGATACTCTCAACACTCTGAAAAATACTGCTATGGGTTGAACTGTTTCCTGTCCCCAAAATATGTTGAACTCCTAACTCCTGATACCTGTGATTGTGACCTTATTCAGAAACAGATATAATCATGTCTTTGCAGACGTAATCAAGTTTTGATAGGTCATTAGGGTTGCTCCGAATACAGTATGAATGGTCTCCTTACAAGAAGAGGAAAATCCCACGTGAAGACAGAGAAACACAGGGAGAATGTTATGATGATGACACAACCAGAGATTGGAGGGATGCAGCTATAAACCAGGGAATTCCACTTGCAGAAACTAAGAAGAGGCAAGGAAGCATTCTACCCAGTCTCAGAAGGGGTGTGGCTTTGATGACAGCTTGATTTTGGACGTCTAGCTTGCAGAAAGGTGAGATAATAAATTTCTTTTTTTTAAGCTTCTCAGTTTGTAATACTTTGTTATGACAGCCCTAGGAAACCAACACAACTACCAAACTTACAACTCTAATAGTAACTCATTCTCTGAAAAACAGATTTCTCCATCCAAGTGCTTACTGATATTTTGATCAGGAAGTTGTATAGGCATACCTCATTTTATTGTACTTTGCAGATATTGCTTTTTATTTTTTTAACAAATAGAAGGTTTGTGGTGACCCTGAACTGAACAAGTCTATAGGATCATTTTTTCCAACAGCATTTGCTCACTTTGTGTCTTTGTGTCACATTTTGGTAATTCTCGCAAAATTTCAAATTTTCATTATTATTATATTTGGTGGTCTATGATCACTAATCTTTTTGTTACTACTATGACTTACTGAAGGCTCAGATGATGGTTAACATTTTTTAGGAATACAGTATTTTAAATTAGGGTATATACTTTTTTTAAGACATAATGCTATTGCACACTTAATAGACTACCGTATAGTATAAACATAACTTTTATAAGTACAGGGAAACCAAAAAAATATATTTTACTTGTTTTACTGCGCTATTCACTTTATTGCAGTAATCTGGAACTGAACTGGCAATAGCTACGAAGTATGCCTGTAATGGATTATTTCTTTGCAACTTGGCATCACCAAGATTCCCTTCTAAGGTCCCCTCTGTATGGTGAGGAACAGCTAAGAACTATATTTTCTGGCATCTATTTCCCTCTATGCTTCTGGGATAGGATTACCAATGAGAAGAACTCACAGAATATTTAGATGGTAGAAAAAAAGGAAGGTTATTATTCTCTCATGGAAGTGGCAGCCAGATGTATGGGCAGACAAGAGAGTCAGCCAGATAGGCGAGCACTTGAGATTCACCTGCTTTATTGCTAAGGACTGTGACAGTGCAAGGTTTATCAGTAAGTCATGAGATTTGAAACTTTCCCAGTGAATAAAAACTACGGGTTCAGTGCTTTAGTGTCCATTTGCCTGCCTTAGCCACAACTTCCTTGACTTTCAGTAGTGATTACCTTGGCCACTGCACCCTAACTTCCATCTCATCCAACAACACTATACATTCTAATTTCTATATCGAATGGAGTTCTGAAGCAAATTTCTGTTTTCCTGAATGAACCCAAACCAATTCAGGAGCCCAAAAAGCATCTCATCTTTAACATGCCCTTTGCTGATCCCAAAATACTCCCGAGCTCAGTTAATAGAAGCCTTATCTGTTTAGGCCATCATGCCACAAATCCTGAAACCATCCTTGATTACTGTCTTTCTTACACATTCCATTCCTAATTCATTATCAAATCCTATTGAAACATACAACAGAATCTGAATGCTTCTCACCACGTTTTCACTGCCACCACACTGGACTGATTTTATTCACAACAGAGTGTGGAGATATTCAAACCTACAGAACCTCTTGAAACAGTGGAAGTTGTAGTGAAAGACAATTAGCACAGATGGGTACATTCATTTGAGAAATGGACCAAACAGTAAACCAGTTTGTTTGCCAAAGAGAAACAGTGAAAGACAAGTGGAAAAGCCCTCCTATGGTCAGAACAAGACTAAACCGCTAATCTCAGGAACTTTCCCTTCTAAGTGCTCAAATTTGATTGGATTATTCCCTGAGGCACTTTATGTCCCAAGGCATTATTGAAAACATTAGAGCAATCAGCTTGCAATTAATGGAATTTAACAGCTGGTATGGTCAGGGAAAGTGACAGTCAAAAAAACAAAGGAACAAGGATAAAAACAAAACCAAACAGGACTGAAAAGAACTTTGTGAAGTGGAGGTGAGCAGACAGCCTGATCATGGCCATTTAACAGGAAATGTTATCTGTGGTCAGCCAATTCTAGGAATGAGCTGTTAAGTGGTAATGTTCTAGGCCATACTAATTGTTGAAGCTTGGAGTCAAGCCAAAATCGGGAGTTTGCGGGAGGAAACTTCTGAAGATTCGCTAAAGCTTGACTGAGTCAAGTCATGAGTAAGTTATTAGTAATAATAAGCACCCGGTCAAAACTGAGACAGTTCATACATCAGTGAGTTGGCAAATTCACACCCCGGGAACTAAAGATAATCGAGCAATCTGGAAGAGACTTAATTCATTTATGTTAAAATGCTCTCAGAGACATTTAAGAAGTTAGAAATGAAAATACAGTAATACAGAATATCATGGCTAAAAACTAATAGACACTGTAATGCAATAATTCGCAATATCATAAATAGAAGCTAGATTTGATAAAGGACCAAGTAGAATTACTATCAAATAAAGCTCACAGTCTCTATAATAAAAGAACAACTTAAAATAAGTAAGTTAAACAATAGTTAAAGAGAGGATTACTGAAATGTCTTAAAAATAATGATGATAACAGAAAATAACTGGAATCTACATAACAGGTAAAGGATTACTATCTACATTACCATACTATGTATATTATTATATCAATACTATCTAATATATTTTTAATGTTTTAAAAAGAAACAGAATATAATAAAAGTAGTATGAGATAAAAGTGAAACTCAAGAAAAGAAAATGTAAAAAGTCAATAAATATATGAAAATTATAAGAAAAATGAAAACAAAATACCATTTCTCAGTTACTATATTGGAATAAAAATTAAGACATTGTTTAAAACTATTAGTTAAAATTTGGGAGAATAAATCATGTCAAACACAACTTTTAATGGAAGGTGACTGTTGCCACACTTGAGGAGTAAGTTGGCATTATCTATTGAAAGTTTATATGTGCATCTTTGCCCTGGCATGTCTGTTTGTAGAGGAATTTAATTAAGAAAGTTCTCTTTAAGTCTGTGAAAGTATATGCAGTGTTTATGATAGCAAAAGCATTCAAACAATCTAAATTCTTACACTTAGAAAAATTTTAAGCAAATAGTTTTTAGAATATACTTAGACAATAAAGTTTAAAAACCTGAAGGTTTTTAATGAACTTTTTTTTGGCCTGTAATTTGTCTGACTTCCTCTCTATATACATATTATCAAGGAAAAAAAATCAGTGGGTTGAACTATTATGATCCTTTTGAATAAGAGAGTCACAGAATATATCTTAACTGGAAAACATTAATAATTATAGTAATAAGATTTTTTTCCCTTATTAAAGTTATCATATATCCATTTAAGACCTTAAATATTAATGTAGTGGACAATGTTTTATCTGCTATGGTCAGTAAGTTGAAGTGCTCATTTTAGGATGTCTGTATCTAGTTATAAGACCCAGAGAAGCCAACTCTAAACCTGAAAAGCCTTTAGAGCCCTGAAAACTGGGTTATTTGTCAATTTAACATGAAGGGCATATTTTAATAATGCAGAAGTCAAACTGAAAGATTCAATGGGATGGGAAGTCTAGTAGGAGTATATTTTGGAATACTATCTGATTTTCTTTTTTGTGTCTTTTTGGCTACTGCATTGAGATAACTGTACTGTAAAGAAATAGTTTTTTACATCAGGCAATAGATGTTAAAAAATTAAGAACAATATTTTTGTATTGAGGGAGATGGCAATGCTGAAGGAAACTTACGACGTGAAATTTGCCTAATGGATGCAATGCAACCTAAACTTTCCAAATCTGTTCATTCTTTTCCAAGTAGGTAGAGCTAGAGGATCAAAAGGAAAAAAAAAAAAATCTTCTATGTTAGTGGGTCCCTGGGTGGATAGAATTTTGACCACACTGCCCATTAGTTCAGAGAGGATGAGAGAAAAGAAATTTATGGCAACTCTCCCTGTTACAACTTGATAGATGAAAAAATTCCACTAACATAAAATATCTAAATGACACTACAAGGTAGAAAGTGTCTTAAGTGCCTTAGCCAGTCTCAGTAAGTTTCCTTTGGGACAATGAGATCCTGAATCAACCTAATAATCTGGGTTCCATGATACCCACTAAAGTATAAAGAAAAATTGACATAATTAAATAGGCTAAAATGCATAAAAGGCCTTGTTTTATAGAATGAAGAATGGCATGTCTCAGTAACCTGCCTGTAGCTGTAATTGAGGACTCTGAGAAAAGATGGCCAAATCTGGTGATGGCACATAGATAGATAACCATCTAAAACTATACTGTTCTGCCTTCTCCCCACACAAACAAATGCCTCAATAGTGTATAATATTTAGGACAGTATTTGGAAAGATAGCACCCATTCAACTATCTGAAAATTATTTTTTAACTGGAACTGGGTAAGACAAGGCACTCTTTAGAAGATACTTCAGAAGAACTAAAAGTAATAAAATCTTATAATCAGCCATTTTTTATAGATGACAAAAGTAAAGTATGGAAATATTACTTCCTTTTGTTCCCCCAAAGAAGATGGATTGATCAGTAAATAGACTGTAAATCTATCAGTTGATCTACTGATCTATCTAGAATTATATATGTAAATCTAGATTATGTATATGTATACACATAGTCAAGTCTTTCTGAATTCAGTATATTTTCTTATTATAGCATACTGCTGCCAGTCCTGCTACCCTCCCCATAAGAAATTTGCTTTTATTGTTTTGTAAGGTAAATGAACTAGTTTCTCACATGCAGAGTTTGCTTATTCTTCTTAACACAATTCAGAGTTAATGATCCCAAATAATTGTTCACACTTGTTCTGGGACCATCAAAAGAGACTTTTCTGTCTGGGAATGAAAATGTGTTTGCATGTATATTGGCTGTATTGATATTTATATGCCTCTTGAGGAAATGTTGCATGGGGGCTGGGAGCTGGTAACAATGAACTTTAGTCATATTTTACAATTCAGAAGTCCAGTTTTTCTAATGATAATAATTATTGCCACCATTTTAGGAACACGTTTTATTAGGTTCTGTGCTAACAACTCACTGGGAAAGTATTATTAGCTTTCTCCTTTAGAAGAACAAATTGAAATTAAAAGGAGATTATATCACTTGCCTAAGATCACCCTGTTAATAAATGACATAGATAGAATAAAAATCAGGAGGGTATCCTTAGCCTTTATACAACACCATTTCAGTGTAATATAATTCTATGTCCATAGTTCTATTTTAAAGTTTCATACCACTTTAATTCATTGATATTTTCCATATTAATTGAACAAACCCCAAGCTTCTAACTGCCTTCTTGAGACTAAACTGCAGGGAACTAAGAGCAGAAGACCAGTTAAGGGAATATGACAATAATCAGAATAGAGATGTTTAGTTCCCAGGGAGGGATTGGAGCTCTGCTCTACAGACTGTTTTTCTGAAACAAAATCCCTAAGCCACAGTGCTTGCTGCTGGGGGGTGGGAACAATGATGTGCTTCTTTCTGAGTGATGTCCCCACTTTAGGAACTTGAGTGCTCAGTAGATGGAGAAGGCAGCAGCCCCAGGTCTCTCTGGCTTGCCTATCATGACGTGGAACACCCACCCTGTGAGTCAGAGCAAAGGTGATCAGGACCCCAGAATTCTCACTGGCACTGTGCCTCGGGCGGATCTTCTGCCTCATGAGTGGGAGTTCAGTGGAAAAATGGGACCTCCACCTCTCAGCCACACTTACCAAGAACTTAGCAACAAGTAGCTGGGGGCAGGATGAGACATGTTGTCTCACCCCTCGTGGAAGCACAACCCTCTTACTGGGTTCTGTGAAAAGAGAGGGAGACCTATGTTTTTGGCTGAACCAGTCTGGAGTAGAATTTTCATCTCACAAAGATGGGATGAGAATGGAGAGCATGATACTTGGTTCAGATACCACAGTCTCTCATAATTCTTACTGAGTTTTAGTATATTCTCTTGAATAAATGTTTTTGCATTTGTTTTATGCCGCTAGAGGCATTTCCAGAGACTTTTTTTTTCTTTTTAATAATTTTTACCAGTTGTGCTGAGAAGCAGGTCCATGGAGCTCCTCAGGCTCTAATACCAGAAGTGCCCACTATGTTTATTTTCTTTAAGTTTTAAAACTAATAAATTTATTAAGAAAACAAAAGAGAACATCTTTGTGGCTTAAAATAGAAAAATAGTTCTGCTGGAGAACAAAAGGAAATGTAAACCAATGAAAATTATAAATTAGATAACATTAAATTAAAAACTGATAATCAACAGACAGGAAAGTCAAAGAAAAAGAGATACTTATTAAGCAAATATAAAGAACTCCCACAATGCAACAGAAGGCAACAAAAAGTGTGCTCCACAACAACATATATTTACTTTTAAAATAATGTTTTGTCACTTTGGTCAAATGGATAGCCAAGAATTTCTTACTGACCTATGATTTATTTAAGCAAATGTTCAGAACTTCTGGTAACTTTTAACATTTTGCCTCTCTCAAAGCAAGTTCTACGTGATATATTTTGTGCATAAAACTGTCTTTGGCATTTTCTAGAGTCCTGGAAAATTACAGAGGATTTGTTCTTTTATCATGTAAAAAGAGAGGTGCTAGAAATGACTAGGTTTTTTTTGATATACTGTAAAATTCATGAGAAGTGTTGTCAAATCTGAAGAGATACTTAGCCTTCTCCAGGTAATATTTGTGTAAATAAATTATTATTAATATAAATATCTCAGAAATTGTATCAGGGTCCTAGAATTTTATCCATGTCCTCCGTGTCCATGGTATATTTCTATTAGTCAGAATCCTGTGTTGTTTTGCCAGATATTGGACAACAATATAGCATTGTCAGTCATAATTTCAGTTATTTTTAAAAATATCAACTTGGTCACTATTTAACCTCTTTAATTTGAATTCAGTATATTCTATGCTTATTGTTTGCACTTGGAGATATATATCACTTACTTATGAAGTTTTATTAATTCAAAGAAGTTTTGGACCTACTCCAGACTTAGTGAATGCGTTTATTTAATAATCTTAATATAGTCTTCATATATTCTAAATATATTCTTCGTATATTCATAATACATTATGTCCTGGGATTGCTGAATGTTATGTTTTAAGATTTTTATCTGTAAAGATCATGTTCATTCATTTTCATACATTAGAGGTAATACCTAATCTTCTTTGAAAATAGGATTAATAATTATGTTTATTAGATATTTTATCTAAACTGTTTTGAATTAACTTTGTTTTTCAAATTGTCTTGTCAGTTACATTATTGTTTTTAATTTTTATTAGGGTATAGTTGATTTACAATTTTGTGTTAGTTTCAGGTGTACAGCAAAGTGAATCCGTTATACATATACATATATCTACTCTTTTTTAGATTATTTTCCCATATAGGCCATTACAGAGTATTGAGTAGAGTTCTCTGTGCTATACAGTAGTTCCTTATTAGTTATCTATTCTATATATAGTAGTGTGTGAACTCTCATTAGTTCTTTAACTTTTAAAGGTTATCAGTAAGCTAACCACAGCCATTTTAAGCCTTTTGTCATCTACACCTAGTTTTTGTTTTACTCCTATGCTTGCCTAAAAACATTTTCAAGTCAGCTATAAGCCAGATCTTCAACAAGAAAAGGACTGTTTTAGAGACCAAACAAGAAATTACTATACCAGCCAAGCACTCTTGGACAAGACTTCTGATGGATTAACTTAAATAATTTTGAGACAATAGCAGTGGACTGAATCATGATATCTAGAATTCTGGTGTATAAAAAAAGCAGATGAGATTATGAGAATGCTAACCCCAAATCAAGGAAAACAAAAATTAATTACATAGGAATGAATAAACTGATTGATGAAGGATAATTATGGTTTTGTTTGAAATATTGCTGATGATTTAATGTTTTATTCTCTGGACATAAAATACCCCTTCTTTATTCTTTTAACTATTTTACACATAAACTAACACATAAAATTTAGTAGACTATACTTTTGTAAACAGAGATAAAACATTTTTCCTTTCTTTCTGTTTAGCACCTCTTAAATTTGAAATCTCTTATAAGTATTCTTATTTTCATGGCAATATAATTTGTATAGATTCTGTCCTTGAGGACAATAAGAGTCTGTACTGCTTGTTAACTAGAAACGTTAGTTATGCAGTCAAGGCTTTGAATGACATCATATCTTAAAATGTTGGTCACTTAATCAAATATGACCATCACTTTTAAGTAGCTAAGATTGACTTAATGGAGTCATCGCATACAAAGCTTTCTTAGGAAAATGGCTTGGTATCTGGGTTCCTAGCTTTTCAGGTGGGAAGGTCACTTCCTGTCAAACCCAGGAATCTTAGGATATTTGGGGGACCCTGAGAAGAGAGGAATTCATGCAAATCTATAGGTTTTGCAAATAAAGTAAAAGGGGCTCTTGGCTTAGTTTCCTCACCTCAAGAGGATTATAGAAGTGCAATCTGAGATTTCTTATATAAACTTCCAGCAAAGCAAACTGAAGTAAATTTTTGTAGGGTAAATTACCATTCTTGTTGCACATATATAAATGATGAGGCCAAATCTAATGAGACCAGCCTTATTTTGTGATCAAGAATAACCATTCTTCGAAATTTTCTTTGATAAAAAGGGCGGTAACTGTTGAATAACAATTGTATATTTCAGTAGAAAATCCTAGGGGATTAAGGAGTACAAACTACTATGTATAATATAAATAAGCTACAAGGATATATTGTACAGCACAGAGAATAAAGCCAATATTTTATAATAACCATAAATGGAGTATAATCTTTAAAAATTGTGAATCACTATTTTGTACACCTGAAACTTATGTAATATTCTATATCAATTATACCTCAATAAAAGAAATTGTAAAAAGAAAATCATAGCATATTTTTCTAGTTTACATTTCCTCTCCCAATGTGGAAAAATCAGTTTTGTTACCCACCTCTAGGTCGGGCTGAATGTTGTCAACTTACACAAATTGTCAACCGTTACCAAATTTTCGATTCTTCCATTTTCCTCCAATATCTGGCTACAAAATCTGTAAACAAACTAACATTTTAAATTTTCCTCTCTGCCTCCTGACTTGGTGTCTCTGAGAACTAAAACCTAACTGTCTAATGTCTTACTGAGGTCTAAGAAGCACTGCAAGCTGAAGATCAAGATTTGATGTATACCTTGAAGAACTCATCATCGTCACAGACTTAGAATGGACAACTTCTTTTGCTTGGTGTTATTGTTGTGTGAGCCATTTAAGAAATTCACTGAGTCTCCAGTATTTCCCTTACTTTGCTTAAGGGAATGACATGTCTGTGGGTAATCTTAGTGAAACCATTGACACTATCACCAAAGAACTACAAAAACTCAGGGTAGTCTTTCAAATTTGTGTGGCAGTGGACATAATTCTAGCTTCCTGTAAGAACACTTGCACAATGATCAGAGCAACTGCTTTACGTATATTTTCCCCAAACTTCCTTGGTGTCTATGCTATCACAGAAACCATTCAGACCACAATGTGGGAAATCTGTCAGATTGCCACTGTCACCCTCTCTCTGCCATCTAAGGACACTTTGGTTCTGAAATCTCACTTTCCCTCAAACTTCTCGAATCTTACTTCTTGGTTGTACTCACTTATTCAATCTTTAGTAAGCATTCTTTTTATTATATTCTTTGCATATCTGTTGTCTAGCCCCTGATATTTAAGGCCCTACAACAGTTGTCAGTCTGACAATATGCTCAACAGCTGACACAACTTGTCCTTCAAAGCCAACAGAACACAAAGGTTAGCCCATCCCTGAAAACTACTTTGACCAGTTTCAACCTCATGATGACTCCTGTTCTATCCCTAACAGTGTTAAGGGCAGACTTTATCTCAAATCACAGGAGGCACTAACCAAGTGCTCACAGTTGAGTGTAACTGAACCAATGACTTGGCTTGACTAAAGTTTAATCAACTTCTCTCCTCCCCTCAGGCCCCTGAATTTGGTTTAACCCAGGTTTATGAAAGCACTAAGGTGCAGAACACCCCCTTCACAATTCCTTCTCAGAATCAGCTCATTAGAGAGGAGAATATTTTCTGTTAACCTACTCCATTGATGCTGTATGTTCACCCCCAGCTGCTTGCCCCACTTCCCCACAAAGTTCCTACTTACCCCAATTACCCCTTCCTATTAAAAGAAACCCTTTTTCTGTATAATTTTGAGACACTTGCAGATCCTGAGATCAGAGTGTTCTCTTTTTTGAAATTGTCTTTCCAAATAAAGTCTCTCCTTACCTAAGTCTGGATTTGTTTTATAATTGACAGTTGGCAATAAGTTTCTATGCATGCTTTGTGATTGCAGCATGTAAGTTCATTAACAAGGGTTCTCCATTCATAGATAAGACAACTATGCTCAGCTCCCAGCTTTATAAGTTGATCAGTTTTAGCTATAACCATGCATGGGTCTGATCTCCATACTAGTGTTGACCTAAAGAAACAGACTGCCAGATATTTCTCCAGCAAAGATGGGTTCATTTGGGATCAGGAAAGAATTGCAGTTTGGGGTCTACAACCGTGGTGAGCCATGTGCAAGTCCCTACATGGCAAGGGAAGGAAAGTACTTTTGCAGAGGGGAAGGGAAGTTGGGAGGGCTGTAGTAAAAAAAAGTGTCCATGTCTTTTCATTGGCTGAATCCTTGCCAGGAAAGAAAAGGAATCGTTTTTCTTCCTAGTAGGTTCTGCTCTCATCACATGGCTTGAGAGTTTTGCCTTCTGGTCTCCTGACTCTATTTAATTGAGGTTTCTGTTTTATCAATTTTTTACACTAGTTAAGCATCTAAGCACATATCAGGTCAAAGTATATCCAAATGCTGGGACTTCCCTGGTGGCACAGTGGTTAAGAATCTGCCTGCCAGTGCGGGGGACATGGGTTTGATTCCTGGTCCGGGAAGATCCCACATGCTGTGGAGCAACTAAGACTGTGCACCACAATTACTGAGCCTGCGCTCTAGAGCGCACATGCCTAGAGCCTGTGCTTCGCAACAAGAGAAGCCACCGGCATGAGAAGCCCACACACCACAATGAAGAGTAGCCCCCGCTCGCTGCAACTAGAGAAAGCCCATGCACAGCAACAAAGACCCAACGCGCCCCCCCAAAATAATAAAATATTTTTAAAAAATGAAAAAATCAAAGTATATCCAAATGCTAATACAACTTTAATTCCAGCTTACCACTGTGGCTTTGAGTTCTCTTTTTTGCTAGCATCTGGATATTCCCCTTTCTTGTTTTCAAGCATATATATATATATATATATATATATATATATGTATGTATGTATACATATATATATATATATGTATGTATACATATATGTATATATCTGTAAATTGCTTTTGTTTTCAACATTTCTATATTTTTGAAGTAGTAAGTCATCATAAAACATCAGTTAAATATACTGTAACAAATGGAGTTACTTTCTGAAAGTTTGTAAAATAATGTAAACATTATGTCTGTTAAAATAATACAGTTGAGCTCTACGAGTGGGAATAGCAAGAAATATAGTTTATATTGTGCTGTTAAGTGAAAAAGTGCATTAAAAAGTAATATTTATAACATGATTCCTTTTTGTTAAAATATATTTTAATTGTATTTTTATAGGTATTAATATTGGATGAATACATATGAAACTATTAAGAATGGTTAGCTTTAGGAATTAGGATTAGAATAGGACTAATAGTTTTTTTTCTCAGAAGCCTCGGTTGATGTCTTTAAGATGGTTTTAATTTCCTTTTATTTCTTTTCTCTTATATCAGTGAGCAATTATGTTAGTGCTTCTAAAAGATACATTTATAGATTATACTGCCTAGAACATGAATTGTAGAAGTATTTCAGTAAACCTTATCTTCAATGTGTCCTTTTAGAGAGTTTTTAAAAATACTGCTGTATTGTTGAATTGCATTTAAAACATGCATATATTTTGTGATTAAAGATGAATATTTCAAAGTTGCTATGAGACTACATTTTAAGTGTTCTCACCACAAAAAATAAATGTTAATTTTGTGATGTGATATAGATGTCAGCTAATGCTATGGTGGGAATCATATTGTAATACATAAATGTATCAAATTAACATGTTGTACACCTTAAACTTACACAATGTTGTATGTCAATTATATCTCAATAAAAATAAAATTTAATTTAAAATATTTTTTTTCTGTGTTTTTATTTCTGGGCAAGAAAAGTAAGTGATGAAAAGGGAACATCTGTGCACTGTTGATGGGAAAGTAAACTGATGCAGTCACAATGGAAAACATCATGGAGATTCCTCAAAAAATTAAAAATAGAACTCAATACCAGAAGATCCTGCAATTCTACTTTTGGGCATATACCTAAAGGAAATGAAACGACTATCTTGAAATATCTGCACCCTCATATTCTCTGCAGCATTATTTACAATAGCCAACACATAGAAACAACCTACATGTTCTTTGACAGATGAATGGCTAAAAACTATGTGATAAAATATATAACATTTTATATATGTGTGCATATGTATATAATGTATAATGTACATATATAATAAATATATACAATGGAACATTATCCAGTCATAAAAAAGAAGAAAATTCTGCCATCTGTAACAATATGGATGGACCTTGAGGGCATTATGCTAAATGAAATAATCAGAGAAAGACAAAATCTGTATGACCTCCCTTATAAGCAGAATCTGAAAAAACTAAATGCATAGATATAGAGAACAGATTGCTGATTGCCAGGGGGAGGGTAGGGGGTAGACAAAAATGGGTGAAGGTGATCAAAAGGTATAAACTTCCAGTTATGAGATAAATAAGTTCTGGGATGTAGTTTATAGCATGGTGACTACAGTTAACAATACTGTATTGTATATTTGAAAGTGGCTAAGTAGATCTTAAAAGTACTCATCACAAGAAAAATAGAAAATCTGTAACTATGCAAGGTGATGGATATTAACTAAAATTGTAGTAATCAGTTTGCAATTATACATATATCAGATTATCTTGGATACCTAAAACAATTAAAATGTTATATGTCAATTATATCTCCATAAAACTGGGGGAAAAAAGAAAAGGAAAGTAAAATTACAGGGAATTTTGATTACAAATCTTAATGTAATAAAAAATATTAGCCAGAAGTTCCTATCAGCACATTAAAGGAATAATACATGGTGACCAAGTGAGATTCATATTAGTGATGAAAGTTTCAACATTAGGAAATCTAACATAATTTACCATTTTATAGTATAATTTACCACTTTAATAAATCATAAAAAAAAGAAAAGAAAACTAAGTGAGCAAAGACCCTCAGAGAGATCATAAGATCCTGGTCCCATAGCAGGAAAATAAGTAAGAGCATATTGCCTTGAGTTAGGAGAGACATTTTTGTTTCACTTTGTTTTTATTTTTCATTTTGTTTTTTGTTTTATCTTAATTAGTCAAACAAAAGGTTTCTTATACTACAACTCAGTTTCATCAGTTTGTGAAACATTCCTGTCCTTACAAAACTCCCTGGCTAATGATGGAATAAAGAATAATCCACAGAGTGTATAACTCCTCAGGTCTTGTGAATGAGCCATAAACTTCAGAGGTCAGAGGTTGAGTCACGCGGTGCAGAGTGAGTAGTTTAGAGCAGGGGTCCCTAAGCCCTGGGCCATGGCCCACTACCAGTAGGTGGCATGTTAGGAACCAGGCCACACAGCAGGAGGTGAGCAGTGGGTGAGGGACCCAGCGAAGCTTCATCTGTATTTACAGCCGCTCCTCATCACTCACATTACCACCTGAGATCCCCCTCTTGTCAGATCAGCGGCGGCATTAGATTCTCATAGGAGCGCAAACCCTACTGTGAACTGCACATGTGAGGGATCTAGGTTGCCTGCTCCCTATGAGAATCTAATGCCTGATGATCTGAGGTGGAGCTGAGGTGGTCCCAACACCCCCAGATGGGACTATCCCTAGTTGCAGGAAAACAAGCTCAGGGCCGCCACTGATTCTGCATTATAGCGAGTTGTATAATTATTTTATTATATATTACAATGTAATAATAATAGAAAAGTGCACAATAAATGTAATGCACCCGAATCATCCCAAAACTACCCGCCCCCCAGTCCGTGGAAAAATTGTCTTCCACGAAACTGGTCCCTGGTGCCAAAAAGTTGGGTACCGCTCGTTTAGAGGATCAGAAGCTTGATGACACAGAGAGACTAGTTGGCTATCTTTTACATAATTAAAAGGTGTTTTATTAATATCACTTAAAGGTCACCATGCACATTCACAGTGTTGTTGTGGTTATTAAATGGGGTTTCTAACATAGCTTAATGCCTCAAAACATGCTTCATTTTCTTCCCAGGTATCAGTACCACCAAAAAAGGGTCTATGGGGCTTCCCTGGTGGCGCAGTGGTTGAGAGTCCGCCTGCCGAAGCAGGGGACACGGGTTCGTGCCCCGGTCCGGGAAGATCCCACATGCCGCGGGGTGGCTGGGCTCGTGAGCCATGGCCGCTGAGCCTGCGCGTCTGGAGCCTGTGCTCCGCAACGGGAGAGGCCACAACAGTGACAGGCCCGCCTACCGCAAAAAAAAAAAAAAAAAAAAAAAAAAAAGCGTCTATGAAATTTCATAAATCAGTTGGTATCTGAATTGATGTTTCAGAGATAAGCCAAGCTTTGTCAGGAGAATTCTAAGTACCTTCCATGAGAAGAAACCTGCTTGTGCAGATGGAAGAATGTGAGATGATATGGAATCTTCAGGAACACATAAGATACACAAAATTCCCTTAAGGTGGGGTTAGTGGGTTTAGCTTGGGATTTCAGGAGATGTGGATGATAGGCAAAATATGAGGCAAAAGATAATCAACCTGTTATGACATGCTAATATTTTTGTGCTACATTCTGCATGTCCCTAGTTCTAAAAAAATAACGTATAGAAGATGGGTTGTGGACATTTTCTAAGTTTATAATTCATTGGTTTAGGATGTGTGCATTTTCAAAATTTCCAGTTCGTTGTTCTAGGTTGGAAACTAGAAATCTGCTTTTTTGAGCAACTCTTGAAAGTTGAAAAAAAATGTGTGATATATGTGCATTCATATATTAAAACTAAGCTTTAGTTATAATAACATTTTTAATATTTATATTTTAAAACCTAAATTAAAAATATTTAATATGACCAGAACCATTTAGGAATATTAAACAAAACATTAAAAATTCATACAACCATTTTCCAACATTCACAGGCCTTAATAAAAGCCAAGGATGGGAACAGAAATCAAAGTTGCTGTTCTAAAGTAGTTTAAAACACTTTCATGCCTCTTATTCTTATCACAACTTCAGTTTAACAAAGATCTGTGTTTGGGGAACACAGGTAGTAATTCTGAAGCTACTTCAGTAAAGTGATATAAAATTTCCCAAATTTTATTGATATAATGTCTACTACAAATGATCCATAGGTTTTTCATTTGCAGAATCAGAAACTGTTTTAGTGAAATGGTGCCAGGTATATCATGCTGAATAACACCAAGGAAATAATTTGACTCTTCTAGGTTTGAGTTCCTTTTTTCCTAAACAACAGAAAAAAAGTTGAAAGACATGATCTTTAATATCCCTACAGCAAGAGACAGTGATGCTTTAGTTTCATTACAAATAGTAAATATAAATACCTGTGCATAAGTAAACAGATAACCAGGTGACTGTGAGAAAGGGGGACGGGAAAATACAATAGGATGAACAGGGATGTGATTCAGGGAAGAAGTCATGCAGATTGTCCTAACAACACAAAAAGTAGTTATGAACTTATTTAAGTATTGGAAACATACTGAACCTAGGATATGCAGATACACACCCTCCCTTATTTTATAATACACTGCCAAACTAAAAATAAATCCTAGAAAATGTTATAAAAATATGGTAATCCAAAGCAGAAGATAACCTCATGACAATTGGAAGAGAGGATAGGTAAGCCCTATGACCTATTTGATAGAGCTGGGGTTTAATAAAGTACCTATAGAGGGCACGAAGTATGACCTTGGGCCTAAAAAATGAGGTTGGAAACTAGAACCAAAATCAGTGCTGCAAAACATAGTCCAAGACAGATTGTTCTCTCATGAGAATTACACTAGAGAAAATCTGCACATGGACCTAGGAAAGTAACAGAAAGTCTATCATGTGTCTTGATGCTGGGAGATGGGAGAAATGTCTCCTATGAAAAATGTAATTCCTGAATGTATTCCATATACAACTGAAGGATGAAAATTCATACTGACTGCATGTTATAGGAATTCAGGGAGGAGAAAAGAGAATGCAAAATCTGGTCCATTTATAGTAAAGTCACTGCAGCTCCGCTCTCCTCCCAAAAAAGTCCATAAAACCACTCACTGCTTTGGAAGGAACTTAGAGACTATAAGAGTCAAAAGTAACAAAACACACTCCAATCTACTGAAGATAATTGTATTATCTGAAATTACAAAAGACACAGATATCAGTCATCCATAGGGGGATACACCATAAATAATAAATTGGATTAAGAACAACAAAACAACTTATGATGAGAGAACAAGCTGAAAAAGTCTATAAAATTATTTGCATCAAATGTATAAACAAATATATAAAAAATAAAATCATAATCAAAGGACAGGAAAAAATATGAAGGGGCAAAATTTTTAAAAGAAGTGAATAGGATAACTAGAATTATTAAATGTGATTTTTGAAATAGAAAAACAAAAATTCAATGGAAAACTTAAGCTAATTTTAGAGTAAAGAAGACATTTCAGGAGTACTAGAAAACAGATCTAAAGGAATTGGCTAGAACAAAGCACAGAAAGAGGGACAGAAGATTCTGCAGTATTTAATTGAGTATAGTGGCACCAGAGTTCTTAAATATAAAAGTCCAATTCTATAATAAATTAGAGAAAATACAGTAACCCTCTTTCCAGGGCCATGATGTGAATATTTGCAGGACCACATTCCATATTCTACCATATATAAATGGTGCCACGTGGAGTTGTGCAACGCATAACCTACATGATCTTATATAGAGAACTTTCTTCCATTCCCTCCCTCCTATGCTATTTCTAACATTTTATTTTTAACCCAAATAATACAATATTTGCACAAGTAGTATAACAAATTAAATTATGAAATTATTTCAGTCCAGCTCCTACAAAATGTCAGCTTAAGAATTCCTAGAACTCTGTTTATAGGAATTCTTAGACATTCTTTTAGATGGTTTCAGTTCCCACTGAAATTATTTAGGTAAATTACAAGTTAATGTTATGATTTCCATTTTGATGATATTCAATTCAAAAAGTATTCATTTGATAAAAATTTTTGTGTCTTTAGTATATTTAGTTGAATGCACCGTGTTTGTTGTAATATTTTCTTCTTTATAAAAGGATTCACTGGATGAATCCCACTTTCTTTCTGTATGCAGTTCCAAAAGAAAATAATGCTCCTCATTCCCCAAAATATATATGGCTTCTTTTGTCAGAGAGTAAATTGTCTGGAATTGGGAAAGTCAGTTAGTTCTTTCTGTCACTCCAGCTGTCCTTTGAGTCCGTTATTCTTTATTGAGAAGGCTCATTTCCCTTCGTATTTTAATGCAATTCCAGAAGTCATAACAATAGCTCTCTACATTTGATATGATAGAATAATGATCTCTTCCACTTTCTGCTTCAGTGTCATTCAATAAATTTAAACCTTTAAAAAAATGTATTCAGTGTGATAGGAAAGCACTTCAGTAGAAATGTTACTAATGTGTAGTAGATATTCCAATAAATAAACCTTTCCTTATTCTCCAGATGTGTTTTTTATTCTGCATTACTATTCACAGTAAACTACAGACTAGTAAAATAGACAGTACAGGTTTAATGATTAATTAAACTGCATTGCATTGACATTCCCTAAGCCAGTAAGCTCTATATAATTGATTTTCTTTCAGAGGTCAATGTGAAACAGCAGTTTGAAAGTGACATCTTCAAATAAATTCTGATTGTTGACCCTTGCTGTAGCTGTCTTTCTGTATATCATTGGCTAAGGCATTAAACCTGTAAGTTTCTTCACCTATATTACATGGTAAGAATAATGATTTTCTACCAGAGGATTGTGAAGGTAATTGTTGACTATACAACCTTTAAGACCCTATAGAATATTGATGCCTAGTTTTTAAAAATTCAGATAAAATTAATATATGCCTATTTAATGATCACTGAATATATTTTATCTCAGTGTATACATATACAAGTTATCCTGTAAATTATATACATTATTGAGGTTAACTCTTCTAAAATACCAATGACTTAACTGACTTTAAATGTTAAAAGAAAACTTACAGATTGATAAATAAACAATATATTATAGTATTTGAAATGAAACGTAATTTTCCTTCAACCTTACGGTTTGCATTTACCCTGTAGTTTCTGTGTCTTTACCAAAAATATAGTAGCTTACACTGCCAACATATTCTTGAAGTATATGTGGTTTATACTTTATTGAATATTTAAAAAACTGAGAGCATGTTTATATTATGTCACAATTATTGTAATGATATGTTTGTGTGATGCTGAAGCTCAGTGGCATTTTCCTGGGACAAATGCTCTATAATTTGGAACAATTAGGAAATCCAAACAACCTAGAGAGATTTGAACAGTGGATTAAAATAGGAAAGGAAAAATGGATGGTCAGGCTGTAGCTTAGAATCCCATTGTCTGGCTTTTCTTTAAGGAAAAAACGATCAGAGGAGGCTAGTTGCTTCTCCTAGTTCTAAGGTATGTAAGGAGTAGGCTATAAGGCAGAAAGAACATATAGTGGGTAAAACGGGATGTTCTATTCATTGTCTTCATCCAACTTTCTCCTTCATCCAACCATTTTTGTCAACAGGCTATACCCTGAAGGCACTAGGGTCACAAGGTCTGGGGTGTAGTAAATAAAAAATATTTCAAGGAACAGAAGCTAGGAGATGATAACTCCTGTATGAGGTGATCCAAAAGTGAAAATAGTTAAAGGGAATGGAGATGGTGGGATTAGCAACCCTAGTATGCAGACCTTTTCATTGGTGCTTATGTGGCAACACCCTGTCCATGTCCTATTGCTTCCTGAAACCCAAAGTGCCTCTGATAACATGGGGTATAGAGGGAGCGATAGGCAGAGAAAGAGAAGGTCCACAATTATCTCAGAAGAAATATTGACACAAATTCATACCAACAAAGGCAAAAATCTGAGCCAGTCTCTGACTAGATATGAATCATGATAGAAAGGGTCATTGAGTACAATTTTCAGAGGAAGAATTCAGAATTTTATCTCCCACTTCAGAAATCCATTGCTCTAATATCACTTTGATATAGTTGTAACTGAAAAAAAAATGTAGGGACAGCTTCATCATTCTATTACTGGGTACAAGCTTGTTTTGGAAAGCATGCTTCAATCAATCTGATTTCTCTGATCACTTCATCAATAAGACCAATCCAGTTAGAGAGGCAAAATAAACAAAATAATTTGTTTTGTAAAAATGGATACTCAGTCCAACCAGCAAGCTAGTAATATGGCCATAGATGAGACCAATGCCATTTTTCAGGATTACCTTATATCTTGGATCTGCCTACTTATTTTTGCAAACCCTGAGCATGTTTATGATATAAAGGGAAGCTTAATTTTTTATGAACATATAGTTTGGAAATTGAGAACTAAGCCTTCTCCCAAAACAATAGCTATTAATTGTAGTTGAAGGAACGAATGCTAAACTTATCAGCATGGAACAGCTATAAAAGATGAAGGATTTTAGACTTGGTTACTAAAGTATCGGCTTGAAGACAAAAATGAAATGGATAACCTCTAATTAGTAGTTATAAGAAGAGGCGGGGCTTCCCTGGTGGCGCAGTGGTTGAGAGTCCGCCTGCCGATGGTGTCCTGGTCCAGGAAAATCCCACATGCCGCGGAGCAGCTAGGCCCGTGAGCCATGGCCGCTGAGCCTGCACATCTGGAGCCTGTGCTCCGCAACGGGAGAGGCCACAACAGTGAGAAGAAAAAGAGGAAGAAGAGGAAAGGAGAGAGAAGGGAAGAAAGAGAGAAGGAGAGATGAGGGACGGAAGGAAGAAGGGAGGGAGGGAAGGAAGGAAGGAAGGGAGGGAGGGAGAAAGGAGCACATTTACACCTTGATATCACCTAAGCCATTTTATCTGGATTTATCTTTAGAGCCAAAAATGGATACCTAAATCTATCAATAAAGATTGGGGCAAGACTTTTTTAACATAGTCATCTTTCACAAATTTTGATAAAAAGTTTAGAATATGGAATACAAATATAATTTTTCCAGATTAAAGAGGTAGCTGTATACCTTTGTACAATCAGAAAATAGTTGTGATCAATCTATTGCCAGTTATATCCCCAACTGAATGATTATTTATGGCAGGCCATGGAGAGGGTGGCTCTGTTGACACATTAAATATATGCAAGGTTCAGCAAAAAATAAAACACAATAGAAGCTAGATTATACAACATGATCCTATAGCATTATATATTACTAGATCATGTAACTCTGGTACAGCAAGAAAATATGATCCGGGAAGCTAGAATTTATGTCCAGATGGGGTGGTATAAAAGGAATAAAATTGATCTTATTTTTCACAAAATATTAGCAGCAACACTATTCCCCTCTACACACATATACCGCCATGCTTCTAAACTCCTTTAACTGCCATGATTTTAGGCTCTTCTAAATTTCTTTAGGCTGCTGAAGCCACCAAATTTCAGGTGTGATTCCAAAGGAAACAAATGAGGCACTAGAGAATTTGTCCCATTCAAACCAACATTATCACTTATCAGAAGAGGTCCCCTAAATTATAGTATATAGGTGCCTGAACTAACAATGCGCATGAACTACATTCACTTTTGCTAAACTATTCCACGTGGGACATAAACAATAATTTTTAAAATTATAAAGTCATGATTCTCATTTAATCAAAAATGATTTTATATGTTCATCATGTATCAGGAAAATTAAAACAATGAGAGAGGTATGTATAAATACCCTGGCTTTAGAGATAGGGGACCTCACATGATCAGTTAAAGATTGCACTGTAGATAACACAACTACAAGTTGACCAAGCTTTAATATTGCCTTCCAAATTTCTGAAGTCATGCTTTTCCTACTATGTGACAGTAATCTTTATCTTTTTTTGGGGGGGGACAGTAATTTTTTAGTGCTATTTCTTTCCTAAGATCTATTTGGAGGTATGAATATATTTTTTCCAAGATCACAGTAGAGGTGTGATTCCAAAGGTATATGATTGGTATTATTCCTTTATCCAATAACTTTCACCCGGCATGTATTGAATGATGGTGGAGGGGGAGCTATTTCAATATTTATTTGTTTAATTATGTTCCCTTGATGCATTTATCTACTTATTTTAATTCATTCAACAAATATTTATTGAGCAACTATTATTTGCCACGTATTATTACATTCACTTGGGATAAAGCAATGACTAATAGAAAAAAATAAGTACAACCTTCTAAGCCTCCACAGAATGTACACTCTAGCTGTTGCACAGTTCCATCTGTGCTGCACTGAATATTTGTGCTATACTGACAGGCTTCATTAGCTTGCACAAATTCTAACATCTGTGCATCTCTGAACAGGGCTGAATTTTCTCTTTAGCAATCTGACCCTAAAAAAAGACATCAGGTTAGGGTCAGTGGGATACAGTGGACAGTCAACAGCCTGCCCACCATTTCAATGGCCTCATTTCTATTTGCTTTCTAATTGTGCTAATCACATTTGCTATCCGGAAATATGTGGGCATCCAATAAATTGTTGTCTGATATATTTATTATGAACATGTGTATAAAATTAAATCAGGTGATCCAAAATTTGTGGCTTTCTAGGAAAAGTATAGTGAGTCTTCACATTATGTGTGATTTTAAACATATATTTCATAGATTCTTGAATATGCTAGGTAGAGAGGGAAAGCATAGTAAACTGTACATGGAAGCTGAGAAATCTCATTGGAAAATGGAAACTTCATAATTAAAACCTTACTTTCCACCTGACCAACTTCAAGTTACCATAATTATACTGTTGTTTACATTAACTCTGAATAATGGGCTACATTTTAGCTACATTATTACAGAATATGAGAGACTGCATTAAATGTTTTAACAGCTAAAGTAAGTCAATGACATACATAGTTTTTCTCTTTTTTAAAAGAAGATTCTTGCCTGCTATCTCATCACATTATTGTTTTTTTCTCTGTTTGAACTTCTGAAGATTTATAACGAAGAACCATTTAGGTTCTAATAACCTAACTTTTGTCATTATCATACCAGCTCAATCTGAGTTTACAGAAGTGGTTATTTGAGAAGCCATATTAGAGGGAAAGTATGTGGTATCAGATAACTTTCTGAAACTTGTTGGATGGAAAAATATAAAGGGGAATGAATTATTATATAGTAACATACAGTGGACAATAGACCTAGTTGTTTATGGATTTGATTAAAAGTTAAGTGTCTCAAAGCTATGGAAGGTAGACAATTTATTCACGGAGACACCTATAAAAATCCCCCCCTTTCCCCAGCTGGAGGGAATTTAACAAACACTTTAAAAGCCAGTTGAAACTGGTCATAGTTAGGGAGGATTACAAGTTTCCTATAACTCTGCAAGGAATTAGTGGCGAAGACTTAATTATGATTTGGTTGTCAATTATGGTTTAGATTCTGTCACAAAGAGGGCTGAGTAAGCCAAGAGAGTAAAGACAGTCTCTTGTTTGACGAGTTTTTTTGAGATTATTACTTCATCAGGCAACTTGGTAAGAGAAGGAAACAAATATTTCATGACAAGATAATCTGTTTAAATTGTATCCTGATGATTGACTAACAGAAGTTTGGGTCATGAAAAAATTATATAATAATAAGAGTAGTATGTTTAAAAAATAAAAGTAAAAGTTATTCAGATAACTAAAGAAGGTAGAAATCTAATGGAATCTACAAAAAAAAGCTACTCAATCTGATGTTTAGCTAGATTCCAAGATACAAGATAGTTATACAAACCTCACCTGTATATTTTTTCCCCTTTCTCCCATTTTTCTTCTTGCTTTTGTATTAATGGAGTATTATTGTTATTCCATTTTATCTACACTGTTGGGTTATTATTTAAAATTTATTTTTATATCTTTACTTCATTGCCCTAAGGTTTGAAAAATAATATCTTTTATTTACTAGAGTCTAGCTACAAAATGGTATTATACCATTTCACATTACAGTGTAAAATACCAAGAATTTATTCATACAAATTTGGTTTTTTGAGAATTATTTTTCTTACATACAAAGCCTAGATTTTACTAGCTGTAAAATAAAAAAATTCAGGAAAGGGAAATATCACCTGAAGTCTTTGTTTTGCTCAACATTTTCACCAATAGCAAAGGTTTAAAACTGGAACACTCAAGTTTTTCAAAAGCTACTTACAGGTTATTTGTCAAGGCAGGAACAGTTTCCATGGGGATAGAATCAAGTACCCTCAGCAAGAGGTCTCAGAAGTCTGTTAAATTTCAATGAGTGAAACTTAGCACTCTTCTAATAACATAATCTAATTACTAAGTGCTAAATTCAGCAACAATTTCTCATTCTTCTAGAGTGACTGTCATGATTCTTTAAACAGTGACTGACTGAAAATAATTGGAGGCCAGTTTTTAAAATTGTTCCAGTGAAAACCGTGCACATTTAACCCTGTACAAAACTACCATTTTATAGAATTCACAACTCAGTTGTGTATCTAAATAAACTACTTTTAAAATAGTATCACTTCAGTAATGAAGATGTAGTTGAATTCTCTGTGGGAGCTCGGACATACAAGGTCTGTTATTTGTCATCACAATATCGGCTTTCAGGTTTTGGAACCAAATCCTCTTATTTACCGAAGTGCATACTTATGATACCCTGACATGATCAAGTTATCATAGAAGTAGTAAGTCTGTATTAGATCTACTTCCTCTTGACACTGTATTAATATCTAAGGCATATTTTTCCCCTCAAAAATATTTTATTTACCAACATGGAGTAATATTACTCTATATTTTATTTTCTCTCTGCTGAAAAAAATATTTTGAAAAAAATTTTACATGCTCTAATACAGGAGACTTTATCCAGATGGGTGAAGTAAAAGAAAGAATGCATCAATTAGCCAAGTTTCAATCATAGGAACATATGTTAAAGCATTTGGCTGAATTATCTAGTTATTTAATAAAAGTTTCTCTTTTATTTTGGTTGAAAACCTTTTGGGGGGGGATAAATAAATAAACACAACCTTTAATAAACTTCTTTAGAGAGAGCAAACAAGTATCAATTAACCTCCCCCTTCCCATTCTGAGAGTGGGTGCCTTATATTTATTCCTATTTTATGTTTATATCTCAGCTACAGTACCTTTGAAACCTAGTCTCAGTTCTGATCACTAAGTATTAGGAAATAAAATGAAGAAGTTCATGTATATTCAGTGAGTGAGAGGACTTTAGAAAATCTAAAGTGAATGTTAATTACAAAATGATTGAAATAAATAGATGGGTACTGCAAAGAGCCAACATTAGAAAAAACTATATCAAGTTAAATGTCATTTACTTGGTAAAGTCACCTCCAACTTCCCCAGAAGTATTGGATTATTCAAGAGTTTCTTCGTTTCATCTCTTTGATAATATTTACCACATTATAAGATAGATAAACAGCTGTCTTTTCAGTATGATACTACTTATTTATCTAGTTATATAGATGCTATATAAAAAATTACAAGTTTAAAAATTTATAATACATGGAAATTAAGAAATCTAAAGTACTTAGATTTCAATAATATCAAGAATCCTAAAATACCCAAGGATGAACACAGTGAAATATGTGTAATACTTGTTCAATAACAAATACAAAATATTGCTGAGAGAGATTAAAGGCCTAAATAAATGGAGAGCTATGCGGACAAACAGCAAATGTTGCCCGCCACCAAGCCATCAACCACTGCAGCCACTGCTGACGGTACACTCAGAGAGTAATTCAGGATGGAAAAAAGCAGGATACTGGCCCTAGGTAGTTAAGATGCTTATCTAAGGAATAATTTCAAGGAGCTCAGAATCTTACACCTTCCCATACATAGAAAAGCATTATAATCACTAACTTGAGATGTCTGTTTTTTGTGATTAGCAGTAAACTTTTGATGTTCAACTACATTTTTTTTTTCAGCAAAACTCGTATATATACTGGCTCCTCCCCTACTTCTCTGGAACAGTTCTTCAGAGATACCTCAGAGGCTGTCTCCCAGGCTGTAGTCTTCAGTAAGGCCCATGAATAAAATATAACTCAAAACTTCCAGGTTGTTTGTTTTTCTGCAGTCAACAGCTATAACAGGATCATGGAGTTGAAGACAATATTTTTAAGATGACAATTTTTCCTAAAGTAATCTATAGAAGTAAGACAACCCCATCAAAATTCCAGTGAATCATTTTGGAAAAATTAAAAGCTGCCCCTAAAATGAATCTTAAAATACAAAGATCTGTAACAGCAAAACATTCTTGAAAAGAAAGATCTAAACTGGAGGTCTTTTACTGTAGTAGACTGAAAAATGGTCTCCCCAAAGTATGTCCACATCTAGTACCTGAAACCTGTAAATTTTACCTTGGAAAAAGGATCTTTGCTGCTGTGATTAATTTAAGGATCTTGAGATGAGGAGATAATTCTATATGATTTGGGTTGGCTCTAAATGGTATCCCCCCATCCTAATAAAAGAGAAGCAAGTGGAGATTATGTCACCAGGAAGAGACCCACAGCTGTACAGAGGGTAACCTGCTTTCTCTTTTTTTCTCACACCACAATCCATTAATCTATGCTCACAGCTGTTCTTGCTTAACAGAAACTAAGGCAGAAGGCCACATAAGAAAAACTGCAGAACCAGCCTGAGCCAGAAACGCCCAAAATGCCAACAGTCAACCGTCCTGAATCAGTTCCAGCCTGACCACAAGGGCAGCACTGTGTAGATGAGACTCTAAGTGTCTAAAAGTTCCCTTTGCTTCATTACCATCCTAGGATCTCCATCCAAAGCGGGGACTGGTACTTTGCCAGAAACAATTAGTGCCATGCACAAAGGACTGCACAAGCTCAGGCTATTTCTGGAACTCTCCACCTCTTTCCACAAATTCTGGTGGTGCACCCATCTCTTACCACTTAAAAGATTTCTGGCTTCCCTCCTTCAGGGAGAAGGGTTCTTTAAAGCATGAGCTCTCCCTTCCCCATTCTTTGATCAACGAATAAAGTTTCTGCTCTGCTTTGCAGAACCTGGTCTCTTTCTGACACGAGTAGCACCAGGCAAGTAAAGGACCCAGTCAGGGTCCACCTGATTTGATAGAATGGGTAACAATTAAACAGACACACAGAGAAGGAGAAGGCCACGTGACCATGGAGGCAGAGATTGGAGTGATGAGGCCACCAGTCAAGGAATGCTGGCAGCTACCAGAAGCTGGACAAAACAGCGAATGGATTCTCCCTGAGAGACTCCAGAAGGAGCACAGCTTTGCTGGCATCTATATTTCAGCTCAGTAAAACTGGTTTTGGATTTCTGGCCTCCAGAACTGTGACAGATAAATTTCTGTTGTTTTCAGTCACAAAATTTGTGGTAATTTATTACTGAAGTCATGAGTTGCTAATACAAATACTCAAGGCAGTATAAAATTGGAATAAATATAGACAAATGGAATAGAATATAGATTCCAGAAATATATTCATACTTATGTGGTCAAGTTATTTTCAACATAAAGGCCAAAGTAAATCAATGGGAAAATAAAAGTTTTTAAGATAAATATTACTGAAACAACAGGCTTTCTATAAGGAAAATTATGAACTTCAACTCGTATCTCATACCATACACAAACATTAACTTATTATGAATCATAGACCTAAATGTGAAAGCTAAATTTACAAATCTTCTAGAAAAAAGGAACCTCTGGCACATTCCACAACTCTGAAGTACCTCAAAAACATTGTGTTTAAACAAATAGATACAAAAGAATAACTAACATATGTTGAAAGGAATTAGAGCAGTTTTGCTTCTGAGGGAATGGATATTCTTGCATGAATAGCTTTATTTCTCCTTTCTGATACTTATGCTTTTAATATTTTCATATCCATTTCATAATGTTGAATAGAAAAGAGATGAGTAAATTTTTTCCAATTTTACAATCAAAAGGTTCAATTTAACACTGTAATAAGATGTTCATCATACAATTTTTGTAAATATTTATTATCAGATTAAGTTTCACTTTGTATTAGTTTACTTATCATTTCTTGATGTGGGATTTTGTCAAATAATCAAAAAGCCTTTTTTTTTAAATTTTCCTTTTTTCCCTAGTCTATTGTGTTGTAAGTTATATTATTTTTCTAATGTCAATTAACTTTGTATTTCTGGAATAAATACCACTTGTTTATGATATCTTGTCCATGTTATATATTGTTAGATTCAACTGTCTAATATTGCAGTTGTGCTTATAAGGGATATTAGTTTGTCATTTCCTTTCCTTGTAATGTTCTTATCTGGTTTTTAAAATTAATTAATTTAGTTTTGGCTGCATTGGGTCTTTGTTGCTGCGTGCGGGCTTTCTCTAGTTGCGGCGAGTGGGGGCTACTCTTCGTTGCGGTGCGCGGGTTTCTCATTGTGGTGACTTCTCTTGTTGCAGAGCATAGGCTCTAGGTGTGTGGGCTTCAGTAGTTGTGGCATGCGGGCTCAGTGGTTGTGGTTCACGGGCTCTAGAGCGCAGGCTCAGTAGTCGTGGCACAAGGGCTTAGCTGCTCTGTGGCATGTGGGATCTCCCCAGACCAGGGCTCAAACCCATATCCCCTGCATTGGCAGGCAGATTCCTAACCACTATGGCACTAGGGAATTCATCTTATCTGTTTTTGATATAAGGATAACACTTTTCATAAAATGAGTTGGAAATTGGCATCTTCCATTTTCTGAATTTGTTTTATTTGGTATTTGATGGAGAATTGGTATTATTTCCTCTTTAAATATTCAATAGAATTCAATATTGAAGCCAAATAAATGTGGAATTTTTCTTTCTCATGGAAAGAATGTTTATTTTTAACTGTAAATAAAATTGTTTAATAGATACGGAATTACTCAGGTTATCTCCTTCTTTAGTGAATTTAGGAAGTTTATGTCTTAAAGGAATTTTCTCATTTCATCTAAGTTTCCAGTTTTGTTGACCTAATATGCTTTATAATATATTTGTATTACCTATTAAGGTCTGTAGGATATGTAATTCTTATATTATAGATTGGTATTTTCTCTTAAACTAAGGGCTTATTATTTAATGTAATGTTTTTATATTATTGATTGCTGTTTTCTCTTTTCAACTAAGGGCTTTTTTTTTTTTTTTGAACTTTTCAATGAAATAGGTTTTAACTTTGTTACTCTGTATTTTATTTCATTGTTTTGGGGGTGGTTTTTTGGCTCTAATTTTATTTTCTTCATTCTACTTACTTTGGACTTGCTTTGTTTCTCTTTTTTAAAATTTTGAGATGGACTCTTAGGTCATTTATTTTAGATCTTTCTTCCTTTACAACTTTGTGTTTTATAATCTTATTGGCCAAAGATCTGTTTCTTACTGGTTTGATACAAAATACTGAGATTGACAAAGATATCATAAAATCCATCATATAAGTAAAACTATAGGGTCATCTTTGATAAACTAATTACCAGCATTAATTCAGCCAGTAATTAAGACATCACAGCAATTGAAAACTTGCAGTGAGTGCCCTGTGCTTTTACAGTCTAAGCGAAAGAAACTTGGTAACGATTTTGCCAAATTTAACAATAATCATGAATGATGTTTCCAGTATTGAGTTGTGAGCCTGAATGAATTTTTCCTAAACCTATTTCTCTTTAATAATGTAAAAGTAAATTTTAATCAAGCATGTTAGAAGAAAGAACAAACTGTCTTTCTATAATTTCTTTAAAATTATATTGTGAAATCACTGTCCCATGAAGAAATGGTCATAAACTGTGGCACTGGTTTTTAGAAAAATGTATCCTACAGCTGTGTTGAGATTTTTATTAGTAAAATTGTTTTGTTTTGGGGTGGTTTTTTTTTTTTGACTTTGCTAAGTTTGTGGGTTTTGTAATTTGTTGTGATTTACTTTCTCATTCTAAACTCTTAGTCTATGTAAATTGGTAACTGTAATTTGCATTATTTTCCTAAGAAGGCACCACAGTTGTATAAGTTTCAGGCACCTTAATACCTGGATCATCCCTTGCCTGTATCAATCCACAACATCAATAATAATAATTATCATTTGCTAACAGCCAGAGAGAATTTTATCTTTTCTATTGTATAAATGAGCGGACTTGAGTAGTAACCACCTTTACACATATAATAATTGAATTGGCATTAGAATAGAGTTCATATCTCTAAAGTCTGAACTATGTTTTCACTATACTGCCTTTGATACACATGAATAGTTGTTTTCTATTGCTTTACGTTTCCGTTTTTTTTTTTACTGTGTCATTTCCTGTGCTCATGTACCCTCTCTTGCTCCCTGCACAGTCCTCATCCCACACAGTGCCCTTATCTTTTCAATTTATTTAGTATCTGATTGTGTTGTGCCTACCTCATCCTGAGCCATGTCCTCTCTCTGACCATTAAACCTTGAATATACCTTTTTCTCATCTATGTATATGGGGAGAATGCTTTCTTTCATACCTACATTAATTTAAACACAAGCTTTAATGTTTTGTTCTGTGTCCTGCTTTCTATTATGTTATCCTCGTTCCTGTTTGACTAATATTATTTCATTTTTTCTAGTTTATATGTTAACCCTGTAGCCATGACACTTGGCTCCTTATATTTCTTATTTTGACAAGTATGATGGAACTGTTTATGTTGTAGATAAGCTTGCAATTTTATAAATACATGGAGGCAATTACAAATCCAAGATAAACTGTTACAAAAAGTGGGAAAAAACATAATCACAGGCTGATTGTACTTTAAGAACTTGTAAATTATTTAATGAACTGGAAGTAATTATATTAACATAACATGAAATTTCCTAAAACTGACATGATAGGGAAAAACTAAATGTTGATCATTAAAACCTCACTGAAAAAATATCTTGCGTATATAGGAGACCATCTTCCTCTTAGTAAACCTGCCTGATACACACTGTCACAAACATCTCTCACTAATATTTTCTAGTGCTAATTATTAATAGCTACTATTTAATTATTTTGATAGACTATAAATCATTTTAAGTCTTGCAAACTGGAGAAGGAGTTATCATTATCCCCATTTGAAAGATTATGAAATTTAAAGTTTGACAAATTGAATTACTTTGAAAAATTCTATATTAAGTGTCAGAATAAACTGTTGATGTATATTTGACTTTAATTACCACATTCTTAACCACTATGATGTGCTGCCTTCCGGTTAAAAGCCAAACAGAACTGTTTTTTAAGGAAACCAGTAAATAAACATAGAAGAGCTCCAGTGCTTCAAATGATAGTGCGTAATGAGTCTCTAATCATGTTAAGTCTGCTGCTTTGTTTTTTATTCGGGGGAGATAGAAATCGATTCACAAGCAGTATGATTCATTCAAATGTAATATAGAAAAAAGGGAATACTTCTATTGGAAATCCATGATACACTGTAGACAACAAGCAATGCCTTTCATTAAATAATTAGAAAAATGTGATATGTAATTAGAATAAAAGAATCTGAGCTTTAACAACTCAATAGAGGATTTGAGCTTGATCTTTCCCACACTTCCTCCCCATGGCATTTTTATATTTCATAAAATCATCTTTTATGTAAATGTGTTTTCTAGCAGGTGAAGTGAAAAACCTGGACTAGAAATAAGATGCATGTCACTGAAATTATGAATAAGGACATGAAGGGTAATATTTGAAGACAAGAATTTTATGACACTGGGTTAGAATTTCCTAGAACTTGTATGGCAAGGGATCATTGCCATCATTTCTTTCATTGCTGAATGTGCTCAGTTGAGAGGTTGAATGCCAAGAACTAATGACATTTTGAAAGGGCTATTGTGTATCATTGAAGGTGTACTCCTATTTTGCTTTCACAAAACAAATTTAAATTAAACAAACAAACAAACTTTGTTCTACTCTCATTTTGTAAAGTCAACCATAACTAGGATTTTATCAAGGTAGAGTGGGCTGAAATCATTTGCAGGTTTATATATGTAGATATATATGTATGTGTTACTTGGCATACTTCTCTTTCTCCACCAGAATATATACCCTTTAGAAAGTATTAGATTTTCTACGTTTTATTGACCAGCTGTATATTTAAAAAAAATTTTTTATTGGAGTATAGTTGATTTACCATGTTGTGTTCGTTCACATCTATAAAACTATGCATGCATTTATATCCATTGAGTAAACTGTAGAAAATGAAAATCTTTAATACTTGGTTCTCCTTAGTTTTTCCAATTTTTATTCATTTTTAATGAATTGATTTAACTAATAAATTATTAATTTAAAGAATAAATTATTAATTTAATAAATTAACTATTTAATTAATAAATAGTTCAAGTTATTAAGGAATGTAAATGATTTTAAATTTTAAATTAATATGAAAGGTATTTAAAATACTCTTTTAAAATTAAAGGGTTTCCCATTTAAGTGATATTAAAGACCACATTCTAAAAGATTTGAAAATGAATTGAAAATGGGTGAGTCATTAACTTTGTGATCATCGGATATAAAATTTTCTGTGTATTTCATTCACTAAGATGAGAATTGAGCCATATGAAGACACAAAACCATTTTTCTCTTCTTTGGCTTAATTGTCCATCCTTGTTACCTGATTGGTTTGCTTGCCAGAATAATTGACAAGGATGGCACTGGAAACATTATGCAAATTCCATCTGGTGCCTCTTTGTAAACTAAACTGATAATTATACAGTATTGGTTAAGTGTGCAATTCCCCAAATGGAAATATGCCATAATTTATTCAGACTTCAGAATCATAGGAATATTGTATTTCCATAGGAATATTTCCATTTTTTTGCATGGAAAAGGCTCCACATAAAACCTTTTACTTGCTTCTAAAAGCAGCAATTTTTAATGGTGCTCTAAAAGCAGTTTTGACCAAAATGTTATATTTGGTGTCATTGCATATGCACATTTGTTTTGTATTGTCCTCACAACTTAAACAATGTCTATACAAACCAAGAAAATCCCAATTTTCCAATTCTGTGGAAGGCACATTAATTCTGTTAGGCATGTTTGCTGGCATATAGTTTTGATAAAGCAGTGGCAATAGCCATAATGTCCGATTAACAATCTTTCCATGTATAATTGCTGTGATCCCATTTAAAATTCTAATTTTTTCAACTGGTTTTGTATAAATTTGAAAGGTGTGCTTTATTGTTTTCTAGAATATTCTATGTAGAGATAATATTTTAAACTATAATTGTAAGATTAAGTAAATCAAGTTAAAGTTTTATAATTTTCTTCTAATTTCACATAATTTTTTTCTTTTTTTCCCTCTGGATATTTCCCCTTCATCTTTTCTCTTTTAAGAACCTCTGGAGTGACTGGGCAAAATTAGAGCAGGAAGTTGATTTTCTTTCTAATTTTTTCTATTAATCATACATTGTTTTGCCAGTGCTGTTACTTCTACCTTCACTGACTCTATATATCTTCACTCACACTCTGTATTTATTGTTTTCTGAGCTTAAATGTTTTTCCTAAACTCAAATGAAATACCGCTCTCTAGATTTGAATATTATTGGGAATAATAAGCATAAAATAATAGTAAAAATAAAAATGCATTTTATGTGTTAGGTACACATCTACTAAGTTTCACACGTAAAATTTCATCGAGTTCTGACCTCATCCATATGAACTACCACTATTAACCTCATTAGTATAGTTGAATAAACTGATATTTAGTAAAGCTAAATAACTTGTCTAAGGTTATACAGACAGAAACTCGGGCACTTGGTTTTAAATATGTAATGTTAACCAACACTCCCTCCTGCACATATCACTTTATACTCTAATTCTTTTGTGAGTATATTGTCCAGCTATAATCTTGAAGTTCTATAGTGGGTGCATAATAAATATTAGGTGAATTAATAACAGATTAAGGGATTAAATATTTTCCCATATATAACATGCTGTAAGGAATTGGTCTATCAGACAGAGGGTTCTATCTGTGTAAGGGACCTAGTAAGTGTAACTGGGAAAAGGTGCCATTTGGGTAGAATATCTGTCACTCAATTTATCACACCTCCGTCAGAGGCCCACACCCATGTCCAAGGGAAAGAATGCTGAAATGGAAATATGAATAAAGACTAAAAGAACTTGCAACAAAATTTTAGTTGTACTAGCAGATTTTTCAGTACTTATATGACAGTGACTTCAATTGTGATGCAGAATGGTACTCACAGCCTTATTTCAGTATCAGTAACTTAAAAGAAGTTTCATAGTACAGGTCCTCTAGAGACAGATGTCCTTTCTAGGCTACAAATGCAGAAATGTTACAAAGGCAAGTTTCAAAGAATGAATGAAGGGACAATGTCATGTTAGAAACAATGTTCTGGAAACTGAAAGAAATACATTGAGAAAAACTGGGGGCAACTGAGCAATCTGTTAGTGAGAAGATGATTAACATGGAGAGAGTTGGCTTTTTTTTTTTTTTTTTTTACAATTATTGTAATCCATTTCCCCAAACTTGAGAAAACACAAATTATAGAGTGAATGGCAATTTTTACCGACAGAAGTGAAACATCTACCACATAGATGTTAGAAGAGTTAAAATTTTAAGTTACCTACTTTGCACTAAAATACGCCAAGCAGTAAAACTGGAGACTCAAAAATTAAAATGATGACTAATGCTTTAATCCTTAGGATTCTTCCACGATTTATTTTAATTAAAAAGTATAGAATATGTCTAAACATCCTGTGTTCTTTATTCATACAATAAAATTATCTGCCCTGCTATAGTTTATGTAAGTTGTTTTGAAAACACCCTAGTTATTTGACCAATCAACTACTTAGCAATTCTCTACAGTTTTTCAATGAAAAGGTGACATTTCTTCATTGTTCATATGAATTTTACATTTTAGACTAATGGGACCTCTATGGCATCAACCAAGACCAGCTTTCATTTCCAGAAAATGAAATGTCTAGTAAAAAGCTATGTGAATTTTTTTTTGTTTATTTGCAGTTTTAAATAAGCTAACATAAGATGCTCATATACTTTGAGCTGGAATACATAATTTTTTTACAATATCCAAGTAATTTTACAAATGAATTTGGAAATTTTGATTTGCTTTAAGAGCATGAGATAACATTCTTTAAATTTGATGCTACTTTTATTTATATAGTTTCTCACATGTAGAATCTAAGCAGGAAGGTAATAAATAGCAGAGACCCTAAATCATAGATGCAGTAAATGGCAAATCTTTGAGTCAAACTCATTTTCTGACTCCAGCATCCATCATGTTCCTCAGATGGCTCTCTTTGTTAATCTGATTTTGCTATAACTTATTTACTGAACATAGGGCAAATCATTTAAAATTGTACTTCCCGCACATAAAAAGTAGAAAATTTGTGTTTGATGATCTTGAATGTCCGATCAAACTCTGGGAGAATACTAAAATAACACAAACTTCTTTATATTTCTCTTTGTTTACAGGTATGTGCAAAACCATATTAAAATTGAGGGTTTGCCAAGTAAGTAATGAAAGTATGTTAAATTAATTTATGGGGTAAAATCTCCTAACAAGATCAATGAAAGAAAAAATTTTTCAGAGCTCAGGAGCACCACTGTGTTACCAGAATCAAAAATAAGTGATCAGCCAAAAAATAGTAATTCATTTACTTTGCTGAAAAGCATCTTTCCCAGTAAGGGTTTGCTTATTGGACTATCTATGCTTAGAATTATTTTTTTAATATTTATGTCTTAAACACTTTACTAGAAATAATATTTGTAGACTGGTCATTTTCAAAATGCTCTTACATATTTTACCCACTGCCATGCTACTGTAAGACTTAGTTAAAATTGAACAAGGATTAACTCAATTTTGCAGGTGCTAACTTTGATATGCTGAAAAAGAATGTTTGTAAAATATTTAATATTGTTTAACATAAAATCTTTAGGGAAAAAGTGTGTCTTACAGCTACTGGCAAACTCCTTTCAAAAAAATCTTTGCAATATGATTTTTTGTTGTTGAGTAATGGCTCAGTATATTATGCTTATGACTAACAATGTACATTTACAATTCAAATCAGATATTACATAGGCAGCTTTGTGTACAAAGTTGAAATTCGTTTCCTAAATGCAATTAAATGGGACATTTAATTCTATTGTTAACATGTAATGCTTTTGTAGTAAATATCTTTAAGTCTTATGTTTATGAATGTTATGGTAATACACTTAAGGTTATGAAATTTTTATATTTATCCATATAGGACGCAATGAGTGTGTAGTACAAAAGTTGCTGAATAAACTAAATTTAAAACAAAGTCTTGATTCAACAAATTGAACCCTAAACTGGTTAATATAAGTTTAAGAGATGATTAGCAAACAGTAGTTTGGATTTAGGAAATAACTGGCTCTATATGATTTATATTAAGATTTTAACAGTTAAGCCTAATAGACAATTCTCTTGGTGAAGGAACTAATCATTCATTATTTTCAGTGGAAGGATCATCCACTATTACTTTTCAGTCTGTACAGATATGCTTTCCCTATTTTTCATTTTCACCACTTCAGTAAACCATACAGCTAGAGCTTCTCCTCTCTCATTCCATCTGCCAAAATATTATCTAATGGAATAAGTAAGTGGCTGGGTGAAGATGCCTGGGGCTTTTCATTTAAGGTCACTGGGAGGGCTGAGTATTGTTAGATTGCCATGTTGTGCTATGCAGAGATTTATTTATAATCTAGAGCATACACATCCACAAACAGCTTAAATCCTTGCTGTGTGTGTGCTCCCAATAAACATTTAACATATCCTGCTCCATTTACGACAGGACTATAATCAGGGCTGTAGATGCTAGATCACCAGTGCTGCATAGTTTGGGGAATACAGAGATATTGTCTCTATCGTGGGTGAAAAAACATAATTAAGGATGTTTGCAGAACAGTGGATCCCTTGCCAGCCTTAATAAAGCAATGATACATTGTACATAAACTTTGGAGAAAGGAAATCTGCGCTCAAATGTTGGTGCTGACACTGACTACTTCAGCTTGGGCATGTCAATAAGCTGAGTGTCTTTTTTCTCACTTGCAAGAAGAATGATTCCAACAAGATTATTTCTAAGATCTATTCAAATTCTAAAATTCTATCTGACTACTTCAGCTTGGGCATGTCAATAAGCTGAGTGTCTTTTTTCTCACTTGCAAGAAGAACGATTCCAACAAGATTATTTCTAAGATCTATTCAAATTCTAAAATTCTATACCTTCTTGTACCTTTAAATTTAATATTGTCAAATAATTTGTTTCTAATTATCTTTTTTCAATGTTTTTTTGTACTTTAATAAATGTAGAATACCATAAAATTAAATTAAAATATAATTTATTTTATCTTCTTTGATCAAGTTTAAGATGAAGAATTATAACCAAACCTTTTAGTTTCAAATGATCATCTTTTTAGTATCTTTTCCAATTGTTTTTGGAAGCAGTAAGGTTGAAAATACCATCATTGCAGTCATTCATGATGATTTATGCATCAAAACTTATAGTATTAAAAAAAAACTTATAGTATTCACTTATACACACATTAGTAAAAAATAATAAATAGATAACTAGGTTTAATATTTTTTAAATGCTAAAAACGTTTGTCACATCAAAGAGATTTTAAATATAAATGCTTGTATTTGCACTTAGGTGGCTTGGCCAAAGAAAGTTCCAGGCTCTGTCACTATTGTTATAACAAATGTATACAGTATCCTTAAGATCTATAATGTAGGCATGCATGGGTTTTGAATAAATGAATGGATGGTAAATAATGGTCATTTAAAAACGGGTAACAGTCAGTATATTTAGCATTTACTCATATAATGCATTTTGATGATTTGATTTGTTATTTTTGTTCATTTTTCAAGATTTTAATAATCAAAAGTTTGCCCCAAATTTCTTTTGCTTATATAAGTATTAACTGAATCAAATAGAACTCAAATGGACATAGGACTTCAGAACTATATCCTTTTCCATAGCTCCACAAGTTCCAGATCAATTCACAACCAAAGCAAGGACTAGTAAATGTGAATTACTTTTTTATTTCTTCTATTAACCTTATGAATGACCTATAATTTTGGTTCAATTTTACAAGTGGCATAAAAGCTTGAATATGAAAAATATACATAAAGGATATCTATTAATTAAACAAATAACTTCTAATGTCAGAACGTTAAAGAAATTTTTTAAATACTTTTTCTAAGTTATCAATTATCTATTCATCTTTCAGAGAACATTTCTGTGGCATTTTCCCCTCGCAAGAGAATTTTGAATTGCATGCAGATACTTACGCTCAAATGCTAATTGGACAGAAGTTCATTTGGATGTGATTTTCCCTTCAAAACTCTTCTAAAAACTCATTTCTAGCATTGTTTAAGATAATAAGTAAGAAGTTTCTAATCAGGATTATCAAGGAGTTGGTGATGTCAGAAGTTGTGAATTCAGAGGCCTCTTAAGGTCATGTTGTAACCTATATAAGTAAATGAAGCACTCAGACATGAGAAAATAGGGATGAGAAAGTAGGTTCTGTGATAAAAATATTGCTTATGCTTTCCTTAATTCCCCACCCTCACTTCACTGTATTTGAGCTGGCTTCCAAATGCCAGCATTTGATTCTTTTTGCCTGCGGGCTTTTTCTGGCTATGTTCAGCATACACACAGACAACCAGATGTGCTAAGATTAAGGTTCCCAAGGAAAAGTCCTTAACCAATGAATGATGGACGTTTGTGTACCAACATTCCAGCTCCCTTGTCCCTTGGGAGGGATAACTCTGAGGTGCTTGTTTTATGCTTGCTCTCAGAATTCACCAGCAAGATTAAACTTCAATTACCCACAGTAGTAGCTTAATTGATAGTGCACCCGATGTTGGATCTCTTTCCTTCTCTGTCTCACTTCCATATTCCTTGCCAGAGTTTTCTGCATCACCAGTCAAACTACGTGCGTTTGAATATTTGCCTTGGGATAAGCTTCATTGGAACTGAAAACCAAAATACCTGTCTAAATGTGTTCAAATTAAAATAAATAAACAAAAACTCATAAAGGTCAAGATTAAATACACACATATCTCATTACTGTCATTTTACAACACTTTCTACATCTTTGCTTTAACCCTTTAGTTTTGGCCTACACACATGGTTCAGTCAGCAGTCTTTAATTCAATTCTTCACAGTCACAGAAGAGGCTGAAGCAAATCAGCTTCAACTGCAGTCACAGAAGAGGTTGAAGCAAATCAGTCCAATATATATTCAGATTGGACTCATTTTTTATGCTAATATAACTCCAGTTCCACTTTTTTTCCCCACCCTATGACTGAATGTCTAGGAATGAGGCAAGTAATGAAACTGCTATGAATTTTAGTTTAAAAATCATAAGAGCAAGAAATAGTTCCCCTACTTATTTCTGATAAACCAACTTGATCTTAATATTAAGCATTATTCCAACAGGGGGATGGAACTTTTAATTTGCACTATTAGCATTGGTCTCCTTTAGCCATGAGGGCAGAACTTGGTTTCTTGGGGCCAAAGTGTCTGAGGGTCCCCTCCAATTGTCAGTTTAATAGTAACTGATAATATCCCCTTTATTCTAGCCCCCCATGTTCCCTTCCAGTCCACTGCTGTTCTATATTTGGGTTACAAAACTATTTGGCAAAGTTCAGAATTCTAGAACCCTTCCATGTATCACAAAGACATTTTGGGGTCCTACCAGATATTCAGTGAACAGCTGAAAATCAGGGAAGAGTCCTAAAGAGTTCTGGGATATTTCTGGAAATTCTCATTGTGGTCTGAGGAAATCTCAAACTGTCTCACAGACTTTCTCTTCCTCCCTTGCTCCCTCCTCTTCTTCTTTATCTTCACCCTCCACCAGACTCCCTTGCTTAAATCACTATATTCTCTCTCATTTCAGGCAGGCTTCTCCTCAAAAAGTTTATAATGGGGAAAAAAAGACAGAAAAGAGAGTATTTTAAAGTACTTTTTTTGCATTCCACATGCCCACAGACTTGCCCAAAAGTTAAGAAACATGGAGCTTCCCAGTATGTTTCCCAACAGGTAAAAAGGATATCAAACAAGAAAATCATATTTCATATCTCAACATTCTTCTTCATTGTAAAGTTAAATGGAACTCAACCTGCATTAGAAATTAGCCTTTGAATTTAAGCCTGTGTAGCAGTGGTATCCAAAGTGGGGTTAGAATGACAGTATATTGCTGCATTGCAATTAATAATAAGAATTGTTACTTCTGTTTAGTTTTTATCTTATTGTGTTACTTTTTTAAAAAATCTGTATGATAATATATATTGTACATTGAAACAGTATTCTGAGAGAACATGCTTGCACTTTTTTCTTACTACCAGAAAACACTAAGAAGTTAAGACAAATCTTCAGGAGCCTGAAAAACTTATTTTTACCACCATGTTTTATCACAGGTCTTAAGAGTACTGAACACAAGACCATACACTGAGCCTCAGTACTTAACAGGCAGACATCGTTGATCTTTGAATTTCCTGTAAGTATATCCTCAAATGTGTTCCCTGAACTGCTACCAAGATATCTCAGTTACTCAGAGTTACTCTACTGAGTAACTGAGTAGTGAGCAATTACAAGACCCTAATTATCACCAGAACAGATGATGCTTTTGTTCACTGTATTTTTTCAATTCATTTCTTGTTAATGTTTTGCTGAGTACATCCATGGGTTAATCTTTCAGAAATACATATCCTAAGACACTGCATGTCTAAAAATATATTTTGTTTTCATACTAGTTGTTTACTCAGGCTAAGTATAGAATTCTAGGTTTAAAATCCTTTTACCTTCTCACTTTTCTAAAACAAATTTGATTTTCTTTTTTCTCTTTTAATCTCTGTAATTTTTTTTTAGAATTTATTTCTATCCTTAATGGATGGGATTTTTATTTTTTATTTTTATCCTTTATAAAAGTATATGATTTATTTCAGGTTACCCTAAAAGTAGAACCTAAGACAGGAATTAAGATACATCTAGTTTATTTGGAAGATGATACCATGAAGCAAGAGTAAGGGAGCAGACAGGGCAAGACAGAAAGGGGAAAAGGCAATATAAGGTGTATTATTGAGATTGCTGATGTAGCCACTGAATAGTCAATTACACCAGGCCCTCTGAAAGGAATTCAGATGACCTCTTATGACTGTTCATCTGAAGGACAGGCGTTTGGGATATTTACCCATTGCTCCCAAGGTCCATTGATAGAGGGCTGTCACTAAGTGTTTTGTTTCTCTAAACTTCCAAGATTCTCTTAGCTGGAGGATTAGGGTTTCTAGAACTCTCAAGAAAATACTGAGACAGAAGGGAGGAGATACGCATTTCTGAGGTAAGACTTGGTTAGCATACTAAGCACTGCAACTGAAATCATAGGTTAGGGTTTAACAAAGAGAACTACAGTTTAAAAAAAAAAGTCTTCTTAAGTATATAGTTGAAAGAAAAAAAATAACATGAAATTGTTATGGAGACCTAATTGACTCTTATCCCAAGTTTTGCTGAACTCAGAAAACTAGCACTAACAAATACCCAGTTCCTGATGGCCAACACTTATTTGTCAATTAGGCCCATCTCCTTTATTTGCTTTACCCCCGTTTTCAATTCTTCATTAATATTTGTGGGTCCTCTCTCCAGAATACAACTGAATCTGATAATTTTTGTCACCTATACTCCTAAAGCCCTAGTCTAAATCACTATCATTTCTCACCTCCACCCCCACTGCAATTCTGCTCAGATTTCCCAGCCTTGACTCCTGACCCCCCGATCCATTCTCTACGTAGTCTAACCTTCCCAGATCTGTAATCCTTTACTGACTATACAGCAGACACTTGAACTCCCTCTATGTGTCAAGGTCATTCTACCTTTGTCCTCACTACCACTTTTACTTTTTTTGAGAATGTGATTCCCTCAAATTTTCCAAGGGTGGCCAGTTTGGGGTTCAGGTCTCAATTCAAATGTGCTCTCTGCAGTCAGGCTCACTCTGACTTTAGGCTCAAAGACCACTTCCATGCTATAAGTCTATCATATCTTCCTTTTTGATAGCCTTCCCTTGAATTTAACGCTTCTGATAATAGCTCACTTATCCAAGTGTGTACATTTACAGTGCTGTCTCTCGTAGAACATAAAGGACACTCTCTTGTTTATATTCTATTCCAGTGCCTGGTCTCTAGTAGGTAATTAATATGTTTTAAGTGACTAATATATCTAAATCTGTTTAAATTCCACGATCAATCACTATAATCAGTCACTTGCTTAAAACCCCCAGTGACTTGACCCTCTTTCCATTCATTGTTTTCATGCTTATTGTCTACAACATAATCTAATAACTCTCCACCAAGCTGGTACAAGGACTATTGTGCTTTAGCATATTGGGAGAAAAATACCTCTACATGGACTGGTCTCAGTTTAATTAACACTTCTTCCGTGTGGACCTTAGCAATGTCTAGAAAAGTACTGTATTCCTTGACCTCTATCTCCCACCCCCACCCTCACTCTCCTAGTTGACCATTTACAATCTCAGACTTTTGCACATCAAACACCACATGCCATTGTTGGCCTTTCTTTTTTCACTGAGAAAAGAGAGACAGTTAAAAGAGAGTTTCCATTAAGTTTCTACCACCATCCTTATTGTTAAAAGATAACCTGAGGCATACTGAAAACTTTAAGTCTATTTGAGCAAAAATTGATTTGAATCAGGCAGCATCCAGCCCAGCAGACAGAAAGGAGCTTCAAGGGTCTGTCCAAAAAAAAAAAAAAAAACTTTTATAAGCAGAAAGGAGCAGGGACAAATAAGTTATATTAGGTTAAAAAAAAAAAAAGCAGGTTGGTTATTGCAAAGTTGCTTTCCTTTGGGAAATGGCAGAAGTCTATCAGTCAGATGACCTAACTAGTGCTGATCGAAGGATTACTCATTGACTGGTTTAAGATTCCAATTCTGGGAGAGCCAAAACTGTAATTATGTTACCTCCAATTTTGGCAATGTGGGGCTTAGCATAAACAAGTTTTGGGGGGCCTGCTGTCCTGTTTTTAATACTACATACTTGTCTTATTTGTGGCCATAGACTGTACCTTCTCCCTGTATAAAGACGAACCATCTCAGCTCCTAGTTAAGGCCAACCTCTCTATTTGGTCACTGGATACTGTTGGGAAAATATAACTAAACACAAAACTTCCTGCCAACCCAGAAAACCACTTCACAAAAGAAGAGAAAGAAAACAGTTTTATTATTGAATAAGAATTAAACCAGAATGTGATGTATATCAAAGGCAGTCCACTAAAGATAGACAGAAATCTCACTCTTTTATATAAGCCAAGCAGATACAAACCATTGTATACATGCTCTCAAGACAAACTATTCCTCAAGTAAGAGGACTTGATAGCACCATTGGTTACACATAGTTCATTCTAAAGTCACCTGGTAATTGTGACCACCTGTGTTAGCTAATTGGCTTTATCCAAAGGAAAATAAACTTCTTGTATCTTTATGACATAAGGCAGTTTTGTAATTTGGAGTGTGGCATCTACTGAAATTAGGCACCCACCTTCCCTCAGAAAGTGGGAGATAAGAGCTTTATATTCCTTGATGGTTACATTTCAAAGGGATGCCTCCTAGGTCCTTGAGAAAAACACTCCTTGGCTGTAAAACCAGCAAGAGATTTATTTAGCTTTTAAAATGATTTACGTACACACCAAAGGGGTAGAGAAAGAATTTACAATGACCAAAAAAAAATTCTATCTAAAAATGTTGTAAGAAAGGGGCAGAGAGAGGAGACTTTTTCCCTTTTATCATAAGGAAAATTATTATTTTTTCTTTCAATCTCTATTTACCCTTACAATGTCATCCCTTTATTGCTTCTGTATCATCAGATATTTCTTTTCTTCTAGATTGTTCCCATAACCATCCAAACATTCTATAATTTCTCTCACTCAATGAAAAAATAAAAAATAAATTCACTACTGATTCCACTTTCTAGGCTTTTATAGCCCCAATCCTTCTCTTTACACAAGACTCCTTAAAAGAAATTTCCATATACACTGTGTCCAATTTCTACATAAGCTATATCTAATCTCTTTCCAGGCTCCCTTGAACCCACTCCATGTTGCTGAATACTCATCTTTCTTTACCTGAACTTGTTTTCCTTCTATCTCTAGCTAATATTCCTGGGTAAACTCTGCTGGATTACCCTCATCTAAATATACCAACATATTAACACTGGAGTCTGCTCAGTCCTTAAACTGAGTATCTTTCTATCAGTATTTATATTTACTCCTTTGGTGATGTCTTACAGTTTCATCATTTCCCATTTCCCTCATTTTATATACCATATACATACTTATATTAATCATTCACAAATTTCTATTTCTAGCCTACATCTCTCCTTTGAACAACAGACTCATGAATCCAAATGAATATCAAACAAGCATCAGCAATTTAATGCACCTGGAGCTGATCTCCTGCTATTCCCCACACATCTGCTCTTTCCACAGTCTTCTATATTTTTGTAAATGGTAAACCTGATCTTCCAGTAGCTCAGGTTCCAAATTTGGAGCTATTGCAACAGCTCCTCAACATCCTCCTATTCTCCTTTCCCTGCTTAACTTTTCTCCTTTGCTTTTATGACTTATGTTGTACATTTTACGTATTTATCTTGATTACTTTCAACCTCCTTCAAGAAAGTAAGCTTCATGAAAAAATATGTTTTCTTCATCACTGTATTCCTAGTGTCTGGTACAACTAGTGCTCAATAAGTATCGGTTGAATTAATAAATAAAAATGAATAACTTTTTCTATATTAGCCAACTTTTAATTTTAGCTGCCTGAATAATAGACTGTGAAGGAGTAAAGAAGAAATATGTTGAGCTACTAAGATGGATAACTCTGAGAAATCTAATTTAGTTAGTTCAAAAGTAAATGTGTAAAGCATTCCCAGTGAAATTCATTAAGAATTAAAAATGTCCACACCTGTTCTTGTAGCTTTAACTCTAATTAGATGGATTATAATAATAACTGATCAGAAGGACTTTTTATACATAAAATTCAATTTCATCAGTAAAAAATACATCATGTTTATTCAGAGATATTTATATCCTCTTTGGAGTAGGTCATTTGCAATGCTTCATAAATGTTTTTGTTTCTTCCCCTCACCCACCCCCGCTAGTTAGCTTCTCTTCTATTATAGCTTCAGGTAATCTTATTGGCTCTGACAATTAAGTTTTTCCCAATTTTACCTTCCTTTGTGATAAAAAGAAATGAGCTTTCCCTGGAGTTAACTGTGAATGCTGCGGGGAATACATACCTTTCCTTCAGACATGGGTTCGCTCTAAGCACTCTAGACTGATTTCACAATGTTTAGACATGATTGGGTGATGACTCTTTAAAAATCTGTTTATGTTCTCTGTGTCAAACAAAGCTAATGTAATCTTTAATATCTAAGTAGAGACAATAATATTTATGAGTAAATGTGGTTTTTTTTGGCTTTAACTTCAATCATTTGAGCCCACAAAGTCACACTTCTCTTGATTATAATAAGATCTAACAGGTAGTATTTTTAAGTACGTTTTAAAATTGATATCATTATAAAAAACCTAGTTATTCATTTTGCAATGAAATAGTTTCACTGATGTTATTAAATAACTATATTAAATTAATAAGAATTTAATCAATCCAATAGTAACATTAAATTGAGCTATGCTTTTGATTAGTTACATGAGCTAAGCACGATAGTTTGCGCATATCTAAGATATACTATGCAAGAATATCTTTTACAAGAATACTATGCAATATTACACTAATTTTATTCCCATTTTTCAAATGAATAAACTGAGCTATAGAGATTAAACGCACTTTTGAACCCTAAGTTAGCACTAAGTAGAAGAACAGGGGTTTACAAATTATGTGATCTGACTTCCCTCTGCATGCAAAACCAGTGTATTCTTGTGCACAATGCCTGAAGGATAGAAGCAAACACAAGACTACTGTGCACAGATGCACACTTGGTGCCTTGAAGCTCTAGACACTGCCTTCTTATGATTTAAGATGTGAAAGGTATGCAGTGAAGGTGCAATGATGCAGCCTCAAATACAATTAGAATGATCAAATTCTCTCTTTGTTCTTCCATGTGGTAGATAGGATTCACAAGCCATTATTAACTAGCATTAACAACATTGCTCATGAGTATTTATTAATTTCATTTGGTGAATATAGTACATATATAAATTATATACTTTACAAAGCTAGATTTACTGACTAGAATTATTTAGAAATGTGGTCGATCATTTTGTTTATGGCTATTATAATTTATGTAGTTATTTGCCATGTCTATCCACATTTTATTTGCTTTGATATAAACCTATTTCTGAAATAGGTTTGGTGAAATGCAGCACACAAAGAGATATGTAGACACTTTTATTTGTGGAATACTCTAGATTTTCATATATTAGAGTTTTAAGAAAAGACAGTCAAGGCAATTGGTAAAAAATACTGCAGATGTAGATAAAGATTAATGGATTTGTTTCATTAGAAAATATTCTGTTCTATAATTTAATAATCTGTGACAATGATAAATGTCACATAAATTTTACACATTACTTTGATATATATTAATGGAACAAAAGCCAAGAAGTGCAAGTACCAAAATACCCATATTTAAATGATATAATTTAAATAATATAATTTTCCCAAACAATAATTATTCTAAAAGAAGTAGTACTCTGTTTAGAAAGTTAATAAAATCTTTAAAAATATAATATTAAAAAGTAAGCATTAAAGTGAAAATAAATATGGTTTTGAATACTGGAATTTGCATTTAAGAAATCTGAATTCCATTGAGGATTCAAAATTAGATTCTGATTCTTTTCCTCATTGTGCACTATAATCACAGTTTTTCCACTGTATATTCTAGAAATAACGAGTATGTGATTATTTTTCTGAGATTTTTAAACATGTTAACACTACTTAAATGGACGATAATATTTGATCAGAAAACTCTTGATTTTAATTTAAAAATTTATGTTTTAAAGTCTACTCCTGTCAGCTTTGAATCCACAGTTGAGAACGGGAAAATTCATAAATATGGTTTACATAATATACTATGATCATTTGAAACATATATTCCAGTTTCTGGTGATGCCAGCTACTATATCTCTCTGAAGGTTCATGTTGGAAGCCCTTTACCTTTTTACTGTGTTTGTATAGACAGCTGCAAGCATGTTAAAAGTTTTGGTCAGATGAAATCATTCTCCCCTGCAAAATACATAGTCTCTGTATGTTACTAATATGTTATGTTTGTATCATAGGGGATTGAGAATAGCTCTGTTAACTATTTCTCTTCAAATGATATATGTATTCTTTCTGGCCTCCAGCATAATTTGTTAATTAGTAGAATTATCCTGGAAATAGAATAATCTATTCTTTTTGTTAGAGACTGAGGAGAAAGGAAATGAATAGGTTTCATATATATAATTTTATCCTGGTACTTAATGCATGCTCAAATTTAGTCATTCATTTTGCTGAATAAAGAAATAATCCTGATTTTAAAAATATTCCTATCGAATATAAAATAACCAGTCTTTAATGCACTGATACTAGCAAACCATCTAAGTTTTAGTAAGAGTAGAGCCTATATTTTATGTTTCATCATTTTCTCTTTAGTGTATACCATATTTTCTGGTGCTCAGAAGGAAGAGTTGCTAAAAACATCTGGTGAATGAATGAACATATACAAATTCTTATTCAATGCTCACTAAAAATGTTAGAAATATTTCAGAGAAAAGATTAAATGGTAATTTAAGTTTAAAATAAGATAAAATAAATACAAGTTTAAATGGACAATGGTGATATTTTCTACACAGATTTTTATGATGGAGCAAAGTGATCATAGAGATTATACCTTAAATAATAAAAATTAAGTTGTCAACACTGTAATATTTGGTGGCAAACACGTAATGTAATATCTATAGAGTCTTTTCACAGTTAACCATTTTTTGACTGAATGGAGTGAGATTAGATATAATGCTTAAATATTTACAAGCATAGGGACACTGAAATGATTGATAATTTGGCAAATACTAATTGCATACTGGTAAAAATTCTTTTAAGGGAGTAGAAGCAATGTTGATATCTCAAGGCAGTCATTAAGTGCTTCACAGTATCATGAAATTTCTAAACAGATATTATTAAAATTCATGTTATATCACATTTTTTAGAGGGGTAATAATTCTCAAATTTCTAAAAAAATAACAACTTTTCCTCAATTTGTCTTTATGGATTGTTACAAATCTTAACTCAGTTGATAAAACCAAGTGATAAATAGGCTGCCTATTTTATCTAACTACAACATATAGCTTTAGAGATTTAGATTGAATTTTTAGTTGTACTCAGATTGATGTGTTACCAGAGTAATTTTCTCAGTAAAGAAGATTTACTTTAAAATGTGAATAGAGCTTGAAAGTTTTAATTCTAGTATTGTATAGCTTTCTTATTCAGGTTTCTATTTTTAAATTTCATATACACATATACATATATACACATGTGTTTACATATATGAGATATATATATAAAGAAAATACAAATATATTTTTTTCAAATAGATTATCCTTATATTGATAATAAAAGCCCATGACTTACTTATTTGTAGTCTCTATTGATAGTTCATCGTTGTGCAAACAAAATTGTCTGCGATTCAAAGATCGAGTTGAATGCAAGCTGTAATACACATTTAATAACATTACAACACTAAATATATTCATTTATTTTATTCCTTTTAATTTATTTTTTTTTACTGAAGTCGAGTTGATTTACAATGCTGTGCCAATCTCTGCTGTACAGCAAAGCAGAGTTTTACACATAGAGACATTCTTTTTGTAATATTCTTTTTCATTCATTGATTTTAAAATAAAAGCTTATTAAAATATCTGCATTTCAAAGTACGAAAATATGAATACAATGAACCCAGAAATGTTTAATACTGATGGCGCTTTCTATATTGTAGTTGTTCAATATTAACATATACCTAACACTATTACAAAATGGGAGAAAAAGCTGAAAACAAAATCCATAATACTAGTTAATGTTGTGGAATAAGAGATATAGGCATTCAAGGCGGGGTAGTCTCCAAGAAATATTCCATTTTTAAACTATTTTTTACCTGTTAATATACATTTTACTTAACTATATCAAATATGTAGAATAGACATAACTTTTTATTTAATCATAATGCAAACTGTTTTCTCTTGTCATCCTCTAACTATATTTGTAGTAAATTTATCCTTCTCCTCCCTGGTAGTAAATTTCTGGTTGAAAACTCAGCAAGTTCCATGAGTATTCTGAGTAATAACATCATTAAAGAAACTTTAAGTTGTGATATGGTCTCTGTATAGAGATTAAAATCTGCATGTTCCAGTCTTCACAAGTAGCTAAGCCTTCCCCTCTTTTTCCTTTTGCTAAGGTCTATTGATGGCAGCTACCTATTATCTGGAAAATGTGGGTGGTCAGTTTGGCTTTTTCTTTCAGTTTAACTCAACCCCAATTTGCGACTTGATAGTTTCCCTCCAGAATGGGATGAGAGAAATTTCCTTTCAGGGGACTAGCTACTTCTTACCTAGATGAGTGGCTTCCTCATTTCTAGGTCCCAAAGACAGTATAAAGTGCCATTTTCTTTGGGACATTATAAAGTCCCAAAGACGGTATAAGGTGGGGGAAACTTTTAGTTATTATTATTTTTACAACTTCTTTTATCTTTCTTTTTTATTTTTCACTTCTGGGGAGGCCCTTATCTTTGGAGACTCGTCACCCCAATGCTATCGATATAACATGGGCAAAGCATACTGTCCTTTAAAATATTCCCTCGGCTTTTGGATTTCTGGAGTCACTTACCCTCAGCACAATTCTCTATTTTAAGGTTAGCTGGTTAGAAATTTAATTCCATCTGCAGCTTTAATTTCCTTTTCCTGTGTGATGCTAACATATTTGAAGGCATAACACCAGGGATTACGATGTGCACATCTTCGGTGAGCGTTAATCTAACTATCACAATCTAACTATCACAGATGTATATGGAATATTTCATAAATAAACACTATCTTTGAAGATACTGACAACACATCAGACAAATTCAAACACAAATCAAGAGTATTAATAATGCCAGCCAGTCAAGAATTCAAGTAAAAATACATTTCTTGAAATTTTTCAGATGTAAGAGATAATTCTTAGTAACACTTTAATACTTCATCTCGCTATCTCAATGATTATATAATTTTTAAAACTATAAGGCAATTGACAAAAATTATTTTGATAGATAATCTAACTAAATACTTGAACCTATGTCAGATCAACAAACAAAAGTGTGAGGGCACTGAGAATTTGAAAAATATAGTATTTTTCTGAGGATGATCAACAACTGAAGTATCAGGAACTGCTGATGAGTTTGTTAAGAGATTTTCCTAACATGGTTCAGATGAATTCAAATTGCATGATGAAATTAAGGAGGCTGAAACAATGATTTCCGTAAATGGACATAAACATTTCATCCTTGGGAATTTGTTGTTCAACCACTCCAGACCACCTGACATCACAAATTAAACAATAAAGCATGGCATTTAAGATAAAGTTATGAATCGACATGTCCATTGCTCAAATCCTGGCTCTGATACTTATCACTCTAATTTTTGCCATCCCACTTAATTTCCCTTGTTTCTGTTTCCTCACATATACCCATTGTTGTGAAGACTAAACTAGTTAATATATACGGAATTTCTTAAAATTTTGTGGAAAGCCTTCAGTTTGTGGAAAGCCTTCAGTTTGTGGAAAGCCTTCAGCTAAGTTCAGTACTTAGGTCTAAGCTCCTGGGAGAGACAGAATACTATGAGAAATTAAGAGAATTTTTTTTCATTCAAATTATTAACGTGTCCCAGATACCACTACTTGTTGTTAAGATGAATTATAATTATACAATATTTAGGTCTTAGTGTATCAGAAGTACTGTGCCATATTCTTCATTTTATGCTGAGTCAAAATTTAGACAGAGTGGGACTCCACAGGATACAAGAGAAAACATTATCTTTTGTCATGCTTCTTGAATAAACCCATTCTGAGAGGCTAATTATTTCCCTTCTTCTGATAAAATTCAAGGAATTTTTCATTACTTTTGTGGTTTCTCAATACAACAACAAAAATTCCTCAGTTACTTTCAGCCTCACAAAAGATTTATGTCATCAATAATTAAATTATCCTGTGTAATAGTGAAACTAAATTTTGTTTAAAGATTTTCTTTTTCACTGACTTGGGCCTATTTCCAGCTGGAGATCTAAATAGGAAATAGATGTTTGGGAGACTTTTTCCTCTTTCCTTACTTTGGTCTTTTATTTTTCTCCCTTGCTTATTAAGCGTGAAGCATGACCTCCCTGGGGAAACAGTGAAAGAGGAGGTTAGAAAAGAAAGTTTAAAGGGCAGAAACATTTTTACTCACCTGGTTGTATAATGATTTAATTTTGGCTCCCTCAGGGCTTGGAATCTGGCCAAAGATAACTGTATATTAGGGTACATTTTAAGTTTCTTAACTTGAAACTTGACTGCTCAGAGAATATTGAAATTCCATTTTCTTGACCAAAGCAATGTATTTTCTTAGGCTGAGTGTTTATGATTTTCTCAGTGCCTGGACATCCAGAGGTTTGCTTTTGTCTCTTCCAGACAATCGTCTGAAGCAGCACTTTAAATGTCATCAGCCTGGCTCCCTCTTTGCAAGGCACACATCTGGTATATGAGAAACAATCCAAAATTATACAAGTGTAGCTAGCTTCCAATGAAGTCTTTCCTTTCTCCCTATTTTGCCATCTTAGGAAGATATGAAAACCTCAGGCTACCCAGACAGGAGTTGAACATTGTTTACTGTTCCCAAACTCCAGGGATATTTGTCAGCATGATGAGAGATGTCCTATCTGTCCACTCATAAGCAGAAGAAGGAAAAAGACAGGGAGCATCAATTTTTCTTTTCAAGTGTACTTTTTTCTTTCCTCGTTAACTTCAACTCTTTTATACCCTCAATAGGAAGATAGACTGAGGATAGAAGTAATTATGAAAACAGTACTTAAAATAAATAAATAAAAAGTTCAACCACTTCTTTCTTAAATCCCTAAAGGGTACCTAGTATTCCATTTTAGAATATAGGAATACTTGCCATATATCTTTTAGCCCAATCTTTTGATGTCTTGTTATAGATTGAATGTTTGTGTCCCCCCCAAATTCTTATATTGAAGCCCTAACCTCCAGTGTGATGGTATTTCAAGCTGGGGTCTTTGGGAGGTCATTAGGGTTAAATCTGGTCGTGCGGTTGGGGCCCTCACGACACGATTAGTGGCCATATATGAAGAGGAAAAGAGAGAGCTCTTTCTCCACCACCTCTACCCTCTACTGTGCACAATAGGAAAGGAAAGGCCATACAAAGTCAGCTTTTCCTCTACAATGTTTATACATTTATTGTGACCTTATGTGAGGCAATCACAAACTCTGAATAAATTGTGAAATACTCATACATTCTTTTCACATTAAAAAAATCTGAAAACAGTCAAACTTATTTTTCACATTTTCGCTCAATGTAAGATAGTTTTTTAAAATGTTCCAAAATTTTGGCATTGCCATGCTTCTGAATTTGCTGCTTTAGGTGTTTCATAAGTTGACATAATATTTTCTTTTATTTGTATTCTTATTTTGTATAATTGGTTTTTCATAATGTTATCCTTATGTACAAATTAAAATAAATTCTCCTTTGCAATGGAGATGAATTTAGCTTGTCAAAATTAAAATGCTTCTCTACTTTATTATCAAAATATATGAGTTTTTACAAAGAAGAATTGATAAAGATTCTCTCTGATGGACTTGCTTCTGTTTCCCCAGTGGAATATGAGTGAGGGCACACTCCCAAGTGAATGCAACTGGAGTCAGCCTCATGTAAGAGAAGAAATTGATTCCAGAATTTTATTAGATGTACTAAATCCACATTAAATATTGAATCCCTCAATTCAATATAAACAGTCATAACCAAATGGAAGACTTATACAGAAGAAACATTTTTAACAGTCTGAAATATTTCTTACTTCTTTGCATTCTTGGTAATTATTTTCTAATTAGATTTTACGGACTTCATTTTTATTTTAATGGAACAGTTTTCCCTTAAGGCCTACATGAATAATATATGATTCAAATCCGGAAGTGTGTAAACACAAGCAAAATTATTTTAGTACAGCAAATTCTTAGGAACAAAAATTAATTATTGAAGAAGACTGAAAAATATTTTCTTTTGCTGTTTATGATTTTAAATGTAATCCTGTAGAGGGTAGTTTAACAATAGGTAGATATTATGTCTATAAAATTATAATGATTATACAGTCATTAACGATCATGGCCTTGAAAACGTTTTTGAAAATCTGAACATCACAAATAATGCATATTTATTTTTTCCCTGAGATTCAGTAGTAACTCTGAAAATTAAAACTATACTATAAAAATTGAATAAAGTTAAAAATTTGAAAACATGTTAAGCCATGACCTGGGCAGCATAAAAGATCAATGCTAGGTTAGAATGATTGACAAGTGTTATCTGATAGGAAGAACATCTGGGTTTGAACTTGGGCCTAGAAATGAGGCTATACTTAGTGTTTTATCTATATCTATCTATCTATCGAACTTTTTCTACAAAAGTTGAACAGGATATATTAAAAATCAAGTTTGACTCTAAGAAGCAGTGGCCTAGAATGACAAAAATCACAATTCTCTTTTTGAAAGTGGTATTAATCTTGTGTAAGAATGAGTCTAAACTCAAAAACTAAAGTAGGTTCTGTTTCTTTCCAACACTATTTGCTATTTATCCTCTTTTACTTGGCTTTTGTACCCACTGCACAATACTTCAATATCAGTATACACTATATGCCAAGATACAATATACTATTGAATACGATACTCTGATTAGTCATTAATTTTAAAAATGTCTAATTTGAAGACACTGAGGTTCAAAAAAATAAAGATGTTTCCAGGATGACATACCTAGGATAAACTTGTGTGTCTCTATACCAAAATGCAGCTTTTCTCTGCAATGTATAATCTTCCTCTTTAAGGATCACATTGTAAAATGTTGCTGTGTACATTGTTTAACTAGGAAGTTTTTTGAAACGTTATTTGATTCACCTGTTATATCTTCTTTATAATAGTCTATGCTTTTTGTTTTTTTTTAATTTGGAGCTTTGTAAAATCACTGTTTTTCATTGAGGTTGAGAATTTACAAAATAATCTATGTACAATTACATAGAAGATATGATAATATTGTAATTCTCACATTATCAACACTTAAAAACAGTCTATAACTGTTCTATAAACAACTCTGGTTTGGAAATCTTCTGCCATCTTCCTAGTTGTTCATTGTTTATTTAATCTCTTTTATATTGTCCATTGTTACCCAATAGTCTTTAGTTGTAGTTGATAAGATTATTTTCAGTGCTTTTTAGTCTTCTATCTCTATTGATACTTTAAAGTATAGGGCCTTCATAAATTCTATTTTCATAAGTGTAGCTGTTTAGTTTACTGTTTGCTACCATCTTATACAATATATACAAATGCAAGAGGTATGATCCTTCTCTAATAAATTATTTTCATCTTTTGATGCTTGTTTAATAGCTTGTCTTAATAGAAGAAATCTGCTTCTTAAATTTAGTCTGATATCACTGTGTCTTCAGGGTGGAAAAGATGAGAGAGTTCTTTGGAGTCTCTTTTATAAGGGCATTGATCCCACTTATGTGAGCTCTACACCTCCCAAAGACATCACTTCCTAATACCATCACAATGGGGGTTAAGATTTCAAGGTAGGAATTTGGAAAGAGGTCCAAACATTTCAGTTCACAATAATAACTATGCTTTGACAGGAAAGTGTTGACTGCTATGTAAAAATGATTAATTTTATTATTCTATGGCTACTTCTAAGTTATTAGAAAATCTTGCTTCAACCAGGAGCAACAAAATGAAAAATTACCCTTTTACTCCTCTTACTTTTATAGTTTAACTCTATTTGCTCAATTTATCCTTACTTTCGCCTTCCTGTATTTCACCAGTTCTAAATGGCCACAGTAACGTCCTTTCCCTTTTAATAAATAATTCTCTGTCGTAAACTTCCAACACAAATACTCCAATTTTTGGATCAAGCAATTCTTCAGCCCTTCAACTTGAACAGAGCTCTTCATCTTATAAATGCCAGAGGAATTACCTTCAGAAGAATAATTCGTGTGGAACTGATTTCTGGGAAATATCTTATGTGCACATTTTGCTATTGTTTTGATATGTTATACCCCTAACTGTTCTTTAATTTTGCATATATGTCTTGTTTCCATAGTCGGACTGTGTGTTCTCTATTAAAAGAGATTAGGTTTTGTACTCTTTAGAAATCAAAGAGCAAATTGCTTTTTAAAAATTATTTGCTTAAAAATATTAATTGACTATGTATGCTGTGCTAAGCATTGTTCTTCGATCCTGAAATGTGACACAGAAGTAAGCAAATGTTCTGCAGTGGGACTTTTTACATGTGATCTTTATAGTATTCATCACAATTAAAGTTACATGTTTAACTGCACATTCATTTGTTTAATATTTAGGTCCCCAAATTCTGTAAGCCAAACATGGGAGTAGACCCTTTTTAATTTGTCACTGAAATATTAGTGCCTAGGCTGTATCTGATCAGTAAGTACCAATATCTGTTGAATGAACTAGAAGCTTAATAAACATTCCCTCAGGAAAAAATTGTGGGGAAAAACTAGTTATAGAGAAAAATAGCAAATTGAATATATTTTTGAAGTTGAGATCCTTATGGCAAAATTTAGTCTTTATCTGAGAGGAAAAGCATTTTCTAAATATTGCATATTCTAAGAAATTTTAAAATATCATTGTAACAAATTAGAAGTGGGTGGTGCTAGATGACACCCATCTGGACAAAAAGAAAATACAGCGGTCCAAAAATAAGAGTCAGGGCTTCCCTGGTGGCGCAGTGGTTGAGAGTCCACCTGCCAATGCAGGGGACACGGGTTCGTGCCCCGGTCTGGGAAGATCCCACATGCTGCGGAGCGGCTAGGCCCGTGAGCCATGGCCGCTGAGCCTGTGCGTCCGGAGCCTGTGCTCCACAACAGGAGAGGCCACAACAGTGAGAGGCCCATGTACCGCAAAAAAAAAAAAAAAAAAAAGTCAAACACTTCAGCTAAAACTATGATTCCTAAAGCTAAAATCAATATTTACTGGTAAAAACGTAGTTATATATTATTTTTGCTTAAATTTTAAATAATATTTTCTTATGCTATTTTGTGTAAGGTTTTCTTGTACTGTTTACTTTACAAAAACAAAGCACTTTTATGGTTATAAAATTGTCTACTGAAGTTATTCAATGTTAAAAGAAAGCCCCCAATTTTTATTTAGCAGTGTATTTTGTGACTTTCAATTTCTTGTAGCATTTACAGAAAGGTGAGTAAACTGAATTAAGAATTTAGCTAAAAATCTCATTATTATTTACTTATAAATTGGTCTTAATTAGTTGATTTATTTTTATTCCCATGTTTACTAGAAAATGCATTTTCTGCATTTTGGATGCAGGTATTGTTGGCAATACAGGCCGTATTGGTTTCTACAGTATTTCTTTAAAGGGAGATTTTTATAGTTATTATATTTGTATTATTCAATTGAATTCAATTAATACATAAAATACCATGTTAAGTAATTTCAAGGATGGAAATATATTAATAAACAGGTCCTTGTTTCTATCATATGTACACTATACTTATAGTAATTATGATCAATTCTGGAATATATACAATTAAAGGAAAAATGGACATTTTGCCAGAAAGGGTACCAAAATATCTTTGTAGTTTTGCAAAACAGAATATCAAAGTTGAAGCCTCATATTCAGGCCTCAGGCTAACTCCCTTCAAGTTTGCAAAGGGTCAACAAGCACAAGAGAAAGGACATTACGACAGGGAGTGAAAAGCAAGAACGACCATAGGAACACAGGGAGCTGTGAAGATTAGCTACCGTCTGGGATGTCAGCACTGATGGAGGCAGGACAGAAATGTTTAAAATACCATGATTAATTGCTTAGTGAGATCTATACAAGTGTGGATATATGATTACATACTTTTTTATTTATCTTATTTTAATGATGAAAAATCAAAGTATCTCTTTTAATATTAAAAATACTACTCTATATAATATAAATAAGTATCACTAACAAAAAAGTCTTCATGAAGAAACAAAATACTAGGTTAGATTTAAAAATAAAATATTCCTGGTCAAGCACTGATCAGTACTGGATAGGTTCAAGTCTAGTTTGCCTTTTAATGATCAGAATACAGGGAATTGGTTATACTTTTGTTGGAAAGCTGAAAGTAAGATAGAACACTGAAGCAGCAAGCAGCGACTATCCACAGTGTATAAGGAGATAGGCAAATAACCAGCACAACCCCACTTTCAGGGATTATAGGTTAACAAAATTAGCATTAATTATGTTAAGTTTTTTGGTTTTGTTTTCCCCATAAAGACTTGCAAGTAACGTAAGAATATTTTAGTACAGAAATTTGCGCCACCGAACTTGTCAAGCTTCATCTATGGACCTTAATTTCTTTAAAGTGAGAATTTGTGGTAGCCTTTTTTGTTTCTAAAATGTTATGATAATATAATACCCACATATTGAGTAGTAAACTATTTTCCACAAAATTTTGATGCAGGTATGTGCATTTTATGGGTAAACAAAAACACAAACAAAATATGGTATCCAGGAAACAGACCTGACTGCAGTTTTACACGCATGCATTCTATTCCTGGCTGGAGCGGTAGCAGTAATGTGAAGTTAAGGACACTAAACTTCTGTGACAATCAACTGGTTCATCTAAAAAATAATAATAACAAAAATAACTACCTTGTAAGTTATAAGATTAGATAAATTAATATGAATAGTCTAATACATTCCTGAAACTTAGTAAGCATGTAATAAAACAGTTGCAAGACTGATATTGGCAGTTATTTTAAGATTTCATCGATTTAACTCTAAATCCATGAAATTTGTAAGGCAACAAAACAACATTACAATCAACTTATTTAATCCTGCAACCAAATTATTGATAAAATTATACAAGTTTTAATATGTAATCAGAATAATTCAGAAAAATGGCTGGATAAATGTCATTTCAAAACATTTTAATTCAGAGACACTGTATAATGATAAAAATGCTTTCTGTTTATATGCTTTTTTTATGTGACGACTTCTAGGAATTCAGTTACTGTTTATTTATGTCTCCAGAAAAACAGTTTACAAATTATTCAATCTCTATTATATTATTTATCATTTAATTACATATTCCTGACTTAAGCAAAACTTACTAACCTAAAATGGTAACGCAACTTAGTATTATGAAAATCAAATATGTTTTGTTAATATCCTTTTATGTACATTTAAAATGCATTTGTTTACATTTAAATACTAGCAGAAATGTGTGCAGTCCTAGTCACATATTACTTTGCACATATCTATAAGCATTCATTTATTTTGTAATTATTCAGGGCAGTTCCTAGGTGTCTGATGCTGTGCTAGTAGTACATACTTTGAAATATACAACATTAATTTCCAAAAGAAGCACAGATTGTATTGGAGATAAATGCCAGTTATCATAAAATATGAAATATTCTATAACACAAGGATGTTGCAAAGTGAAAGAATCAGTACATATCTGTCAATATCTAGATTTCACAATGCAATACAATCTTAAAAATAAGTATGAATTCACTAAGAAAGAGTAAATGGGTATAATGATAATGGTTTAGTATGGGGAGGTATAGAGACCAAAATGATGATAAGTAGTGAGAATAGTAACTACTCTAGTATAGTAGAAGCTTATGTATATGTATATGTAGTATGGGTACCAGGATGAAAAGAGGTGAGTGGATGATAACAATGAAAGATATGGTGTGGAATTACAAGCCATTAAAGTTTTCTTTTTATTGTAATAAAATATATTTTGTATTTTCCCTTTTGGTGGGCATTCAAGTTTACTTTTAACTATTTTGCTGTGTTTTTATGTTTTGGCAACACATTCATTACTACAACCAAACATCATATACAGACATACCTTGAAGACACTGCACATTTGATTCCAGACTACCACAATAAAGTGAATATCACAATAAAGCAAGTCACACAAAATTTTTGGTTTCCCAGTACATATAAAAGTTGTTTATGCTATACTGTAGTCTATTAAGTGTGCAATTTATGTCTAAAAAAACAATATACATACCTTAATATAAAAATATTTTGTTGCTTAAAAGATGCTAACCGTCATCTGAGCCTTCAGTGAGTCTTAGTAGTAACGTCAAAGATCACTGACCACAGATCACCACAACAAATATAATACCAATGAAAATTTTTGAAATATTGTAAAAATTACCAAAATGTGACACAGAGACATGAAGTGAGCAAATGTCTATTGGAAAAATGGCACTGATAGACTTGCTTGATGCAAACCTTCATTCTGTAAAAAAACCACTTATTTGCAAAGCTCAATAAAACAAAGTGCAATAAAATGAGGTATGCCTCTACATGTAAGCATACATTTATCATTATATATTTTTAAAATAAATTTCAGGTACATATATTGCACATCATGAAATTTCTGGGTGATAAATTTTAATTTGTCTTGACACAATTTTCTTAAGGTGATGCAGGTGATCACACTTCAATTACCAACACTGGCAATAACTTATGACATTAAAGAAAATGGAGAATTACAACAACCCGATTCAGGCAGGACTAGTTAAATGCCCCATACCTTTGAGGAATAAAAGTTTTGTTTACTGCACCACACAAAGATCAATGACCAGCTGAGGTACTCATTGAGGACAAAGAGACTATGGAATGGGTAATGAAAGAAGGTACTTATAAATACAAGTTACAGTGTGCAACTAAGCAGTTGCAGAATGAAGACTGTAATTTTTTTTTCTTTTTTTTTTTTTTTGCGGTATGCCGGCCTCTCACTGCTTCGGCCTCTCCCATTGTGGAGCACAGGCTCCGGACGCGCAGGCCCAGCGGCCATGGCTCCCGGGCCCAGCCACTCCGCGGCATGTGGGATCTTCCCGGACTGGGGCACGAACCCGTGTCCCCTGCATCGGCAGGAGGACTCTCAACCACTGCGCCACCAGGGAAGCCCAGGACTGTAATTATTAAAGAGTATTTCTTCCTTATGAATATAAATATATTTATTATGAATATATTTGTGTGTATATAGCATGCATTTCTGTCTTCTTCCCTTTCTTATCCCCGTATAATCTAACATAACATTCATTAATAATAATTAAATTAAATGATAGTATTTTTAAGTTGCAGGATATCAGTAAGAATGAACATCACCCAAGGACTTTAAATCCTCTCTTGGGAAAAGTGTTAGAATGTTTTCAGTTGGATCAGAATTGCTGTATCATGCTAGGTGAACTCTGACTTTGCTATTGTCTTTATTTGGAGTTTAAGTATGATTTAAAAAGATGTGTATGGTGCCAAGGTGACAAAGGGTGGACAGTGATGGTAAGTTCTGTGTGTCAACTTGGGTAGGCTATAGTATCCAGGTTTTTAATTAAATGCTAATCTAGGTATTGCTATGAAGGTAATTTGTAGATGTGGTTAACATCTACAATCAATTGCCCATATGTAAAGGAGATTATCCTCTTTTATCTGGGTGGGTCTCATTCAATCAATAGAAGACCTTGAGAGCAAAAACAGGGTTTCCCCGAGGAAGAAGAAAATCTGCCTCTAATATCAGCTCCTGCCTGAGAGTCTCTAGACTGCTCTGGTCTACCCTACAGATTTTGGATTTGCCAGTCCTCACACTCATGTAAGCCAGGTCAAAAATAATAGTCTGTTGATACTTATGTAGGCATATTTTTGGAATCTTTCTCATTACTGTCGTATAATTTAAATGTGACTTTTGTTCCAAGTCTGTATGTTAATATATTTGCAGAATAAATTCAAAAGTGTCCTAATTAGGATATGAAGATAGAAATAAATTGCATATTGTGACTTGAATTAATATTCAATTTTTAATTTAATTTTGATTCTGTAGATCTACAAAAAGCCACAAATTATTGTACAATTTTATTTCCTTTAAATCTTAGAAACAATCTATTCATACTCTAAAATTATTTTTTATATTATCATTATTTAGTTCATAATGTGCAGATACCATATTGCACACAGCATTTGCCAAGCTATAATTCATTATTAACATTAAAATGCAACTTGAGAGGTCAGCTAGTTAATTCATCAAGCTTCAGGAATAAGTGGCAGATAAAAATGAAGAGTTACACTAATTTTCAAAACCTAGAAAAGAATACTAACAACCCTGCTTTATAATACTGAAACATGCTATTAGAATTAATCAAATGTTCCACATAATGACAACATATAATAAACATTAATTAAGGAATACTTATCCATTTTGTTTATACAAGTGTGACCAGGGTAGGCAATACAGTGGTAAATAAAAATGAAAATTATAAAGCATCTGTGATTAACTTTGACAAAGTCATCTCTACAATGTAATTTCTAAGGTTTATAAAAACTGATTAAAAGAATATACATATTTAACAAATGCATGTATATATTTGTATGTTTGTGAGAGATATTTCTTCTGATGCCACAGGCTCATAAATTTCCCTGTAAAGAACCATTGATCTTGGGCTGCCCTACAGAGATATATTTGCAGGGCCGCCATGCCCAAGGCACTGTAGTGGTTACAGTGATTTACCTTCAGGTAGAGGTCAGGAAGAACCCAACAAGGAAGCAGGTTCCTGACCCCTTTGAGACTACTGAAGCAGGTTGTTGGAGGGAAGTGGAAAAGGATCATTGGATGATGAGAAGAAGCTCTTGTAGTCTGCTTCCAGAAGCAGTGACTGGCAAGGAATCTAGGGTTCTATTCTACTACTAAGGGGTAGAAGGCACCCCAGAAGGTGCCTAACTCCCTTGCCAGTCATAGCACCCTCCCCTGTTTGTGTGCACATTTCCCATCCTGGCCAATGACTGCTTGTCAATGCACCACCTACTGCTGCGTTTATCATCCCTTACATACCTTTGGGTCCTTCTTCTTACACACCAGGAGTTTCCCGGCACTCTCTTCTTACCAAAGTATGCCACAAACTGCTTTTTTTCATAACCTGTTGAAAAAGTAGATGATAAGCTTCTGTTTCCTGAAACATCATCTTTAGTGATCTCCCATTTCATGGGCAACACTCCTCTTCCTTCTTTAAAGAACAGAGAGAAAAGCTAACTTCTTTAATGTTTCCTTTCTCTCTCTCTCTCTCTCTCTTTCACACTTTCTCCCTTTTTGGCAAGATCATTGAAGTTACCTTCTGGTTAACCCTCAAATTTCATACTTTGGAAAGAATTACAAAAGTCATTTATTTTTCTTACTTTTATCAAACACTCAAGTGTTTAGTAAATGCTGATAATTTAGTTCCAGATATCATTTGAAAACTTTGTTTGCAAACCTAGTAGTTATTCTTTGTACAAAAGCTCCAGGTTTTCAAGAATCAATTATTTTCAAATGCAAAATGGAAGATTGCTGTGTTTTTACATTAGGAAACCTTTTATAGTAACCTTGCAGAACTGAAATTTGTAGAGTTGGACATTAACTGTTAACTGAGAACACTCAGCTATTGTGAACTCAAAAAAATATTTAAATAATATATGAAATGTCACAGATTTGTGTCGTAGTATATGGGATGATAATTTTAAAGATGTGCTATAATTACATATTCCATGGAGAAACAGAGGTCTTCCATTTAAATAAAGCAATGCCAACCCATACATTTAAAGTTCCCTGTCATATCAGGTTTCCATTATATTTTTGTGACAGGTGAAAAATAAGCAATAAACAAAAGCGTTGATAAGGTCACACACCTGTTATGCTGTCTTCAGTCTGAGACACTTTAGTGTCATAAAGATGCTGACAAAGGGAAAGGGCTTTTAAGAAAATTCAGTAGTATGATTAAGGAGCTAGGAAGTTAGACTTAAAATGAGGGATTAAAAGGATGAAATACGTTCACTGAGCTGAATTGTGACAAAGTAGGATGAGCCAATTTATCTGTTTAGGAAAATCTGGAAGTTATAAATGACAAAGAGGTTGCAGTGCAATTTTGCATGCACACATATGCAGACATACATATACATGCATATTTTCTGGAATAATTGCCATCGTTCCTTTGGTAAAATTTTAATATAATAAATTTTCAAAAACTAAAAGTATTAAAAATAAATTTTCCATAAGATTACCCATATAATTAATTGTATTTTTAAATTATTGATTTAAAATTCTAAGAGAAAGACACCTTCCCATATTAATTGCCAATATATCTACAGTAAAATTTTATTATGATTCAGCTTGGTGTATTAAGCAGAGCACAAGCTGTGCAAAAGATGTCCTGTTTGACAATTTCACATCTGTCATGAGCTAGCAAATAGTCTCTTAACCTCTCCCAGCCTTAGTTTCTTCATCTATATAATGAGGAAATTGCATTGGATGTCTTAAAAACTTTTCTGGTGTAATATTCAAATTTTTATTAAAATAAAATTTAAAGTATTGACTATTGGTGACATTTCTTTGAATTAAAAACAATGAGTACACAAAGTATTTTAAAATGTTTTTAAAAAAGTGCTCTTTAATAAAATATCGTGATTTATAAAGCAATAAGAAGAGAGGCCAAAAAAGATTGAAGCCTTCTCTCTTTCCCAAGTCCTTAATAAAAAGATTCAACAAATAAATTAAGAATTCTCTTTTAGGTGAAGTGGAATTTAAGCTTGTCAACAATTTCTGTAGAGTATTTATTATAGGAGTTGTTATCATTGCCTGAGAAGCCAGGGAACCCAGAAACAAGTGTGGAAAAGACACACATTTATCAGGTGACATGAGAATTTTGACATGTGTATTGAATCCCTTCAGCAGTGTGTTGATGAGGATTGCATTGCCTATCGGCTTCATAAGTATATTTGAGGAGCTAATTTATGGGACCCTTACATTGGAAGGAGACTTTCTTTTTGAGTGAAATAAAACTTACCCTTTGTATATGGGCAATATTTGCTTTTGCTTTTCCTGCATTTTATTGGGGGGGAGCAAATAAGGAGCAAAATAATTATAATTACAAAAATAATGAGAAGTTTTGAGGACCTTATCTATTCATTTCCTGAATGACCAGTGGTACGGTTCCCAACATGACTGAAAAACTCCCTGCTGTAAGTAGCTTATATTTTGTTAGGTAAAATTTAAAAAGCAAACCAATAAATATTTAATATGGTAAGAAATATGTATAAGTGCTACTAATAAAAATAATATATAGAAATAATTGATAGCATGACTCTGGGAGAGAGGGATTGCTTTTGTAGACAAGGTGGTCAGGATAATGCCTGTCTGAGACTGTGACATTAGTAATCAGAGTTAATATAGTTAAAGTGGAAACCAGGAAATTATGTTAAAATATGAGAGAAGACTATTTCAAGATAAAATGACTTTATGAAATGAAAAATCATATCATGTCATATTTAAAACTTTAAATATAAGCAATAAAAACAAAATGGTCATTTCTTAGAAGTGAATTAAGGCTACAGATGTCAAAAAGATAAAATATCTCTCAATGAAGCAAGGATATGAAGAAATAAAATCTACAATTGAAAAGAAATGCATTTGAAGGAAAAACCCTAGAGACCTACTGTGCAAGTAGAAATTTTAGAATTGATAAAATGAACAGATGCTGGACTAATAAATCTTAATAATTAATAGAAGAAAATGTATTTTAGCTAAATAAATATTCCAGTGTTAGAACTGAAATGGATCTCTAAGTTCCTGGCATTTTAATTAGAAAAGGCATATGCCCAGATGAATTATGGTGACATTTATGGATCAAAAGAAGAAACAGAAAATCTAATGCAAGTATATGTGTATATATATAATATAACAAGAACATATATGTGTATATAACAAGAATACATGTATATATAACAAGAACAAATTACCTAGAAAAGGCAGACTAATAAGCTTTTTCATTTTCAACAGTAGAAGCTAGAAGATATTTGAACACCATTTATAGATAATTGAGGGAAAATTTATTTTGAGCTAAGAATTATATGTACCTCTTTAGAGAAGAACAAAGATGACAAGTTCAGATGTCTAATGACTCAGATAGTAGGGCTTCTATAAACTGTAGGAAACACAAAATTACTTTAGGAAAGTAAGTAAGAACAAAATCTCAAGAGAAGAAAAGACAAAAGGGAACATTAAAGTCACTAGTGATAAGTCTGTGATATTTAGAGTTACATCTAAATGTATCATGAGAACATGATAAGAGTTTTAGTATTGATAGTAATTTCAGATTATTGGATTGAAAGGAATAAAAAGAGCTATTGTAAAGAATTTTTAAAGTTTGGTAGCTTGATATTAGCTTTTCTAACTTATTTTTGCAAGACTTAATAGTTCATTGGGTAAAGAAAAGTGCAGAGTTGGGGTGACGGTAGTGGAAAGTCAAAATATCTTGGTGTTACCAAGGTATGTATAAATTAACTCAATTTTATATAATAATAGAGAAAATTACATTTTGTTGATAGTTATGAGCTCAATAAACACATCTTGGTGAATTTATTTGATTATTAGAAATATAATGTGTCATATTGTGTGCTATAATGTGTTCCAGGAATATTTTTAACAATATTCTATGCTCTTTATATTCAACCATTGATTTTAAGCTTCTTATCTTTCTGATCTATTGATCAGCATCTTTGTTTTATTTATCTTTCAAGAAGATCTTTCAATAAGCATCTTTGTTTTATTTCTCTTTCAATCAGATTTATTCAATCTTAGGTTAACAGACTTATTCAATCTAAAGTCTTGCAATAAATATTTCTCATTTGATTTTAATTTCTATTTTATTTTATTGAATGGAACATTTATAAATATTAATATATATCATACATAATACTAATGAAGCTCTTTAGAAGAACATAATATAATCTTTAATAAAATATTAAAAATAGTTAATTTCTTATCTCTAGAGAATTATGCTTATGAACATCAGTTATGGCAAGCTGGAAAATAACTTATTTCTTCCAAGTGACTTGAATATGAACAATTTAAAAGATTCGAGTAGAAGTGAATTCAAATGGGATTAACTCTTCTCATGTGAATTTGTGACTCTCTTTGATTTGCTCTAATTCTGATAAATCTAGGAGCTCCTTTATTGCCAGGTATATTTTTCAATTGATCTGACACATTTCAATAGAATGTTTGTCTAATGTGAGGACCCTAATGGTTCATGAGCAGCAATAACAATCTGACTACTAATAACTAAATGCAGTTAGAAGTGGAACATTAAAATAATCTTGTTTTGTAAAATCACTTCTCAAAGTAGGAGAGGAGAAGAAAACTTTATTTTTACTGGCTAATGTGTGAGAATTTATTTAATGTTAGTGTCTTTTGTAAGAAAATTTTATATCGCCAAGCAACACAATCTTTATGCTAAGAGTGGAAAAGTAAGCTCTTAATATTCCAGATATCTGTGTTCTAAAATTTAAATATTTAAATGATTTTATTAGGTTTTAACACATATTGAGTTAACTGCATTGAAATACCCATACTACAAAATAACAAACAAAAATATTTTCTTCTCTTGTACATTTCAGTTAAAACAACCCTCTCTCTAGCCTACTACTTTTCAGAATAAGGATTTTGCTCCAAATTACTATTTTAATAGTGAAAAGGTGAACACTAACTTCTTCAATTTCTATGTATTCCAAATTCAACAATTCAAAAGCAACTACTCCCTAGGGACTTCCCTGGTGGTCCAGTGTAAAGAATCTGCCTTACAATGCAGGGGATGCGGGTTCAATCCCTGGTCAGGGAACTAAGATCCCACATGCTTCAGGGCAACTAAGCCCACGTGCCACAATTACTGAATTTGTGCGCTTCAACTAGAGCCCACATATCACAAACTAGAGCCCATGTGCTCTGGAATCCGCATGCCACAACTACAGAGCCCACATGCCCTGGAGTCTGTGTGCCACAACTAGAGAGAAACCCACACACCACAACGAAGAGTCTATGAGCCACAATGAAAGATCCTGCGTGCCTCAACGATGATCCTGCATACCACAACTAACACCCAACACAGACAAAAATAAATAAAAAATAATAAAACAAAAGCAACCACTCCCATCTCTACACCTCCATCTGTGAAGAGTGGTGTAGAGAGGAGGTTGTTTTAACTGAAATGTACAAGAGAGGAAAATGATGTTTTTGTTTGTTATTTTGTAGTATGGGTATTTCAATGCAGTTAACACAATATGTGTTAAAACCTAAAATTAACCTAGTAGTAATAAAATCATTTAAATATTTAATTTTTAGAACACAGATATTTCTGAAACGTATCCCTTATTAAGAGAAAAAAATTATATTTGAATTCCCTTAGCACCAGTATATTAAGAAGGCAGAGTCAACTACATCATAAAGTGTTAATTCCACACTGCAGTAAAGAGACAAAAACAGAAATGATACAGAAGGTATAGAAAGCCTATTCTTTGAGAACTGCACAATTGTGAGCAGAAGAAAAGAGGTAGAGGAATTGATCATCCAACTGCCTGGCATCCTGTACATGGACTGTAGTATCAAAGCGTGAGGCCTGGGTGATAGGTTGAAGGGAACACTGAAAACCATCAACTCCACATGTAGGCTGAGAGACTAACCAACTAGGTCCTTCTGAGCCAACCTCAATTCTCTTGTGGCTTGAAGATTACCCAGAGAGACCACCCTGTCCCCACAGAGGGACAAAGAATGCCGTTTAAGGTGCTACCCATGAATAAGATATAGTGGTAGCTTGAAGGAGAATTTGCTGTGTTCTGTGACCAGATATCCTAGAGCAACCTTCTCATACTGAGAGACAATGAGAGTCACTGCTAGAACACAAACATATACACCAAACTGGCAACATATTCATGGGGCTAGGTGCAAAATGAAAATGAGGTACCTCTTGCTACATTTTTAAAAGAATTTCAGTATGGTGACAGCAGCATTAAACCAAGGGTAAGGCCCTTCTGAGTATGGGCTGTGCATGACTGCACAGGTCACACACCCATGAAGCTAGCTCAGCATATACACAGAACCAGTGAGAACCCAGGTAGGACTGAGTCACTACGGAGGATAGGGATCCTATCTCGACAGCTAGGCAGTCAACAACAAAGCAGAAAAGAATATCCTAGTGGAAGGAACAGGACATGGTGGATAATACAGAGACCTGCAGATAACCTTAGGGTCCTCTTCTGCACATGAAATAGTGTAAGCCCCTTCCCCAATTTCCAGATGCCACGTTAGAAAAGAAGAAATAAGAAAGAGCCAAGAAATCTAAAAGACTAGATATGTATCCTTAAAAAATGGTTTATGTTAGTTCATCATCATATTTTGAATGGAGGGGCTGTAAGAAAAGCAATTCAATTATTTAATAAAAAGAAACTACAATTATTTGGTTACATTTGAGTGTCATGTGAAACTTCAATGAAATGGTTTTGTTTATCAACTTCAGTAAAAAGTTCAAATAAATTTTAAGTATGACACTATTTTTCTAATTGAAATTACATCCTTTATTTTTGAAAAAGAAAACAAAATGTTAATTTTCTTTTTCATCTGAATTGCCTTGTTGAAAGAACTTCACGACATAGTGTTTATTTAAAAACATTTAATAAGGTTTTCAGTAATGGTTAAATTAGATGACTTAGGATAAATAGAATTAACTATGAAAAAAACCCTACATTATTATCTCATGAATTTTCATAAACATTCACACATTTATTTTATAAGACTACAGTACAAAAAATAAACAACTCTGATTTGAATGATTTTTACTACCTTGAAGATATTATACATAAAATACTTTTCAAATTAAGAAGTTTAAAAATCCCTGGGGAAAATTTAAAATATATTAAATTTATAGGCACTGATATTTAAAATAAAAAATACACAAAACCATCAACAGAGAAGGGAGAAAGAATAGCATCTGGTTTCAAAGTAATTTCCCTTCATGTGCTGTACATATGTGCCAAGAATGAGATATTTTCTTATAACAGACAGTTCATTTCCTTCAGAAATGTTCAGAGGAAAGAGTAATGGTAGAAAAGAAGCAGTTAGCAAGAGAAGAGGGGTTAAATGAGAATTCTTTCCAAGATAGATTGATAGAAGCAGTTATAACATGAAATAGAGAATGGTTCAGTGTGAGTGATGGTGGTTGGTGGCTGTGATACGACAAGGATAAGGTGGCAAGAAATGAAGTTATATGCTGAAATTCACTTTATATTTGACATTGTGATACGTCCTCTTTGTCCCTCACAGAAGGTTTCATATCTGTCTCTCTACACATTTCTTTAATCCTTCTATATTACTACACCTGTGACTATAATTTTTGGCCATTCAGTTAGTGACATTTCCAGCCGAAATTCAAATTCCACTGGAAATCTAAAACTACATTGGATTGTCTTTTTCTATTATACTCTTTTTTTTTTTTTTTTTTTTTGCGGTACGCGGGCCTCTCACTGCTGTGGCCTCTCCCGTTGTGGAGCACAGGCTCCGGATGTGCAGGCTCAGTGGCCATGGCTCACGGGCCTAGCCGCCGCATGGTATGTGGGATCTTCCCGGACCAGGGCACAAACCCGTGTCCCCTGCATTGGCAGGCGGACTCTCAACCACTGCGCCACCAGGGAAGCCCTCTATTATACTCTTAATAAATTCCCAAAGATGAGAATTTTGTTTACCTATCAGGATATTTTTTACTCTTAAAATGTGTAGCATGTTGAAATGTTTAAAGCAAAACACAGAAAAATAACATAGAACACTTGAAAATAGTGTATGATAACAACACATATTCAATGTTCTCAATTAGAAATGTCTTATTTTCCAGAAACAAAATAAGTATGATTTTTTTTAACATCTTTATTGGAGTATAATTGCTTTACAATGGTGTGTTAGTTTCTGCTGTATAACAAAGTTATTCAGCTATACATATATATTCCCATATCTCCTCGCTTGTGCGTCTCTCTCCCTATCCTACCCCTCGAGGTAGTCACAAAGCACCAGGCTGATCTCCCTGTGCTATGTGGCTGCTTCCCACTAGCTATCTATTTCACATTTGGTAGTGTATATATGTCCAGGCAACTCTCTCACTTCGTCCCAGCTTACACTACCCTCTTCCTATATCCTCAAGTCCATTCTCTGTGTCTGCGTCTTTATTCCTGTCCTGCCCCTAGGTTCTTCAGAACCTTTATTTTATTTTTTTTAGATTCCATATATATGTGTAACCATACAGATTTTGTTTTTCTCTTTCTGACTTACTTCACTCTGTATGACAGACTCTAGGTCCATCCACATCACTACAGAAAACTCAGTTTCGTTTCCTTTTATCGCTGAATAATATTCCATTGTATATATGTGCCACATCTTCTTTATCCATTCATTTGTCGATGGACACTTAGGTTGCTTCCATGTCCTGGCTATTGTAAATAGAGCTGCAATGAACATTGTGGTACATGACTCTTTTTGAATTATGGTTTTCTCCAGGTATATGCCTAGTAGTGGGATTGCTGGGTCATATGGTAGTTATATTTTTAGCTTTTTAAGGAGCCTCCATACTGTTCTCCATAGTGGCTGTATCAACTTACATTCCCTCCAACAGTGCAAGAGGGTTCGCTTTTCTCCACACCCTCTCCAGCATTTATTGTTTGTAGACATTTTGATGATGGCCATTCGGACCAGTGTGAGGTGATACCACATTGTAGTTTTGATTTGCATTTCTCTAATGATTAGTGATGTTGAGCATCCTTTCACGTGTTTGTTGGCAATCTGTATATCTTCTTTGGAGAAATGTTTATTTAGGTCTTCTGCCCATTTTTGGATTGGGTTGTTTCGTTTTTTGATATTGAGCTGCAAGAGCTGCCTGTAAATTTTGGAGATTAATCCTTTGTCAGTTGCTTCATTTGCAAATATTTTCTCCCATTCTGAGTGTTGTCTTTTCGTCTTGTTTATGGTTTCCTTTGTTATGCAAAAGCTTTTAAGTTTCATTAGGTCCCATTTTTAAATTTTTGTTTTTATTTCCATTTCTCTAGGAGGTGGGTCAAAAAGGATCTTGCTGTGATGTATGTCATAGAGTGTTCTGCCTATGTTTTCCTCTAAGAGTTCTATAGTGTCTGGCCTTACATTTAGGTCTTTAATCCATTTTGAGTTTATTTTTGTGTATGGTGTTAGGGAGTGTTCTAATTTCATTCTTTTACATGTAAAAAGCTGTCCAGTTTTTGCAGCACCATTTATTGAAGAGGCTGCATTTTCTCAATTGTGTATTCTTGCCTCCTTTATCAAAAATATGGTGACCATATGTGTGTGGGTTTATCTCTGGGCTTTCTATCCTGTTCCATTAATCTATATTTATGTTTTTGTGCCAGTACCATACTGTCTTGAACACTGTAGCTTTGTAGTACAGTCTAAAGTCTGGGAGACTAATTCCTCAGCTCTGTTTTTTCTTTCTCAAGATTGCTTTGGCTATTCGGGGCCTTTTGTCTTTCCAAACAAATTGCGAAATTTTTTGTTCTAGATCTAAGAAAAATGCCAATGGTAGTTTGATAGGGATAGCAACGAATCTGTAGATTACTTTGGGTACTACAGTCATTTTCACAATGTTGATTCTTCAAATCCAGGAACATGGTATACCTTTCCATCTGTTTGTATCATCTTTAGTTTCTTTCATCAGTGTCATAGTTTTCTACATACATGTCTTTTGTCTCCTTAGGTAGGTTTATCCCTAGGTATTTTATTGTTTATGTTGCAATGGTAAATGGGAGTGTTTTCTTAATTCCTCTTTCAGATTTTTCATCATTAGTGTATAGGAATGACAGTGATTTCTGTGCATTAATTTTGTATCCTGCTACTTTACTGAATTCATTGATTAGCTCTGGTAGTTTTCTGGTAGCATCTTTAGGATTCTCTATGTATAGTATCATGCCATCTGAAAACAGTGACAGCTTTACTTCCTCATTTCCGATTTGGATTCCTTTTTCTTCTCTGATTGCTGTGGCTAAAACTTCCAAAACTATGTTGAGTAATAGTGGTGAGAGAGAACAACCTTGTCTTGTTCCTGATCTTAGAGGAAATAGTTTCAGTTTTTCACCATTGAGAATGATGTTGGCTGTGCGTTTGTCATATATGGCCTTTATTATGTTGAGGAATTTCCCTCTATGCCTACTTTCTGGAGGGTTTTTATCATAAATGGGTGTTGAATTTTGTCGAAAGCTTTTCTGTGTCTTTTGAGATTATCATATGGTTTTTATCCCTCAGTTTGTTAATATGGTGTATCACATTGACTGATTTGCATATACTGAAGAATCCTTACATTCCTGATATAAACCCTACTTGATCATGGTGTATGATCCTTTTAATGTGCTGTTAGATTCTGTTTCCTAGTATTTTGTTGAGGATTTGTGCATCTCATCTATGTTCATCAGTGATATTGGCCTGTAGTTTTCTTTTTTTGTGACATCTTTTTCTGGTTTTTGTATCAGGGTGATGGTGGCCTTGTAGAATGAGTGTTCCTCCCTCTGCTATATTTTGGAAGAGTTTGAGAAGGATAGGTGTTAGCTGTTCCCTAAATGTTTGATAGAATTCGCCTGTGAAGCCATCTGGTCTTGGGCTTTTCTTTGTTGGAAGATTTTTAATCACAGTTTCAATTTCAGTACTTGTAGTTGGTCTATTCATATTTTCTATTTCTTCCTGGTTCAGTTGGAAGTTTGTACTTTTCTAAGAATTTGTCCATTTCTTCCAGGTTGTCCATTTTATTGGTATATAGTTGCTTGTAGTAATCTCTCATGATCTTTTGTATTTCTGCAGTGTCAGTTGTTAGTTCTCCTTTTTCATGTCTAATTCTATTGATTTAAGTCTTCTCCCTTTTTTTCTTGATGACTCTGGCTAATGGTTTAACAATTTTGTTTATCTTCTCAAAGAACCAGTTTTTAGTTTTATGATCTTTGCTATTGATTCCTTCATTTCCTTTTCATTTATTTCTGTTCTGATTTTAATAATTTCTTTCCTTCTGCTAACTTTGGATTTTTTGTTGTTCTTCCTTCTCTAATTGCTTTAGGTGTAAGTTTAGGTTGTTTGAGATTTTTCTTGTTTTTTGAGGTAGGATTATATTGCTATAAAATTCCCTCTTAGAACTGCTTTTGCTGCATCCCATAGGTTTTGGGTCATCGTGTTTTCATTGTCTTTTGTTTCTAGATGTTTGTTGAGTTCCTCTTTGATTTCTTTAGTGATCTCTTGGTTATTTAGTAGTGTATTGTATAGCCTCCATTGTGTTTGTATTTTTTACAGCTTTTTTCCCTGTAATTGTTACCTTGTCTCATACTGTTGTGGTCGGAAAAGATACTTGATATGATTTCAATTTTCTTAAATTACCAGGACTTGATTTGTGGTCCAAGATATGATCTATGCTGGAGAATGTTCCAAGAGCACTCGAGAAGAAAGTGTATTCTGTTGTTTTTGGATGGAATGTCCTATAAATATCAATGAAGTCCATCTTGTTTAATGTGTCATTTAAAGCTTGTGTTTCCTTATTTATTTTCATTTTGGATGATCTGTCCATTGGAGAAAGTGGGGTGTTAAAGTCCCTTACTATTATTGTGTTACTGTCAATTTCCCCTTTTATGGCTGGTAGCATTTGCCTTATGTATTGAAGTGCACCTATACTGGGTGCATAAATATTTACAATTGTTATATCTTCTTGGATTGATCCCTTGATCTTTTTGTAATGTCTTTCTTTGTCTCTTGTAATACTCTTTTTTTAAAGTCTACTTTGTCTGATATGAGTATTGCTACTCTAGCTTTCTTTTGATTTCCATTTGCATGGAATATCTTTTCCATCCCCTCACTTTTAGTCTGCATGTGTCCCTAGGTCTGAAATGGGTCTCTTTTAGACAGCATATATATGGGTCTTCTTTTTGTATCCATTTAGCCAGTCTGTGTCTTTTGGTGGGAGCATTTAATCCATTTACATTTAAGGTAATTATCGATATGTATGTTCCTATTACTGTTTTCTTAATTGTTTTGGGTTTGTTATTGTAGGTCTTTTCCTTCTCTTGTCTTTCCTGCCTAGAGAAGTTCCTTTAGCATTTGTTGTAAAGTTGGTTTTGTGGTGCTGAATTCTCTTAGTTTTTGTTTGACTGTAAAGATTTTAATTTCTCCATCGAATCTGAATGAGATCCTTGCTGGTTAGAGTCATCTTGGTTGTATGTTTTTCCCTTTCATCACTTTAAATATGTCCTGCCACTCCCTTCTGGCTTGCAGAGTTTCTGCTGAAAGATTAGCTCTTAACCTTATGGGGTTTCCGTTGTATGTTACTTGTTTTTTCCTTGCTGCTTTTAATATTTTTTCTTTGTTTTTAATTTTTGATAGTTTAATTAATATGTGTGTTGGTGTGTTTCCCCTTGGATTTATCCTGTTTGGGACTCTGTGTTTCCTGGACTTGATTGACTATTTCCTTTCACATGTTAGGGAAGTTTTCAACTATAATCTCATCAAATATTTTCTCAGACCCTTTCTTTTTCTCTTCTTCTTCTGGGACCCCTATAATTCGAATGTTGGGCATTTAATGTTGTCCCAGAGGTCTCTGAGACTGTCCTCAATTCTGTTAATTCTTTTTTCTTTATACTGCTCTGTGGCAGTTATTTCCACTATTTTATCTTCCAGGTCACTTATCCATTCTGCCTCAGTTAATCTGCTATTGATTCCTTCTAGAGAATTTTTAATATCATTTATTTTGTTGTTCATCATTGTTTGCTCTTTACTTCCTCTAGGTCTTTGTTAAATATTTCTTGTATTTTCTCCATTCTATTTCCAACATTTTGGATCATGTTTGCTATCATTACTCTGAATTCTTTTTCAGGTAGACTGCCTACTTCCTCTTCATTTGTTTGGTCTGGTGGTTTTTTTACCTTACTCCTTCATCTGCTGCATATTCTGTGTCTTCTCATTTTGTTTAACTTACTGTGCTTGGGGGTCTCCTTTTCACAGGCTGTAGGTTCGTAGTTCCTGTTATTTTTGGTGTCTGCTCCCAGTGGGTGAGGTTGATTCAGTGGCTTGTGTAGGCTCCCTAGTGTAGGGGACTGGTGCCTGTGTTCTTGTGGTTGGGGCTGTATCTTGTCTTTCTGGTAGGCAGCGCTGCGTCCGGTGGTGTGTTTTGCAGTATCTGTGAACTTAGTATGACTTTAGGCAGCCTCTCTGCTAATGGGTGGGGTTGTGTTCCTGTCTTGCTATTTGTTTGGCATGGAACGTCCAGCACTGGAACTTGTTGGCCGTTGGGTGGAGCGGGGTATTTGTGTTGAGACAGATATCTCTGGGAGAGCTCTCACTGACTGATATTACTTGGGGCTGGGAGGTTTCTGTTGGTCCAATGTCCTGGACCCAGCCTTCCAACCTCTGAAGCTCAGGCCCGACACCCAACCGGAGCACCAAGACCCTGCCAGCCACACAGCTCAGAAGAAAACAAAGAGAGAAAAAAACAAAAACAAAAGCAAAAAAACGAACAGACAGAACCCTAGGACAAATGGTAAAAGCAAAGCTATACAGACAAACTCAGACAAAGAAACATACACATACACACTCACAGAAAGAGAAAAAGGAAAAAAGTACATATATATATTAAAAAAAACAGAAAGAGAACATCCAAACCAATAAACAGATCCACCAATGATAGTAAGCACTAAGTATTAAACTTAGATAAACATAAAACCGGAAACAAATTAGATTTAGAAAGGAAAGCCCATGTCTACAGTTGCTCCCAATGTCCACCGCATCAATTTTGGCAACATTCGATGTCTATTCAGGTATTCTTCAGATGCAGGGTTTATCATATTGATTGTGGGGATTTAATCTGCTACTCCTGAGGCTGCACAGAGAAATTTCCCTTTCTCTTCTTTGTTTGCACAGATCTGGGGGTTCAGCTTTGTTTTGGCCCCACCTCTGTGTGTAGGCCACCGTTAGGGGTCTGTTCCCCACCCTGACATGAAGGGGTTAAAGGAGCCACTGATTAGGGCTCTCTTGCACACTCAGGCTGGGGGGAGGGAAGGGTACGGTAGTCATAATTGGAATGTGGGGTAAGCCTGAGGTGGCAGAGGCCAGCGTGATGTTGCAGCAGCCTGAGGTGCGCTGTGTGTTCTCCTGGGGAAATTGTCCCTGGATCACGGGACCCTGGTGGTGGTGTGCTGCACAGACTCCCGGCGGGGTGTGTGGATAGTGACCTGTGATTGCACCCAGGGTTCTTGGTGGCAGCGGCATCAGCCTTAGTGGTTCATGCCAGTCTCTGGGGTCTGAGTTGATAGCTGCAGCTCACACCCATCTCTGGAGATCGCTTAGGCGGTGCTCTGCCTTCTGTGGGCACACTGAGAAGGAATCCACTCTCCTTGCGCATGCTGAAACAAAGGTCTCTTGCCTCTCTGGCAGGTGCAGACTTTTTCTTGGACTCCCTCTAGCTAGCTGTGGCACACTAGCCCCCTTCAGGCTGTCTTCACTCAGCCAACCCCAGTCCTCTCCCTGGGGTCTGACCTCTGACGCCCGAGCCTCAGCTCAACTCCCAGCCCCCGCCTGCCCTGGCAGGTGAGCAGAGAAACCTCCCAGGCAGGTGAGTGCTGGTCGGCACCGATCCTCTGTGTGGAAATCTCTCCGCTTTGCCCTCTGCACTCCTGTTGCTGTGCTCTCCTCTGTGCCTCTAGAGCTTCTCCCATCCCCACCTTCCCACCAGTGAAGGGGCTCCCTAGTGTGTGGAAACTTTTCTTCCTTCAGAGCTCCCTCCCAGAGGTGCGGGCCCTGTTCCTATTCTTTTGTCTCTGTTTTTTCTTTTGCCCTACCCAGGTACGTGGGGAGTTTCTTGCCTTTGGGGAAGTCTGAGGTCTTCTGCCAGCGTTCAGTAGGTGTTCTGTAGGAGTTGTTCCACATGTAGATGTATTTTTTGATGTATTTATGGGGAGGAAGGTGATCTCCACCTCTTAATCCTCTGCCATCTTGAAGGTCTCTAACACTTATGTCTTCTTGATGGAGACTTCTATCATTATAAAATATCCTTCCTCAACATTAGTAATATTTTTTGTCTTTAAGTCTCTTTAGCTAATATTACTACTGCCATTGTACCTTTTTTTCAGTACATATTAGCATGATGTAATTTTTTCCATATTTTTTAACCTTCAACCTATTATGTCTGAATCTAAAGGTTACCTCTTAAAGATAGCATAAAATTGGATCATTTTTAAAAAGCATTGGGCAAATCTTTCTTTTATTTTCTATATTGCCCCTGTTCCCTTCTCTCTGGTAATCACTAATTTGTTCTCTATATCTGTGAGTCTGCTTCTTTTTTGTTTTATTCAGTAGTTTGTTGCATATTTTAGATTCCACATGTAAGTGGTATCATACAGTATTTGTCTTCCTCTGTCTGACTTATTTCACTTAGCATAATGTCCTCCAACTCAATCCATGTGGCAAATGGGTGGCAAAATTTCATTCTTTTTTATGGCTAATATCCCATGTATATATGTATACCAAATCTTTACCCATTCATCTGTTAATGGACACTTAGACTGCTTCTATACCTTGGCAATTGTAAATAATGCTGCTATGAACATTGGGGTTCATGTATCTTTTCCAATTATTTGTTTTGCTGGGTCAGATGGTAGTCCTATTTGTGTTTTTTTGAGAAACCTCCATAGTGTTTTCAGTGTGGCTGCACCAATTTACATTCCCACCAACAGTACTGAAGGAGGGTTCCCTTTTCCCCACCTCCTTGCCAACATTTGTTATCTGTGTTCTTTTTGATGATAGCCATTCTGACAGATGTGAGGTGATATCTCATTGTGGTTTTGATTTGCATTTCCCTGATGATTAGCGATGTTGTGAACCTTTTGATGTGTCTGTTGGCCATCTGCATTTCCTCTTTCGAAAACTGTCTATTCAATTCTTCTGCCCATTTTTAAATTGGGTTGCTTATTTTTTTCTGATGTTGAGTTGTATGAACTGCTTATATATGTTGGCTAGTAACCCCTTATCAGTCATACCATTTGCAAATATCTTCTCCCATTCAGTAAGTTGTTTTTGTTTTGCCAATGGTTTCCTTTGCTATGCAAAATGCTTTTAAGTTTAATTTGTTTATTTTTGCTTTTGTTTCATTTGCTTTAGGAGATGGATCTAAAAAATATTGCTGAGATTTATGTCAAAGAGTGTACTGCCTGTGTTTTCCTCTAGGAGTTTTATGGTATCTGGTCTTACATTTAGGTCTTTAATCCATTTTGAGTTTATTTTTTATATACAGTGTTAGAGAATATTCTAATTTCATTCTTTTACAAGTAGCTGTCCAGTTTTCCCAGCACCACTTATCGAAGGGACTGTCCTTTCTCCATTGTATATTCTTGCCTCCTTTGTCATAGATTAATTGATCATAAGTGTGTGGGTTTACTTCTGGGCTTTCTATTCTGTTCCATTGATCCATGTGTCTGTTTTTGGGCCAGTAGCATACTCTTTTGATTATTGTAGCTTTGTAGTATAGTCTGAAGTGAGGGAGCATGATTCCTCCAGTTCTGTTTTTCTTTCTCAAGATTATTTTGGCTATTCAGGGTCTTTTGTGTTTCCATACAAAAGAAGCCCTAGCCACAGAAATCAAAGAAGAAAAACAAATAAAAGGAATCCAAATGCAAAGGAAGAAGTAAAAATGTCACTGTTTGCAGATGACACAATACTATTCATAGAAAATCCTAAACATGCTACCAGGAAACTACTAGAGCTCATCAATGAATTTGGTAAAGTTGCAGGATACAAAATTAATATACAGAAATCTGTTGCAGTTCTATACAATGAAAAGAGAAATTCCCCTATTCCTCCACTACTACCTTTGTCATATTAAATAAATATGTTCCAGTGCACTATTTTAATTACCTCTTTTCATTTAACATATGTTTTTTGACTTATTTTCTTAAAAGTTTTCTTCCCAATTATAAATAACATCTTAATTTTTATAATTATTTTGGATTAATGTTGATACTTACATATTTCCAGTAGCATGCTACAAAAATTTTGCTGCAGTATAACTCCTTCCACTCTCTTATTTTGTGTTATTATTTCATCATACAAATTACATCTTTACATACTGTAACTCCATCAAGACAGTTGTATAATTATTGCTTTATGCAGCAGTCTTTTCAAACAGATGGAAGAAGAAAAGAGTTTGAAAAATAAATTTATCATCTTTTTACTTATCCATGTAGTTGACTTTCCCAGTGGTCCTTAATTCTGCACTTGTATTCTAGCTATTGTTTGGTGTCCTTTCATTGCAGCCTGAGGGCCAAACTTAATATTTCTTGTGGGGCAGGTCCACCAGTAAAGAATTCTTCCATTTTTGTTTTCCTAAGAATGCTTTAATTTCTTCTTCATTATTAAAGGATAATTTTGTTGGATATAGACTGCTGGGTTAACTTTTTTTTTCTTTCAGTGCTTTTAATACGTCATTTCATTAGCTTCTGACCTCCACAGTTTTTGAGGAGAAGTCTATTGTTAATCTATATAGGACCATGTGTACATGCGGAGTCATTTATCACTTGATATTTTCAAAAATATCCTTGGCTTTCCACAATTTGACTATTCTGTATATGGGTGTGGATCTCACTGAGTTTTGTCAATTCAAGTTTGTTGACTTCTGGATGTGTAAATTAGTTCTTAATCTAATTTTAGGAGGTTTTCAGACATATTTTTAGCCATTACTTATTCAAATATTATTTCTATTGCTTCTCAGCTGTATTCTGGGACCCCCACTCTGTGTATGTTGGTATGCTTGACAGTGTCCCCATTGGTCACTGAGATGGCTAGTTTTTCTTCATTCTTTTTTCTTTGTGTTCCTCAATCTGGATAACTTTCAGTAACCTATATTCAACTTTGATGATTATTTCTTCTGCCAGTTCCAATCTTTTCAGCCCATGTAATGATTTTTTTTCATTTCAGTTATTACATTGTTCAAACCAGAATTCCTGTTTGATCATTTTCATATTTTCAAATTTTTATGGATTTCTTTCTTTGGTGATATATCATTCTCATACTTTCCTTTAATTCATTAGAAAAGATCTTTTTTTAATTTCATATATTTATGACACTTGATTTAATGTATTGCTTTAGTAAGTGCAACAACATCTGAAATTTCTCAGGGATAGTTTTGTGAATACATTTTTACCCTGTGTATGAGCCATATGCCCATATTTCTTTGCATGTCTCATAATTTTCTGTTGAAAACTGGACATTTAAAATAAATAATAAGAAACTTTGGAAGTCAGATCCTCTCTCCTCTATTTGTTGTCTGCTTTTGTTGTGCTGTTACTGTTGTTTTTGCTACTGCCAATGGATTTTTTTCTTTAATTGATTTCTGTAATAATTCTGTAAAGTCTAAATTATGTGTCATGTGTGGCCACTGAAATTACTACTGCATTAACTTCTACTACTGCATTTCCTTAAATGCCTTGAATCAATGTCTCCCACCTTTTTACAAGTACTGTGTACATTTTGAAGCATGCCTTAATTCTATGGCTATTTACAACTCTGTCTTAGCCTTCATTTCCTGTTTTTGCACATAATCAGCCAGAGGTGAGAGATTAGGACTTACTCTTTACCTTCTTTGCCATATTCACATCTCTGCGCATATGTGTGGTCTTCTAGATATTCAGGAATACGTTGGAGTTTTTCAAAGCCCTCTATGAACATATAATTTACAGATCTTCCTTTTAACCTGTTTAGGTAGCTTATTCTTTGCTCTAGTTGGTATCACAGACTCAAGCAATTATTTCACAATGTTAAATAATTCTTCTGATTGTTTTTAACCAACACCATGGGTATAGAACTTCTCCCACTGAGAGTGTTCTGAGTCAGATCAAATAAAGACAAGCCCTGTAAATGGAGCTTTTCCAGGAAGTTTCCAGACATGTCAAATAGACAAATTCTCTGAGCATGGCCCTTTTGGGAAACTTCAAATTCAATCTGCTCCTTCCAGTGGCTGGTTTCACAATATCATGGTTTGAGGATTTTGGAAGTTAAGACAATCCCACAGGAAATAGGGCAAGGTAAAATGTCACAATTTCTGCTATTCTTAAAGAGGTCAGCCATTTTTCCTGAATAAATGATCACCTGATTTTTGCTAACCTTTAGTTAATTTCTTGAGTTAAGAACATTTGATGATTTTCAATTTGTTTTGCAAGTTTTCCTTATTGCTTTTATGGAACAGCAGATTTTCAGATGGTCTTACTCTGACATTCCAGAAGTGTTTTCCCTTTGCCATGAATTCTGAGTCATATATCCCTTCTTTGTCCTGATTGGCAGCTGAATTTAACATCTGGTATGACTAGAGTTTTCATAACTCCTATCTGCTAACACTGAATTATCTAAATTACAGACATTTCTCTTTCTGTATTTTTTTTGCAGTGAATTCCCCACCTGTTTTCTCAAGAAGGACAAGTGTCTGCAAGCAATTGTCATTGAGGGATCTGATGCTAACAGAAAGGTTTATTACTTTATGTGATTTTAGAATACTGCGTAAGAATTTTCTATGCTTAGATTTTTCTATGAGAAAAAAAAATCACCATGTTATTTTTTTAAAATTTATAAACACTATTGCATTTTAAAAGGTATTTTTTAAAATATGTTTCTAAAGATATTTGGAAAATCATAAAATTGAGTTAATCTAAATTTTCAAAATATTCATATGTTTCTCAACTGAAATTTGAAGATTAACATCATGGTCACACATTTTTGAAACAACAAATTTTGCAGATGAAATCTAGTTATACTTGCTTTCTGTTACCAGCTTTTAGATTTTGTTATGCCCTCCACTAATTATGTAAATCAAAAATATGTATAATTATTTATATTATGAAATATGTAAAAGGCATTATACAATATTTTTGAAGCAACAGTTGTATAAATATTTGGAAATATCAACAAATTACATCAGATATTATAAACTTATGATATAATTGCAAGAATTAAAGATGATTAACCCTATAATTAGGACATTTATATTTAATGTGAATGAATCAAAAACTCATATCTTTTATATCATTTTAGGATTCTTATGACTGTGAAGTTTTAAGTTCTATAACATGTTGAATCTAATCATGTATCTTTAATATTAAAATTATATACATTTATAACATTATATTTTTACACTATAACCCTACTTTTATTAAAAGGCTCATCTTACTATTACATCTATCATTATGGCATATTTTATGTTTATCACTTATAAGCTACAGCTAAAGCAAAATTTAAAAACATAAAAATAGTTCCTTTAAGATTCATTATTGAATTCCCAATTTTCACAACATGGTTTCCAAGGACCTTTACAATCTGTATATATCAGCCTTTCTGATAAAATCTCATTTCATTAAGAACTATATATATATAAAAGAACTCCTAGTTTCTCTGTTTTGCATTTCCATGTCCCATGTTTATTGGTTTAGTGTCTGTGCTGCATGATAAACCATAAATATGATATCTGGGGTTTTATCTATTTTATACATTCTCAAATTTTTGGAATCCAACTATTCGTGTCATATAGTATATACTTATTCCTAGTAGTAGCTGAATAAGGACTAACTGATATCACTTCATTAAAATTTTTTTTTTGCTTTTTTTATATTTTTCTCATCAAAATTGTTTTCAGTGTACCAGTTTCTCTTTCACACTCCATTGCATTCTTGTCATGGAAAGATATTAGTTGAATTCTGTGATATAGGGCTATAGAATAATACAGCAAAATATCAATTCTGATTTAATATTGTAAAATGATATCAAGTAATTTTAGAGGGATTCTTTCAGAGAGAAAAAAATTTACAATGAAATATAACCAGCCTGAACTGCTAAACATATAAAGTAAAAATATTGTAGCATCATTTTTCTCCCAGTTAATTGCTTGAGCTTCCACCTGCCCCATTAACAGGAAATATATCCCTCTAGGGCTACAAAGTCTTCAAAATATCTCAAGAATGCTAGGGGCTGGTAATGTTCAAAGACGTGTCAGAATCTGTTTTCCACCTCTGAGTAAAGAGAAAACAAAAGTTTCGTCAGGTTGATAATGCCATGGATTTTGAAAAAGAATTAGAGAGAATCATAATGTTTTACTTTACTATTTCTACTTTTTGAAATGTGAACATTTTAAAAACACACACAAAAGTACAGAGAATGGCATAATGAGAACTTGTGTATGCATAATTCTGTTTTAACAATCATCAACAGTCTGCCATGCTTATTTCATTGATCTCCCCCTTTCTGCAGGAGGCAGGTGGCTAGAGTGTTTTAAAGTAAACCCAAGACATCAAATCATTTAACTATTAAATGCCTCATTAGACATCTTTTGTAGGTAATGACATTTAGTAATTCTATAATACTGGTATCACATTTAATAAAAATAAATATCACTACTGACTATTCTATTTCAATTTTTTTCTGATTGACTAAAAATGTGTATTTACAACCAGTTTGTCCTAATCAAGATCCAAATGAGATCTGCTTTTAACAATACATGTTATTGTTTTACGCTGTTACATATTAAAATTATTGGAGATTGATCTAAAATAGTACAGGTGACTTGTAAACCAAACCTCATTGCACCAGCTTGCCTCATAATCCATGGAATGCATCAGTAGCCCACTACCACACAAGCCAATAAACGTGGCCATTTTGCTTTCCTGGACATTGTTCCCAGGACTCTGACTATTTCCCTTTTGTATAATTCAGGCACAAAGGTTCTGGTTACATATTCTATTTCCAATGCAATGTGCCATTCACCCTATATTTATCCTTCTGCATGCCTCAGGTTGATGAATCATTCTGAGAAAGACACTGCAGGTGATTGCTAAGTGTTTTATACTGTAGCTATTAAAATTTAGCATCATTAAAAACACCCCAAATATACTGGCTTCAAACAATTTGTATTGGGCTAAGCTGGGCATCTCTACTTCTTGTTTTGACTGGCGTCACTTGTGTGTCTGTATCATTCCACTCATCTATGCTTTTCATCATAGGCTGGCCATTAGACAGGGTGATCAGAAAAAAGGAGCCATCTGTGTCTGTTTTTCATTACACATTCAAGCTTGGGTTTCATTATATGGTGGTAATTGAAGGGTTTTCATTATGCAAACATTTTTCACCTTCCTGCTTGCAACACGTTAGCTATTGCTCTATTGGTCAAAACAAGCAATGTGACCCAGGTCAGAATCAGAGTAGTAAGATACCACACAAAGGTAGACTAGGCTAAATGCATTGGAGAGAAGTATTCTGATAATCTACCACATATTTCAACCTTCTAAATAACTATATTTAGAGTATATTTTGGTACCTTCTTCATGAGAGAAAAGGAAAACAATCTCATAAATTTCATTCCAGTTAAGCATTCTTCTGTAAGATGATTTGATTAATATAACTTTGTTTTGAGAAAAGCAATATAATAACATTATATTCACAACACTAATCATTTGTCCCAGCTTATAATTAACATTGATAAAGCCCCTTAATGCCTTTGCCTGGTTTCCTTCAAATTGGAAGAGATTGTATCTGTCTATTCTTCATCAAAATGGCATTTTCAATTGCATCACCTGAAGCAGATAACCACGAGCCTCAAATCTGACAGGACTGTCTTTCAATACAGTGGTGGAAACTGACAATGAAGCCCTGGGAGACTGATGCATTTTCAACAATGCAGGGATTTTTTTTTTTTTTTCTTAAAACCTGCCTTTTTCCCCCAACAGGGAACAGGTTTAAAACATTCAGTGAAGGATAAAAGTTATTCTACTGTTTTTTTTTAACGGTTATTTCTAAAAACTTGAAAAGTTTCATGTCACTTTCAAGTACATTATTAAGAGAGGCAGACCAGATCAGATTCAAACTTTCACCTCTCACAGCCAAATTCCTGCAATTGAAAATGCCAGGGTGACAAAGGAAGCTGCCGTGTAAGAAAAAACTGTTCTGGCTGAAAGAACCTAACTCTCCCGATCATCCTGATGCTACCTGTGTTATTTCATAGGTGTCACACTTTGATTAGATAAAAACACTACAATTGAAAACTAATGACACTACAGGAAAAATGTCAAGCAAGTATTGTTTTTCAATAAGCCACGTTATTGTTTGTGAGAACCTAATGTGAGGCTTCTAGTATGGTGTGCAGGAAGGCTGTCATGCATGCCATAAGCTGAGCTGAGTGGCATTATAAGCTTCATCAGAAAATTAAATGTCTTATAAATGATATGACAGAAAAATCACTATGACCCAATTGCAGTTGGCTATGGGTCACCTGTTTTCCTTTTGGCTTCAGTTATTAAAGCCAGTATCTATCTCCCTGTATCCTGTAGGATTATGTTAGCTTATACAGACTTATAAGGAAACTGGAGAGGAATTGGAAGAACAAAATAGTGTTTCACCGATGGCTCAGTTCTTGTGTCTTCCTGAAGAGATCAGCTACCCTTCTGAAATGCTCTATAAATACAATACAATCATTAAAATTTTTTTTAAAAAAATTTCTACTCATATTAACTGCTAGATTTCATAAAAACAGTATTAAGGATCTCTTTGAAAAGTAAAATTTAAATGATGTAATCTAGAAAGCATAGAGCGAAAGTGTTTGAGTGTATTTATTTTTCAAAGTCCGCAGCTTTAATTTGGCAGTTATTTTTAAGATAATTTTTGACTTAAAAAAGGGTTGCACAAGAATATTACAGAGAGTTTCTGAATGTCTTTCACAGCTATCCCTGTGTTAACATCTGTCAAAACTAAGCAATTAACCTTGGAACACTACTATCAAGTAAAGACATTAACAATTGTTGATGAGGATGTGAAGAAATTGGAACCCCTGTGTACTGTTGGTGAAGATTCTTCAAAAAACTTAAAATTAGAACTACCATATTATCCAGCAATCCTTCTTCTGGGTATTTATCCAAAAGAATGGAAAACAGGATCTCAAGAAGATATTTGCAATTTCATGTTCATTACAGTACCCAGGAAGTGGAAACAATCTAAATGTTCTTTGATGATGAATGAAGAAAATGTGGCATATACATAACACAGATTATTATTGTCATAAAAAATGAAGAAAATCGTGTTATATACTACATCATGAATGAACCTTGAGGAAATTATGCTAAGTGAAATAAGTCAGCCACAGAAGGACAAAAACTGTATGATTCCACATACATGAAGTTTGTAAAGTAGTCAAACTCATTGAAGCAGAAAGTGGAATGGTGTTTGCCAAGGCCTGAGGGGAGTGGGAGATGGGCAGTTGCTGTTCAGTGTGTAAAAAGTTGCAGTCATGCATGTTGAAAAAGCTCTACTGTACAACATTGTACTCTACACTTGAAAATTTAACAGGTTAGATCTCATATTATGTGTTTTTTCACCACAATTTAAAAAATGCAGTGATAACTGTAGGTTGACTTTGTCTCCTGTGATACTTCTAAACTATTTTATTAGTTCATATAGTATATTGGTAGGTCTTCTTTCTTTTTCGGTATTTTTATACACAATTTTATTTTGTCTTATCTAGTGCTTCTGTCCATTTGTTTTGCTATAACAAAAATACCATATATTGAATGGCTTATACACTACAGAAATTAACTTCTCACAATTCTGAAGGCTGTAAGTGTAAGAACAGGGTAAGTCCAATTGTGGTGAAGGTCCTCTTTCAGGTTGCAAACTGATGACTTCCCACTGTATCTTCACATGGTGGGAGGGGTGAGGGATATCTGTGGGAACACTAATCCCATTTATGAGGACTCCACTCTCATGACCTAATCGCCCAAAGCCCCACTTCCTAATCTATCACCTTGGGGGTTAGTGTTTCAACACGTGAATTGGTGGGGGGGACATAAATATTCAGTTCCTAGTATACAGTCTGTTTTCCATCTATCCCTTATTCACTGTCTAGGAATTCAAGTATGGTGAAGGGGTAAGAGAAGACAATCTTTGCCTATATTCCAATCATAGGGGCAACACTTTCAGTCTTTTACCATTGAATATGATGTTAGTGCTATGGTTTCTCATAGAGGCCCTCTATCAAGTGAAGGAAGTTCCCTTCTATTCCTATTTTGCTGAGAGTTTTTATCATGAATGAACATTAAATTTTGTCAAATGCTTTTTCCACATCATTCTGTTGATAAACATTTTTTTTTCTTGTTTAGTCTACTATTAGGGTGAAATTAATTGATTTCCAAACAGTGAAACAGTCTTTCACTCTTGAGGCAAGTCTCTACTTTGTCTTGATGTATTATTCTTTTTATATATTGTTTGATTCAATTTGCTAGTAATTTGTTGAAAAGAATTTTATCTATGTTCATAAATTATATTGGTTTAGGTTTTCTTTTCTTGTAATATCTTTGTCTGTTTTTCATTTTATAATAAGCTGATCTCAGCAATGATTTGGCAAATGTTTCCCTCTGTTTTGTTTTCTGGAAGAAACTGTGTAGAATTGATATTATTTCCTCTTTATACTCACTAATAAAATCACCTGGGTCCAGGATTTACTTTTTTTGCAAAGTTTTTAAATAGAAATTCAATTTCTTTTATAAGTATAGGGCTATTTGGGTTATTTATTTTGCAAGATTTTGTCTTTAGAAATATTTGTCAATTCCAAGGTTTTGAATTTATGTGCATAAAATTGTTTTTTTATTTCCTTATTATCCTTTTAATACCTTTTTAATATAAATTTATTTATTTATCTTTGGCTGCGTTGGGTTTTCATTGCTGCATGCAGGCTTTCTCTAGTTGCGGTGCGTGGGCTTCTCATGGCAGTGGCTTCTCTTGTTGCAGAGTACGGGCTGTAGGTGCGGGCTCCAGTACTTGTGGCTCTCAGGCTGTAGAGCACAGGTTCAGTAGTTGTGGCACACGGGGCTTAGCTGCTCTGCAGCACGTGGGATCTTCCCTGAGCAGAGATCGAACCCATGTCCCTGGAACTGGCAGGCAGATTCTTAACCACTGTGCCACCAGTGAAGTCCCATATCCTTTTGATATCTATAAAGACTGTGACAGTATTCTTTCTTTTCTTCCTGATATTGACAACTTGAATTTTCTCTTTTTTATTCTTGGTTAGACGGGCTTGAGATTTATCTGTTTTATTGAGTCTTCCAAGAACTGAAACAGCATTTGATTTTCTTGATTTTCCTCTACTATTCTTTCTGTTTTCAAGTTCATCGATTTCTACTCTGGCCTTTATTATTTCTTTCTTCTGCTTGCTCTGGGTTACGAGTTGACCTTTAACATTGAAGAATATGGACATTACTTTTGCCTTAAATTCAAAATGTTCTTTGAGTTCCTATCAGAGCAAATTCATGGAAAAAAACTGGTTTTATTTAATTTTTTTTCAGTTTTAGAGTATGTTCCCTTGGTTGCTTATGATATGATGATGTGCGTCTTTCCCTATAGCTATAGAAGAAAAGAGATGCCATTCTGAGAGTTTTCATTATAATCCCTATTGTGTAAAAAGTGGGCTGTGTCTTTACAAATCAAAAACATTTAGCGACAAAACCTTTTATATTAGTACATGATGATAAAACTTACTTTTGCACTACAAAGATAAAATGTGCACTATTGTGCATTTAGCTATGAGCCTATAATACCTCTTCTATTTCTCTAATCTCTTGAATTAATTTAACAAACCAAGAGTATTAGTAGGCTTAATATCTGCTCACATAAATGAATAATCAAAATAAAGAGTTCAGTCAGGAGAGTTGTAGCAAATGGAATCATGGTGAATATTACATCTTTTGCGGAGCACAGGCTCCGGACGCACAGGCTCCGCGGCCATGGCTCACGGGCCCAGCCGCTCCGCGGCATGTGGGATCTTCCCAGACCGGGGCACGAACCCGTGTCCCCTGCATCGGCAGGCGGACTCTCAACCACTACGCCACCAGGGAAGCCCGAATATTACATCTTTTAACATGTAGACTAAGACCTATATGACTGGAGAGATTAAATTAAATTATATTCACAGCATGAAATGCAAATGTTGTAACCTACTTAGGTTTAAAGCAACAAAAGTTCATATAAGAATGCTGATCTCCCTCATCTTTATTAGTTAGTAAATTTATACTTCCTAAGTGAGATCCACAAAGTCCAAATATATCAATAACTAAAACATTCTAATAGTTGTTATAAAACTTTTTCTCAAAATTTAAGACCAATTTAGGTATTAATATCATTTGTGAAATGTCTTCATTTTCATTTGTTTTCTTCCATTTCCTATAAAAATGAATTTAGTTATTTGTTAAAATGACAACACTAGCATTATATTCTTATGAAGTATTTGTCTATTTGTCTCTCTAGAGCATTGTTTTTTCTTTTAGATTGGAGTTTAATAATTTAATATGCTTCAGTAGGTACTGAGTTTTAAGAAATAAAATTTTCCTTATGCGAGTTAGGGAACTCTTAGACCAACAAGTAGTTGATTAGCAAGATTTGCAGTAACCTCCAGGCCAGAAAAACACAACTACATTTAGAGACAAAGAGGCAGTTATTGCCAGTAGCATGAAAGGGCTCTACAAAGAAAAGGTAGTCTTCCTCATTCAGCTTTCTTTACACTTTCTTATTCTTAATATAGAGGTGAATATAGAGAGGCATAGGCCAAAAGACTTCAATCATCTCCAATCAACAATATCAGTGCTGTTGTATGCCCTCTTTCACTCTCAGAAGAGTGCTACTTCAGCTGGGTGTTATTTTCTCTTTCATTGAGTGCTTCCATTGTTTCCCTATGTATCATCTTCCCTTTTTAGGCACCATAGATTTTATTCTCCATAAACTTGTTCCCAAAAGGTACCAAAAAAAGCCAGAAATATAATCTTAACTGTACCTTGCATATTTTTGTGCCACAGATTATATAAGAGATAGAAAAACAGGAATTTTATATCTTGAGGACTTAAATGTGTTTAGTTTTAAATACACATCTGCCCATCTCAACCTGTCTTTAATTAGACATGGGTTTGATTACTTTTGTAGCTGTTCCTGGAGATAGAGATGAAAATGTTGATGTGCTCAAAGTTAATCTTCTTCCTAACACCAAAAATGTTTATTTACTATGTTAAGTTTGTCTCTTATCATTTTATCATTTAGGAAAAAGAAATAAGTCCCCTTTCAAAAGAATGTTGAATAGGCTTATTCCTCTTTTAACCATATAGGTCCAGACATATGAGTTTTGGATCAAGCTCTTGTCTATTCCCCCTGGCTTACCTGCATTATACCACTAATTACTACCTCATATAACTAACAGATTTTGACTTATAAAAAACAAACACATTAAGTAACTCCCACATGCATTTAAACAATTTAATGTGCAATGCAAAATTCCAAGATATAAATAAATTTCATATTCCATGAAATTTCTGAGAAGGAAAGACATAAGCACATGTGCATATATCAAATCACTCCCATTCTGTGGTTAAAAAATTATTGCCTAAAGCACTATAAAATGATTTTTAAATGCTTATGGTATTCAATAAGAATAAAATATTTATATCATATTATGAGGAAAATCATGTTTTAATATGAGGTATGAATGTACTTGTAGTAGTTAGGGCTTATTAATTATTAAACTTTCTACTATCATATATGAAAAACTTTGGTGAATTACTTTTCAATATTCCAAATGATGTAAAAATCTGTGGCTATATCATTAATTAGTGATATATCCAGGTCATTAGTTTGCTTCTCCAAGTTTCACTAATGCTCTAGGCATGGATTTGAATGAATTGATGTCTAATACAACATGATGTTCATTAGCCATATTAAAGAAATTCTGGCATATCCTTTATATGAAATATCCTAAAACTAGTGCAGATCTCAGTCTCCTCTTGTAAAGAGAGGCAAATTCTGGCCTTCAGATTTAAAATCTCTATGCCCTTATACCTGAATAGTTTCAGAGCATATGTAAAATGCGATTTCAATGGTATATTTAGAAACACAAACATAGTAAGCCTTTTATACAAAGAAAATAGGAAATACTTCTTAAATACTTTATTAAATGTACAATTGTTGGTAATATAAGGCATCAGGAAATTTTAACTGAAATTTATAGTAATCAATCTTTCTATGAAAAATTTTCCTACATTAAGAAACCATTTAAATGTATGTTTTGAAATTTCATATTTTAAATGATTTAGTAAAGATGATGGTTTCCTCTTTCTCCTCTTAGAAAACATTCAAATGTATGAGGGAGAATGTAAAACAGGAATGCAAGCTCTACTTTTACTTAAAATAGGAAATACCTGAGACTGAATGACTTTAAGAGAAGGTGATGTCAACTGGGGGAGAGTTTATATGATGTATATGATGGCTCTCACAAATAACACTAAAAGCTGCAGAGCACAGACAAATATTGCAAAAAGCAATGCTCCAGGGTAAATGATGCACTACAAGAAGGAAAAGGGAGCAGAGATGCTGCCTGCAGGATCTATTCCACTCTTATTTTCACTGCTAAAATAATTAACTGACATACAAAACTCTGTACTAAGCATTCCTATAAGTCTGGATCACGGTTTGGACTTCCATGTCATAAAATATCTCTGAAAATAGGTGGTCAAATTAAATGAACACCGTTTCAGGGTAAATAATGGTAAAAAAGAAACCTGTCTAGGAGTTGCACAAAGATGCTACAAGAAAAATGAGAAAAGAAAAATAAAAGAATAGAAAGAAATGAAGGAATATCCTTAGAAAAAATTTACTACAGAGCAAATGAAGTTATGACTAAACAGAATGCCATGAATTAATAAAACAAGACCTCAAAGCAGAGTTTCAAAAACTCAAAGACTATGATTAAAAAAAAAAAAAAAAGATGAGAATATTGTAGAGACCGTGGACTTCACTCTGAGTGGCCTGAAAGACATTGGCTAGTAGATAGACACCAATAGTATCCCTAGAAAGGAAGGCAATGTTAAAGCGTCAGATCAATAAGTGGGTTAACATGGGGAGTGGTGGTGGAATTTCCCTAATGATTGTTTCTATTTATGAAGAAGGGAGTGGAGGTATTGAAAATTGAAGAGAATAGAGAAGGTATGAAATATTAATCAATCTAAGAGTATGGTTAGTGAATGGCCTAGATTGGTGGTTCTCAAACCTGACTGCACACTGAAATTATCTATGAAATTGAAAAAAAACAGAATTGTGCAATTATACAATTCTGATTTAACTGATCTGGAGTGTGTCTCTGTATCACAATGCACAGACAAGTATGAGAATCAGTGACCTAAGGAAGTGTGGTAGGTGTTATATATATCAATATATGACACAGAAGGGTCATCTAGAGGTGGGTGGTCCATTTTTCAAACTTTTTTATTGAGGTATAGTTGATTTACAATATTACGTTAGTTTTAAGGGTACAACACGGTGATTCAATATCTTTATAGATAATATTTCATTTAAATTTATTATACAATAATGGCCATATTTCCCGTAGCTTATTTATTTTATACATAGTAGTTTGTACCTCTTAATCCCCTACCCCTATCTTGCCTGTTCTTTCTCTCTCTCCCCTCTGTTAACTACTAGTTTGTTCTCTATAACTGTGTCTGCTTCTACTTTGTTATATTCATTTTTTTAATTTTTCAGATTCTGCATATAAGTGATAACATATAGTATTTGTCTTTTTCTGTCTGACTTATTTTATCAAGAATTATACCCTCTAGGTCCATTCATGTTGTTGCAAATGGCAGAGTTTCATTCTTTCTATGGCTGATTAATACACATCTTCTTTATCATCTTTTTCCATTCATCTCTTGATGGGTACTTAGGTTGCTTCCATACCCTGGCTATTATAAATAATGCTGAAATAAGCATTGGGATGTATGAACTTTTCAAATTCGTGTTTTCCTTTCTTTGGATATATACTCAGGAGTAGAACTGCTGGATCGTATGGTAGTTCTATTTTTAGGTTTTGGAGGAAACTCCATACTGTATTCCATAGTGGCTGCACCAATTAACATTCTCACAGACAGTGTACTAGGGTTCCCTTTCCTCCACAGGTGGTCCATATTTTTAAAGTGAGACTAGTCAGCACGCTCACGTGTTTTTCTCCATTCCTTTGTTTTTATTTTGTTGGTACAGAGTAGGTCAAGAGTGCCCTTAACAAGCATTAAACTTGGGCAGGTTTGTATGAGAAAAGGGAAAAGAGCAAAGGATAGTAGACAAAGAAATAGTTTTAATTAAGACCTATTAGAATCTAAAATAGAAAGGAAGTGAGGTAATTAGGGGTGTTATGGACTGAATTGTGCCCCTCACCAAAATTCATATGTTGAAGTCTAAAGCCCAAGTACATCAGAATGTGACCATATTTGGAGATAGTGTCTTTACAGAACTAATTAAAGTGAGTTGTAGTGTCTTTACAGAAGTAATTAAAGTGAGTTATTGGGGTGGGCTCTAATCAAATATGACTGGTACCCTTATAAGAAGAGGAAATTTGGACACAGACACAGAGGGAAAATAATGTGAAGACACAGGCAAAATATGGCCATCTACAAACCAAAGATAGGTCTAGAATAGATCCTTTTCTCACAACTCTTAGAAGGAACCAACCCTGCCAACACCTTGATCTTGTCCTTCTAGCCTTCAGAACTGTGAGAAAATAATTTTTTGTTTTAAGCTACCAGTATGTGATACCTTTTTGTGGCATCCTTAGCAAACTAATACAAGGAGCATGAGATAAACTAAAAAAATGTAAAATTTTAGGTTTTAGTGAAGTCACAATTATTTAGAGTAGAAGTAGGATTGAAATAAAGTGACATTAGTAAATGGGTGCTCAAAATTATGATTATGGAAGTTTCTCTTTCAGGAAATAACAAGAACTAAGGGGTATGGCAATGGAGAATCAGTAATTGTGATTAAGTGGAAGACAATATTCATGGAAAAGAGATTAAGGGGTAGGATGTCCTGGTATTGCAAAGATGAATTAATTGATTATTAAATTCATCAATAATTATGATAGGACTAATTCTTGGAAATAGCGATGCTGAGCCAAAAGCTAATTTTTTTAAGGAATTAGAGTGGGTGCTGCCTGGTAGTAAATTCTAATGATATTCAGTGTTGTGTGTTTTTAGAGAAAAGGAGAGAGAAGGATCTGGATATTTTAAGAAGAGGTCCAGTTGGGATAAATTAGTTACCACTTGAAACATTGGCAAGGGATGCAACATTTTAAGGGAAATCCTGGTTTCATTTAGAATAAAAAGGGAGGAAGCATTGAAAAAGTAAAAGGATATAACTGTAAACTATGATCATTTTTAGAGATAATATTGGGAAGATTTCAACAGCTATAGGGGAATGGAACATGTGATGGAAAGTAGATGTACAGAGCTACATGGAGTTATAGGATATGGTGCAGGAAATGACTTGAACACCCTAGGTTCCTTGTGGTGACTCATGTAAACAGGTATTCAAGGCATAAATAGATTAGATCTGATTGTATAAGGCAGGTGTTAAACTATTATTTCATTTTTAAATGTACGATTTACACACACACATACACATTTCTGAGTATATTGTACAGAGTATTGCTGCTTGTCATGTAATTTCCCTGGGTGCTGGGTGTTAAGTTAGATTGATATCATGTTTTTCTATATGAGTTTCTATATGCTTAAATGTTTTTCAGCATGTGTTTATCATCAGAAATTAACATAATATACAACAGCCTGGATATAGATCCACAGTTTGTATAAAATATGATAATGCGTAAAAAATAAAATTGTTCAGATTTCTTTTCCTGGATTTGCTGAAATAACTGAAGACAATGTTTAATAGGGGACTATTTTAAAAGTTATTTCCAAATCAGCTATTGGAAGAATGCATTCTTAGCTTTTAATTAGAAAGCAAGTGAAGTTATTTTTAAAAACATACCCAAAAAGGAATAGGTTTGTAACTGGAAGAAATTCAGGGTTACCCTTTTGAAAATAAACTGAGCTCAGTTTGCCTCTTTTGGTTAACAAGGATAAAAGCCCTCCACTCAGAACATGATTTATATAGAGTTCCATAATAAAACATATTATTCAAGGCCCTACTTGAACTTTAGTTGATTTATTAGACTAGATATAAAACTGGGTTAGTGAATCATGGCTAGGTGGAGTCTTGGGGTCTTCAAAATTAATGGTAAATATGACAGAGCTTTAAAATGAAAAGATATATAAACCATCTAATATTTAATGGCAGTTTATATCCCTGCAATGCCTATATGTTCTGCATTAATTCCTACTTTCATTCTGGGAGCAGTATTGTTAAGCTTCTAAGAATTGGTTGCTATCATAACTGGAATGAATGATTGAATGCATGAAGAAATGAATTAAAGCAGTTACCTTCCAATCCATTACTGCAGTTATAATTTCAGTATGATATGCTATGATTAGCATAGGAAATATACAAGATACAAGACATGGCTTTCATGGAAGCATTGTTCCTGAAATTTATGACTGCTTGATTTCCCCAGCTGTGTAACAACTCTTTATAAATAATGGAGGGATGATATAATCTGACAAACTTTATAATATAAATCATGTGCTAATTGTACTACTTTTGCTCTATTTCCTTCATTCCCTTATTTAACAAGGATTTCTGTTTAATAATAGAAATATAAAACTATTTAAAATGAATTTAACTGTAACCATTTAATATAATCTATTGTTGGCATAATTAGTCATGGATTATTATAAATAATATTTGACTTTGATAAGAGTAGCCAATGAATCAAAACATGGTCATATGAATACTATTTTTTCTAATCAAAAATAAGTAGATATTATAAACTTCTTGAATCTTTTATTTAAAGGATAATATAACTACCTAGTTGGAAAAGCCATGTTATTTAATTTACTTTTTGTTTCCCTAGTTTCTTAAAAGAAATACATGTAGAACATGTGCAGTAATATCCAGTAGACTAGCCTAGCATGTCATTATTCCCATTGTTTTAGAATGTAAAGAATTTGAATTAGTATAGTGAATGCTAAAAGAGTCCTACTGAGAGAAGGAATTTAAGCACAGCAAGCAACCCAGGCCAAATGGATAAACGCTTGCTGACATTTTCAAACCTGAGCCAGAATTCAAGGAGGGTGTTAGTACCAAATCACCTAATTCACACTTATTTATGATGCCAGATATTCATTTTTCTTAGTCTTTGTGATAATGATTTGTTCTTGTGTTTTTGTTGAAGGATTAATCTTATGTTTGTCAGTTACTGATTATTCTTCCTTCATATTAAAACTTTCTGAATATTTTATAAAACAATAATCACCAAACAACAATGAAAACCTATGCAAAACTAAGTTGGAATGTTTATATTGTGTTCTAGAAAAATTTCCAAGTAACTTAAACTCTTATTTTCTTTCCTGATTATCCAGGGTATCATGTAAAAAATGCTAGTTATATCAGTTCTTTTTTTCCCTCTGTTTACCTCAATCTCACAGTCCAGTGGGCTCATGGTTGGAAAACATATTTTAAATACATATATTAATATGTATTAATACAATGTTTATTAAATATGTATAACATATTGACACACAGTGAACAGTACAATGAATTATAAAGGTTTTTTACTTCACTCTTCTTGTGATACCTACTTTTAAAATGGAACCTGAAATCTTATCAATACAATTCATGAACTATGAAAATTAGAAGAAAAACTATTTTCTAGATGAGAGTTCTAAAGTTTCCTCTCTAATCACATTATGTACTTAGTTATTAATTTGATGATGAAAATAATAAGTGTTTCTAATCCTCAAATATCTCATTTCTTCCATTCAACTAATGGCATAAATGGCTAAATTAAAATGTATTTTACATGTATACTTTATGATATATACATATAATCAATTATTAGTAGAGACTATAATGTAGTAGATAATTAATAAAAAGCATACTGACATTTTGAGAACATTATTTTACTACTTTCAAGTACACTTTGTTATTTATTTACAGTAAGTTTGGTATATATCAACAATTGTAAAGGAACACAGTAGGTTGAACCATCCTTTTAGAATGCGTGGATACATCCAGAGAAACTACTTTGTGTGAAATTTTAAATTCCTACATTAGTAAAATATAGCAAAAGGACCAAGCGATTTTTACTCTATCTTAAAATAGATCTAGAGACAGAAGAGTAATATAGTCATGTATTTTCAATTATTACTATAAGTTCAGTTAAATAGACTAATATTATGAGCTACTAATTTTTTCCCTCAGGGCATTAGGCTATCTAAATTCTTTCATTGTCAATTGAAAAGTAAACGCCATTTTAAATATGATATTCCTTTAATTCTCTGTCACTAATAGGTTTTTTGTTTTGTTTTGTTTGTTTGTTTTCCATTTTATTTCTCCCCTACCTTAGCTTTTCTCACTCTTGCTTTGGATGGTGTGCAATGACATCTAATGTTAAATGATAATCTTCAAGTCTATCAAATTAACTAACTGGTTTTCTAATTTTGATAACATACAATGTCCTGTCCAACCAAGGTTTCAGTCACATCAAAGTAAATCTGCAGTACAGCTTGAGACAGAGAGGCCTTGAGGTTTAGCTTTCCTGACTGCTTACTGTGTTGTGTATGGATCCCCCAAACAGTTGAAAGTCCCACTGGGTGGTATTCTGGAGTATAAAAGCATGGCGACACAGAGGTAGCACTCAGCAAAGGGAACACAAGTGAGCCACCTGGGCCAGGACAATAGAGCCAATCTCAGAAGGACAACAGATCAAAGCTAAGAGCTGTTAAACTGGTTAAATCACCAGGAAGAATTACTGTACTGGGTTCCAACCAAGCTCAGTGAACCAGATCATGGTTAATACCCACTAATAACTTTGAGCACCCTTAGCCTGGTCAATACCAGAAAAACAGAGGATTCAAATGAAAGACCATGTAGAACCACACAGAGCCATGTAGATCCAAAGAAACCCTCCCCAAATCATGAGGCAGTATGAGTCCTTATTTACCTTATCATCAAGAGACCATCAAGTTCCACAGAGAGGAGCCGTGGACAGCGGTGTGGATGAAACTCTGAGAAACTTATCATTTTTACCTAGGAAGATTATGTTACTTAAAGGGCTTTAAACCTAATTACATTGATGATGATGAACTACACTGAATGAAACTGCTTTTCCATTGTTGATAACTTTTGAAGGAGGACTAATCAGTTATAAACAAAACAGCATAGCTCCATTTTCTTGCACTTCAGAGCTGTACTTGAATATATTTTATGATACCACTATATATCGATATGCTATACTGATCATATCTTTCAAATGTGGCAGAATTAATTTAGACGCTAAAGGAGGACAATCATGGCAAGTACATTTCATCATTTAGTAAAGACTCAAGTATAAGGACTTAATTACATGGACGCAAGCAGTGACTACACTGTTAATATGTATTATATATAATTCTATATGTATATGTATAAAATAATAATATAATGTGTAGGGAGATAATTACATGGACACAAGCAGCTACTACATTACTACATCTTGATATATATATATGTGTGTGTGTGTGTGTGTGTATATATATATATATATACACACACACACACACACACACACATATATATTCTAACCAAAATAATCATCATCCGCTTCTATACATGTTAGACTGCTCTATGCTTAATAAGATATAGAGTCTATTTGTAAGCTAATGCACATATTTATTTTTAGTCCTTTGTTATTCAAATAGGTACTTCAAAATAACTCGTTTTATTCTATTATTTATCTTAATTCTTTTTAGGAAAGATTTCAGCACATTTCCTGTTTTGTATTTATTGCCACTACAAAAAATTAATAACCTTAATATGACTCACAAGAGAACACAAACATTGTGCACAAGCATTCAGAAAGTGCAAGTTTAATCATGAATAATTTAAGGAGACCTAGAGAAACTAACCTCTGCTTCTTGTTTGTGAGCTTAGACTAATTTGATTTGAAATTAGAAATGTCCTCATTACTGCGGTACACAGAAACTTCTGAGTATATGGAATGATGGGGGCAGATAGTAGCAGTAACCGTAACAGGCTTATCAACAATAAGATACTTTTTCATTGCCATTCCCCAGAGATGAAAAGTTTCAAGCATATACATCTATCTGTACATATATATGATGGTATATAAAATATAGACATGTAAATTATTATGCCATCTATCAGTTTATCTCTCTATCCAATAAATAATTGAACACTGCACAAAGTCGGTGGGAAAATGAAAGAATATGGCCCTGTTATTGAAGAAGCTCATAAGTTATTCACAAAGTAAAAAGATATGCCTACAAGAAGGAGTAGAAAATGATGTACGAGATTATAGAATAAAGAACACATTGTTGGAGTTGTACCATAGGATTTCAAATAAAGGATAATAAAATAAAACTTAAAGGGGGATAAGTAAACATCATGGATAATTTAGCTTTATACTCATTTTTTCTTTATAGATAACTGAAGGTTATGAACATATGTACACTTTTGCCTCCTCATGTTAACACATCCCTCTTCCTTCTTGCTGGGTGATTATTTCTACTAAGTTACTTACTATATCTGTAGGCATTAATATTCTTTAAGTGTTTACTCTTTCAATACAAGGAATGTTAGGGTCTAGGAGTTGTAGTAGGAAGGTCGTTCCTATTTCTTTGGGTAATTTTTCTAATTATAAACATTTTTATTACTTCTTTATGAAACATAAAGTCATGATTTTCCCATTAAAAATATATTTAAAATATTGCTTAGGTTTTTGGACAAGTACTCTTCTCTTTAAGAGAAGACTTATTTTTATCAAGGATCTTTTGCAAAACACTGATTAAACAAGTGCTAGATTCAAATGATTTCATATAATATAAACCTTCGCAAGCATTAAAATTCTGAAATATAATTTGGGAAAGGAAATTCTACCTATTTCAGAGTCAACTAAAAACCATAAAATATGAATCAAGGAAAATAATAATATCAATTACATATCTTTCATTTGCAGAAAGTTAACATATGCCATAACAACCTCAAACAGCTGTAAAATCCATCCGTATGTGTCTCAGAAAGTTATATGATGTCTAGATATATATGTTAATTAGTTTGTGAAATAGTCTAAAAGTAATTAGAGAAAAATAAATACAAAACCAAATATATATTTACAATTAAGTGAACTAAAAATATGTTTTGGTTTATTAATCTTTTTACTTTACTTTCAAGGGCTAATAAACTAGAGCATTAACTACATATTTTATTTTATTTATTTATTTTTTTTTGCTGTACGCGGGCCTCTCACTGTTGTGGCCTCTCCCGTTGCGGAGCACAGGCTCCGGACGCGCAGGCCCAGCGGCCATGGCTCACGGGCCCAGCCGCTCCGCGGCATGTGGGATCTTCTCGGACCGGGGCACGAACCTGTGTCCCCTGCATTGGCAGGTGGATTCTCAACCACTGCGCCACCAGGGAAGCCCAACTACATATTTTAGAGTAAGAAATATTATTTAATCTAACTCTATAATTTAATGACATTTCAGTCTTGCTTGTAGTTTCCAATTTCTTCATCTGTAAAATATGTATAACAATTTCCTGCCTGAAAATAACTGTAGCTTAGGTTTGCATGGTAGTAAATACATCATTCTAGTCATTGCCAATTTGCTCTTTTTCATATTTATGCTTATTTGAAGGCATCTGATGATATTTTAATTGAAGTTTGATTACAGTTATTTTTGCACTTGATAAAGTACATAAAAATAAGATATTCATTTAAAAGATCGTTTTTGTTGGAGTCGCTTGAGTTGTGTGCCCTTATCATTTACATTTTAGAGGTATGTACTTGCTTTGCTTGTAAGAATGAAAAGTTATTCCAAATGATTTAGCCGAATCTTTTTTGAGACAACAATGCAGTCAAAAAGTTATGTATTTACCTATTAAGAGAGGTTTTTATACTGTATTATGGAAGTTTTGAGGAGCACAGATTTATTCACCCAATTCTTGAAAAAGGCAACTGACAGAGAATAGTTACACTTAATTGGGACATAACATGATATGTAAAAGTTTGAGAGTGTTTATTAACCTCAATTAACTTAGTGCTAAGTAACTTAAGTAGCTTAATCTTGAGCAATTTATCATTGATAACCTCAGTTATTTCACATACAAAGCTATTCATCATGTACAGATTGTGATGGTTAACTTTATGTGTCATCTTTACTGTGCCACAGAATGCCCAGAGAGCTGGGTAAACATTTTTTTCTGCGTTTGTCTATGAGAGTATTTCTGAAAGAGATTAGCATTTGAATTGGTGGGCTGAATAAAGCAGATGGTCCTCCCCAATGTGGGCACTGCCCAATCCATTGAGTGGCCTGAATAGAACAAAAAGGTGGGGAAGACTGAATTATCTCTGCCTAACTGCTGAGCTGGATATCAATCATCTCCTGCCTTTGGCACTCCTGTTTCTTAGGGCTTTAGATTCAGACTGGAATCTATACCATCAGCTGTCTCTTAGGCCTTCAAACTACATCAGTAGCTTTCCTGGGTCTCCAGCTTGCAGATGGTGGACTGTGGGACTTCTCTGCCTCCATATCCATGTGAGATAATACTTTATGATAAATATTTTATAATCTTCAGCTATCTGACTATAGAGCATTCCTATGAAACCTTTCGTAAGTAAAATGACATAAAGCAAAGAAACAATTATCTTAGGACATATCTTGTTATTGGATGAACAAAATAAATGGAGCTAAGGCACAGATGCTCTCAGAGTTTAACGCTATGGCAACTTGATGCTGAGATGCTGAGTATTAGTTCCCAGAGAAGGAGCTTGGCAGTGCCACTTTCACTGCTCGGGGGATATGTTGCCTCTAAAATCCGTCACTGCAAAACAAATGCTAAACACTATTTCACATTTTACCTTTTCTGTAAAATCAAAAATCTTCTTCTGATTTCTTTCAGTTAGTGGAAACAGGTACTAATGTAAGTCTTTCATAAAAGCGAAGTGGTGTAAAGTGAACTTTCAAAAAGTAGGGGATACCAGTATATATAACCTATTGATTCTGTTTCGCTGGAGAACCTTACTAATACACAGGTACAGCTTCCATATTTAGGATATCAAAAATTTTTTCATATAGGCTTATTTATAACACTTACAAAGGTATTCATAATCAATCCATGCAAAATTATTACTAGATTGTTATTTAGCACACCCAATCTTTCTACATGAAATATGTGTAAAATTTTGAAAACAAAAGTGAAATTATTGTTTTATGAAATGACCATGACCATAACAGCTAAGACTTGGCAAAGTCAGAAACTGTATCACGGCTCTACATCGTGGAAATGAATCTGTTTCTACAAAATATTTCATATATGCTGATTAAATTACATTTGCTTTAACAATGAAAAATACTACATGAAGAACAATCACTTTTTCATTGATACCATGATATTCCCTGCATTAAAATTTTGGAATAAAACATATTTACTTTTTTAATTGAAAAAAATTTTGGAATAAACAGCCCTTGAATTTTTAACATCTCTAGTTTTAAACCTGCCCATTTCCCTGAAGGAAACCATAATATACCACCCCAAAATGACATAAAAATTGACATATTGATAAAATCATTTTGAGCTGAAGGCAATTAAGAAGCATCAAATACATTAAAAGCTTTCCCCCTTCTACCTAAGACAAGACATAAATCCTTCTTTTACTGGAGATAGCCTCTTGTTAGCCCAGAGATAGCACCAGAAAAATCTGCAAGCAAAACTTACTCCATTAGTTTCCTCCCATATATTTAGTTTCCCATTTGCTGCCCAAGGAAGCCTGGACTGCTACGTTGTCCTATCATTTCTCTATGAATTTATTGTTCTTTTTTAAAAGAAGCTATATAAGTTGGAATTCTCAGCCACAACTTTGAGTTACCTTTTTATTAAGGTTTTTTCTTGTGTGATATGTGCTGCACACATTAATAAACTGTTTGGGTTTTTATTGTTGTTGCTAATCTATCTTTTTGTTACAGAGTCCCAGCTGAGAACCTAGATGAAAAGAGGTCAAGTTTTCTTTGTATAGAATTAAATAGGGGACAAGGTTCATTTCTATAAATACAGATATCAAATTGATCTAACATCATTTATTGAAAAAAACATCATGTGCATATAAAAAAATATCTAGCAAAGGGACAGATATGCAATATTCATAACTTGGAAGACAATATATTGTTGAGATTTCAATTAAATTGTCTCTAGATGTGATGCTATACCAATCAAAATTTTAGAATTGTGTGTGTATATTCCTGTGTGTGCGTGTGTGTTTGTGTAAATGGACAATATATTTTTTAAATGTTTATGAAATTCTGCAAGGTACATAAGAGAATCTTGAAGGAAAGTTAAGGTTTAAAGGTTTACCTCTTTGTTGCTAGTATATAGAAAATAGTGATTTTTTTGTGTTGCACTTAAATCCAATGACCTCACTAAATATACTTACTAAATCTAGTTAGTTGTTTTTAATGAGGAATATGTTTCTAGATACCAAAAAAATCAACTGTGAGTAATGAAAGTTTTACTTTTTCTTTTCCAAACTTTAAAACTCTTTTTATTGCTTTATTGCAATTGTTAGGACCTCCAGTACAATGTGAATAAAGCAGGGGAAATGGATGTCATTATTTTTGCTTCTCATATCAAGGGAAAGGTGGTTCAAAATTTTACCCTGAATAGGATGTCAGCTGTACTTTAAAAAATTACCCATAATCAATTAAGGGAGTTCTCTCTCTTCCACTTTATTCTTACTTTGAGAGTTTTTAGGCTTTTTTTTTTTTTAAATAATGCACATTTGTTGAATTTTAGCAAATGCTTTTCTGTATATATTGAGATGATCATACGATTCTTTTCTTTTATTCTGTTTGTCTATTATGTTGGTTGATTTTAAAGTGTAAAACTATGCTTGCATTTCCTAAAAATACTATATGAATATAAGAAGTATCAGCTTATAATTTTCTTTTATTGCAATGTCCCTATCTGGTATTTGTAAAATGATTATGCCACTCTCTTACAAAAAGTTGAGAAACATGTTTTTTTCCCTTTTTTTCTCTTTTATCTAAGTGATGTGAAGATTAACGTTTCTTACATTAAGGTTTGTAAGATATCACCAGTGATACCATTCTGTAGTTAAACACATCCAATGTCTTCTTAATTTCAGATGTGTTTTTTAAGTTCTAGATGCACATTTATTTTTTTTTTTTAGAATTCTGTTGAAATTTTCCATCTTGTCTATTTTGTTCATTTTTTTTCTTTGCCTTATTTAGCATATTAATCACAGTTAATTTAAAAGTCTTGCCAGCTACCTTCAATATCTTGATGGCTTTGAGTTTTCTTCTACTGTTTGTTTTAGTTTTTCTCACTTAAATATCAGTAACAGTTTTCTGCCTCTTCACATATCTATTAACTGTTTTCTCCTACTCTGGACCTTGTATGTAATAGAATTTTAGTGACTGCAGAAAGAGGAACTCTTTTCCATAGAAGGTTGGGTGAGGCCAGATCACATTAATCCACTAAGAACTTAGCCAACACTGGACTGGTTCACAGCTTTAGTGTTACTATATATACCTCTGATTCTTGTGCATTGATCTCTCTCTTTGTCTCTCTGTCTCTATCTCTTGCTATAGCCCTGACAAACTGAAGAAATCAGTCTGTCAGAATTTTTGTACTTAGTTCTTACTCTCTGCCCCACGTATATTGAAAACGTGACAAATGCATTGCAAAGGGAGGCCAGCCACAAGTTTGTAGCACACTGCTTTCCCCTAACAGGTTCTCATCTGTAGCTTGGTGAAATGCTGAGAAATGTTACTCAATCTTTCTGCTTCCAGCAGAAGCCCCCTGTCCTTCTCATCCCCAGCCTCCTGCCTCTTCTGAGAATTCAGCAAATATCCTGTGGGACAAGCTAGCTGTGTATTTTGGGGATATTTCATTTTCCCATTTGTAATGACCACCCCATACAATTACAAAAGTTCTGTTGCTTTATCTTTCCTACAATAAAGGCCTTCTGCCCTGACCACATTCAGAATTAACAAATATCCCTAGGGAAGTAAAAGGTCAAAGATTCTCAGCTCACCCTGGAAGAAATCATTCATCTCTGGAATTTTAATTCCTTTTTTATTACTTCTACCACTCACCGTTCCTTTTATCTATATTATTATTTGACAATCTATCTGGTATATGTCATTTAATCTATAAAACAAAGACTTTTTTTCAGTAAAATGACTCTATGTATTATGATATTCACAGATATTTTATTAGAAATATTACACTATCATTCCAAATATAAACTTCCCTTAAGATTACGTTTTGCTGCTCCTAAGATTTTTTTTTTTTAATACCTGCTATACTTTTCAATGGATTGTAACCAAGCAGGATCCTATAGGGCCTTCCTGGGACAGAACCCCCATGTCCTCTGCCTGCCTCTTTGTTGAAAATCTTTAGCCTCTTAGGCCTTCCCCAATTCCAAAGAGCGAATTTAATCAGAGATGTGAGAAAATGCACAAACAAAGAAAAACAGTCAAGCAACTTAAAATAAAGATAGGGACTTCCCTGGTGGTCCAGTAATAAAGAATCCACCTTCTAATACAGGGGATGTGGGTTCAATCCCTGGTCAGGGAACTAAGATCCCACATGCCGCAGGGCAACTAAGCCCACGCACAACTACTGAGTCCAGGTGCCTCAACTAGAGAGGAGCCCACGTGCCACAAACTACAGAGCCCACTCTCCCTGGAGCCCATGTGCCACAACTAGAGAGAGAAAACCTGCATGCCACAACTAGAGAGAGAAAACCTGCATGCCACAACTAGAGAGAAGCCCGTGCACTGCAACGAAGAGCCCATGCACCACAACAAAAGACCTGCATGCCTCAACAAAGATCCCGCATGCTGCAATTAACACCCAATGCAGCCAAAAAAATAGATCAAATAAATAAATATTTTTTTTAAAAAAGACAAAGTAACAATAGTTTAGCCATTAAACAAAGTCAAGGACCTTTAGTTCCTCCTCAGGGGCCATAGATAATATCCTGAGCCATATCCTTGAGTTGTTTTTCAGTTACTGGAACCCCCACGAGGTGGACGAACTCAACTACAAGCGTATAGACCCTAGACGGGTTGGAACCAGAAGGCTGATGATGTTGACTCCCGATTCCTTCATCATCAACCAATCAGAAGAATGTCCAGGAGCTGATCAGGCACCCTGAGTCCCTCTCCCCTACCCTATATTTAAAAACCCTATCCTTGACATCCATAGTGTAGTTCAGATCTTTTGAGCATTAGCCATCTGTACTCCTTGCTCAGTCTTGCAATAAATGCTGCACTTTTCCTTCACCACAACTGGTGTCAGTAAATTGGCTTTACTACACATGGTCAAGGAGACAAGTTGGGTTTGGTAACAAGATGACAAAACATTATTCAATAGCAGGAGTCAGCAAATTTGTATGTAAAAATCCAGATAGTAAACAGCCAATCTAATAATTCAAGACTGATAAATAGCCACCCACAAATAATACATAAATTAATAGGCATCGCTGTATTCAAATAAAACTGTATTTACAAAAACAAGTGGTAGGTCAGATTTGAACTGTTGGCAGTACCTTCCTATCACCTATTCCGCAGCATGAAAAATACCAAAATACTTACTTTATGAAAATCAACTGACTTTCAGTCTCTGATCTGACATCTGAAGAGTTTGAAAGTATCACTTCTGCCCTTACAAGTAGAAAACCTGGAAATACTGAAAATCAATGACTTTTCTTGGACTCATTGGAGAATTGAAGTCACAAGGAAAATCTCCACTTTGAAATCTGGAGAGACAGGTGCAGCAAGACAGATGTAGCAACTAAATCTGGAGTTGGAGCAATAAACTGAAAAGAGAAATTAAATAGCAATTCTGATGAATTGTTGGAGATGGAGTGTGAACTATTAAGAGAATGAGAACTCCTGTGGATGGCAGGCTTTTCGGGGGGGTTTTCCAGAAACCCCACCAGCTTCTCACAGTGAGGATCCAAGGAAGATCCCTTCATGACTCTGGCAGAGGCAGAAGATGAGTAAGCATTTGCAACATGCCCAGAGACTTCACCTTAAAAAATGTTACTCTCCAAGAAAAAAAGACTTGCCAGAGCACAGCTGTAAAACGAATTCCTCAACCTTTGACATCCTTCAACTTTCCTATCCTACTTAAGGGAGAAAAAAAACTTAGTCAATATGAGACAAGCCTTCAGGAAAATATATTGAGAATGCTGTAACTAGGCTAAAGAAGAAAAATCTTATAATCTAATCAATAGATGCAGAAAAATGATTTGACAAAGATTCAATACCCATTCATGATTAAAATTCCCAAAAAACTCTCAGTAGAGGGCAACTTCCTCAGCTTGATAAAGAACATCTATATCTTCGGTTAACATCATACTTAACAGTGAGTCACTAGAAAATTTCAGCTGAAGATCAATAAAAATGCAAGGATATCTCACCACTCTTATTCAACATTGCAGTGAATGTCCTAGCCAGTGCAAAAGACAAGTGAAAAAAAGAAGGTATATGGATTGAAAAGGAAAAAATAAATCTCTCTTTATTTACAAATAGCATGATTACCCATTTAGAAAACCCCAAAGAAATTACAAAAAAAAAAAAAAAAAAAAAACCTGCTGGAATTAATAAGAAGGTATAGCAATGTTATAAGATACAAGTTAAAACACAAAACTCATTTGCCTTTCCATATATACCAGCCATGAAGAATTGAAAATGTAAATATATATTTAAGCAGATAAAATAAATAGAAGATCTAAATAAATGAATGCATATTTCTTTGTCTTTTGTTTTCAGCATTTTTATTTTATTGTGCCTTGGTGTTATTTAAATTCAACTGGCTTGGATTAGGTAGTATCTCATAACTTTGGGTTTATCTTTTTCATCAGTTTGGAAAAATTCTCAGCCATTACTACTTCATACTTCTACTTCTGTACATTCTTTCTCTGTCTTCATTTCCTTGCACTTCAATTAAGTGTATATATTTTTGCCAATTTTCACTTTTTAATGCTTTTATTTGCTGTTTTTCTTCATTTCCCCCTACTGTGCTGTAATATGTATATTTTCCCATTAGCAGAACCCATTCATTTTCTTCTTAAGTGGATTCTATTAAAGAATGCCCATTTTATCACTATATAGACTAAAAAAAATTGTCCAAATTTTTATTTTCTTGAGTGTGGGTGTGTGTATATATATATTTTCCAGCAATTTTCAATATGGGATATAATTGATGTATAACATTGTGTAAGTTCAAGGTGCAAATTCTGTTGATTTAATACATTTATATATTGTAATACCATCTACTACTGTAGCGTTAACTAACACTTCCATCATGTCATACAATTATAATTTCTTTTTTGTGGTGAGAAAATCTAAGATCTAGTCTCTTAACAACTTTGAAGTATATAACACAGTATTGTTAACTATAATCACAATGCCCTGCATTAGATCTCCAGAACATACATACTCATCTTCTAATTGGAAGTTTGTACTCTTTGACTCATATCTCCCAATTGCCCCACCTCCCAGCACTTGGTAACCACCATTCTACTTTGTTTCTATGAGTTTGGCTTTTTCAGATTCCACATGTAAGTGAGTTTATACAGTATCTGTCTGTCTCTGTCAGACTTATCACACTTAGCATGATTCCCTCAAGGTCCATACATGTTGCAAATGGCAGGATTTCTTTCTTCCTCATGGCTGAGCAGTATTTCCAGCAATTTAAATATCTAGGTTACTTCTTAGTTCAGTCTATTGTGTTATTTTTCATGGCTTATGGCCATGTATTTTTGTTTTTCTGCATGGCTATTATTTTTAATAAAATATAGAAACTGCAAAATATAACAATGTAGAGTCTGGGTGATTATCTTCTTCCAAAAGGTTGACCCTCTCCTTGCTAGGGAGGTCTAATGGGCATTAATCTCCTTAGTCTAATAAGATACTGAGCTACTCAAGGCCTACTTACGATAATTGTAAGGGTCCATATGCCTCTGTGTCTTACTATTACCTAGGAAATAGGCCTCTGGTATGTTTTAAACTGAGAGTCTAGGGTGAATGCTGGGGCTCTTCCTGCTTGATTCCTACTAAGGGTGATCTTTGTCTCTTCAGAATTACAAGATTCTTAAGAACACTGCTTTAGTTCTCAAATATTTCTAGCATACCTTCCTAGTATATTCCCCATGCTGAATATGGGAAAATGTCCTAAGTAGATATTTGGCCGAGTGTGTGATTCACTTCTCCTATCCTTCCTTCTAACCTGAATCCTAGCCCCTCAAGAATATGATTTCAGTCTGCCTTGCCCCCAAGAGGTTACCTAAATATCTGTTCACATTTCTGCTTCTTAGAGTTATCCTCAGTATGTACTCTGACTCTTACTCCACACCTAAATGCCATGAACAAATAAACAGTTGTAGATGACTGACGCCTCTTTTCTGGAATTTTGTGCCCTGAAGTCCTGATTACTTTAGCAGTTCTCTTCAAAGCTTTTTCTTTTCCTTTTTTTTTTTTCTGTCTGTTTGTAATTTATCAGGCTTTTCTAGTTGTTCTCCTTGCAATTAACAATAATCTGCCTCCAACTACGACATCATATCCATAAGCAATAGTCTTGAATGACGTTTTAAAAAAGAAAAAGATGATCCGATACAATTTGAAAGTGATACTTTATGTTTTAATAAACTAAATGACTATTTACTGTTAAAAATTTTGAAGATTAAACTCATTTGATATTGTATTCTTATTTAATTTTTTTCATCTGTTCCATAATTTATATTTGGTAGGCCAGGGCAAATCTCACACGAAGTTTAAAGAAACAAAGTTTAACAGAAATGACTGGTAGAAGGCAATTGAGCACAGAGGGAAAGACTGGGAAAGAAGATTACCATTTTTGAAAAATAACAAAACAAAACAACTTCTGGCATTTGGTCTTTAGAAATTATTAGTAAATAAAAATAATTAGTGAGGCACAGTGACCAAAAAACATGTAATAGTAGTCCAAACTTTTCAAGAATGATTTTTACTTCAGAACATATAAACAACTGAATTTCTTTTTATCTCTCAGTGATGGACAAATAAAGCACCAATCCTTAAAATATCATTTTAATATACAAAAAATAATATGACTGACTGAAATAGAGTTTTGATAATCTGCATAGAACTGTGGTTAATTAAAATTGGATGAGAAATAAAATAACAAAAAAATGAGCTTAGCTTGAGAAGTAGTTACACTTTGTTCCTGTCTTTAGAATATTTGTGTCCATAGAAGAAAAAATTAACTTGATGGGAAGCAAAATTAATGTAATATCTAGTACACAAAGCTAAGTTTGTATTATTAAAACCAATACTACAACAAAAAGGACAAGAGTGAGGTGTTTGAAATACACAAAACTTAAATAGGCAAGAAACAAAGGATTTGGAAGTTACAATTTGTTGGTTCTTTAAAACTTTTTATTTTATTTTATTTTATTTATTTATTTTTGGCTGTGTTGGGTCCTTGATGCTGCGCACAGGCTTTCTCTAGTTGCAGCAAGTGGGGGCTACTCTTCGTTGTGGTGAAGGCTTTTCATTGCGATGGCTTCTCTTGTTGCGGATCAAGGGCTCTTGGTGCACAGGCTTCAGTAGTTCTGCCTCGTGGGCTGAGGAGCACAGGCTCAGTAGTTGTGGTGCACAGGCTTAGTTGCTCCATAGCATGTGGGAATCCCCCCGGACCAGGGATCAAACCCATGTCCCCTGCACTGGCAGGCGGACTCACAACCCCTGTGCCACCAGGGAAGTCCCACAATTTATGTGTTTCTATAAATGACTGATAATTAAAAACAACAGATGCCTATAATTCCATCTTGTTTTATAACCGTTAGCATTTGGAATAATAATATATATCTCATTGTTTTTTAAGGAATTTAAAAAAGAACATATTTTTAAGTACTATATGGAGCCTCTGAAATATATTCACTACAAATATTATTTTTTTCCAAGGATCTTACATAAGATTTTGATAATTTCCGAGAAGAGAATAATGTATGTTATGATGATCAGAATATGAAAATTATACAGTAATTCAAAAATGCTGCTCAAGGTGTATGCTAGTCTATTTCAACAATGTACAGCATGGTTTGGTAACAGATACGGAGATGAAGATTAATTTTATTAAAAATTTAGAGTGCATCTGAAATTATTTAAAACATAAACTCTAGTACCTCAAGCCACAGAAGGGTCAGTCCTGACTATATCGTTAAAAACAGATACTTAAAAAACAAATGTCCGTGCTTACTTTTTTTTTTTTTTTTTAAATTCTGCTGCAAGTTAACATTTCTGGCCAGAAGCAATGTGTACTGAAATGACATAACAGGATATGAGCATTTGGTGAGGGCCAGCAGAGCATGCAATTCTGCCCTTAAATTTTCTAATGCACAAATAGAACCACTTATCTTTTGCTATGGCTCAAGCTTCCTCAAACCCTTGAAATATGTCTATCATATGGTTAGTAGGAACCTCTGGCTGTTTTCTCAATCCTGGCCTAATACCACACATAACACCAAGGATATCTTATCTGCACACTCTAAATCAAATTCTTTCTTATTACATATTCATTATTTTTATTAGTTTTCTCTGATCTCAAGTAACAATAACTGAGTAATTAAGAAAATAATATTTATTGAAAAAATAGGAGTTTAACAAACAAAGGCCTAGGTCAAAGTCAGACCTCAAGAAAGTAAAATATCAGTGTAACTCTGATGATCAGCAAGTGCTTGTGTCCCTGAAGTGAATAAAATGGCCAAATAATTGTTTTTACTTTTAGTTATATTTACTTTTAGCTAATAAAAATATATCCATTTTGCAAATATTTAAAAATACATGTATGTTTTATGAATATATTAAAATATATATCACTTATACATGAATGTGTAAATGGGGAATTGGCATGAGATGGGGTTTTCTATTAACAGGAAGAAAAGAAAGAAATTTGCTAGGCAAAAACATAGATAGTTATTAGAAGTGAAACAATAAATTGTTAATCATCATGCACCAATTAGTGTTATATTGAAAGGGCTAAATTAGTAGAAATGCTAGTAGAAAGAAAATATATGTATGTAACTGGAGACTTTAACATAACTCAATAAGAGAAAAAAATAAGCAAAGATCTATGATTAGGAAATACAGTACATCCAGGTTTTTGCCATTGCCAGTGACATTAAAAAAAAAATAAATGAAAGGACCACAAAGAAAATCTAACTCAATTTAACCAATTTTTACTGGGTAGGTTTTATGTTCCAGGCACCCTGCTAGGTAAAGGTAATGTAATGTTGAATGAGACATATATTTAAGATTCTTAAGATCCATATATATATATATATGAATAATTAATATAAAATGTAATATATATTCTAAGAAATCTGCACAAGACTAAGTAAATTAGTATGTCAGGTGATTCATTCATTCAACGATTAATTCACTCAATATATTGAAAGTTTACAATGTGATACACTTAAGGAATAATTTAATTACAAAATTAAAAGATAAATTAAAGTAGACACAAAAAAACAATGAAGTTAACACATACACATATAATACCTTAAGAAATAGAAATAAAAAATCTACTGAGTATAGTGGGATTATAAAAGAGAGTAAGATAAAGCACATATATAGAGAGACATCAGACAGACACTCTTAGCCTGTAATTTCCCCCATGCGGGAGAACTTATGAATGAAACTTTTAAAATTAAGAAAATTTCATTGAACACTTTATGCCAAGAAATATGAATATTTAAAGGAAAGTATAGAATCCTTTGCATAACTGATTCAAGAGAGAAAATAAGAATAAACCAATATAGGTGAAATTTTATCTATCTATCTATATCTATCTATATGTCTATCTCTAGAAAGCTTTCTTTTAAAAAGCTTGAGCATTGAGTTCAGCTCCCCTTGAGTGCTTCATCCTACATTTTTTCAAAACTTAGAAAAAGATGGTGAATGTTTTAAATACTTGTTGCTAGGATAACACAACTGGTGACAAAAACAAGGTTTACAAAGTGAAAGAAATTAGTGATCAGTCACATATTAAATGATATGATTCATGAATGCAGAGTAAAAATAAAAGCTTTTAGTTTCACTACAATGATAAAAAGATCAAGAAAGCTTCCTTTTCACTTGAAATATAAAAATTACAAAATGACCACAAAAGCATTTAAGGCTGGACAAAATCTAAATTAAATAATTTCAAGGAACCATTTTGTACTATGTAAGAAATAATTTTGAAGATTAGAAATAAAACTAAATGGCAAATCACTGAACATCTTGGGGGTTTTAGTTTCCTCATCTGTAAATTAGGAATAACTATAGTAACTTTGCCTATAATTACTGTGAGGTTTAGCTCAATTAAAACCTAGAAAGCACTGAGAATAATGCTTAACACCTAGTAAGTGCTCAAAAACTTTAGCAATCCTTTATCATTGTTATTAATAATAAAATAAAGCAATCATAAAAAGTAGACATTCTAAAAGAGTAAATATCCTAAAACATGTCAAATTATACTGTTTGTACACATATATGTGTATAATTAAGCCTTTATTAAAGTTAATTATTTTATATTTCAAATATAATGATTATACCTTCTTACATATGCCATCTTTGTCAATGGAAAATTCTCATTTTTTTTCAATCCAGTTTGTATAGGTGACCGACCCTGAGAGAGTAACTTAATAGAGCAAAAAAATGAAAAAAAAACCTATACAATTATTTTAACAATATTGGTACAAAGATTTTAGATAAAGGTATTAAATTCTCAAGGTCATTTCTGTTAGTTATTATCATGATAACTCTAGCATTTATATCCAATAGTAGAAAGCTCATTAGCATAAAAAGAAATTTAAAACATGTAATTATAGTAACATCAAATTTATGAGACATTTGTTAATAACTGGTGAGAGCCTGGCATCATTTGTGTGTGTGTATATCTCTTCCTATTTATTTTTGTATATTAGTTATCCATGGAAACTTACTGAGAAACACATGGGATCAGATCTACAAATATCCTATTGCTGTTGTAATGTCACTCAGTCAAACTTTATCAATGGCATCACGAAAAATAATTCATCCTCACTCGTGCTATATGTTCTTTCAGACTCTACTCCCTATCATCACAACTTAGGGTTTTAAACTAAAAAATTCTTCACTTTGTGGCATGCCTGTGGTCTCTTTGGCAGGTGAATAGAATTTGGCAAACTGCATAAATACTGCATATCGGCTCTTAAAGTCTCACTTATTAAGTGTTTTGAAGTGCTTGAAATAATTAGATATTTTAAATTTGTAATTGTAATCTGAAGTGTCATGAGAATGTAATGAAGTTTATAAATGGTGTTAGATGGCTAGGAACATTTAATCTGTCAAATTTACAAGTTAATTGAGCATAAACCAAAGAACAAGTGAAGACTTAAGTGTACTTAATTCTACCAAAAAACTTTTTTCATTTATAAATAGAATGAGATGTGTAGATTGAGTATAAGGCTTAAGAAATACTATCTGTTAATTACAACTGTGAGAAAATAAATATTATTAAAATACATGTAAGTGGAAACATTATTTTCCTTGAATAATAAGCCTTGTCAATTAAAAAAAAATGTCTATTTGCTTAAGTATCTTTGAGCTCCAGGAGGAAACATTTGGAGAACATGAGACTATCTTCACATTCAAGAAATAACAGTGCAATCAAGTTAGAATGTATATAAAATAGCAGAATTGCTATTGTTCTGTTCCAACACTGAACTCATTCATACTCAGCATTTGGTCATATACCTCAAAACAGATAGAGACATTACTGAAAATCTCATAGGAACACAGAACAGAGTATCATAATGGTATTCATCAAAGCAAAAATTGAATTTACTGTTCATTATGTAACTTTTTAAAATCACAATCTCTTATTTTTCCCAACCTATAATATTTCTCTTCTGTCTCCAATAGACTATAAAATTTCACTCTTATCAGGAAATGTAAAGTTTTCCTTTATCCAAGATTATCCTCCTTTTAAAACTTAGGGCAGCACCTGACAGAACAACAAAAACATTTTTAAATTAAAATAGCCTTTGGAGAGATTATCCTCATGCCATTATGCAGATCAAAGCATTTACCTCACAAAACAACTCTTCCTGTACGGAGGACAGAGGATGTAGCTGCTGTTAAAAGATGACTTTTCTATATCATGAGATATTTGAATGCCCACTCTAATAGAGTGATGGGCCTCAATGTCAGACTTTGATGGGAAATTCTTGAGAAATATTTGCTTTCATGGCTAATACAAGTCTAGAATACTTTAAATTAGTTCTGTGAAATATATATTAAAATCTATAGTAGTTACTTGATACCACATTGGTTGAAGGCAGGAGCTGATGAGGAGTTTGGAGAGTACTGATTAGATTCAGAATAAATACAGCTGTCAAGAGAGGCCACAAGTGGTAGTCACCAGTGGAAGTAAACTTTGCTTACCACCTACAGGTGGTCTGAGGTTATATTTCTATGAAAAATGAATGTTATGAAGTTTGAATGATATATCACTGATCAGAAACAAATACCTGGTACATGTTTTTGACAGTAGATTAGTGAAACTGGGTACATACATTGAAAATTAAATGTACCCAAATTGTATGGTATAATGGAAAGTGCTTATAATATTCTAAATAAAAACAAGGCACTAATATATGTGATATGATAATACTATTATATATTTAACTTGTTTACCTAGACACTTCTCTATTATCCCAAATTATTTATACACATAATTACAAATAAGTTGTAGTTTATAAATCTCTTGTAAATGCATATGCATGTGCACAATGCAACAGATTGTATGTAAATATAATGCAACAGATTAAAAATGAATTAATAACAAAAGCAGGTTGAAGGGAAAATAAGAGAAAGTAAAATACAGAAAATGTAAATCCACAAAATGCACACAAATTCTATCAAATAATGAGAATGAAAGAAGAATGATTTGGATGAAATATTTTTCCTTGTCCTTAATTCTTACAGTTCACTCCAGGGCAAACTAGAAGATGAAGCAGGCCTCAGTGAATAATTTGTATAAAAATAATTAGAGCAAGTCATATGAATATATTTTGTAAAGGGGCAAATAATGTTTTCTAAATATTCAGCTCATTGATGGTACAGTTTGATCCAGGGTTATTTTTTAATATATCAGGAGAAAGGAGTAAACTGTGCCAACAACTCTGTTTAAAATAACCTCACATTATGTCTCCTAAATAATAAAAAAATAAAATATAATTAAAAGCAATAAACCAGACTACTGACAGCAGTGTGTTTGAGCATTTAGATGGCTGCATATGAGTGTTCTCCTTCTGAATTTGTAACCATGTGTTGTAACTAAGATAAAGCAAGAATCTTTATGAAATAATTTGCTGTCTTTGAGTATATATCATAAAAAATCTGATTCACTGAAAATTAATACAAATGATGGCTTTTTTGAATAATTAACACAAAATTTTTATGGCAGTAATTTGATAGTTTGGCTAGTTGTAAATTAGACCTCTCAACATTCGTGGTTATCAAATCCTATCATCTGAGTGTAAGCATATTAGAATGGTGTGTAAAAACTCAGCTGGGAGACTATGGTCGCAGTCTCACCTCTTACTATCGTTATAACTTTCTGGAACATCAGTTGCTCTCATTGTCTTAGTTTCTTTTTCTGTAAAAATGAGTTCTTTTATCTTTGATTCCTTATAATAGTTATAATAAATCAAAGATTTATTATAAGGATTACGTCAATGTTTGTAAAGCTACTGAAATAGTATGTAGCACATAGTAGGCACTATGTTCATCTTAGTTATTATCTAACGATGATATTAATGAGGAATATCATGGAAGAGGGGCAGACAATATGCTTATTTTATCCCAAAAGTATCTTCATGAAATAAATCTTACTGTAACACTGCTAGCATTAAAAGAATAAATGATTGTATAAAAATGCATCTTATTAACATCTTTAAAGGTACTTAAAATGATCCCTATTTTAAGGAACATTTATTAATCAATATCTATTAAAACCTGATTAATGATTACATTTGGAGACAAGGATTGGAATGCGTTTGAGGAACGGTAGTTTTTTCACTTCTTCACATATGCCTCAAAAAGTATTTTAGTTTTGATTAATTTTTACTTATATTTTGTGTATATTCCTAAATTTTTCTAGTCAAAATTATTACACCTGTGTGTGTGTGTGTGTGTGTGTGTGTGTGTGTGTGTGTGTTTGCAGAGAAAGAGATAGAGTGAGAGAGAGATCTCAGACCTTGTACCAGTTATTAGGAAAACAATGAATAAAGAGGTATTCTATTCTGGCTTTAAGTAACACAAACCTAATTACGTAAAATTTAGATTCTTTGCAGCAATTTTCTTTCTCTGTCTTTTTACACACACAAACATACAAACTGCTATCATAACTTCAGTAGATTCATCTGGATCTACAGTCAGTGCTTCATTCCATTTATCTGTCTTTATTTCCTAACCTCAGGTTTATCTCAATACTCTTCTGTAAGTATAGTTAGATAATCTGAGCAAATATTAGAAGAAATGTTTTACTGGCTGGTAATATGTTCAGGTGTTGCCCTCACACAAATAGCACTGAATACATAATTTGGCTTTCAATTACTAAGGCAGCATCAGCATGGAATTGTTCCCTGAAGGAAGTCTGCATTTTTTTCCTGTCTCTGAAAGCACATCATATAGCTAGGCTGAATAATATTTATCCCCAAGGAAGCTCACAATGAAAATGATTAGGTGACATGTTCAGTGTCTTACTAAGTTGGAGTCAAGAAGAGAATGCAGATATTCTGAAATCCAGTTCAGTATTGAAGGTCACTTTGTCATGATGACTGCTTATATGCAAGTGAGGAACAGATCCCATTCATTTTTTTTGGGTTCTGAGTAAAAGTGTTTGAAATAGAAGAAATACATATAGCTTATACCTGTGAATTTTTGTTGTTGTCGTTCTTTTGTTTTTGGCAAGAATTTCCCTTTATTTAGACCTTTAATAAAGAATATTCTCACTTGTATAAATCATTTTCTGTCAAGTTCATATAGCCACCCTGTGAAACTAGGATAAAGAAAACTCATTCTGAGATATTGTTATGTTTTCAAATTCAATATTATGGCAGTCTTCATCACTAAGAGATAATGGATTTCACACTCATAATTAGTTTCTACTTGTTTAAATGTGAATAAAAGATAGGTGTTTGTTCAAAGATTCATGTAATAATCTATACAACAGACAACAGCCACACTCAGAACTTTCAAATATTCTGACAGGCAAAGGTGCCATAAAGGAAATCCAACACAATAAAAACCTAGTTCTGGAGAATAATTACTTCTATTACTTGATTTTATTTTATTGAATGTAGGACAATGGGAAGGATGATGCATTCTAGAATACTTACTGAAAAGTATTAGGAAGTATGCTACTTTTCCCCATTTCAGACAGTGATAACACATATTTAATGTTAGATATTACAACTATGTATGACAAACACCACAGACTCCAGGTTATTCATTTATTTATAATGCAGTGCAATTCTCAATCTCCTCTAAGGTATCTGAATATCCTTTATCTTACATTTGTGTAGAGAGAAGGATGATCACTTTTTATGCTCCTATTCCAGCTCTTTATTTATAAAGAAAAATTTCACAGAACTCTGTCTACCTAACAGGAAAAATTCAGTATATATTTGCTGATGTTTCCAGTGATTTTTAAAATTTCTTTATTCTTATGCCATAACACTGTTCTTCATAAACTACAAAGTTTATAAACTGAACAAGAAATTATGAATTTCAGATTATTAGTTTTGATATATTATCCTTTTTTATTGAATTATCTGTATTGCAAAAATACTAGCAAATTAAAATTATGTGCTGCTGTTTATCTCGTTTTAATTTATTACTTTATTTTCTGCAAGATATGTGATAGAGCCTTTGGTCTTTTATGTAATATTACCTTTTGAAATTAGAATATATTGCAATTTTATGCACTCCACATTTATAATTATTTTTCACATATGAAATGTCTTTAACACCAAATGATCTAATCTTTGGTTGAATATTTATCTTCTCTTTCAAAAACTTATTATTATTACCCCCTACTTTAGTTCTCCATCATCTCTTGCTAAACCACTGAAATATTTGGCCCACTGGCCGATATTCTTTCTCAAAGTTTGTATGTAGACTTGGTTGATGGAGTGACTAGTTAAACAGATAAAATAAGGTCACACCCATGCTTTAAAATATTTCAGTAATGCTCATTTGCTTCTCTATAAAATCCCAAATTCTATAAATTATCAATATATAAAGTCTCTGTCAAACTCTGAGGGCATGTCTCTTCATATACCTGGCTTCGCTCCAGAAATAATAAAATGTTTGCAGTTTCCAACAAACAACCCACAGCATCTTTGAAAGCTTTGCTCTCCCCTCTGTCCTTACTACCTTTGACACTACTTTGTCACAGTATTGCGAAATTTAGCAGACATTAATTACTTCCTCAGGAAACCCTCTGCATTTACCTACTTCTGTATAAAAAATCACCTTCAAACTTATTAGGTTAAGACAACCACTGTTTTTAATTGCTCCCAATTCAGTGGGTTAGCAATTGAACTTGAGTCGGCTGGGCACTACTTCTGCTGGTTTTCTCTGAAATCACTTGTGAGGATGCATTCCTATGGTGCCTTGAGACTTGAGCTTTATGATCTAAGATGGTCTCACTCTCATGCCTGGAAGTGGCACTGTCTATTGGCTTGGAAACCTTAGTTCTTCTCCATAAGCCTTACATCCTCCAGTAGGCTAGACCTCACCTCTTCAAATGGCCACTTCAGGACTGTGTTCCCAGAGGGCAAAAGTAGAAGCTATAAGGGTTTCTTGAGGCCTAGGCTTTGGACTTATAAAACCTCACTCCTTCCACATTCTATTGATCAAGACAAGACACAAGGCCAGTCCAGAATGCAGAGGTGAGGAAATTGTCTCTACTGTTAATAAGAGGAGCGGCCAAATCACACTGCAAAGGAGCTTGCATAGAACCATTTTGCAAACAAATCATGTTACCGCTTGCCCACTCAGTCTAGTTGGAACTTCTTTTACTTTTTAAAATTACCCATAATTTTTCTTTTAATATTAGAATTTACACTTTCATAACATTTATAATTCCTTTTTCTCCTATATAGATTGGGAATTCTGATGACTAGTTTTCATAGGAAAATATATTTATATATTATTTGTAATATATTACATATATATAATATGTCTTCACTTTTTCGCCTGATAGTCTCCAGAGAGATCAGATTTATTTCAGGTATACATGTTGGATACAAACTTGTAGTAACATTATATTTGTCTAATCAGTACATGGATTTTAAAATAGATGACTCAATAAATAAATGCATTCTTATTTAATAAACATATGTAATATTCCCCATTTTACATTGTATCATTTACTTATTTTTTAACATCTTTATTGGAGTATAATTGCTTTACAATGGTGTGTTAGTTTCTGCTGTATCACAAAGTGAATCAGCTATACGTATACATATATCCCCATATCCCCTACCTCTTGCATCTCCCTCCCATCCTCTCTATCCCACCCCTCTAGGTAGTCACAAAGCACGGAGCTGATCTCTAAAATGTATCATTTTAAAATGTATCACTAACTTCCATTTTTGTAGTTAACTAATATACTGAAATATTAATAAAATTTAGCTACAGCATATTAGGAAAAACAACAATCATTCAATCTCAATTTAAAATAATTTTATTTATTGTTATTATTTGTTTGCTCTGTGACAAGCCTTGGTAAATCAGTCCAATTCCTTGAAACTCATTTTATTTATTGATTAAATGCAAGTAGTAAGAGCTGGCATTCATGTTACAAGGCCAAATTAGGTTAATGTACATGGAAATGCTTTATAACATCCTTGATAAAGTTATAGACATTAGATATTTCATGGATAGAGTTTTAGTAATAAAAATATAAAAGTATTATATTTAAATATTTATCTGAGTTGAAACGTGTGCACTTTCATTTTTTTAACAAACATTTAACTCGAATGGGAAAAGCGCAAGGTCACAATGTCCCTGTTCCCAAAAGAGCTTCAATTTACTGAATGACTACTATTTTTCTATTTTGTTCTGCCTTTTTAAAAGTACTCTATTACAGTTCGAAAATGAAAACATCTTGGACACTCAGTGAAGCAGAGTACATTATGGCTGTTTTGAGCACATCTGGCAGCAAAAACATTAAAATCATATATAGCCACTGAATCAAACTGTGATAATCAGTTTACATGCAATTGCTTATTATATGTTATTTATGGATTCTTCTACTAAGAGGATGCACATTTCTGAGCTGTTTTGCTATAAGTTATATCTGGTATAGAGTGTGATATATTAAGTGGACATAGCCTGTATGATAACCAAATGAAAAACTGTACTCCTAATTTTCAGCCTATTTACTAAGTAAATGTTGTACTGTGAAAGTGAAAGTAATGAAACTAGTTTTAACCACTATGTACTACACAACATAAAGAAATGAATGACTCACTGCTGTTATATGATGTCTTGGTGGAATGCGAAATTTTTTGATACATTTTAGATAGATGGGGATTATTTTTATCTTTGCATTTTTGTATTTTAAAAAACTAAAATTATACCTAATCAAACTCTCAGTGACACCAGAAAGTCATTATTATTAGTATATTTATTGGATAAAATAGTGTATTGATGTTAATATAGAATATCTTTGATGTTTAACAATATTTTCGGTACTAGATTTATTAATCTTTTATCATTATAAATACAATGTGACTTTTAAAATGTACAATTTCCTGTATTTTTTGTGATTCAAAAACTTTCTGTGCAAATATTCAAATCTTAGAAAATTTACCCATACAAGAGATGCGTACAGGATGAATATTTCTTTGCTCCGGAGGGTTGTAGCATATGTTTATCGGCACACCTGGACTCTATCAATTAGATGCCAATAGCACTGCCCCCTTTAGTGTGACATCCACAAATGTCTCCAGATATTGTCAAATAGCTCTTCGGCTGTAAAGTCACCCCAGTTGAAAACCTCTGAGTTGGGTCATACACAGGGTCTTCTCTCTTTAATGTCTATAGAACTTCTCTCGGCAACTCTATTAAGGGACTGTGCATTTATATGAGTACTGCAACAGTACCATGAGTGTACTCTGACACATTAATTAAGTGAATTAAGCCTGTCACAAAAGGACAAATAATGTATAACTAAACTTATATGAGGTAACTGGAATTGTCAGCTCACAGACAGAATACAGAATGATGACTGCTCAGGACTGGAGTGGAGGGAGACGGGGAGTTATTATTTAACGGGTATATGGTATGGAATCTAAAAAAAAAAAAACAAAACATACTGATGAATCTAGGGGCAGTGCAAGAATAAGATGCAGATGTAGAGAACGGACTTGAGAACACGGTGGGGGAAGGCGAAGCTGGCACGAAGTGAGAGGGTGGCATTGACATATGTACATTACCAAATGTAAAATAGATAGCTAGTGGGAAGCAGCCGCATAGCACAGGCAGATCAGCTCCTTGCTTTGTGACCACCTGGAGGGGTGGGATAGGGAGGGTGGGAGGGAGACTCAAGAGGGAGGGAATACGAGGATATAAGTATACATATAGCTGATTCACATTGCTGCACAGCAGAAACGAATACAACATTGTAAAGCAATTATACTCCAATAAAGATATATATATATATAAAATAATGGGTATATGGTTTCAATTTGGGAAGATAAAAAGTTTTAGAGATGGTTGTTAGTAGATTGTGCAACGAAGTGAATGTGTTTGCTATCACAGAACTGTACACTTAAAAATGGTTAAATCTGTAAATTTTATGTCACATTTTACCACACAAACACAAAATTATAATCAGAATACAGTGGGATTATACATTTATGTTCACAAAAGATAATATTATCAACCAAGTGTTCTAAATCCAGTAATACTCTTAATCAAACATAAAGGAGAAATACAAATATTTTAATGAAAAAAAAGTAAGAAAATCACCTCTGCATTATATCACTAAGCCATCAAGGATGGCTGAGAGGAGTTAGAATAAACTAAAACTTTATTTTCTGCTACTGCTGAAACAAATATATGTAAGTGGGTCACACTTTCTCAGGCTTAAGTTATTGATAAATCCATTGAGCATTCTCCAATTGGCACATGAAATGTTTAAATGACAATTATTTATACAATTTTTTTTTCTGTTTAGTCAGCCCTACTTAGCACAATTTTCAATCTACTCCTAGGATTTGTGTGGATAGTGACACAGCTTCACAATATCAAATGACACTTCTAATGGAAAGCAACTTAAGTTATTGCCTGGTTTGTATACCAAATACCATTATTAATCCTTTATTGAATTTGTGTATAGCTAGTCATTTTCTTTATAATATATTGGCAGAAAATTTCATTTTTTCTAGCACATATGATTTTTGCTTTGAGAAAGAAATAGGATTTTGCTTTACATGCAATTATTCACTATCACCATACTCAGTTACTCTTTGGAAAAAAAACAGAAGCTTTAATTCTAGAGTCTCATTCTGTGTTTTCAGATTTCATTTATGGTACATTGACTGTGAACAAAGTTTCATGTTATAATTTGTGATTCTTTTAACAGGACACTTTTTGCAACTTTTCAAAACAAATCCTGTTTGGAAATTATAAATTTTCTTTATTGATTTTCTCTAACAATATGGGTATGTTCCATAAACAATTTTTCACCCTTAATTCATCTGTTAACATGAAAATTTGGTAGTCATTTAGATATTTTATATTTATTTTAGTTTTCTATAAAATGTCCATTTAAAAACTTTATATTTTAGACTTATTACATGATGTTCTTATTTGCTTTGAGTAATTTCTAAAATTGTGTGATTATCTAATCTCTGCTCGAATGGAAGATTGACTTTTCATTGGAACAAGTTAAAAGTTATGTCATTTTTATCCTCAAAGGAACCACATATTGGAGAATCTATTTTTTAATGAAATCAAGTTTCAAGGTGTCTCATGTTATATAGATAGAAAGTAAAGAGGCTAGGAATCTAACCCAGGCACAGGCAGAAATGTTTAGTAATTTAAAAAATCATTTTTGGGGCTTCCCTGGTGGCGCAGTGCTTTAGAGTCCACCTGCTGATGCAGGGGACACGGGTTCGTGCCCCAGTCCGGGAAGATCCCACATGCCGTGGAGCGGCTGGGCCCGTGAGCCATGGCCGCTGAGCCTGCGCGTCCGGAGCCTGTGCCCCGCAACGGGAGAGGCCACAACAGTGAGAGTCCGCATACCACACACACACACACAAGTCATTTTTGTAGGCTTTTTTATTAGTCTTATGTGATACATATCAGAATAAGAATGAAACATTTAGAATTAAGTAAAGATTGCTACTCACTGATGTGACATTTTCAATGCATACTTATAACCATCTTCATACAAAAACAACAAACAAAAACGATCCCTCATGTTGCTATGTGGGGTGGAGGTTGGGATGCCACATGATGATAGGAGTGGACGTGATGAGAAGTGGTCTGGTCTGAGATATATTTTAGAGGTAGAACTAACAGGACTCGCTAATAGTCTGCAGGCGTGTAAAAATATCTATTAAAGTTCCTGCTTTCAATTATTTTGGCTATATAACCAGAAGTGACATTGCTGGATCATACGGAAATTCTATTTTTAATTTTTTGAAGACATTTCGCACTGTTTTCCATAACAGCTGCACCATTTTACATTCCCATCAATAGTGCACAGGGTTTCAATTTCCCCACATCCTTGCCAACACTTGTTATATTCTGGTTTTTTTTAAATTAAATAATAGCCATCCTGATGAATATGAAATGATACTTTATTGTGGTTTTGATATGCATTTCTGAAATGATTAGTGGTGTTGAGCATGTATGCATATGCTTGTTAGCCATGTGTATATCTTCACTGAAGAAATGTCTGTTCAAATCCTTTGCCCTTTTTAAAATGGGCTATTAGTTTTTTTCATTGTTGAGTTGCAGGAGTTATTTATGTATTCTGGATATTAGTCCCCTATTAGATATTTGACTTGCAAATATTTTCTCCCATTCAGTAGGCTGCCTTTTCACTCTGTTGAATGTTTCCTTTGATGCACAGAATTTCAAAAATTTGATGCACTCCCATTTTCCATTTTTGCTTTTATTGCCTGTGCTTTTGATGTCATACCCAAGAAATCAAAGTCAAATCCAATGTAATGAAGCTTTTCCCCTATATTGTCTTCTAGAAATGTTATAGTTTTAAGTATTTCATTTTGAGTTAATTTTTATATATGGTGTAAGGTAATGGTCCAACCTCATTCTTTTGCATGTGTCTATACAGTTTTCCCAATACCAGTTGCGGGGGATGAAAATGCTGAAGGCCAGCCTCTCCCTGAGAAATTCTGTAACTCGTGACTGAAGCTGAGGGGAGAGGAAGGTACATCTTCCTGGCCATACCTACCAGAATGAGTAAGAGTTAGTCTATCCAGAACCATCCTTATTTGTTCATATAAGAGATACTCATTAAAACCTTCATTGTTCACTTTACTTCTGGTAGAAATATTTTTACAATATTAATTGGAGAAATAGCAGGTAAAATTTTTTAGTGTACACTACATTATCACGTTAATAATAACAATAATTTAAAATAACAGTAGAAAATGCTTATATAGTGCTTACAACATGGAAGATATATCTCTGTAACTCCCAATTTATTAACACATTGTATCCTTTTAACACTTGTATGATATAGGAATGGTTACTATCCTTATATTATATTAAAAAGTAATGAGGTAGGAGAAGTGTAAGTAATTTACTCACAGCCATGCAAATCCTAGGTCAGACAGGAATTTTGTACATGCAGTCTGTCTCCAGAGCCGGTGATGTTAACCACCACAAAGTTACTTCCGCAATAACGAACATTTAATGAGCACTTACTCTATCCTCAGTACTGTTCTAGGCACTTTACTTTGTATTATCTTACTGAACTTTCACAACATTTTTAAAAGCTAGATAATATTATTATCTTCAAATATAGAGGAGAAAAATTATCTGGAAGCTTGAAATATGATTAGTACATAGTATACAATTTTATTCACCAAGCTGATGAACATTAACTATAATTTTGTGTCACTGTTATTGTACTAGGTGAAACCACCATGCTCTGGGACGAATTTTCATATCTTAAAGGCTTGAGAGAAGACTGAAGTAAACAAAGAAGGGATTTGTCCCAGATAAGCCTAGACAAGTAATTGTGATCTAGAAGATATAGGGCTTTATAACACAAGCCTTTATTTTGGAGCAAATAATATGGTAAGCAGCAGGTATTGGTGACACAGTCTGATTTCTCTCTCCACTTCCCAACAAATAAATAATAAAAGCAAAAAAATAAAAAAGCACCATGACTGTATCATGACGAACAATTGTGGCACCCACTATACATGTATGCAGATCAATTAGATCATTATTACAACACCCAAGATAGAGTATGATAGAAATGTAAGCCAATATTTTTTTCAAAGGGACACAGAGGAGTGATTGATTCAAGAAAAAAATCAAGTTAGTATGTTTTAGTGAAGAATTGGATTTGGAAGTATGTAGGATGAGGGAGAACAAAGTGTGAAGGACTGTGACTTCTAAAAATCACGGTAAGTGATTTTTCCATTCCTGAGAGAGAAAACAGTAGAAGGGGTGCTTTTTGAAGAGAAAATCAGAAAATCATTCAAAGTACTTGGTACACACTAGACATTGAGAGAAATTAATTCTTTTTCATAATTTCATATAAGTTTTTCCTATGATTGAAAGAAAAAAAAACAGGTACTTCTTAAAGTCTTAAAAGAAATTCTAACATATAATAGGGAAAACCAATTTCATAGGTTGTTTCACAAAATGTATTGTAAAGAAGATTTATACTGCCTAAATATTTTATATTATTCTTTGGAATTCTTTGTTTCATAAACAAAATATCTTATGACAACAAAAACATTTCCTGCTTATCAGTGTTCCATTTCATGATTTCTGTTGTATTATGGCTTACATATGAGGTATGACATATTTTATTCAGAGTCATTCTTCACATTTCCAAAATTTATCCCTTGCAAAGCATTTCATCAAAATATATCTATTTTCATTTACAATTCTTTTTCAACCTTGAAATATATGTTTTACTTTAGAGCTTAGGTAATCTCCATTCTAGACATATTTGATATTGTGTGTTGTTACTATCATATGTAAACTCAGACATCTATTTGATTTTCAGATATTGTTTCATAAATTAGTATCTATTTGGTACATTATGTCCTCAATGCTCACTTATTTATTTATTTTTATTATTCCCTAAAGTATTTTGTTAAATGTCAATGTTTTATAATTGTTTCTGTTTTTTTTTTAAAACAGAGACAGAGAAATGAATGAGACTGAGAACAATAGTGAGAGAGAAAGAGATAATTTATTGCATCAGTAAGCAAATAATCTTGAATATATTTCAAAGCAAAGTATATATGTATGTGTGTGTATATATATGTGTATATATATATATATATATATATATATATATAAAACTTACAAGAACTTTTCATTAGGGGAATTCCTATTGCATTAGCAAAATCATTTCAGCCACTCCATGGTGATATTACTACAAGGCTTGCAGTATTATCTTTAAATATATTCATGCACTTTGACAGATCATTTTTATTACTTACAATGTATAACTAAAATGTGTTAATACTACTGCTAATCATCAATCAATGGGAACAAAAGCCAGTGGAAAAATATATCTTCCTGTCAGGTACTCAAGTGTACACTTCTAAGAAGAAGTTTCCATCTACCTTGAATGGTCTCAGGTAGGAACTGGTCTCACTTGATTGATCCCCAGTTTTCCAGTGACCCTGACAACATGCTCAATAACACAACTAATATTAACTTTTTCTCATTCCTTCATTCTCACAAGTCCCTCATTCCTCTTCTCTGAAGTGTGTACAAGCCCTTATCTCAGGCTCTAGTTTTGGGGGAATCCCAGGCTAAAACTATAACCTTGGGTGAGTATTCGCTGCATTGGAACTAAGCTAATCAGGAATCAGTTGTGATAAGAAGGTGTGAAGTTTCAGTAGAAAATGCTATATGATGCCAAGGTCCAGGCTTCACCCTTGGAGAGATACACTAGTGTGGATACAGGTAAGCCAAGGTTGCTGTGGCCCATAAGTACATGCAACACTAGGACATTGGCAAAAGTGACCAATCTTCTATGGAGTCATCTTTTAATATCTACACCAAAGCAAACAGACAGCAAAACCCTTCAAAAATGGACTCCCTCTTAGTTTTCTTTAGTACAAATGGGAACATTTTACAAATTTCTCTGGAATTCTATGTGGTATAGGGTTCCTCTAATGTCTCACTTTAAGAATTAACCTTTCTCTTTCCTGGATATGTATGTTAGGCTAAACAAGGCCCAAGAGCCATAGTATTAATAAAAACAAACAAGACAACCAACAAGAGTACTAATACTTCCCCAGTTAGTTTCATTTCAAATGACCACCTAATCTAGTAGTTGTAAAGGAAAACAGTTCCAGAAAGTTCCAAAAAGCAAAACCTGAATTTTCTGCATGCCAACAACTATTTTTTTAAAAATAAATTAATCTATTTTTGGCTGCGTTGGGTCTTCGTTGCTGCGTGTGGGCTTTTTCTTGTTGCGGCGAGCGGGGGCTACTCTTTGTTGAGGTGCGTGTGCTTCTTATTATGGTGGCTTCTCTTGTTGCAGAGCACATGCTCTAGGTGCATGGGCTTCAGTAGTTGTGGCACGTGGGATCAGTAGTTGTGGCTCACGGGTTCTAGAGTGCAGGCTCAGTAGTTGTGGCGCACGGGCTTAGTTGCTCTGCGGCATGTGGGATCTTCCTGGACCAGGGCTTGAACCTGTGTCCCCTGCATTGGCAGGAGGATTCTTAACCACTGCGCCACCAGGAAAGTCCTGGCCAAAAACTATTTACATAGCATTTACATTGTATTAGGTGTCATAAGTAATCTAGACATCATTTAAAGTATATAGGAGAATGTATGTAGGTTATATGTAAATACCACGCCATATTATATAAGGGACTTGAGCATCCACAAATTTTGGTATCTTTGGGGAGTTCCTGGAATCTAACCCCTATGGATATCAAGGGATGACTGCATCATATTTTTTGTTGTTGTTTGTTTGTTTGTCTGTTTTCGGTACACGGGCCTCTCACTGTTGCGGCCTCTCCCATTGCGGAGCGCAGGCTCAGCGGCCATGGCTCATGGGCCCAGTCACTCCGCGGCATGTGAGATCTTCCCGGACTGGGGCACGAACCCGTGTCCCCTGCATCGGCAGGCGGACTCTCAACCACTGCGCCACCAGGGAAGCCCTGCATCATATTTTTATAAAATTTAAAGTAAAAATATTTATATCACTATTTTTAATATTATGGATTAATCTAGAGATTTAATAGATCTTAAACTATTGATAAACAACTAATAAAAATTTCAGAGAACTTTTCAGAGAAATTTTAATAAATTTTTATTCCTTTGTATAGCTGTAAATGGTGCAAATTTAGAATTCTTTAGTGAGTCCTTTTATATCTTAGTATTTTAAATCAAATGCTAAAGTTTATTTTCATTAACTAATTAAACTACATTTATTAATCATCTTAAAAATTATGGTGGTAAGGAATTGGAGTCAATTCATTTATTTTGTATATACTAAATCATCACATGCCCTGCAAACTCTTTTCGGTTTTCTTCTGAACATTCAATCTAATTCTGAAGTCATTATAACACAAGCTGACTTAATATCAAAATTAAAATATATATGTGAATATATATGTATCTGAGAAGTACTCTCTGCCTGTGTTAAATGGTGTGTAAAATACCTTTGTGTAATTATTCCTTTTATTTTTTGTTTCAGAGATTTCATTGGAAATGTATATGCATTATACTCATACACAGTAAAAAAAATCATTCTTTTTATGAACTAAGACAAAAATTTACTAGAATTTTACATTTTAAGCAAGGATATTATGTAATAATAGAAGTTCTTTACTAATACTATTTGAATTACTTTATGTTCAATTTAAGAAAATAAAAGTATTAATACAGATTATATAATTGAGATTTACTCATAATTTGAGTTAATAGAATGTATATATATATATACTCCATTTTATTTATTCTCTAATCATTCTTCTTGCTTTTCATGTCTATTTTATGAAGACTTTTTAATGGAGTTCAATTAAAAAACTGAACACGTGCCATGACAATGCATGCTGTTAAGACTGCTTTCTTATTTAAAGCAACATGTTTACTGAGATTTAGCCTTGGCTTTTCTTAAGGAGAAAGAAAATAATTCGTGTATTACTAACTATATTCTTGTCAGTAGAAAGCGACTGTATTTTATTCAGTTTCCTAAGGACATTTGATATATAAAGATACATTTTATTTTTTTTTTAGAACAGATATCGCACCTAGGGCATAGTGATGGTAGCCATACCAACAACAACAACCCTCAGCCCTAGTCAAATTTCTACCTAGATTATCTCAAAAGCCCACAATAAAGTCCTATCAGAAGGAAAGCCATGCCCATTGTGGGGCATAATAGCTTTTGATGACATCACTACTATCCTGAAGAGGATATCTGGATTCAAGAAAATTGCAAGGCATATGAAAAGGCAAGGAAAGACCCACTCTGAAAAGACAAGGGAATCATTAGAACCATACTTAATTATGACAAAGATAAAGGAACTGTCCAACAAAATATATAAAACAACTATTATTAGTAATGTGTTAGTAGGTCTACGTCTTTATCCCTGTCTTGCCCCTAGGATCTTCATGACCATTTTTTTTTTTTTTTTTAGATTCCATATATATGTGTTAGCATACGGTATTTGTTTTTCTCTTTCTGACTTACTTCACTCTGTATGACAGACTCTAGGTCCATCCACCTCACTACAAATAACTCAATTTTGTTTATTTTTATGGCTGAGTAATATTCCATAGTATATATGTGCCACATCTTCTTTATCCATTCATCTGTCGATGGACACTTAGGTTGCTTCCATGTCCTGGCTATTGTAAACAGAGCTGCAATGAACATTGTGGTACATGACTCTTTTTGAATTATGGTTTTCTCAGGGTATATGCCCAGTAGTGGGATTGCTGGGTCGTATGGTAGTCCTATTTTTAGTTTTTTAAGGAACCTCCATACTATTCTCCATAGTGGCCATATCAATTTACATTCCCACCAACAGTGCAAGAGGGTTCCCTTTTCTCCACACCCTCTCCAGCATTTATTGTTTGTAGATTTTTTGATGATGGCCATTCTGACTGGTGTGAGGTGATATCTTATTGTAGTTTTGATTTTCATTTATCTAATGATTAACGATGTTGAGCATTCTTTCATGTGTTTGTTGGCAATCTGTATATCTTCTTTGGAGAAATGTCTATTTATGTCTTCTGCCCATTTTTGGATTGGGTTGTTTCTTTTTTTCATATTGAGCTACTAGAGAATGGACTTGAGGACACAGGGAGGGGGAAGGGTAAGCTGGGACAAAGTGAGAGAGTGGCATGGACTTATATATACTACCAAATGTAAAATAGATAGCTAGTGGGAAGCAGCTGCATAGCACAGGGAGATCAGCTCGGTGCTTTGTGACCACCTAGAGGGGTGGGATAGGGAGGGTGTGAGGGAGGGAGACACAAGAGGGAAGAGATAATGGGATATATGTATATATATAGCTGATTCACTTTTTTATAAAGCAGAAACGAACACACCATTGTAAAGCAATTATACTCCAATAAAGATGTTAAAAAATGTGTTAATGCTCTATTGTAAAAGGTGATAAATATGCAAATTCAAATGGGCCATTTAACCAGAGAAATAAAAATTACAGGAAAGACTAAAATGGAAATGCTAGAAATAATAACCAGAGTAAGAGACATGAGAGGTGCTTTGGATGTGCTCATCTATACTCTAAACACTGTTGACAAAAGATTCAGTGAACTTGAAGATCGGTCAATAGAAATTGTGCAAACAGAAACACAAGGAGAAAAGTGAGTGAAAAAGTACCAAAAGACACTATCCAAAACTCATGGGACATTGTCAACCCATCTAATATATGTGTAATTTGAATCTCAGAAGTGTGGGGGAGAGAAAGAGAGAGAGAGAGAGAGAGAGAGAAGGGAATAGAAGAGATATATGAAGAAACAACGGCTACAAACTTCTTAAAATTAATTACACACATCAAACCACAAATCCAAGATCATAGAAAACTAATGAAATGAATATACAAACTAGCACATCCATGCAATTGAATGATTGAATGAATAAATAAATAAATAAAACGTCATAATAGCTAAACTGAATGAGCCCAAAATATGAATCCATACTTGCATAAATAAAAACTGGATAAATACATGGAGAAGTGGCAACTCTTTCTTACAGAAGAATTTTGCCTCTTAGATATAGATGAAAACAGAAAACCCCCTTTAGAATAACTTAAGAAAAACTGTTGCAGGCAAGATCCACTGGTGGATGATAAATTTAGGGGATGAATGTGTAAGCAGAAATAGAGTATTTGCATAATCTCAAAATCTCTCTCCAAAGCACTTAATAAGTTCCAAGGAAAACAGTAAGTTTATATCACGGCAGATACCACCTTAAACAAATTATTGAGATTAATATCACCAGTAACATATACAGACATAATGTAGCCCCTGATAGGACACAGTAATGAAACACAACCTTCCTGCTATCTTTCTTAAATTATACATAGCCTCAATTTAATAATAAGAAAGTAATGAGACAAATTCAAATTGAGGGACATTCTATATAATAACTGGCCCATATATTTCAAAAGTTTCAAGGTTGTGTAAGACAAGAGAAGACTGAAAGCTGTCAAGACTGGAGGAGGTTAAGGAAGTGTGACACTAAATGCAATGTGGGATTCTGGGTTGGATCTTGGCCAGAAAGGATTATTAATGGAAAAAACCTGGCAAAATATGAATAAATTCTCTAGTTTAGTTTGTGGCATTATACCAAAGGTAATTTCTTAATTTTGATAATTGATCTACAGATAGGCAAGATACTAACATAAAGGGAGTTGGGTTAAAGGTTTGTGAAAACTCCTTGTGTATTTTTACAACTCTCTGTAAGTCTAAAATTATCTCAATATAAAAAGTTTAATGTATATTTTTATATTAGTCAAAAATATATACATTTCACTAATAGAACACTATATGAACAATGAGTCAAACAAATAATGACAACATCAACAATAATGAAATTTAACACTGAAACTTAAATAACAGATTTTGGTAAATAATTGGTGTTCAAGAAATGGAAAAAAAAGAAAAACACTTATAATCATGATTAAATATACTAAGCTTTGACTCGGCCAGACATGGAACTATCTCCTTAAAATAAGTTTTTCTCCCTTAAAAGGAAAAAGCTTAATTTGGATAAGTAGATAACATTTATTTGAGGATGATGCTATTTGGTGATAACTCCATATGAGACACAATTTCAAGTATTAAAAAAGATAGATAGTAAAAGGTATTCAGAGGAATAAAAAATCTTAATGCTGATCCACAGGTAGAGATATATCACTTATAAGAATCAAAAATTAAGGGAGCCAGAACAAAAAATATATAAAACAATAACTGCAGAGATGAAAATCTATGTACCTAGCAAAAGAAAAGGTGGGAGAATACTTTTATTATATAGGAAAACAGATATATTTACTTTTATAATTCAAGAATTAGAAAAGTGAATGTGTGGGTAACCATCAAGATAAACTAGGATGCTAAATCAACATTTCAAATTCATTGTAATGTGAATACTAAGTATCAACTTGTTTCACTGTTCCCAGAAAATAGATTATTGCCACTTGCTTACAAACACTGATAGATCTGTTTCAGTGTTCAACAAACACTTGGAGTTCAGTTCAGTGCACTGTGTAATGTGAGAAGTTAGAAAGCATGACTTGTCACAATGTAACAGAGATTTATAAGAAAAAATGTTTAGTGTATTTAGAGATATTTTATCAGAATTGATTTTTAAAAATGGACCTGCTCAGAAATGGACAATGTCTCTTATACTGAGCTAACAGGTGAACTGTGCTTGTTTATACTACAGCTGTTTGTCAGTACCTGGAAATAAAATATTAGATATGCAAACTGCCTAGAAATAAAGTGAATCTACATGAAACTTAAACTGGAAATAATGTGGCGCAATTTCAGATTTTTATTTTCTTTTGTGGAAAAACTACAAGCAGAAAATAAATCTAATTAAAATGAGGGAAAATGTATAGCTGCCCCAGTAAATATTTCTACACATTTTGGAATAACAAATAAATGATACTGGATTTATCTCATGACAATATCAAAAGCCAATCTGGAAATATGTCCTCGAAATGAAACAAGGGCACCTGAATGAGGGGAAAAATTAAGAGTATGATGTTTCTGTGTCAAGTATTGCCTGGCTTTTCTTCTATTGCTTTTGTATGTCAGCGCGTTTTTAAAAAAATGGGGAAAAGAGATCAATTGGAATGAGTCATTAGTTCTTTAAATGAATCATTGCAAATTTCATTCATTAATATATTCCCAACATTTCAAACACCAGACACTTTGAAGACAGTCAGTAACTATGAATCGAATGGTCAGTTTCCCTTTTTGACTAGATTTATATTAACTCTTCTTGCATATTAAAATATTGTTTCTAAATTATCTACCCCAAACTTCAGGGTTGACGGTACTCAAGCCTTCCTATTCCTGATACTAGTTTATCTTTGCTTTCCTTAACTCCCTCTGTTAGAGTTCTAATTGGGGGAAACATGCTTTAAGAGGCTAATGCAAAGAAGAAATATATAAAAAAATATAGGAGCAAGGGGAGGAGATATGCGGATATATGTATACATATAGCTGATTCACTTTGTTTCAAAGCAGAAACTAACACACCATTGTAAAGCAATTATATTCCAATAAAGATGGTAAAAAATATATAGGAAATATAGAGAACTGATGGTGTTTGGTAAAGATTTTAAAAATCACTGATTTTTAAGATGTAATACTAATAGCTGTGCAGTCATAATTAAACAGAAGTAGGATATTATCTACTATTTATGCAAATATTCTATAAGCAGCACTAACAAGAATTTCACTATTTTCTAATATTTGCATTCTAAATTTGAAAACTGTTCATGCTTTATGATTAGGTGACACCAGTATATGCAATATTAGTCACACAAAGAAGAGAGGCTGTCTTTGAGGGGGTGGAGTAGAAGGAGGGTGGAATGCATCCACCATGTTGAAATTAACAATCAATGATTCATGCCTTAAGCCCCAGAGAATGGTGTTAGCTCAGACTTTGCAGGTAGGGAAAGCAGACCTGTTCCCAGAATAGGTATCCATCCTCTTCAAAGATGAGAGAGGCTCACTATGGTCAATTTTTCAAGTGGTCTTTTGGTCTCTTTTTAGGGATAGTGCCATATTAGGGTCTGACCAGTTAATCATTCAGAGGCAGCAGCAGCTAGGTCCAAGCCTTTGGGTCCAAATGTAGGCTCCAACCTTGCCATTCTGTTTATGTAAGAAATGAGCCAGTTTTGGCTTAACTGATATCAAAGCCTGGTTAAAATCTACTGGCAGAGCAATTGAGCTGCAACCTTGTGCCAAGAACAATCTGGGCTTCACCTATGAACAGGGATGGCATCCTTTTCACCCACCAGGAGGGAGTGGACAAGTCCCAAATCCCCACTTCACCACTGATTTTCTTAGAACATCCTTTGTACCACTTGTTTTAGTTGGGTAATATGAGAAACAGGTATCAAGATGGCATTAGACACTCAAGAGGTACAAGAGATTTACTGGGGTAAATGCCTCTGAAGGAAAAGAAGAGGGGGCTTAAGGAGGTTGGGAGAGCCATGAGACTACAATGAAGATCTGATCTTTGTGAAGGAGAGGGAAAAAGGAAAGGAAGCTTTTAGACTACAAAATTGATAAATCTTGGGGCAGGCCACCCCAAAATATGCCAAGGTGGCATATTGATTATTTTTTTTAACATCTTTATTAGAGTAAAATTGCTTTACACTTCTTAGTTTCTGCTATATAACAAAGTGAATCAGCTATACATATACATACATCCCCGTATCTCCTCCCTCTTGCGTCTCCCTCCCACCCTCCCTATCCCACCCCTCTAGGTGGACACAAAGCACAGAGCTGATCTCCCTGTGCTATGCGGCTGCTTCCCACTAGCTAGCTATTTTACATTTGGTAGTGTGTATATGTCCATGCCACTCTCTCACTTCATCCCAGTTTACCCTTCCCCCTCCCTGTGTCCTCAAGTCCATTCTCTATGTCTGCGTCTTTATTCCTGTCCTGCCCCTAGGTTCATCAGAACCATTTTTTTTTTTTTAGATTCCATATATATGTGTTAGCATATGGTATTTATTTTTCTTTTTCTGACTTACTTCACTCTGTATGACAGTCTCTAGGTCCATCCACCTTGCTACAAATAGCTCAATTTCATTTCTTTTTATGTCTGAGTAATAGCCAGGACGTGGAAGCAACCTAAGTGTCCATCGACAGATGAATGGATAAAGAAGTGGCACATATATACAATGGAATATTACTCAGCCATATTGATTACTGTGAATTAAAGTTACTTGAGAAAAAGCTGGTACAAGAAGAAAACTCTGACCCCCCTCTGTTCTCTTTGAAAGCAGGAAACAAAGCTCCAACGGGAAAGTGTCCTCCCTATGCTGGGAAGATGGATGGCATCCTTATCATCAGCAAGAGGGAATTCAAGGCCAAGAAAGCTGTATAAACAAATTTTGTTACTTCTTCATTAATTTGCTACCCCAAGAAAAACCCCTTTGTTTTGTCAAATCTTCACAAACAATTGATTCTTTGTCTAAAAAGACATAGAAACAGCCTGCTTTAGTCACTTCTTAGGTTCTATACCTATGGGGTCTCTGAATGTACGAAGTTAAATTTATTTATTTTTCTCCTGTTAATCTGTCAATTTGATTATGAGATCAGCCAAAAGAACCTAAAAGCACAGAGGAAAAATTTTCCTCCCCTACACAATGCAATATGAAGAAAATTTGGCAAGGCTTATATAGGGAGTCCTCGAGCAAAAATCACCTATCAGAGGAAGCCCACAGCTCACAGGAATAGACATACGATACCATCCCGCTGTGCTTGGTCACTGGTTGGAACAACCATGGGAAGCATGTTCTAAGCACCACCACAGTGAAGAATTCACATTATGGCAGCAGGGCCCCATTGATCCATATTTCTCCTCACAGTAGGGTACATGAGACTACTGTGGACTAGCTCATTTGAAGCCACCAGAACTGATGATGGCAAACAGAAGCAACAAAAAACAGAAAAAAAAAATAATGTTAGGAAGTATAAGAATCTTCAAATCAAAAAGGACTTATAAGGTCAAGACCCCAGAGAGAAAGGAAGCAGAGAGGGGAGTACAAACTTCGATTCTGATTCTGCCCTCAGGGTACCTCCTAATGTAAAGCGGCTCTTTCATTCTCAGTGCACCTGAGAAAAAGCAGCTGTTACAAGTTTAAGAGGTGGAACAAAAGTGACAAATCTGGTGCGTGGGGGATTTTGAATATCAGTGCCTGCCAAGAGATGTTTGTAAAATAGAAAACCAGTGGTAAAAAAGGGATATTTTGAACAACTGCATGCCAAAAAGTTTGAAAATGTAGATGATATGGACAATCCTTGAAATAACACATGTACTTATCTTTCCAAAACTGACACAAGTAGAAACTGAAAATCTGTATTCTCCTAAACATATATAACATAATTCATCCTTAATTTAAAACTTTCCCACAAATTTCAGGACCAGATGTCTTTCACTGGTGAAATTTTCCCTATGATCTGGTTTATGGGAAAAGACACTTTGAACTTTAAAATCCAGAGACATCTGTGCCTACTCCAAAAGAAACAGCTCGGTTTGAGAACAATATACGCCTGTATGTTTAAGAATTCTGATTACTGATTACAGAGGCTCTGTATCTCAGGAAAAATAATAAACAAATATAACACTTCAAAGGTCCATAGACTCCGTGCCAGACACTTATGAAATAACAATAAGAGTATTATAATATGTAAGGAATCTACCTAAATTCAATTAAAAAATAGACATCATGCATATATCTGTATCAATTAAAGAAACTGAACCTATAGTTAAAATCTGTCCTGTAAATAAAACTGCAGACCCAGATGACTTCAACAGTGAATTCTACCATTTAATGAAGAAATAATACCAGTTCTTCAAAAATTCTTCCAGAAAATAGATGGGGTAGAACTATTTCCCAAATATTTTTACAAAAGCAGTAATATTCTGATATTACACTGGTAGAGGAACATATCATGAGCAGAAAGACCTCATCAGGAAAAATAAACAAAAACTACAGCAAAATATTCCTGGTGGTCATAATATGAATTAAAATATGGTTTTATCCAAACAATAATCTAAATCTGTAATGTCTAAAATCTGGAATAAACAAATGTCTAACAGAAAAGAATGAACTACTGATACATGCAACAACATGGATGAATCTCAAAAGCATTAAGATATGTGAAATAATTTAGATACGAAAGACTGCAAATGGATTGACCGTATTTTTATGACATTCTAAGAAAGGCAAAGTCTATGAAGTAAGATCAGATGTGAAAGGACAGACTTGGAAGGGGAGACATGACTGCAAAGAAGCAGGAGTGGACATTTTAACTTGACGGAAATGGTCCAATTATAGTGATGTAAAATTATAGTGATGGTTGCATGACTATATATATTTTTCAAAACTTTTTAAATTGTACAAATATAATTGATACATTTTGCATGTTTTTACATCTAAAATAAATATATTTTTAAAGCATATGACTTTAAGGGTTTGCTTGAACAAACTTTTAATTTTATATATAATATGACTTGGGAAAACATAAATCTAAGCATTCTAAATTAAAAATAGCATCATAGATCAGGCTACTTAATACAGCTAGGTTAGCAGTTTCTCCATTTCTCCAGACCCAGTGTATACTAGCCTGACATTCTAAAACCTACTCAAAATAGTTTTTTGGAACATAGTGGAGGGCTTTTTTATTTCATTCGTAGAAGAAATATGGTTCTAAGCTAAAGAAATAATGCTGAACATTTAGTCTAAGGAATGAAACAAGGGATTTTCCAGGAGACCATATCAAAGGATAGGAAAAGCTGATACAACTTAAATGGGGAGAACTAAGTGAGTTTGAACATTATAGCTTCTCTCTCTCTCTCTCTCTTTCTCTCTCTCTCTCTATATATAGCCTCTATATATGTGTATGTGTGTGTATATATATAGCCTCTCTCTATATATATATCGTGAATGTAATATAATCAAATCTTTTTGTAATTTTCCTGAAAGCAAGTTAGTTAATTTATGCTGACAGAATGTCAAAACAAAGTCTGTAGTAAACAGATACAATTCTCACTGTGCTTTGGTATTCTTCCACATTTTATCATTTCAAATATGTTTTTTAACATTCTAATTATAAGACATTTTTTTAAAAAACTACTGAAATTAGAATTTCCTAAGTGGAAGAACAGTGTGGATTTGACAAGAAGAAAACTATGAACTCTGAGTTGAAGCTCATTATGTATTTGGATTTCTGTTCCCAATGCAAGTGGTAAATTTCTTCTGCCTTTCTCACATAACAATTAGTGTTGTTATTTGCTGCTTTATCATAATGCTATGTACATCAATTATCATCCAAACCATCTAAAACTGCAAAATGAATGACTGTAGTATACTGTAATTTATTGATTAAAATTTTCATTTTGTGTGTCCTACTGCTGAATATAGGATGAATTCATCCTACTTATGATATTTATCCTACTGGTGAATGCAGTCCTTTGCTCCACTGAGATGTCAAATCCTGCAGGGTATCATGTTGAGCTGGAAAAACCTAAGAATAGAGATGATTTGAGTGAATGTAGCATTGTAATTCTTGCACATTCTTCTTTGCCAATACCGTGCATGAGGATTTAGAGTTAACAAAATAAAGAAAAACCATTTGTCAGTTTAAAAAGAATAAGATGGAATGTACTGTTAATATCATGCTGACATGATAAAAAGCCCTCAGTCAAAGATCTAAACACTAGGAAACCTAAAAGTTATAAATAGTGTTCTTTAAATGTGCATTTTTGGAGATATATATATAAAAAATATAATCTTCAAAAATCAAACAACCCATATGCTAAGTGAATGAAGAATAATGCTGATAATATACTTGTGCAAAGGATTTAACTGGTTAAAGAGAGCAGACAAAAAGAAATATGAGCATTGTATAGGACTATGTATGAGTTAAGTACAACAAAAATTTACTAGTGCAAGCAGCATGGAATCCTCTTCTTTTGTTTTGCTCCCATTATAATAATAAGGATACAGTTGGGTTTTAGAATCCAATTTTTTTGCTGATGAATGTAGAAAGGCAGTATCTAAATACTGATACACAATGAAGTGGACCAGCATTAAGAAGGAGAAGGAGAAGGAGAAAAAGAAGGAAAAGAAGAGAAGGAAGAGAAGGAGGAGGATGAAGAAGGAGAAAAAGAAAGAAAAATCACCATAGGTGTCCTATGTTAAGATTGGGCATTTGCTACAGACCTGTGCAAGAAATGCTGGTAATACACAGGTCTGTTGATCTTACTTATGAATGAGAAAATAAAATGCTTTTATTTGTTCTATATTTCTCTTCCTCTTTCTCTTTCTATCTCTCTCTTTCTATATGCTCCCCCTCTTCTTACAAACCCTTATTATCACACGATGGCTGCAAAAATGCCAGGCATCATGCCCTCACAATGTAATGTCTAAATGTTGAAAGGGGCATTTTGAAAATTCTCTTTTAAATGTCAAATGTTATTCATAGAGTATGTTGGAAGGTTATTTTATCCTAGATTCTAAAAGCTTTTGAATGTCAAGTGTTTTGCTTTCAGAATATGAGCTAAGTAAGTGTTCACACATCTCAAAGAACTGAGATATCCACAATACTAGAACAACAAAGTAGTAGTCATCATGAAAAATTTGTTTTTAAATCATTGGTAGGGTTTCAGAAGGTGAATCATACAGAAAATATGTTCTATATCATTTTCAGTACAAGAGGAGAAATAACTGTAAACTAGTTTTCTCCAAATTTAAGCTTTAATAAATATACGACCCATTAAACACGCCTGGAAAAATACTTCATTGCCAGTGAAGCTTGAGAAATATAATTCATATCCACTTATTTAGAATTCCTGGCAGCCGTGCTATAGAAAACATTTTAATGTTTTCAACCCACAGAAATAGTATATTTGTGTATGTGATAATTGTTAACAAAATATTCCTTCAATTTATGAAATAATAATCTTTAAGAATAAAATTTCTACCAAACTTTGAATTAAATATGAAATTGTCTTATGATGATGATGATTCACTAAATATTGCATGTTTTCCACCCTCATTACATATTTGGTGACAGTCATAACTAGATTGACGATAATATATTAACAAATGGTCTAAACCTAACTGTCCATTGACAGATGATGGATAAAGTAGATGTTGTACATATATACAATGAAATATTTCTCACCATTAAAAAGAATGAAATAATGCCATTGGCAGCAACATGGATGGACCTGGAGATTATCATACTAAATGAAATAAGTCACAGAGAAAGACAAATATCATATGACATCACTTATACGCAGAATCTAAAACAATGATACAAATGAACTTATTTACAAAACAGAAACAGACTTACAGACTTACAGGAATATTTTGCTGTAGTTTTTGTTTCTTTATTTTTCCTGATGAGGTCTTTCTGCTCATGATATGCTCCTCTACCAGTGTAATATCAGAATATTACTGCTTTTGTAAAAATATTTGGGAAATAGTTCTACCCCATCTATTTTCTGGAAGAATTTTTGAAGAACTGGTATTATTTCTTCATTAAATGGTAGAATTCACTGTTGAAGTCATCTGGGTCTGCAGTTTTATTTACAGGAAATCTTTCCTTACATCATAGGTTACCTACAATCCCTTTCCCTAAAAATACCCCTATAATCCACACACATTGCCATTTATTGCTATAAATTCCCATAATGCACAGTGTTTTAATCAGTGTTTCATTAACTGATTAAGTGAAGTTATTTTCTTTTATTTCAATATTTTGATTATCAAATATTATGGTAGAATTTGAGGTGGTGAAGAAAGCAGTTCTTTGCCTCACAGAGTAATGAAGGAGACAAGATTTTCTACACAAAAGTAGACTGGATTTTAAAGTCAGGGACCAGATGGTAGGAGAGACATTAAATACCTTCTTACCTATTTAATATGGTATCTCTTTCATAGAGTAAAGCCTGGGTATGCCAAAAGCAAATGCCTAGGTTGACTTTACCTCCATCCCATTCCATCTGCTTTTTAATTAGTGTCAATCCCATCTAGATTTTGGTATTAATTGCTTATGAGTATTGGCTTCTAATGCTATTGAGAGTGTTGGCCTTCTTCTGTATTTGCATAGTTTTTTTTAATGATAAGTCAGTAGTGGATGAATTAGTTAAATTCCATTTTAAACCTGAGAAGGATGCCTGTTAGATTTTAAAGGTTGGATAATAAATTATTCAATGAAGTAGTACAAATTATTAATTAAAAATCCATGTGAGATAAAGGTAACTTCGTTTATTCTTCCAACTAACAGTTTAAGTGCCTACCACATGCCGGGCATGTTTTGATTTTTATGGTGGACCAAGAACACATGTTTTTAGCTTCATGACATTTAATATTTATGGGGAAGCAGATAAAATATAATCACACGAAAGGAAAAATTTAACTCTGGTTAGTACAATAAAAAGTGTGGTGTACGGTAGCATATTATGAGTGGATATGGTCTAGTTGGGGATCTCAGAGAGAGTAAACTGACATATAAAGGATGAATTGGGGCCAATTATCACAGGAAAGAGGAAATCGCCACAAGTATGGATGTACAAACGTCTGGGGTGGAATGGAGCATGGTATACTAAAACTGGTAGAAAGAGAGTGAGGTGGATTACTACTGACAAAGGGGATACCCGCTAAAAATGCTTGGGGAGTCTTATTGGTTACGTTAAATACTTTAATTATTTTAAGAGAAACTTGATGCCATGACATTAAAAATTTAGTTTTTAATATGACTATATTATCTAGAACTGTGGTTTCCAATATATTAGCTACTGTGCTTGTCAATAAAGTTGCACTAGTTGTTTCTAACTGTTCAATAGCTACATGAGGCTGTTGGCTACCACAGTGGACAGCACAAATATAGAATATTTTCACTATGGCGAAAGTTCTACTGGACACTGCTAGTCTAGAGAATACAGTGTGAAGTACGTAGGAACCCAGATGGGTAGAGTGAACCCAGCAGCAAGGTGTGTGGTTCCCCAGGTAAGAGACAGTAGGAGTTTAGTGTGTGTATTAGTTTACTAGGGCTGCTGTAACAAAGTAGCACAAACTGCGTGGCTTAAAACATCAAAAATTTAGTGTCTCAAAGTTTTGGAGGCTATAAGTCTTAAATCAAGGTATTGGCAGGATCATGCTCTCTCTGAAGGCTCTAGCAGAGAATCTGTTCCATGCCTTTCACTTAGCTTCCAGGGTTGCCAGCAAGCTTTGGCATTCCTTGACTTACAGACATATCACTTCAATCTCTGCCTCTGTCATTGCATGACCTCTTCTCTGGGAGTCTATGTGTTTTTGTCTCTTCTCTTCTTATTAGAACCCCAGTAATACTGGATTAGAGCCCACCATAATGACCTCATCTTAATTTAGTTACATTTACAAAGACACTGTTCTCAAATAAGATCACATTTACAGGTACACAACATTAGGACTTAAGCACCTCTTTTGGTGTGGGCAGAATTCGACCCATAACAGTATGGAGTGAAGAGAAGTCGACAGATATGAAGAATATTTAAGAAGCAGATTAAATATAGAGAGGAGTCAACGAAAAGTATATTTTAAAGAAAGTTATTAGAAGGACTTATTCATAAGAGTTGCTCAAAGATCATCAGTTCTATCTCTTACACAAATAACAAAATTTAGCCTATATATATAGGTCACTGGTCAGAAGATGATCAGGATACTTTTTAAAGAGCTCCAGACCTTGGAGGCTGGGGGTGGAGGGGTTGTAAAACATTGTGTTCTTTTCTTTCACCTAAATTTCTAACTCTCTGAAGTTAGAGACAGAAAAATCAAAGAATCCTATGCCTGACTCTTTCCTGGGAAATTCTGAAAATCAGAGGCCAGTTTCATCTCCCTGTAACAGAGATGGGAGAGTTAATGTGAGATGACCAACATGGGGCAAAGCTATGTGTTTTCTGTGGGCTTATCTAGGTCCTCTGGAAAGAACTCAAGTTAGAAATTTTTTGAAAAACCCTACCCAAGAGGACTGGCTTTGGAAAAGGGGCATCAAAAGGAAGGGTTGATCTCAGATCAGGACATGAGGGAGACATATATGATCTACAGGGGAATTAACAACAAACAGTAAGTTTAGCTCCCAGATAACAAAGTTCCAAAGAACCTACAAAAGTAACCCACAAGAGAAAAATGTATTTGAACATTTGCAATTCAGGATGTATGAATGGATACCTGATGTGAAATATGCAGGACACTCTCTAATATAAAAATATTAGAAAATATACACTGATAGTGTGTAGGTACTATAGAGATCTTCCATGTTAGACTTGAAGTCCATCTCTCTCTTGCCTTAACAAATATACATCTTCTACCGAGCTGGAAAAAGGAATTCTACTTGCTAGGGTCATTTCAAGTTTTGGAAATAATGAACATTTGTCCATAAAATACAATGAATTTGATAACATCCTTCATCAAGTTCTGAAAATTTAATATGGAGACCCAATGTGCATTGGGTGTTAAGGACTGGAAAAGTCACTCATAACTTGTGAACTTTAATATGTAGTGCATGAAATAGATATGATGCAGGAGATATTTAAGCTACCATAACTTCCATTCAATAATCTGCCCAAGACATGTCTATATATCTGGATAACTCAAAATAAAACAAACACAGCAAAACTAGCAAACATCAGGAATACTTTCAACATTTGCATATCATCTGGAGTGATTTGAAACAGGATAATATTCTATTTCTTATGAAAACTTTTATGGCAGTCAGTTCTACTATTCATTTGTTTAATTATTATCTAACAAATATTAATCAACTATAATGTGTCAAGCACCTGTTTATTCAGTGCATTCTCCATGGACCTGCTGATTACAGGGACTTTTTAAAAAATTCTCAGTGACTTTCATGCAAGAGTCTGGCATCCTGCTGTAATTTGTTTCTTTATTTCTAGCTACCACATGTTCACTTCCATAATTTTAGTTTTAGTTCCTTGTCCATTACATTCATATCATATTTAATTCTTACATCAAAACCATTTGATAAAAATATTATAATCTCATTTAGAGATGGGCAAACATATGTTCAGAAATGCAGGTGACTTTCTAAACGCTGTTAAGTAAAGCAGGGATTAGATACAACACAGATTCATTCCATAGTCTTACTTCTTAATTTCACGTGTAATATCTTGTTTTTGATCTATTCTAATTCTGACTCTATCTTGGATATGTTCCAACTTTTGTGACAATAACTCTCCCATCTAAGCTCATGTCTGATCCCTGTTTTCACATTCAGAACCAATCTGTCTGGGTTTGCTTCTTTGTTTTCAGAACTTGGATAGACTGCTCCCTTACTTCTCATGCCTCTTCTTGTCTTTGATGCTCATTTCCATGACTACATTCTGCCATTGTCCTATGAAATTCTAATGAAAGCAGCTGAAGGCATGAGGGACAATCAGTTCTTACAGATCATTTTTGACATTTGCTATGATGAAAAAGAAAATGTCCCATCTTAAAGAATATATCATTTATCAAGGAAGATAACTGTTAAATCAAAACTAATATAATGAAGCAAAATATGGTGGGACTAAAAAAGATACATACACATGTTATTGTTTTCTCTGGGTATATGCCCAGGAGTGGGATTGCTGGATCATATGGTAGCTCTATTTTTAGTTTTTTAAGGAACCTCTATACTGTTCTCCATAGTGGCTGTACCAATTTACATTCCCACCAACAGTGTAGGAGGGTTCCCTTTTCTCCACACCCTCTCCAGCATTTATTGTTTGTATACTTTTTAATGATGGCCATTCTGATGGGTGTGAGGTGATACCTCATTGTAGTTTTGATTTGCACTTCCCTAATAATTAGTGATGTTGAGCATCTTTTCATGTGCCTCTTGTCCATCCATATGTCTTCTCTGGAGAAATGTCTGTTTAGATCTTCCACCCATTTTTTTAATTGGGTTGTCTGTTTTTTTGATATTGAGCTTCAGCAATCTCACTCCTGGGCATATATCCGAAAAAAATGATAATTCAAAAAGATACATGTACCCCAATGCTCATTGCAGCACTATTTACAATAGCCAGGACATAGAAGCAACCTAAATGTCCATCGACGGAGGAATGGATAAAGAAGATGTGGTACGTATACACAATGGAATGTTACACAGCTATAAAAAAGAATGAAATAATGCCATTTACAGCGACATGGATGGACCCAGAGATTGTCATATTGAGTAAAGTAAGTCAGACAAAGACACATATCATATCGCTTATATGTGGAATCTGAAAAAATGGTACAAATGAATCTATTTACAAAACAGAAATAGAGTCACAGAGGTAGAAAACAAACTTATGGTTACCAAAAGGGAAAGTGGTGGTGGGGAGATAAATTGAGAGATTGGGATTGACATATACACACTACTATATATAAAATAGATAACTAATAAGAACCTACTGCATAGCACAGGAAACTCTACTTAATACTCTGTAATGAACTATATGGGAACAGAATCTAAAAAAGAGTGGATATATGTATATGTATAACTGATTCACTTTGCTGTACAGCAGAAACTAACACAACATTGTAAATCAACTATACTCCAATAAAAATTAATTTAAAAAGACACACAGGTGAAAGAAATTTTTAGAAGTTACATCACCATACTTTCTCATTATTTCTTTTATTCTTTGTACCATACAATTTAGAACTTAATATATGCTGCTCAGAGTTATTTTCTTTTGTATTATTGTTACTCTTGTCTTCCTAACTAAATTACAAATAAAGTGATACTTTTAACCTAACTACATACCTAAGATAGTGCTAGATAACTATGAAACACTCACTATACATTTGTTGATTGATCATCACAATTAAGTGTTAATGATATATTCCTTGGAATCAATTTTTCACAACAGACTAATGTAATCTTTAAATATTAAGTAAATATTCTTAAACCAAGTGAGTATTTAAAAATGAATTCCATATCCGCAGATTTGAATTTCACATAGAAATATAAAATATTTTTGGCATATTTTGTTAACTTAAAATTATCAAAAGTTATAAAATAAATGATATAAGATCCACATGTTTAGAAAGAAAAATTTTGGAAGCCAACATTGTAGAAATTAAGATGCCTGATTTATAAAAGTATTTAGAACATTAGAAGAATACTTTTAAGTCATGAATAATAATGAATAATGTGAAACTTATTATCTTTCACAAAAGTATAAGCCAAAGAGCAGCTGCTCTAGTCAGAGTCATCAACATGCCATGAAATTTATAAAAGAGGGGACTTGTCAACAGTATGTGTCATGGTCTGTTTGAACACAGCTGCAGTTGGGATTTTCAAGCTGACACCCATCTGGATAGGACTATGATGCCTTCCTGAAAGATTTTCAACAGAGCCCAAATGACCAACAGAGTAGGTCAAAATAGAAGGACAGATGGTAAAATAACTGAACAAGACTTGACAATTTTCAACTGCAAAAAAAAATCTTACTCCAATGATTTCCTAAAATTACCCTAGTATATGAATTTAATGCCCTATAATAAAGAACTTGCTTGAAGTTTTGAGGAAAAGGGAGTTATAGGTGAATAATAGACGGAAGTGTTCTTTTTTTTTATAATATTTAGAGTCTATAGCACTATTCCTGACTTTAGGATCTGCAGAGTCATTAAGAAGATCCCCTTAGGAGCCAATTGTTTAGTCTCTGCTTTCAGCTAAAATGTATCTTTAATGTGATTGAAGACTAGACACATATTTAACATTTTAAGTGATAGTTTCTAAACAAAATGTGCAAATTTATATCTCTGACTTTCACATTCTAACACAAAACCAATATTTTGTAAATATTCTAGGTATCAGATTTTGAATTGAAAGCTCATATTATATATTGAATACATACTGCATAATAAAAAAACTTAGCACAGATTTTTAAACCACTAAAAAATGCATGTTATAACTATATGTTTTATATATATAGAAAATGCATGAATTTTCTCTGCTATAAATTATGAGATGAAAAAAATGTATACTTCATGGGTTTTGTGTGTGATTATACAGTATAAGCTTATTTTTTTGTTAAGGCAACTAGAATATACCTAGAAAATTGCTGGAGCATTCATATATTATTAGCATAATTCAAAATATTATAATTTTCCTATTTAAAATACTGCATTTGAATCCCATCTTATATGTACATTATGCTATACAATTTACATATTAAAAATTCCAAAATTACTAAAATAAACAATTTTCCTAAATATAAAAGTTTCTTTCATAATTTTACACATTGTAAACCCATTTATTTACGATATAGTTTCATAGCATTCACTGAATTTACACACTTTAATACTTGTCAGGCATTTTGTCATCTGCACTGAAACAATGTTTGTATTTATGTAAATTTAGAATAAGCTATAACTCTACTGATTACTATTTTTATTATTTTTTGAAATAGCACTAGAATTTATGAAGCTGTGTGTATGTGTTTCACCAATATTACTATTTCTCAAATTGTGACTGCCTTTAGTGCTTGCACAATATTTTCTGACCTTCCTCAATAGTTGCAAACATTTACCTTTTGAGGGAGCAAAAGGCTTTGGAGAGAAAAAAAACCATCAACCAACTCATCTATACATTAAAATCAACAAGTAAACATTTGGTAAAGAATGGAATCGAGAACTTTTAGCTGTTCCTCTATCAGATTATTTAGGTTATTCACTTGAAGGTCCTGAATTTCTGTTTCATTATTAATGCAGAAGGAACAATCTGTGTTGTTTTAAAAACTCAAAATAGTAGATTTATGTAAACTACTACAAAGTACTTTGGAAACTGCTGTCATTTTAGTTTGTATCATGATGTGATTGCAAGTTAACGGGAAATATGTTTTAGATAGTATAAAATAAACTTGGAAGACAAATAATCTGAAGATAACGTGAAAAGGAAAATTCCAAAACGTATTGATCAAAAAAGGATGTGTGACCTAAAGTTCTGTCATAATTATCAAAGGAAATTTAAAGGATTAATATAACAAGGGATTAAATAAATGAAAGAGAGGCAGAAACAGACCATCTAAAGACAGTTGAAGGAATACAAAGTACAGCAATAAGTTCTGTGCTAATTATTAAACCCTGGCATTTTAGCATCTAGTTGCTAATGCAAAATAAAATATACATTTTTTATTCCCTCACCCAAGAAAATATATGTATTAATTGCAGTAGCAAACTTAAATAAAAATTTATCATGCATATGTTGTATAGAAAAAATAGCTTAAATGTATGTTTATAAAGAGTTATGTAAATAACCATCATTAAAAATCAGTATAAAACAAATCCTACTGACTTATTTTTCTTGGTACTTAATAAAATATATTACTCAAGCCCCACATTATATGTGAAATACTCCTACATAATTTACACTTACACCTTTCTTGTTAGCATTTTCACAGATGGGTAAAGAAAACACACTACCTAAGTATTTTCCACATACTCAGTGCTTTTGCATCATGCTTCAGGGCAATCATTTTCCATTATCTTGGTACAAGGTATATCCAGATCTTAGGCACTGAAAAATGCCTTTAGAGTGCATATTCTGTTCACCACACACAGAATTGCTTAATTCTACACCAAAAGTTTTTACCGATACCTAAAATCACTTCCATGTACAAAAGCAAACAATTAGCACTTTATTCCACTGCCTGGAATATTTAAACTCAAATTCTCTGAAGTGTGTAAAACAACTCTTCAGGATCTGGCCCTTTCCTTCCTCTCCAAACTTTCTTGCATATTATACTCCAGTACCAGAACGACTTCCAGTTCCCCAAACTATAGTATTTATCTTGCCTCACTGCTTTTGCACATGAGAAAAGGCCATATTTATCATGTACATTCTTGTTCTCCAGAGTTCAATGTAGAACTTAGCAAAGCGAAAGTACTTTATAAAATTTACTAAAAGAAAAAATGATTTCTGATAAAATATATTAAATGGAGATTTACCCAACATTTAATTTGAAGAAGTATTTTGATTAAATGAAATTAAAAATAAGTGAAATAACAGAAGTGGTCATTTGATAAGCAAACAAATGCATGCTAAATGTTTTTGTTACCACTCTTTATAAGTTCCATTCATTTGTTTTTGTTTTTGTTTCTGCATCTGTGTATGTTTGCTTGCTCAGCACTCAGAAATCTATTTGATATACTGTAAAGTGATAATGTTTTTTGAGTAACTATTTCATATTTGTCGTTTCCTGAAAAGGCTCTTTCAGAACATTATTACAGAGTTGTATTTATATTATGCACATGACATTATATGTGAAACTCCGCTGATTAATCATTAATAGTGGAAATAAAAGGTAAGAATGAAAAAATACCATAAGGAGCTTATTACCTATTTTAGAAAATGAGCAAGATCATCATTCTATTAAAATATATTCTATCATAAAGATTTAAATAATATTCTACATGAATACCATGGATAGTTCTCTTAACACACGAACTCTCACACAACATAACCCAATATATTTATTGTTTGGTGGTCAGAAATTAATGCCCAGCATCTCCTATCTTATACTTTTCCTACTCAGTGGCCCTCAACCCCCACTCAAAAATAAATTAATCCAGCAAATGATCAGGAGGATAAATGTAATACATGAGAGTGGATGTGCTTCTTCATTTTAATTAGTTCTATATTTGAAAATTCCTTGTTTTGGTACTCTAAACCTTCAAACATACTACAATTTTGTTGTGTATGTTTGTGATTTTAATTATCATATGCCTAACTAATGCATTATCATTTATCGTGGGCAACATTATATCCAAATACTATAGGATTTGTCAAAATACAAAACAAGAAAGCACAGTAATAAAGTTTTCTAACAACTGGGTGGATTGCCAATGAGTACTTAACTCTCTAAACTAACATAAGAATACTAATGTACTAAACTAGTGTAAGAAAAAGTGAATTGCTTAATATATATTAAGATATTCAAGTTCATGTAAGTAGCTTCCAAACTGATCTAGTTTATAGAAGCATGGTCAGAAAATGCATTATTAGAAGTTTAAAACATGCTACATAATCACTTTTGTCATCCTAGTCTATGAAACATCCCAATATATTGATTCTCATGACTGTCATTTTTCATTAAGGAAATAGAGATATAACCATATTAAATAATTTCCCCAGTTTCAAACAGAGAACTTTAGCTGAGCAAACACAGGAATACTACTTTTTCTGAGTTTAACTTACTTGTTCTTTTTCTTATATGATGCTGCCTAAACTGTGGGTTTTATATAATTTTGGCTTTGGAGCAGTTTGCCAAAGAACTAGAGAAGGTTAAATTTTTGGCAATTATGAGATAAAATATTTTACTGTTTCACTTATTAGTAGAAGTTACTCTAGCCAGAAGTTGTGATAAACATTTAAGCTTTTTTCAATGTTGAATATACATGAGTAACTAATTTATTGTGTGATATAAAATATTTTATAAAAAGAGTAAGTTTACTGAATACAAATATTATAGAATTGGCACTTGGCAATGGGCAAAAGGAAAAAAATGCTACTTTATCTATAAAATCTTCAAAAGAAAGAAGCTTCAGAAAGGGATTGCATTTTCTTATGAGTTACTGAACTTGGCTTTTAATTTGATGAACCATGGCAGAAAATACTTTGATGTAAAAGTATAATCACTAACCCTTAGGCAACCAGCCCATAGTACTTTCCCTTTCAGAAGTGTTCCAATAAACTAAACATATTTAAGTAATCTCAAGTTTATATAAATTTCACTCCAATGGGAAAAAACATAATGGACTCTGCTTATATTTAGGATGTAGAAAGAACATGGCTATTCTAACTAAACAACCCGTTGGTGAAAAACAAATTGAAAAATTATTTACCTTGATTCGAGTTTTTGGTGATAAGTTTCTATATTTTCATCCATTCCATCCATCAGCTCCTATTTATTGAAGGTATATTTTTCATCAGGCACTATGCTACCTGTTGGGGACACGAACATGTTTATTTAGGACACAACTTCTTTTCACATAGAAACTGAAAGTAACTGAGCAGAAAGGCAGAGGGATGGTATTTAAAACTGAATAGCCTGCAGATACACAGATAATATGGCCAAGGAGTGAAATCAAAAATGATATATGCTTATCTTAAAACTTACATTTTAATTTAAACAATCTTCTACAATCCTCACTCAGCCCAGCGACACTGGTCTCCTTGTTATTTCTCAACACCAGGCATTGCGTCTTTCTCTCCATAATTCCAAAATATTTGCAATAATTTTGCTTGAATCACCGTCTCAATGAAATCTACCTTCTCCAGAGTGTTTTAAGTTTTAACCCCAAAGTTATGCTCCTCATCTCATGTCTAGTTTCTTGACCCACTCTCTTCACGGCAGTTATTTTAATAACAAAAAATATTAATTTTGTTTACTTCCTCTGAATCACTCAGTAAGATATAAGCTACAGAAATGAAGGGATCCTTGCCTATCATTTTCACTTTTTATAACAAATTGTTAGAACAGTGATGATCTAATGAATGAAGTCATACAATTATACACTTGTTTGTCAATCTTTGTATGGAAGACAGAGGCCTCTTCCTTAAATATAGCTTTATGTAAAATATAGCTCTTCCTTAAGTATAGACTTAAGTGTAAAAATAAATATGACTAGTATTCTGCATAATCTTTGTTGAATCAAGCTTGTCTATTTTGTCTCATTTAAAATTCTGGGGGACTTCCCTGGTGCCACAGTGGTTGAGATTCTGCCTGACAATGCAGGGGACATGGGTTCAAGCCTTGGTCGGGGAGGATCCCACATGCTGCAGAGCAACTTGGCCCATGTGCCACAGCTACTAAGCCTGTGCTCTGGCACCCATGAGCCACAGCTACTGAAGCCCGTGTGCCTAGAGCCCATGCTCCACAACAAGGAGGGGCCACCGCAATGAGAGGCCTGCTCAGTGCAACTAGAGAAAAGCCTGTGTGTAGCAATGAAGACCCAACACAGTCAAAAAAATAAATTAAAATAAATAAAATAAAATAAAATGCTGGGGACTTCCCTGGTGGCTCAGGGGTTAAGAATCCTCCTGTCAATGCAGGGGACACGGGTTCAATCCCTGGTCTGGGAAGCTCCCACATGCCACAGAGCAACTAAGCCTGTGCACAACAACTACTGAGCCTGCACTCTAGAGCCCGTGAGCCACAACTACAGAGCCCGCATGCCACAACTACTGAAGCCCGTGTGCCTAGGGCCCAAGCTCCGGAACAAGAGAAGCCACCGCAATGAGAAGCCTAGGCACCACAACGAAGAGCAGCCCCCGCTTGCCGGAACTAGAGAAAGCCTGCTTGCAGCAACGAAGACCCAATGCAGTCATAAATAAATAAATAAATAAATAAATTTATTTTTTAAAAAATGCTGGGTTTTAATTTCATTGCAGAGAAGTGAGAATGCAAAGATCTTCTACAGTAATATATCTATGTGCAAAATACATAGGATGCCTGAAGAATCTCGAATTGTGGGCATATTACATTATTATTTAGATTTGGGGGGAAATAGGCCTTGGCCTTAGGGTGTACTGGTTTCAAGACATTTGTACACATCAAGCAGAGGAGAATATAGCTTTTATAGAGTCAAAGAATCCCACATAAAATGAATGGAAAACAATAAACGAATTACTTCCTATTTTTCCAGGCTTTGGAAACATTCTGCAATTGTCATAAGCACATCCAATGTGACTCATATTCCTCACTTATTGTTTTTACAGAGCATACAGGTCAGATTTTTATGGGGAAAATATTCTCTTTACATTTATAATGCATTCATAATGTATATCTAACTGTATTTTAGCTTATTAGATAAATGTTTTTGTCCTTTTTTCTATGATCTTCTGCTTTTACAGTGTTGTAATAAATACAGCTATTTACTTTTATATATCTCGGTAGAATGCCTATTATATTGACAGTCAGAAAAAGTAAGTATTATTAAATTAGATTTAACTAAGCATCCATTCCAAGGTTAAAAGTATATGGCCATAGTTTTGGACAGAACACTTTATATCTTCTCTACTATAGTACACATAATTTTTCTGGAAGAATTCATCAAAATCTATCTTTGAATTAAGCCAAAACAGAAGAGAATAATTTATCAAGATTGAAACCTTTAGTATGACTTTTTAAAACTACCGTTTTTGACCTTCAAGATGGAGGAGGAGTAAGACACGGAGATCACCTTCCTCCCCACAAACACATCAAAAGTACATCTACACGTGGAACAACTCCTACAGAACACCTACTGAACGCTGGCAGAAGACCTCAGACCTCCCAAAAGGCAAGAAATTGCCCACGTACCTGGGTAGGGCAAAAGAGAAAAGAAAAAACCGAGACAAAAGAATACGGATGGGACCTACACCTTGGGGAGGGAGCTGTGAAGGAGGAAAAGTTTCCACACACTAGGAAGCCTCTTCACTGGCAGAGACAGGGAGTGGGAGCGGGGGGCGGTAGTTTTGGAGCCACAGAGGACAGCGCAGCAACAGGGGTGCGGAGGACAAAGCGGAGAGATTCCCACACAGAGGATCGGTGCCGACCAGCACTCACCAGCCTGGGAGGCTTGTCTGCTCACCTACCGGCGCGGGTGGGGGCTGGGAGCTGAGCTGAGGCTCTAGCTTCGGAGGTCAGGCCCCAGGAAGAGGACTGTGGTTGGCTGCGTGAACACAGCCTGAAGGGGGCTTGGGTGTCACAGCTAGCCAGGAGGGAGTCTGGGAAAAACTCCAGACCTGCCTAAGAGACAAGAGACCATTGTTTCAGAGTGCGTGAGGAGAGGCAATTCCTTCTCTGTCTGCCCACAGAAGGCAGAGTACCGCCTAAACGAGCTCCAGAGATGGGCGCAAGCCGCGGCCATCAGCTCTGACACCAGAGATGGGCGTGAACTGCTAATACAGCTGCTGCAGCCACCAAGAATCCTCTGTGCAAGCAGAGGTCACTATCCACACACCCTCCTCCTCCCGAACCCCCCCTCCTGGAGCCTGTGCAGCACGCCACTGCCAGGGTCCCATGATCCAGGGATAACTTCCTCAGGAGAACACACTGTGCGTGCCTCAGGCTGTCGCAACGTCACACCGGCCTCTGCCACCACAGGCTCCCCCTGCATTACAATTATAACTACCGTACCCTACCCTCCTGCCAGCATGAGTGAGTCAGAGCCACCTAATCAGTCACTGCTTTAAACCCCACCTGTCTGGGCAGGAGCAGAAGCCTGAGGGCAACCTACACGCAGAGGTGGGGCCAAAACCAAAGCTGAACCACAGGAGCTGTGCCAATAAAGAAGAGAAATGGAAAATTCTCCATGCAGCCTCAGTAGCAGTGAATTAAATCCCCACAATCAACTTGAGGTACCCTGCATCTGTGGAATACCTGAATAGATAATGAATCAACCCAAAATTAAGGCAGTGGACTTTGGGAGCAACTGTAGACTTGGAGTTTGCTGTGTGCGACTGATTTTTTTCTGATTTTTATGTTTATCTTAGTAAAACTTTTAGCACTTGTTATCATTGGTGGATTTGTTTATTGGTTTGGTTGCTCTCTTCTTTTTTATTGCTTTTTAATTTTAATAATTTTTTAATCTTTTTATATTACTTATTTTATTTTTAAAATTTAATTTTATTATTATTATTAAAAAAATTTTTTATTTCTTTTTTTCTCCCTTTTCCTCTGAGCCATGTGGCTGACAGGGTCTTGGTGCTCTGGCCTGGAGTCAGGCCTGAGCCTCTGAAGTGGGAGAGCCGCGCTCAGGACACTGAACCACCAGAGACCTCCCGGCCCCAGGTAATATCAATTGGCGAGAGCTTCCCCAGAGATCTCTGTCTCAAAGCTAAGACCCGGTTCCACCCAATGGCCAGCAAGCTCCAGTGCTGAATGCCCCATGCCAATCAACTAGCAAGACAGGAACACAACCCCACCCATTAGCAGAGAGGCTGCCTAAAGTAATACTAAGTTCATAGATACCCAACACACACCACCAGATGCAGCCCTGCCCACCAGAAACACAAGATCCAGCCTAACCCACCAGAACACAGGTGCCATTCGCCTACACCAAGAAGCCTCCACAAGCCACTAAACCAACCTTACCCACTGGGGGCAAACACTAAAAACAATGGGAACTACGAACCTGCAGTCTGTGAAAAGGAGACTCCAAACACAGGAAGTCAAGAAAAAAGTGAAGTCAGAGAAATATGCAGCAGATGAAGGAGCAAGGTAAAAACCCACCAGACCAAACAAATGAAGAGAAAATAGGCAGTCTACCTGAAAAAGAATTCAGAGTAATGATAGTAAAGATGATGCAAAATCTTGTAAATAGAATGGAGAAAATAAAAGAAATGTTTAACAAGGACCTAGAAGAAGTAAAGAGCAAACAAACAATGATGAATAACACAATAAATGAAATTAAAAATTCTCTAGAAAGAATCAATAGCAGAATAACTGAGGCAAAAGAACGGATACGTGACCTCAAAGATAAAATAGTGGAAATAACTACTGCAGAGCAGAATAAAGAATAAAGAATGAAAAGAATTGAGGACAGTCTCAGAAACTTCTGGGACAACATTAAACATACCAACATTCGAGTTATAGGAGTCCCAGAAGAAGAAGAGAAAAAGGGTATGAGAAAATATTTGAAGAGACTATAGTTGAAAACTTTGCAAACATGAGAAAGGGAATAGCCACCAAATTCCAGGAGGCACAGAGAGTCCAATAGAGGATAAATCCAAGGAGAAACATGCCAGGACATATATTAATCAAACTATTAAAAATGAAATACAAAGAAAAAATACTAAAAGCGCATGGGAAAAGCAACAAATAACATACAAAGGAATCCAGATAAGGTTAACAGTTGATCTTTCAGCAGAAACTCTGCAAGCTAAAAGGGAGTGGCAGGACATATTTAAACCTACAATCAAGATTACTCTGCCCAGCAAGGATTTCATTCAGATTTGACAGAGAAATTAAAACCTTTAGCCAAGCAAAAGCTAAGAGAATTCAGCACAACAAAACCAGCTTTACAACAATGCTAAAGGAGTTTCTCTAGGCAGGGAACACAAGGGAAGGAAAAAAAACCTACAAAAACAAAACAATTAAGAAAATGGTAATAGGAATATACATATCAATAATTACCTTAAATGTAAATGGATTAAATGCTCCAACCAAAAGACACAGACTGGCTGAATGGATACAAAAACAAGACCTGTCCTCTATGTATGCTGCTACCAGAGACACACTTCAGACCTAGAGACACATACAGACTGAAAGTAAGGGGATGGAAAAAGATATCCCATGCAAATGGAAATCAAAAGAAACCTGAACTAGCAATGCTCATATCAAACAAAATGGACTTTAAAATAAAGACTATTACAAGAGACAAAGAAGGACATTGCAAAATGATCAAGGGATCAATCCAAGAAGACATAACAATTGTAAATATTTATGCACCCAACAGAGGAGCACCTCAAAACACAAGGCAAATGCTAACAGCCATAAAAGGGGAAATCGACAGTAACACAATAATAGTAGGGGACTTTAACACCCCACTTTCTCCAATGGACAGATCATCCAAAATGAAAATAAATAAGGAAACAAAAGCTTTAAATGACAAATAAAACAAGATGGACGTCATTGATATTTAGAGGACATTCCATCCAAAAACAACAGAATAAACTTTCTTCTCAAGTGCTCTTGGAACATTCTCCAGCATAGATCATATCTTGGATCACAGACCAAGCCTTGGTAAATCTAAGAAAATTGAAATTGTATCAAGTATCTTTTCCAACCACAATGCTATGAGACTAGATATCAATTACAGGAAATAAACTGTAAAAAATACAAACACATGGAGGCTAAGCAATACACTACTAAAAAATCAACAGATCACTGAAGAAATCAAAGAGGAAATCAAAAAAAGAAATCAAAGAGGAAATTAAAAAATACCTAGAAACAAATGACGATGAAAACATCACGATCCAAAACTTACGGGATGCAGCAAAACCAGTCTAAGAGGGAATTTTATAGCAATACAATCCTACCTCAAGAAACAAGAAAAATCTCAAATAAACAAGCTAACCTTACACCTAAAGCAATTAGAGAAAAAGAACAAAAAAACCCCAAAGTTACCAGAAGTAAAGAAATCATAAAGATCAGATCAGAAACAAATGAAAAAGAAATGAAGGAAACAATAGCAAAGATAAATAAAACTAAAAGCTGGTTCTTTGAGAAGGTAAACAAAATTGATAAACCATTAGCCAGACTCATCAAGAAAAAAAGGAAGACTCAAAATCAACAGAATTAGAAATGAAAAAGGAGAAGTAACAACTGACATTGCAGAAATACAAAGAATCATGAGAGATTACTACAAGCAACTATATGCCAATAAAATGGACAATCTGGAAGAAATGGACAAATTCTTAGAAGAGCACAATCTTCTGAGACAACCAGGAGGAAATAGAAAATATAAACAGACTAAACACAAGCACTGAAATTGAAACTGGGATTGAAAATTTTCTAGCAAACAAAAGCCCAGGACTGGTTGGCTTCACAGGCGAATTCTATCAAACATTTAGAAAAGAGTTAACATCTATCCTTCTCAAACTCTTCCAAAATATATCAGAGGGAGGAACACTCATTCTACGAGGCCACCGCCATGCTGATACCAGAACCAGACAAAGATGTTACAAAAAAAGAAAACTACAGGCCAATATCACTGCTGAACAAAGATGCAAATATCCTCAACAAAATACTACCATACAGATCCAACAGCACATTAAAAGGATCATACACCCTGATCAAGTGGGGTTTATCCCAGGAATGCAAGGATTCTTCAATATATACAAATCAATCAATGTGATACATCATATTAACAAACTGAAGGATAAAAACCATATGATAATCTCAATAGATGCAGAAAAAGCTTTTGACAAAATTCAACACCCATTTATGATAAAAACTCTCCAGAGAGTAGGCACAGAAGGAACTTACCTCAACATAATAAAGGCCATATATGACAAACCCACAGCGAACGTCGTTCTCAATGGTGAAAACCTGAAACCATTTCCACTAAGATCAAGAACAAGACAAGGTTGCCCACTCTCACCACTATTATTCAACATAGTTTTGGAAGTTTTAGCCAAAGCAATCAGAGAAGAAAAATGAATAAAAGGAATCCAAATCGGAAAAGGAGAAGCAAAGCTGTCACTGTTTGCGGATGACATGACACTATACATAGAGAATCCTGAAGCTGCTACCAGAAAACTACTAGAGCTCATCAATGAATTTGGTAAAGTAGCAGGATACAAAATTAATGCACAGAAATCTCTTGCATTCCTATACACTAATGATAAAACATCTGAAAGAGAAATTAAGGAAACACTCCCATTTACCATTGAAACAAATAGAATAAAATACCTAGGAATAAACCTACCTAAGGAGACAAAAGACCTGTTTGAAGAAAACTATAAGCCACTGATGAAAGAAATTTAAGATGATACAAACAGATGGAGAGATATACCATGTTCTTGGTTTGGAAGAATCAAAATTGTGAAAATGACTATACTACCCAGAGCAATCTAGAGATTCAATGCAATCCCTCTCAAACTACCAATGACATTTTTCACAGAAGTAGAACAAAAAACTGTACAATTTGTATGGAAACACAAAAGACCCCCAATAGCCAAAGCAATCTTGAGAAAGAAAAATGGAGCTGGAGGAATCAGCTTCCCTGACTTCAGACTATACTACAAAGCTACAGTCATCAAGACAGTATAGTACTGGCAAAAGAAACCCCAGAAATATAGATCAATGGAACAGGATAGAAAGCCCGAGATAAACCCATGCACATATGGTCACCTTATCTTTGATAAAGGAGGCAAGAATATACAATGGAGAAAAGACAGACTCTTCAATAAGTGGTGATGGGAAAACTGGACAGCTTTTTACATGATAAAGAATGAAATTGGAACACTCCTTAACACCATAAACAAAAGTAAACTCTAAATGGATTAAGGACCTAAATGTAAGGCCAGACACTGTAAAACTCTTAGAGGAAAACATAGGCAGAACACTCTATGACATAAATCACAGCAAGATCCTTTTTGACCCACCTCTTAGAGAAATGGAAATAAAAACAAAAATAAACAAATGGGACCTAATGAAACTTAAAAGCTTTTGCACAGCAAAGGAAACCATAAACAAGACAAAAAGACGACCCTCAGAATGGGAGAAAATATCTGCAAACGAAGCAACTGAGAAAGGATTAATCTCCAAAATATACAAGCAGCTCATGCAGCTCAATATCAAAAAAACAAACAACCCAATCCAAAAATGGGCAGAAGATCTAAACAGACATTTCTCCAAAGATATACAGATTTCCAACAAACACATGAAAGGATTATCAACATCACTAATCATTAGAGAAATGCAAATCAAAAGTACAATGAGGTATCACCTCACACTAGTCAGAAGGGCCATTATCAAAAAATCTAGAAACAATAAATGCTGGAGAAGGTGTGGATAAAAGGGAACCATCTTGCACTGTCGGTGGGGATATAAGTTGATACAGCCACTATGGAGAGCAGTATGGAGGTTCCTTAAAAAACAAAAAAGAGAACTACCATATGACCCAGCAATCCCACTACTGGGCATATACCCTGAGATAACCATAATTCAAAAAGTGTCATGTACCACAATGTTCATTGCAGCACTACTTACAATAGCCAGGACATGGAACCATCAACAGATGAATGGATAAAGAAGATGTGGCACATATATACAATGAAATGTTACTCAGCCATAAAAAGAAACGAAATTGAGTTATTTGTAGTGAGGTGGATGGACCTAGAATCTGTCATACAGACTCAAGTAAGTCAGAAAGAGAAAAACAAATACTGTATGCTAACACATATATATGGAATCTAAAAAAAAATAAGAAAATATGTTCTGATGAACCTAGGGGCAAGACAGGAATAAAGACCTAGATGGACTTGAGGATACGGGGAGGGGGAAGGGTAAGTTGGGACTAAGTGAGAGAGAGGCATTGACATATATACATTACCAAATGTAAAAGAGATAGCTAGTGGGAAGCACCTGCATCGCACGGGGAGATCAGCTCGGTGCTTTGTGACCACCTAGAGTTGTGGGATTCAGAGGGTGGGAGGGAGATGCAAGAGGGAGGGGATATGGGGATATATTTATATGTATAGCTGATTCACTTTGTTATACAGCAGAAACTAACAGAACGTTGTAAAGCGATTATACTCCAATAAAGTTGTTAAAAATAAAGATTACATTTAAATCTTTTTTATTATAGTTAATGCTTTGTTAATTATGTTTAAGCACCTCAAAGTTTTGCTATAAATAAATTTTTTGGTATATATTTTTTCCAGGGAAAAATAAGCAGCTCTATATAATGTTCCCTACATATAAATAATACCACACAGCTAATTAAAATAAAAGTGAACCAAAAGGTTTTTAACGAATTAAATTTTAGATAATATAAAAGTGAAAAAAAGAAACAACTACAGTTTTCTTTAATATTCTATAGTCATTGTACCATAAAATGACTTTAGAAAAGAAGTCAATGCTATCATTTGGATTTTATTCTTTGGATGATTTCCCTGTCAGAGATCATTATATTTTTTATCATGTCTTCCTTATGTAGAATGGCAAAAATGTAATCTTTTTTTCTCTTGAGTAAATGATTTTGTTTTGGAATTGTTGTAAGCTGAATAATGACCCCCAATGATATCTAGATTCTAATTCCTAGAACCTGTACATATTACCTGATATAGCAGAGGGGATCTTAAAGATGTGAGTAAAAATTCTGAGTTGAGGAGACTTTCCTGCATTATCCCAGTGGGTCCTTGTAAGAGAGACACAGAGGGAAATATGACCATGAAAGAGAAGAAAGAGAGATTATCCCAGAAGCAAAGGGACAGAGAGAGATTTGAAGATGCTATACTGATGGCTTTGAAGATGTTCAAGAAAGGGGCCCTGAGCAAGGATCGCAGTTTTAGAAGCTGAAAATGATAAGAATGTGGATTTTTCCCTAGAGCCTCCAAAAGGATTTCAGCCCTGCCAATACTTTGTTCAGAGCAGTAAAACCCATTTGGGACTTCTGACTTCCCTGACTGTAAGACAATACATTTGTGTTATTTTAAACCATTAAGTTTGTGGTAATTTGTTAAAGTAGCAATAGGAAAGTAATGAACATGGTGAATCATGTAACTATTCATGTAGATCTTTTGTCTTTGTCTTTACAATGCTAGGATCAAATTGCTATCAAAATTTTAATCATCACAGTTGGTTGGTCTTAATGGCATGCATTTTACCCATGGACGTCATCCTCAGTTTCATCTCATTTTCCCTTCATCATTTATCACTTCTCCAGCCCTTATAGTATTTGGTTGCATTGTGTACATTATATAAGGTCAGCCAAAGACATTCAACAATTTCATTTACTTTTTTCCTTGATTTCCTTTCTTACCATTTTCAACTTAAGTATTTGGAATTCTGTAATGGATTTCTTAAAATAGGAGGGTTCTTAGTGACATTTGCAGTATCACCAAGGGGATTTTTATCTCCCTGTGGCCCAAGGCACTGCCTGGTAGTAAGTTAAGGACTTAAGAAGACACTCTAAATCTTACATATTCTAGAGTACCATTAATGACACCGAAGCAGTAGTACACTAAATATATTGTTATATATTCAGCACAACACAAGCTTCTCAGCAGGTTTCATGATCTATATGTTTTACTCTTCCTGAAAATCATATTAAAAACATTTTAATATATTTTCTTTAAAAATAAGTTTGAGTTTGAACACTATCACAGCTACCAAGAACTCATTAATATTTTGAACTTGATATTGGAATTTAAAAATATGTTTGTTTTGGGGCTTCCCTGGTGGCGCAGTGGTTGACAGTCCGCCTGCCGATGCAGGGGACACGGGTTCGTGCCCCGGTCCAGGAAAATCCCACATGCCGCGGAGCGGCTAGGCCCAGTGAGCCATGGCCGCTGAGCCTGCGCGTCCGGAGCCTGTGCTCCGCAACGGGAGAGGCCACGACGGTGAGAGGCCCGCGTACGGCAAAAAAAAAAAAAAAGTTTGTTTTGAAATATATGGATGGATTTGTTAAAAAAGCAATAGTTTAACATGTTATTAAGGTTCACATGATTTTACAATTTTAAGAAAAAATTTTCTTTTAAATTCAAATCAGTATAATAAAATTACATATTTTACATTTATTTCACACATAATCTCTCAAAATGACATGTTATATCTCTAATTAAAGAGAAAGCATGGGAGTAATGCCACTTTTTCTGTTTTAAAAAATACTATCTTATGGGCTTCCCCGGTGGCGCAGTGGTTGAGAGTCCGCCTGCCGAGGCAGGGGACATGGGTTCGTGCCCTGGTCCGGGAAAATCCCACATGCCGTGGAGCGGCTGGGCCCGTGAGCCATGGCTGCTGAGCCTGCGTGCCTGGAGCCTGTGCTCTGCAACGGGAGAGGCCACAACAGTGAGAGGCCCGCATACCACAAAAAAAATAAAAATAAATACTATCTTATATATCAATAAATGTTTATTATAATCTACTTTATTTTACACTATTTACTTAGAAGATACCTTTCACTTTAATACAGGTAAAAATTGAGCTTAAAATCATGAAGTATACTATCAATGAAAGAGCATTTTATATTAAATTTTATTCATCAGCATTTAATTACAGGTATTATATGTAAATTTTAGTAGCATAAGACTAATTATTAATTTTGAAAATTTCATGAAATGGTAATGTTTCATCTTCTCACTCAGGAAAACACAAAATTTTGCTTATCTTGTGCAAGAAAATAACTGGACATTTACTTTATGGTACTTATAAAAATATGGTAGTAGCTTTAAGCATAGTGGGAAGGTAAAGTGTGGAATTTCTTTCATTAGCACACTTTCAGATTCTATAAGCCAATATTAAAATCTTAAATTGAATCCAGGGTACAAAAAAACAACAACATACTGACCAAGAAATATTGAGTCAACAGAGGGGAACATCTTAACAAAATTCTAGTCTTCTACCAAAAATTCTCCACTGGGGTAATCAGAAGTTAATAGTGAAGAAGTTAAACGTCCCTGGTAGGGTAAGTCATCACTGAGTGCCCTCACTTGCCTGCTCTGACCAGTACTCTGCTGAGTACTTGAAGAGGATGCTATGCAGATCCAGAATTTTCTCTCATGTAGCTCTCTTCTCTTCACAATTCTGTTTTATGAACTCTAGCCACTTTAGTGTCCCTGGCTAACTCCACCTGTTTAGCTCAGGGAATATGCCAAGCTTTGCTGGATCCTCCTCCACTTCACCTATGGCCTGGAAGCCACCTTATGGCTCTCTCAATGCTGTCAGCTAGGACAACTGTAGTACTCACCTTGTAGGTTTCCTTTCTTTCAGTCTCACTGCCCTTTGTTGCCTGATGTTCAGTGTCTTGAAGGTTGTTGTTTCAAGTGTTTTTGCATTTTTTTAAGTTGGTTCATACAGTAGTATGTATCTTGTCCCTCATATTCCATCTTGGCCAGAAGTAGAAGACCTGTTTGCCTATTTTTTTTTTTTTCCAATCTCCAAGAGGATATTTTGAGAAAAAAATTTAGAAATGCAGGAAAAAACAAAAAGGAAGGAAATAACCCCAGTAACATTTCTGTGTAAAGATCATGTCATGATTTTCTCACTTCCTTGACCACGGCATTATCCAGGAAAGGGCTGAAGCATTTCTACTTCTTCCAACTACTTCATCTTCTTTTACTTTGGTGTTCATTTACTCATTCATTCATTCACGCATTCATTTGTTTATTCTACAAATACTTTTTGAATCTCCATCATGTATTTGGCAATGTGATAGGAGCATTTCTTCAGGTGATTACCCTGATAATTCTTACGTACTCTCCCAGATGATGCTGAGATCATAATCTATGTGTTTATGACTCCTTTTGGGATAGAAGGGGGCACTGAAGTATTACAACTAAAGATTTAAGTGTCAAATTTGCATTATAGAAAGATGACAATGGCTACAATGTAAAGGGTGGACTAAACAAGTCAAATATGCTTAGAAAAGAAATCAATTAGGGAATTGAATAAGGTGATCCAGGCAAGAAATGTTGAAGGCCTGTACTTGGGTAGTAATGATAAAAATGGATTACTATGGTACAGAAAAATACATCGAGAAGGTAAAATTTAAAATATTCGCTGATTTTTTTGGATGTAGCATATGAAGGAGAAAAAGCTTTCACTGGTGGCATTGACTGATGCCTAGAAATTTAGAAAGATGGGCCATTTAGAGATGAGAGAACGTGAATGGAGTATTTACCAGGCTCTTTTTAGGAGAAAGGTTTCCTTAATACAAGTGTATGTGTATTTGCCAGACATGGTCCTCTAAAAACAGCAAATTGAAGTGGATACTATTAGCCAAAGAAAGGCAAATTAGGGTTTCAATCACTAGTAGGCTATCAAATATCTAACTACACAGGAGAGTTTTTTAATCTCTCTGACTCTTCAGTTCCCTTTTTCTATAAGTGGCAATAATTATTATAAACATTATGTGAAGATTTGGGAGAATACAACAGGATAATAGAAAAAAATGTAGTATAGTACCTAGACATAAAAAGTGATATAACCTTTATTTTTAATATTGTTAAGAGTTATTATTTCTCTTGTTAATCAAACAGTATTATAACTATATTTTTGGATATACTTTTAGGAACTCACAAGCTATATTGATGATTTGAATATTTAGGCTCCTCTATAAGGTATATTGACCAATGTAAATTATATTAATATTTGCACTTTACACTTTTCTTCAGATTTGTTAGTTTAAATCAGTTCGTCTGAGTTGAACTATCTCTATATATTCTGCTCCATTTGGGTTTTAGAACTATAAGTTGAAGCTAAAATGGACTAAGATGACCCTCCAAGGTACAATCACCCTGAAGGTTTGGTTCTGTAAAATAAATAATAGCTTTTTCAAAAGATGTATCTATTTACTGCTCCCTAAATGTAACTATAATTACCTTAAATCCTCCTAGAGAACCCTACAAAATATGGAATCAAGACTGATTTGCTCCACTGAAGAATTAAAAGAACTTTCTCCTCATAAATGTTAGTATTGTTCAATAATCTTACATATAGTTCTGGAATGGCAGAGTGAAGACCTCAGGAACTTTTCCATCTCTCCCTAAAACAGTGAAAAATCACTTTCTTTCTCCAGCTCAGTGGCATAGTAGCTTAAGGTCAACATTTCAGGCAATGGAGAGATTTGACCTCTTTTGGAGCTCCCTTAAAAGCACCACACCCAGAACACAGTCAATATTTTGTCTGAACTTGCAATTTCCTACAAAATCTCTATTCTCAGACTGTGGTGATTTTTTGAAAATTTAACTCAGAGAGCTGAGCTCAGCTGGGGGGTGGGCTACACGAACCAACCATTAAACAGTAACAGTTGGAGACTTCAATACCCCACTTTCAATAACAAAAGGAATAATAACTAAGGAAAAGCTCAACAAAGAAATAGAAGACTTGAGCAATATTATATAGATCTAACAGACATTTATAGAACACTGCACCCTACAATAGCAGACATTTATAGAACTAGATCTAACAGACATTTATAGAACACTCAACTCTACAATAGCAAAATATACATTCTCCTCAAGTACACAAAATCATACAAACATACAACAAATTATACTAATCAAGGCTGTATGGTACTGGTATAAGAATATACAATAGAACAATGGAATAGAATTGAGGTTACAGAAGTTTTTATATTTATGGTCAATTGATAGTCAACAAAGGTGCCAAGACTATGCAATGGAGGATGAACAGTCTTTTCACACAAAGTGATAGGACAACTGAATATCCACGTTCAAAGAATGAATTTGGATGCCTTCTTTAAACCATACACAAATATTAACTCAAAAATGGTCCCAGATCTAAACTTAAAGTTAAAATAAAATTCACAGAAGAAAACATCAGAGTAAATCTTCATGACCTTGGGTTAGGCAATGGTCTCATAAATTCCACATACACTAAAAGCACAACTGGCATAGAAATAAAATAGATAATTTGGATTTAATCAAAATTAAAAACTTTGTGCACCAAAAAACATTAAGAAAGTGAAAAGTCAGATTGCAAAATGAGAGACAACATTTTCCAATCAAATATCTGACAAGGGCCTTGTATCCAGACAATCTTACAACTCAACAATAATTAGTAAAGTGTTGGTTCACAACCTCAGGAGTTCCAGGGATGAAATTCGAAACTGGCCCATACACAGAGGGCAAGGAGAAACCAGAGAAAGAGACAGACCACTCCAGATTGGTAGGCAGCAATTTTAATAAGCAAGGGAACTTACATATGAGGCTTCTCTTGGGTGGAAGTAAGAAGAGTAGCTCTCCACATCTCCCTGCCAGAATCTTAGAAGTTTATATAGGCCAAAATGGGGTTCAGTCACTATACAGTCCAGATGATCTCAGTAACACATTTCTCTCTCAAGGCTGCATCCTTGAAGTAGCTCCTAGTATGGGAACATTGGGCAAAATGTACATTCCTGGGACAGAGGAGGGGTAAGAAACCTCCAAATGCCTGGGTCCAGTTATCAGGTCAACTGGCAGTCATATATCCTAGATAACCTCTTCCAACATCAAGTGACCAAATGGGTAAAGAATTTGAATAGACGTTGCTCAAAAAGTACACAATTAGGCAATAAATGTATGAAAAGATGCTCAACCTCATTAATCATTAGGAAAATGCAAATCAAAACTACAATGAGACACTACTTACTATGCACTAGGATGCCTAAAAGAAAAGAGACAGACAATAATAAGTGTTGATGAAGATGTGGAGAAATTGGAAACTTGATATGTTGCTAGCAGAATATGAAATGGCACAGCCATTTGGAAAATTGCTTGGCAGTTCCTCAAAAAGTTAAATATAGTTACCATAAAAACCAGCAATCCGACCCTTAAATATAGACCCAAGAGAAATGAAAACCTAAGTCTACACAAAATCTGGTAAATGAATTCATCGTGAAAATGTAAAAGCAATCAAAGTGATTACCTATTCATGGATAAACATACGTGATATATCCATAAACTGGAATATCATTTAGCAGAGGAAAAGAATGAAGCGTTAATACATGTTACAATACGGAAGAACCTTGAAAACACTATGCTAAGTGAAAGAAGCCAGTCACAATATTGAATGATTCCATTTATGTAAAATATCAGATTAAGCAAATACAAAGAGAGAAAGCTTATTAGTGGTTGCCTGGGGCTGCGATGAGGAGTAGGGTCTGGGGTGGCAAGGGTGCAGGGTGGGAAACTGGAATAAAGTGTGGCTGCTAATGTTTATGAGATTTGGGGGGTTAGGTGATGAAAATATTCTAAAACTAGATTGTGATGATGGTTGCAAACCTTGAAAATACTAAAAATCACTCAACTACACATTTTAAATTGGGGAAATTTATGATATATATATATGTGTATATATATATACATATATATATATATATAAAATCTCAACAAAGCTGTAAAATAAAGATATTTATTAAGTAACTAATTGGGCATGCCTTTTTATGCTTCATTTAGCAAATATAAAATTAAAAGTGAAAGCTTCTTCCCTGAAAAAAAACACAGTATTGATAGTGAAGTAAAAGACAATGTGAGAACTGCCACAACTTCAAGAGATTATATATAATTTTTTGGAAAACTTCTGATCTCCTTCTTTCCTTAAAACTGTCTTTCCACCCATAACCTCTGTATTCAGCACAACATCTCATGCATAGAAGGTGTTTTATTATTTTTTTGATGTATGAGTATGTTAATTGGTTTGATTGGTAATTGATTTGCTTTACTTTATAAAATTAACTCTAATGTTGAACTTGATATATAATTTAGAATTCCATACGTTCATTTATTTTTCAGTATGCTGCTTCTTTTTTCATTTGACTTTCATTTATCTCAGCTTTCTATCTTGTTCCGTTGATCTATATTTATGGTTTTTTTGCCAGTACAATACTGTCTTGATTACTGCAGCTTTCTAGTATAGTCTGAAGTTCAGGAGCCTGATTCCTCCAGCTCCATTTTTCTTTCTCAAGATTGCTTTGGCTATCGGGGTCCTTTGTGTTTCCATACAAATTGTATAATATTTTGTTCTAGTTCTGTGAAAAACGTCAGTGGTAGTTTGAGAGGGATTGAATTGAATCTGTAGAATGCTCTGGGCAGTATAGTCATTTTCACAATTTTGATTCTTTCAATCCAAGAACATGGTATATCTCTCCATCTGTTTGTATTATCTTTAATTTCTTTCATCAGTGTCTTACAGTTTTCTGCATACAGGTCTTTTGTCTCCTTAGGTAGGTTTATTCCTAGGTATTTTATTCTTTTTGTTAGCAATGGTAAATGGGAGTGTTTCCTTAATTTCTCTTTCAGATTTTTCATCATTAGTGTATAGGAATGCAAGAGAGTTCTGTGCGTTGATTTGTATCCTGCTAATTTACCAAATTCATTGATTAGCTCTAGTAGTTTTCTGGTAGCATCTTTAGGATTCTCTATGTATAGTATGTCCTCTGCAAACAGTGACAGTTTTACTTCTTTTCTGATTTAGATTCCCTTTATTTATTTTTCTTCTCTCATTGCTGTGGCTAAAACTTCCAGAACTATGTTGAATACTATTGGTGAGGGTGGGCCACCTTGTCTTGTTCCTGATCTTAGTGGAAATGGTTTCAGTTTTTCACCACTAAGAATGATGCTGGCTGTGGGTTTGTCATATATGGCCTTTATTTTGCTGAGGTTAAGTTCCCTCTATGCCTACTTTCTGGAGGGTTTTTATCATAAATGGGTGTTGAATTTTGTTGAAAGCTTTTTCTGCATCTATTGAAATGATCATATGGTTTTTCTCCTTCAATTTGTTAACATGGTGTATCACACTGAATGATTTGCATATATTGAAAAATTTTTGCATTCCTGGGATAAGCCCCACTTGATCATGGTGTATGATCCTTTTAATGTGCTGCTGGCTTCTGTTTGCTAGTATTTTCTTGAGGATTTCTCCATGTTATATTCATCAGTGATACTGGCCTGTAGTTTTCTTTTTTTTGTAACATCTTTGTCTGGTTTTGGTATCAGGGTGATGGTGGTATCGTAGAATGAGTTTGGGAGTGTTCCTCCCTCTGCTATATTTTGGAAGAGTTTGAGAAGGATAGGTGTTAGATCTTCTCTAAATGTTTGATAGAATTTGCCTGTGAATACATCTCGTCCTCAGCTTTTGTTTGTTGGAAGATTTTTAATCACAGTTTCAATTTCAGTGCTTGAGATTGGTCTGTTTATATTTTCTATTTCTTCCTGGTTCAGTCTTGGAAGGTTGTGCTTTTCTAAGAGTTTGTCCATTTTTTCCAGGTTGTCCATTTTATTAGCATATTGTTGCTTGTAGTAATCTCTCATGAACCTTTGTATTTCTGCAGGGTCTGTTGTTACTTCTCCTTTTTCATTTCTAATTCTGTTGATTTGGAATCTTCTCCCTTTTTTTCTTGATGAGTGTAGTTAACGGCTTTTCAATTTTGTTTTTCTTCTCAAAGAACCAGCTTTTAGTTTTATTGATATTTGCTATTGTTTCTTTCATTCCTTTTTCATTTATTTCTGATCTGATCTTTTTGATTTCTTTCCTTCTGTTAACTTTGGGTTTTTTTTTTTTTTTTTTTTTGCGGCACGCGGGCCCCCCACCGCTGCGGCCCCCCCCATTGCGGAGCAATGGCTCCGGACGCGCAGGCCCAGCACCCACGGCCCACGGGCGCACCCGCTCCGCGGCATGCGGGATCCTCCTGGACCGGGGCACGAACCCGTGTCCCCCGCATCGGCAGGCGGACCCCCAACCACTGCGCCACCAGGGAAACCCTAACTTTGGGGTTTTTTTTGTTCTTTCTCTAATTGCTTTAGGTGTAAGGTTAGGTTTATTTGAGATTTTTTCTTGTTTCTTGAGGTAGAATTTTATTGCTATAAACTTCCTTCTTAGAAATGCTTTTGCTGCATCCCAGAGGTTTTGGGCTGTCGTGTTTTAATTGTCATTTGTTTCTAGGTATTTTTTGATTTCCTCTTTGATTTCTTCAGTGATTTCTTGGTTATTTAGTAGCATATTGTTTAGCCTCTATGTGTTTGTATTTTTATAGTTTGATATATAGTCTCATAGCATTGTGGTTGGAAAAGATAGTTGATATGATTTCAATTTTCTTAAATTTACCACGGCTTGATTTGTGACCCAAGATATGATCCTGGAGAATGTTCCATGAGCACTTCAGAAGAAAGTGTATTCTGTTGTTTTTTGATGGAATGTCCTATAAGTATCAATTAAGTCAATCTTGTTTAATGTAACATTTAAAGTTTGTGTTTCCTTATTTATTTTCATTTTGGTTGATCCATCCATTGGTGAAAGTGGGGTGTTAAAGTCGCCTACTATGATTGTGTTACTGTTGATTTCCCCTTTTATGGCTGTTAGCATTTGCCTTATGTATTGAGGTGCTCCTATGTTGGGTGCATAAATATTTACAATTGTTATATCTTCTTCTTGGATCGATCCCTTGATGAGTATGTAGTGTCCTTATTTTTCTCTTGTAATAGTCTTTATTTTAAAGTCTATTTTATCTGATAGGCGACTTGCTACTCCAGCTTTCTTTTGATTTCTGTTGGCATGGAACAGCTTTTTCCATCCCCTCACTTTCAGTCTGTATGTGTCCCTAGGTCTGAAGTGGGTCTCTTGTAGACAGCACATGTATGGGGCTTCTTTCTGTATCCATTCAGCCAATCTATGTCTTTTGATGTAGCATTAATCCATTTATATTTAAGGTAACTATCAATACGTATATTCCTATTACCATTTTCTTAACTGTTTTGGGTTTGTTTTTGTAGGGCTTTTCTTTCTCTTGTGTTACTTGCCTAGAGAAGTTCCTTTAGCATTTGTTGTAAAGTTGGTTTAAATTCTCTTAGCTTTTGCTTGTCTGTAAAAGTTTTAACTTCTCTGTCGAATCTAAATGATATCCTTGCTGGGTAGAGTAATACTGGTTGTAGGTTTTTCCCTTTTATCACTTTAAATATGTCCTGCCACTCCCTGCTGTCTTGCAGAGTTTCTGCTGAAAGATCAGCTGTTAACCTTATGGGGATTCCCTTGTATGTTATTTGTTGCTCTTCCCTTGCTGCTTTTAATATTTTTTCTTTGTTTTTAATTTTTGATAGTTTGAGTAATATGTGTCTTGGCACTTTTCTCCTTGGATTTATCCTGTATGGGACTCTCTGCACTTCCTGGATTTGGGTGGCTATTTCCTTTCCCATATTAGGGAAGTTTCAACTTCCTATTGAAGTTGAACTTCAACTTCCTATTTCAACTTCCTATTCCTATTGAAGTTTTCAACTTCAATAATCTCTTCAAATATTTTCTCAGTCCCTTTCTTGTTCTCTTCTTCTTCAGGGACGCCTATAATTCGAGTGGTGGTGCATTTAATGTTTTCCCGGAGTTTTCTGAGACTGTCCTCAATTCTTTTCATTCTTTTTTCTTTATTCTGCTTTGCGGTAGTTATTTCCACTATTTTATCTTCCAGGACACTTATCCGTTCTTCTGCCTCAGTTATTCTGCTATTCATTCCTTCTAGAGAATTTTTAACTTCATTTAGTATGTTGTCCATCATTCTCTGCTTGCTGTTTAGTTCTTCTGGGCCTTTGTTATACGTTTCTTTTATTTTCTCCATTCTATCTCCAAGATTTTGGATCATCTTTACTATCACTACTCTGAATTCTTTTTCAGATAAACTGCCTATTTCCTCTTCATTTGTTTGGCCTGGTGGATTTTTACCTTGCTGCTTCATCTGCTGAGTATCTCTCTATCTTCTCATTTTGCTTAACTTACTGTGTTTGGGGTTTCCTTTTTGCAGGCTGCAGATTTGTTGTTCCTGTTGTTTTCTTGTGTCTGCCCCCAGTGGGTAAGGTTGGTTCAGTGGCTTGTGCAGGCTTCCTGGTGGGGGGGACTGGTGCTTGTGTTCTGGTGGATGAGGCTGGATCTTGTCTTTCTGGTGGGCAGGATGGCGTCCAGTTTTGTGTTTTGGGGTGTCTGTGAAATTAGTATGACTTTAGGCAGCCTCTCTGCTAATGGGTGGGGTTGTGTTCCTGACTTGTTAGTTGTTTGGCATGGGGTGTCCAGCACTGGAACTTGCTGGTCATTGAGTGGCGCTGGGTCTTAGCATTGAGATGGAGATTCTGGGAGAGCTCTCACTGACTGATATTACGTGGGTCAGGAGGTCTCTGGTAGTCCAATATCCTGAACTCAGCTCTCCCACCTCAGAGGCTCAGGCCTGACACCTGGCCGGAGCACCAAGACCCTGTCAGCCACACGTCTCAGAATAAAAGGGAGAAAAAAAAGGAAAGAAAGAAAAAGGAAAAGAATAATAAAATAATTTTTTTAATTTAAAAATAAATTTTTTTAATAATTTTTTAATTTTTTTAATTTTTTTAATTTAATTAATTTTTTTAATTTTTTTAATTTTTTTAATTTAAAAATTAAATTTTTTAAAAATTTAATTTTTAATTTTATTAAATTTTTTTAATAAAATAAATTTTTTAATAATAAAATAATTTTTTTAATTATTAAATTTTAAAGAGAAAAAAGAAGATAGTAACCAATAAACAAATCTGCCAATGATAACAGGAGCTAATAACTAAACTAAGATAACCATATAAATCAGAAACTAGTCAGTCGCATACAGCAAACCCCAAGTCTACAGTTGCTCCCAAAGTCCACCACCTCAATTTTGGGATGATTCGTTGCCTATGTAGGTGTTCCACAGATGCAGGGTACATCAAGTTGATTTTGGAGATTTAATCCGCTGCTCCTGAGGCTGCATGGAGAAATTTCCCTTTCTCTTCTTTGTTCACATAGCACCTGGGGTTCAGCTTTGGATTTGGCCCCGCCTCTGCATGTAGGTTGTCCTCTAACATCTCTTCTTCACCCAGACAGAAGGGGGTTAAAGCAGTGGTTGATTAGGGAGCTCTGGCTCACTCAGGCTTGGGGGAGGGAGGGGTACGGAATGCGTGTTGAGCCTGCTGCCATGGAGGCAGGCGTGACGTTGCAACAGCCTGAGGCATGCCTTGTGTTCTCCTGGGGAGGCTGACCCTGGGTGACGGGACCCTGGTAGTGGCAGGCTGCACAGGCTCCCCAGAAGGAAGGTGTGGATAGTGACCTTTGCTTGCACACAGGATTCTTGGTGGCTGCAGCAGCAGCATTAGCATTTCATGCCCATCTCTGTTGTCCACGCTGATAGCTGTGGCCTGCACCCGTCTCTGAAGCTCATTTAGGCGGTGCTCTGAATCACCTCTCCTCGCGCACCCCAAAACAATGGTCTCTTGACTCTTAAGTAGTTCCAGACTTTTTCCTGGATTCCTTCCCTGCTAGCTGTGGCGCACTAGCCCCCTTCAGGCTGTGTTCATGCAGCCAACCCCAATCCTCTCCCTGGGATCTGACTTCCGACACCCGAGCCTCAGCTCCCAGCCCCCACCTGCCTCAGCGGGTGAGCAGACAAGCCTCTCAGGCTGGTGAGTGCTGGTTGGCACCAATCCTCTATGCATTAATCTCTCCACTTTGCCCTCTGCACCCCTGTTGCTGTGCTCTCCTCTGTGGCTCTGACTTGCTTGCTCTTTTACAATCTGGAGCAGGTTTACAGTGACGCTCAGAGGATATTATATGCTGTAAATCACATGCTTCCTGTATTAAATAATTCCTTAAGCTCCATTTTTCGTTGCCTATTAAATTTCTATTCTTCCAGGTACCTCTAAAGGATAAGCATTCCAGGTTATACTTGCAGTGTTCTTTCTCCTTCTAGCCTGATTGATTCCACGTGAGGCTTCTGATCTACAGTCCCTTCTAACCAAGCTATTCAAATCAATAAACTTAATTTTATGAGCAATTCTAAAATCCCATATATCTAAGGCAGTTCTGTCACTCTCCCTTTAAGTTTGTAAACCATGAGGCAGTCAATGCCCTACCAAGCCACTTTCCCTTATTTCTGGCCATGTACCTGTGCTCTAAATACCAAGTGTAAAGGAAATCTTTCTTTTGGTTAAGTGGAAGGCACTGCTTTATTCTTTCAAATCAGCAAAAATAAAAATACTATCCATAAGGCATTTAAAGTATGCAAAACACTGTAATAATTTTGCAGCATAAAATTATGGTAGTATTAGGGTGTTTTTTCCCACTAATAATTTAACACTTGTGAGAATTTATAAGTGTCCTTGAGAACTCTAGATGAATAAAATGCAGAAATTAAAAATAATAATAGATATAAATCATATTCAGATAAAATAGATGCAGAACACTGATATTATCTTTAAAAAATGAGTAACTATTCTTAAAGAAAAAAATGTTTATAAATCCTAAAAAGGTGTTATTACTGATTAAAATTGTCTTAAAAATATTTTAAGTATATGATTTTTTTAATGAAATAAGACTGCTAATTTTTCTTTAAATTTTCTTAAGGTGATTTATGGTATGTTCAATCAAACTAAACGATATAATCTTAGAATAGTCTGACTTTAGAATAGTCTGACTCAGTCATTTGGCACACTAGGAGCATTCACTCATAGTTACAAGAGTTTTCAAATGTATGTAATTAAGGTCTTTTCCTTCTTAAGTTGAAAGTTCTTTTTGTTTTACTTCAGAATTAAAATGGTTTGTTTTGAACACTATGACAATTCCAAGAAACTTCTGTTGACATCTTTATTTTCTCCTGTGTTTAAATATATTTATTTATTTTGCTCAAGCAGAAATACTTCCACTTCTAAAAATGGGAGGAAGTGAAAATTCCTTGGAAAAGAATAAGATCAGTTTATTTATTCTTAGTGGAATGTTTAACAATCAAACTGTAGTCCTGTATTCTAATTTATTGTTAGTACTATGTTTAGGAGATTGACAAATTTAGGAGATGTTAGAATGAGGAAGAAAAGCATACAGATATTTTTAATGTAAATGGGGAAACATGTCAACCATGGCTATACACTCTGTGGGATATATTCTTTGGTATACAGCTTCTATTTACTGGTGTACAGAGATTCATGCCAGGACTTAAAAATAAATTGGATTATCCCCTGAAATTATTTATGAATTCATAATGTTGATATTGAAGACAGTTCTTCCCTAATATATGTCAGTTAGCATGATGTTTATATATTAGTTTCATAAAAATTGAAATGTTAATTTTCTATCTTATGTATCTATGACAAAACTAACTTGATTCTAAACTCTCATTGAGATGGGCATATACGATTGTTTAAAGGATTTCTATTTTTCCAAAAGGACCTGCCATTAGGTCACTGCCATCACTGATTCCTAGAGTTCATTCAAGTTCTTACCTTTTCTTGATATACTAAACCTTCCTGAAATGTAGGTCGATTTTCTTTTTCTTTTGTATTTTTGCTTTCTTATCAGTGAAAATGAAGAACAGCTGTCACAATCCTTTCTCTAAAAATGTATTTATAGCCTGAGAAGGGCCCTGCAACATCACTGATCCTCTCCACTTATGGGTAAGGTGTTGGGTAACAGCGAAGGTCACCCAGCAAATTCATGGTGAGGTTGTACAGAAGAAGCAATCTTTTGGCATGCCTGAGATTTCTCTAGTCTTCAAAGTTTAAGCACATTACTGAATCACTCCAGAGCTTTTTTCTTTCTAGTCTAAAGAAAAAGAAGTCACTTTATAATTTTCTTTAAAGCTAACTTATAGAACCATTGGATAGACAAGCAGAAAATACATCAATGTAGTCAAATTTCATAAACTGTGAAAGAAAAAAGCTTAACCCCTTTCAAGTTGGTTACCTCCTCCACCTAAGTCTAATATGGAAGAATCATGACATATAGTCTAAGAATCCCTTCCAGAATAAAGAGTTTGTATTGATATTGTAGTTCATGTATTTAAGGTTTATTGAAATAAAGACATTATAAATTATCAGGAAATTATGAAATTGTGTACTATGTGTGTTGGTGTTGGTTATGAAGGAGACAATAATATTTTTAAACATTTTCTCTTTTTTCACTAGAGAAAAAGAGATAGTTAAGTCTTATCACTTTAAACATTATTTGCTTATGATGTAGGCAGAATTTCTAGAATTAAACAGAGGAAAACATAATAGATGCATTCTTAATAAACAGGCATATTTAGTTCTTGTATTTATACTAAATTACTAGATAGTATATGACTACGCTGACAATAAAAACCACTAGTTTTATACATTTTTCCTTATGGTAAAAGATATGTATTAAACCTGATTACTTAACACATTTTCTGGTTAGGAATTTATTTCAATGCTATGCACAATGCAATATTTTTAGACTTATTTTAATTCAGAATTCATCCTTTTTTTCATAATTACTGTGATAATTCATCACATTATGTACAGTTGAGCTGATTTATCTGTAGATATTGTAATTGCAGCAGTTAGACACCTGAGCTTTCCAGAAGTTAATAAGTATAAACCATAAGGAGAATATATCCCCATCTAGATATTATTAAAGAAAAATAAACAAAAATGATGCCGAGGTCCATTGCATTTTTTAATTAAGATAACAGTAGGCTAAATTTTGAAAGTCTATTGGTAGAAGTCTATATAAGAAATCATAGGTATGATGGATAAATAATAACACTTGGCTACAAACGAAAAATAGTTTTACTTTTGTTGTTTTTCAGATTCTCATAGCATCTCTCTCAGTCTCTCTCTTATCTCTCTCTCTCCACCCATCCACCCACCCACACACACACACACGCGTGCGCACTATATATATATATATATAACTTATATACATATATACATATATATATGCAATTTATACTATTCTTAAATATCCTGCTTGTAAGGTTTTCTTCTGTGTCTTGAGACTCATATCCTAGAATCATCCAGTCTAAACTGTGAAAATCCTCATTTCCACTGGGAATTTTATTTTTAGATTTTCACTCTCCATCTACCTGCCTTTGAGCAATTTTCTGTGCTTCAAGCATGAGCAAGCAGTATTAATCCAATTTCTAGTTTCTGTGAAGCACATTATGTTAGATCATATGCACTTCAGTGCTTCTTCTTAGAAACTTTCTGTTTACTTAACTGTTTCACTATCAACCTTTATCAACAAGAGCAGCAAAGAAATACAACAAACTAGGTAAAAATGTGATTAAATTTATTTTCCATCTAAAATAAACTCTACTGACTCAAGAACAATGGAGTCTCATAATATGATGATACACTCTCTGACAGAACAAAATTACACATTGATAGTTGAGCAAATATCAATACTACAAAAGCTAGCTGTGGCTCTAATGCTCATATACTTCAATTATGTTAGAGGGAGCATATGAGAATTTCTTCAGTATTAATAAGACAACACCATTTTATATGAGCTCATTATGATTTATATGCATTTATTTCCTTCACTTAAACTATTTTGAGATATTAGAAAATAAAGTTCACCCTATGTGTACAATTTAGCCTTTAATATTTTCCAAATAAGTCACAGCACTCACAAAACAGATTTAGTATGCCTGCATGATATGAATTTTTGAATATTAAAAATTTGATTAAACATTAAATTGTACTGATTAAAAATCTGAAATGAATGAGCTTTTTATTATTCCCAAATTTCCTGGGTAATTCCAGAGATATTAACAAGGTTTACTGTTTTATCTAAGGGTAGTGCAATTTGAGCATATGGTATCAATCTATCAATATACTTAGTAGTGTGACAAATAAACAGTTGGTCCCTGAGAATTTCATGCTAGGAATTACAGAACATATGTTCTTCAATTTAAAACAATCTGCACAAAGTTTAATTCAATTTCACACATATTTAGGTAACGACTAAGTAATAGACACTGTAGTGTAAGCTGTGTTAGTCAAATTCCTCAAAAAAAAAAATCACTGCATGGAAATAGAATGAAAATAAAGTCTAACACAAAAGGAAATAATAAAACGAAATCATATGCTCATTTTTTCTAGTTTACTGAGGGCTAATTGACAAAAAATGTGTATACATTTAGGTATACAATTTGATGTTTTGATACATGTACACATTGTGAAATAAATGATCACCACAAGCAAGCTAATTAAATATCCATCACTTCAGGTAGTTATTTGTGTGTGTGTGGTGAGAGCACTTAAGATCTACCCTCTTAGCAAATGTCAAGTATATAATACAGTATTGTTAGGGTTCCTACTCTATACTATATATTTGATCTCCAGAACATATTAATCTTTATTTTTTTTTTTTTTTCCGTACACGGGCCTCTCACTGTTGTGGCCTCTCCCGTTGTGGAGCGCAGGCTCCGGACGCACAGGCTCAGCGGCCATGGCTCACGGGCCCAGCCGCTCCGCGGCATGTGGGGGCACAAACCCGTGTCCTCTGCATCGGCAAGCAGACTCTCAACCACTGTGCCACCAGGGAAGCCCAAATCTTACATAAATAAATCACTGTAACCTTCGGCCAGCATCCCCCCCATTTCCCCCTCCCCCCCAGACCCTGGTAACTACCTTTCTGGTCTCTGCTTCTGAGTCTGACTATATTAGATTCCACATATAAGTGAGATCATAAAGTGTTTGCCTTTCTGTGTTCAACTTATTTCACTTAGCATAATATTCTCTAGGTTCATCCATGTTGTCACAAATGCCAGAATTTCCTTGTTTTTAAAGACTGAATAATATTCTGTGTGTATACATTTATAAACATATAAACATATATGTACATATGATAACACAATAAGTGTTGGCAAGAAGGTAAAGATATAGAAATACCATTTTATTTAGAAATGTATCTGTCAACAAACATTTAGATTGTTTCCACACCCTGGCTACTGTGAATAATACTGCAAGGAACAATAGAGCGCAAGTATCTTAAATACTGATTTCATTTCCTTTGGATGAATACCAAGAAGTGGGATTACCTGATCATATGGTACTGCTATTTTAATTTTTTGAGGAACTTTAGTACTGTTTTCTATAATGGCAATTTACATTCCTATCAGCAGTGTACAAGTGTTCCCTTTTCTCCACATCCTCACTAACATCACTTGTCTTTTTGATAACAACGATCTTAACAGGTGTGACATGATAGCTCATTATTGCTTTGACTTGCATTTCCCTGATGATTAGCAATGTTGAGCACCTTTTAATAAACCTGCTGTTCATTTGTATGTCTTCTTTTAAGAAAAGTATATTCAGATCCTTTGCCCATTTTTAATTGAATTTTTTTTTTTTTTTTTTTTTTTTTTTGCTGTTGAGTTGTGTGACTTCCTTACATATTTTTGATATTAAGCCCTTATCAGATGTATGGCTTGCAAATATTGGGGTGGCCAAAAAGTTCAGTCGGGTTTTTCTGTAAGATGCTATGGAAAAGCCCGAACGAACTTTTTGGCCAACCCAAAATTTCCCACCATTCTATAGGTTGCCTTTTCACTCTGTTGATTGTTTTCTTTGCTGTGCATAAGCTTTTCAGTTTAATGTAGCCCCATTTGTCTATTTTTACTTTTGTTACCTATGTTTTTGGGATCACATCCAAAAAGCTATTTCCCAGACCAATGTCAAGAAGCATTTTCCCTATGTTTCTTCCTAGCAGTTTTATGGTTTCAGGTCTTACATTGAAATCATTAATCAACATTTTGAGCTGATTTACATTTGTACATGCATACCTCCGAGATAATGCAGGTTCAGTTTCAGATGATCACAATAAAGCAAATATTGCAATAAAAAAAGTCACACAGATTTTTTGCTTTCCCAGTGCACACAAAAGTTATGCTTACACTGTACTATGGTCTATTAAGTGTGTAACAGCATTATGTCTAAAAAACAATGTACATACCTTAATTTAAAAATACTTTATTGGTAAAACATCTGAGCCCTCAGTAAGTCATAGTAGTAACATCAAAAATCACTGATCACAGATCACCATAACAAATATATTAATAACAAAAAAGTTTGAAATATTGCAAGAATTGCCAAAATGTGACATAGAGGTACGAAGTAAGCAAACACTGTTGGAAAATGGTGCCAACAGACTTACATGATGGAGGGTTGCCACAAACCTTCAATTGTAAAAAACACAGTATCTGTGAAGCACAATAAAGCAAAGTCCAATAAAACTAGTTATGTTTATATATATGGGCGTGAGACAATGATCCAAGTTAATTCTTCTGCATGTGAATGTCCAATTTTTCCAGCACAATTTACTGAATAGATTATTTTTCCCTCATGTGTACTTTTGACACCCTTGTTGAATACCAATTTAAAGAAAATTCATGGATTTATTCCTGAGCTCTCTGTTCTGTTCCATTGGTCTAGTGCTATATTGTTTTTATTACTTGGTTTTGCAATGTATTTTGAAATCAGGAAGTGTGATGCCTGTGGCTATGTTTTTTCTTCCTCAAGATTGCTTTGGCTATTTGGGTCATTTGTAGTTCCATATGAACTCTAGGATTGTTTTCTCTATTTCTATAAAGAATGCTATTGTTTGAGATTTTCATAAGGATTGCACTGAGTCTGTAGATAGTTTTGGGTAGTTAAGGACATTTTAATAGTATTAATTCTTCCAATCCATAAACATGGGATGTCTTTCCATTTACCTGTGTCTTCTTGAATATCCTTTATTAATGCTTACAATTTTTAGTTACAAGTCTTTTACCTCTTTGGTTAAGTCTATTCCTAGGTATTTTATTCTTTTCATTGTTATGTGTGAATATGATTATTTTCTCATTTGCCTTTGTGGATAGTTTGTTGTTGTATATAAAAACACAAGGATTTTGTATGTTGATTTTGTATACTGCAACTTTACTGAATTCATTTATTAGTTCTAACAATTCTTTTGTTGTGTCTTTAGAATTTTCCACAAATGTTTTTTAGTGGTTAGAAACTACCTGCTCTATCCTCACAATGTCCTTATTCTGCTATGTATTATCCATTCAAAGTATACTTTAAGTTAAGGTGATTAATCATTTTTGAGATCTCAGATCAACAAGTGCTTGTTCTTAACATAAAAGTTTAGGCGTTTAATAGGTCTTTGCAATATGAGATAATCAAAGACAGAACTCAGGTCAGGTGCTGATCTTCTTTCTTAAATTGCAGGGCTCTTCCCAGCACAATACCACTGCTCAGTAGACATATTAGGATATTACCTGGGAGGGAGTACTTTGATCTATTTATGAGCTATTGTCACTCATTTTAACCCTGTGGGGGTATTCATATAACATAACATTAAAATAATTTCTGGTGAAAACCACTTTTAAAGTGGAGGAAGGAGGATGAAAGGGATGAGAAGGACAAACTGAATACAATGTCCTTGACAATCAAGGATACAGTGTAGACTAGAGATACTAAACCAAGGCCATAAAACCAAAACAAAACAAAATAGCAAGAATTAAAAAATAAAAACTCACACCATCAAAAACAAGGACACAATGTGGATTGGTGACAGCCGTGGAAGAAAATAAAAATTGCTTCATATAATTAATATAAAGAGATTGATTAAGAGTTACAGGCAGGGTTAAAGAAGCAAATAAGATACAGTGAGACATCCAGATACTAACAATGTTAGGGAGCCATTACTATCTGTACACTTGAAGGGAGGAGGACAGAAAATACTTTAAAACTCCTCAGTGAGAACTTAAACTAGTGGAGGAAGGGCTCCCCAGCTCCCGTTGCGGAGAGAAGCAGCAGCACAGAGAAAAAAGTATACTCAAAGCAAAGAAGAATGAAGAATCTGTCTTTACTCTCGCCTTCTAATCTCATGTTAGTGCTTTCTATTTGTTAAACTTAATCAGAATCCAGTGAGCAAGGGGCCCCTGGTGATGCTGTCCACAGTGGCTGGCCCCTGATGCTTAACTGGCTAAGAACCAAATGTGTGGGGTGGGCAAGTAGAAAATCACGTAAATCTTTTTATTGCTCACATTTTCAAGGTTTACCATGAAGAAAAAAAAAGAGGACTTTGTTGGTCTTTTATAGTTACATTTTTATGAATTCATTAGGGTAACTACAAGTGGTCTAGAATGCCCATTTCCAGTTTAGCAGGCAACATGCTAAATTTCCAATGTTGAGAGAGGAGAGACAGATACATAAACCAAACACATTTGGCATCTTTGTTGATGTTTCCATTGCTTTTTTACATTGGTTTTAGCAAAAATTACTCCTTCCACAGTCAATCTACAAAGGTTGACCTCCTCTCAGATTAAATGTCACTATCCTAGTCATAGTCAGGTTAGAATAACAAGTAGGCCTAAATGGACTACTAGGGAATTATCTATTTTTCACAGGATTCCTTCATGCAAACCAAGAGGGGCCCTAGGCACTTTAACATTGTACCCTTAAGTTGTTTTCCAAAATTCAGATGGCATCACAAACATTCTGTTCCTCCAATTTTCCGACTATTACATGTTGAAAATCTCACTCTCATATGCGCCTATACACATACATATTCCTCTAGAACAGTGCTAACTCTATAGAGGAAAAAATAAACTCTTTCCCAATTACTTCGTAACTTACAAGTTCACATAACTGTAATGGAGTCAGTATGGCCTCCTTATTATGCATTGCCATGATGCTTCCTCTCCTTCATCTTTCCAAACCACACCCCCTTTTCAAATGTGCTATTTCAGATCTACCTGGAATAATAAATTGGCTAATGCTGACCCATAAATCTCTACAGCATGCTACCTTAGCTACACTAAGACCAGGTGGAGGCTTTGAAATTACTTCTTATATGTACTTGATTAAATTCTTAGCCAAGGGCCATTCTTCTCCCCTATCTCTCTATGGGGAAGAGAGAGTCATTTTCTTCTTCCAGTTATAAGAGCTTTTCAAGAAGGAACAAGTGGTCTGTGATTTTGATTGCTATGGAGAGGTCTAGTCAAGTAAGGACTTAGAAGAGACTGCTGAATTTGTTAATTAGGAGGTCATTGGTGAATTGAGCTCTCAAAGACAGTAGTTTCAGAAAATTAGTAGGAGAAAAAATAACAAAGAGTTAAGTTCAGACTGGAAGAAAAAGCAGTGGAGGCAACAGTACTGTTCTGAGAATTTTTCCAGGGAACAAAGTTAAAGAGAGAGAATGGAGATTGGGGAAATACTGGTCTCAAAAGTCGACATTTTAAGATATCAAATTTGAGAATGTTTAGTATTCATGACTAATGAGCCATTATAGGTCTTTGTTTTTTTAAAAAGCCTGAACTTTAAAAAAATATAAACGAGGCAATTTGTATAGAAACCAACTTCTCTTTTGGAATGGTTAGACAATTGGTATATCCTTGTTGGAGAGTGTGTACAAAGTATTTTGAATGTTGGTCTGATTTCCTCTTGGAACTTGTTTGTCAAAACCATTATCAAGCTCCTAGGACTGGTTGGGATGTCTGCCACACCATTATCCCTTCACCTTTAGGGGTGGAACAAGTACTCCTTAGGTCTCTGTGAGGGTACTGGGGCAGCCCCGTAGAAAAGATGAAAAAAATGGAAAGCTTTCATAGTTTTGGTAATGTCCCAATGGCCTGAGAGATGAGGTTATTAACAGGACACCCCAAGTCTCATAGAATAGGGACTCTATGTTACTCTCATCTCCACTGAAACTGCATTCCATATGTCAAGGATTCCTCCTCAGCAGGGCATGGAAACAAACTGGTAACTCAGGAGAGCTTCCTTTCCTCATATCAAGGATAGTGGCAATGAAGTGAGCAGCAGGCATCTTCTCTCATCTCTTCTGTGGTTTTCCACTGACTTGGACCTCTACAAAACCTTGCTCATTGCTGAAGTCCTAAAGCAATCACTCCTGCCTTTAAGCATTGCATAATGAAGGCTGATGTGGGACAACGCAGCCACTGATTACCAGAGAATGTGGGCTCCAGGGTCAGTTTGCCTCAGTCCTGGTCCTGCTCTGTTGCTTGCTGGGAAATTATAGTCAAATACCTAACTATAGAATTTTAAGTCTCCTCATCTATGACATGGAGGTAATGGTGATTTCCTTGTCCTAGGGTTCTTGTGGAAAATAAATGATACCTATTAGTTATGTCCCTAGTGCAGCCAATGGCACGGAGTAAAAAATAAATTAAAAGCTATTAAAATTGTCTGCCCTCTTATTTGCTTTTTTCTATCCTCTATCTATATTAAAATAAATTAATATATATTTTTTCTAACGTTCTCCAAAGTGTACTTCGTATCTGATCACCGACCAATTGTGCGTTCATTGCTCAGACCACGAGAAAGGCGAGTTCCAAAGTCTTTGGGCAAGTCTATAGAAAAATAAGCCTGGCCAAGATTAAGAATAACCATGAACAATAGAAAAATATATTTGTGTGTGTCTATGTTTATAGAGTACTACGTATCATATTTATCCTTTTGTTAGATACATTTCTAAAAATAAAAATTACAGAAGGTGAAAAAATGAGAGGAAGTCATCATTATTAAATACTAAAAGATGAGATGCGTTATTTTTTCGTTTGTTTTTTGTTTTTTTTGAGGTACGCGGGCCTCTCACTGTTGTGGCCTCTCCCGTTGCGGAGCACAGGCTCCGGATGAACAGCCTCAGTGGCCATGGCTCACGGGCCCAGCCGCTCCGCGGCATGTGGGATCCTCCCGGACCGGGGCACGAACCCGTGTCCCCTGCATCAGCAGGCAGACTCTCAACCACTGCGCCACCAGGGAAGCCCGAGATGCGTTTTGATTATGTTTGTTTCCAAAACAAGATTATATGAGTAGAGTATCATTTCCTATTACATTCTATAAACTATGTTTGTCTGGAATTGATTCTTAAGAAAAGGGCTGCATCATCAAATGTGACTGAAAAGAGAGTTGTGCTCTTTGCTCCCATGGAGACTTGGAAAGCACATTATATTAAATAACCTGAAAAAAATAACCTTTAAAAAAGGAATCTGATTAATTTTATCAAAAATTTACTCCCAAATATTGAAATCTCACAATACTAATGTTTTGTGCTACATACTCCATAAAATACTGAACTAGTTAGAAATAGGATTTCTTATTCCATCTCTGACCACTCTAAAAAAATTTCTGAATGTACAAAACCTATGCTCCTACTAAAAACTCACATGGATGAAGTAGGTACTTGACTGTAACAGCAAAGATAATGGAGAAAAAGACAAAAAGAACAAGATCAAACTGTGCTATGTGCAGGTCAGAGGTCAGGGCTATGAGGAAAAGGCAACTTGTTAGAAAAGTTTAGTTTCTTTTTTATAATATACAAATAAATCCTGTCATTCTGCCTCAGAGAGTGTTTCATTTTCTGTAAAATTTGTTTATACTCTGCAATCTTTCCACAATTTCTAAGAGAAATGAGTTAGGAGGAGCCAAAGTCATCTGCTAGTTCTTATAGCTCTGACTCCATAACCCTGGTGAAATTCACCATTGGAGATGTCTCCATGCTGAGCTATTACACTGCAATTTGACACTACTTTGTTGAAAAAGAAAAACAAATTACATGACTATGCTGTTTAGAAAGCAGCATTTCCAGACAAAATCTCCTTTGATGTCTTCTATTCCACAGTGATTGAAACATTTATGATATCCATTTTAAGCAAAAAGCTGTTGGTCATGGTTTGGCACCAATTACAACCTTGAACCCCATACATGTATTTCTTTCACCATTATGGTTTTTGAGATTGAAAATGCTTTTGAAACCTCAAGAAATTTAGTTGAATTTTTATCTTCCCCCTCGTATATTGTCCTGAAGGAGACTTTTATTCTCCAACAGAAGGTGAATCTAGATAGTTCTCTTATTTATTTATTTATTTATTTATTTATTTATTTATTTATTTATTTATTTTCGGTACGCGGGCCTCTCACTGCCGTGGCCTCTCCCGTTGCGGAGCACAGGCTCCGGACGCGCAGGCTCAGCGGCCGGCCGTGGCTCACAGGCCCAGCTGCTCTGCGGCATGTGGGATCCTCCCGGACTGGGGCACGAACCCGTGTCCCCTGCATCGGCAGGTGGACTCTCAACCACTGCGCCACCAGGGAAGCCCAGTTCTCTTTTTTAAAAGGAAGAGGAATTGGTTTATTTGTATATTATTCATTATTTTGTTGATTTATTTAGTGTTAGCAAACTGAGTTTCAAAGATAAAAGGTGTACGTTTTCTATCTCCTCAAATATTACAGATTAATAAGACGTTTTCTATCTCCTCAAATATTACAGATTAATAAGACAGACTTTTATCAAAATAATTCCAGTGAAGCATGTGAAGTATCATAGTAGAGGAATGTATCAAGTGCTAAATATTGTGGTAGCACAAAGGTTGAAATAAGCAGTTCTCCTTACTCTGGAAGGGATTGAAGAATGGATTGTAAGATGGAGTTGACAGAAGACAGTCTTCACAGAGGAGAGTACTGAGATGGAGCTTAACAGGTCAATAGGATGTCTGATGTTATAAGATGTGAAAAGTGGAAAATCACAGAATCATGTGTCACATATAGATAGGAGTTTCACAGTTATTAAGATATAAATGCTGGGTGATATGATATAAAAGTATTAAGTCTATAAATTGAAAATAACTTATAAATTAACTATATCTGTATGTCTGAGATGCCAGGTACATAGTTCCAGGATGACATATAGATTTTAATCTTGGGAATCTAGATACTTTGTTGAATTGTTAACTCAGTCTAGGCCACAAAATCATTAACTGCTCTGGAATACTGAAGAAATATGTAGTTTCATGAAAATATGATATGTTTTGATATTGCCATGTTTGAGATGCCTGTGTGTATGCAGATGGACTATCTACTGGAGGAGTTAGATATTTTGGCTTAAATCTCAAAAAAGAGGTATGGTCTATAGTTGAAAATTTAGGGGAGATAATCTAATTTTTAATGAACAATTTTATATCTATTATAAGGTAGATACTTTAATAGATTCTAGGAAAATATTTTGTGGACAAAGCAGACAGCTTATCTATCTCTTTGGATTTGACAATATACTGGGTGCAGAGAAAAATTTTTGCTTCCATGTGCACTGCACAATACACTCTTCAAGGCTATTCAATTCTAAGCTTTCCTTTCTTTGGAGCTATTTTACAACTCTGTAAGTTGTAGGTATGTGACAGCAGTGAAAAAATATTACTGCTGATATGCAAAATTCTTTCCAATTCAGTCTATTCAATTGACTTCCCTGCAGCACCATGTAAACATCCTTCATTGCTTCCATATGCACATTCATTTTGAAATTCCTGAACAATAAATGTGTCTGTTCTTTGGAGTCTCCATTAACCTGGTTAAAACATCATCTTAATAATTTATTAAATAAAATCCTAAACAAATCTATATTTTATATTCATATGACACCTTCTTTTGAAAATTATCTTTTAATACAGAGACTATAAACACTGAATATACCTTGACATACGATGCATCCTTTGAAATGAACCACAAGTCTGATTTGGTAGTATACCATATGGACACGAGCCTTTGTCCTCCTTATGAGACAGTACAAAGATGACAACGAAAAGGTTTGGTAGCAATGAATTATGGGAGGGTTCAAACAGAAGAAACAAACAGTTAAGGATCTAGAGGCAAATAAAGAACGTGTTGAATTTAAAGAATGGATTCCAAGTTGGATGGAAGAAAGAAAGGGAGAGAGTTTCAAATCTAAAAAGGCAGTCAAAACCAGACACTCAAGCTCTTCCAAGGATATATACTTGTTCTCAGAGGAAATAAAATGACATTCAAAATGGAATGTAATGATGAATTTTATTTTTTCTTTCCACTCTAGAGGCAGATAGGAAAAAAAATTAACGGTGACAAGGTGGATACATGGAAACTGATTAGGAGTAAGTAGAAAAGAAACACTACACAGATATTTATAAGAACAGTATGTTGAACATATAGTTTAATATATGTTTATTAAATGAATGAATGTAAAATGAGGAATCCAATATAATTCCTAGAACTCTGGATTATGCAATTGAGTGATGGGCAGTGTTATTTACTGAGCTAAGTTTTATGATATAAGAAAGCCTTAAATTTACTTAAATGGTGATAGTATAAAATAAAAAGTTAAGAGAAGATGAAGAAACTGCATCCCTTTTCCACTGTGAAAGGAGAGAGACAGCGTATGGTACAAATTTATTTAGGTCGGTGCATTTAAGATGTGAAGATGTCGCTATATAATTGTCTCTATTTCATCTGAGAAACAGGCAAAGTCATGTCTCGAGAGAAAGAGTGTGGCAGAGTCAGCACAATTTGAGACAAGTACAGAAAATTAAAACAGACATTGTGAAAACTATAATGGAGAATCAACAGAGAAAAACTGAGTAACATGTGGCATTGCTGAGATCTAGTTGTGGCTGGTGATCATTATGGATCCTATGCTGCAAGTAGTATTAATTACCCCCAGCATTGTCAAGCTGCCCAGGTGCACTCAGAATATCTGCTGATATTCAGGTATACATGACTTGGGAGTTTCACCAATGAGGTATCACACAAGGAAAATCAAGTAAGCGAGGTTAGGAAATTAGAAAGCAGTTGAAATGACTCACCATGGATCTAAACTTCAAAGAGAAGGAAGTAAAATTAGAAGTTCTGTTCAATAAGGAGGAAGTAGGGAGATCAATATTTTGATGGGGCTGATGAGGTCAAAGAAAAGGTGAAATGAGAGAGACTGAGCAGGCAGGCTGGTTACAGAAATGATTTATGAATTAGTGAAGTAAAGATACAGGAGCATCTGATGAAAAGAGGGAGCCTGATCATTTCAGTACCCACTCCCATTCTACAACTCACTAGCTGTATGACATCGGGCTGATTGCTTATTATTTCTGACCCTTTTCTTTTCAGTACAATGGCATAAATCAGAGTTTTTCAAATTTTAGTTTTATAAGAATCACCTGGATAGGTTGTTAAGCTACAGATTCCAGAGACTGATTTTTTTTGATCTGGGATAGGACCTCATAATATATATTTTCAATTAGTTTCCAAATAATGTCAGGCCACAATTTTAGTAGCACTGCTATGAACAGTGTGATCTCACAGATATCATAACCTAAAGAGATAATGTATATAAATGTTATTTGGTATAGAGCAGGTAATCAAGTCATCAATTACTTTTCTCTTCTCAATGAATATTTACTTGTTGCTATGATATGAAAAGGTGAAGTATAAAAATGTACAGAAATGTAATAAGAGGATTAGTAGAAGGAATGCCAATTACCCAAATAAGTTGTCTCTGAGTCATTTTCAAGTTCTTACTTTTGACATTCCCAATCTCTTAGACAAGTGATGAGAGCCCAGACTATGACAATAGTGCAAAAGGAGACTTCACAATTATTTCTGAGGAGTTTTGATATAAGCACTGATTTTGTGTATCATTGAGATAATATGGTTTTTGGAATTATTCATTTATTCCCTAACCATTTATCTTATCTTCCTTTGCCAAATACCTCTTCACTCTGGTAATTCCTATATAGCCATTGTCACCAAAAGTTACATAATTCTTGTTCTGCTATCGTGGCCCCCCTACAGACCCAATTCAAAATTCTTTATATTTCATAAATAAATTATTTCAACAAATATGAGTTAAGCTTTAAGGAAGCAACAAAAAGGAGCTGATTAGCCCTAGTTTTCATTGAGCTATGAGTAGTGCTTCTATGTTGTTTCCTTCCAAAAAGATATGGGTGATGGTAAAAAATACATTCAAACAATAAAACTGCTAATACAGAGTACTTATGAATAATACTATGGAAATAATGGAGAACAATACATACTATCGGACATATATATATAGTCACTGTAATTGAGTATTCAATTTAGCTCTCAGATTAGCTACAGACAAAACTATATTGGTTTCATATAATTTCCATTACATAATAAAAGGAAAAAAATCAATTCCTCAGGATAATTAGTATTATTTCTTAGAAATGACTTTTAAAAGGAATTTATCACTTGGGACCTTATTCAGTGGATACTGAACAAAACAACAGACAATGCAGTTAAAAGTACTTTTGCTGTTGAACAGAGGTCATATAAAATGAATGTGGAATTTAACCTGGGCTCTATGTTCCCAGAGATGAGTGATGCTTAAGAACTCCTGACCCCATCCAACACACACACTTTCGCGTTGAAGAAGGAGCTAATCTCAGAAGAACCGCCCTTCACAGTATGACTTACTGTCCATTCGTGCTCACAACTCCTATAAATTAAAATATGATTCCTTTATCTGCCTCTACAAAACCCCAAACCCTCTTCCTTTTCTTTGAGACTTTCCTCATTAATGATCATCTTCCTATACAATAATCTGCATAAAATCAACCCCTTAATCATGTGGGTCATATGGCCCATCACATATCTTGGTGCTGCATAGGAATTGGGAATAAAATATTAAAGCATTTTTCTGTTCAGGGTCTTAACCTTGTTCACTTGGCTAACTTCTCTTCCCTATTAAAAAAGTTTAGAAAATAGGTCAAACATCGAATTCCCATTACTTTAAAAAAGTTTAATTTTTACACATCTATTTCATGAGTCTTGAGGCCTTAAACATTCTGAAGGCCTCATGTTTTCATCTGTACATACTTACTATTGTAAGTCTGAGAAAATAGCAAATAATTTTTGGAAAGGTGAAGGAATAATGAGGTCAAATTGAAGAAAGAAAAAAGAATAAAAGAATAGCTTCAGGTTTTTGTTCTCTCCAGGTCTTCAGGCTTGAATTGCTAATTTTTACAGAATTTTCCATCTATGAGCTAAATATTTTATAGTAGCCATTTCCACAGAAATGAGTTCATCATGAGGCTTCTATTTGCATATCCTGGTATACTGCCTGTACTGCCTGTACTTTTCTGGTGATAATGAATTATGAAACAAAAAGTTCTGCTCCCAACGTTTATAAATTTGGGTGTTGGCACTTCCTGTCCTTAGGTTTACTTTTGAATTCTCTTTTTTACTTCGTTGTCCAACTTACATATTTTACACACTTCTTCCCTTCAGAAAATATCAAAGATTTTCTTCACTGTTTTCCTTTCAATCTGAAACTAAAATGAGGTATTATAGAAAACAGAAATAATACTCTGTTCACATGAGAAATGCTTTAGCCTTGCAGCCTTAGCTGGACTTCTCAGGAGCCTTAACCAAGACCTCTATAGGTCAGTCCCAAACAGTCCTCATGTTTTCTCCTCATTCAGCCTCCAATCCCAGTTCCAAATATTTGATACTCATTCTCAAAATTTTACATAGCAACTATATAAGCTAAAAGAATGTGACACCATTGCACAATAAGGAGCATTCCACTTGTTTACTGATACAGAAATTGATCTGTCACCAACACATAAAATTCTGGCTGGCATAGGAGTCAGAATTTTTTTTTTAACTTCCCATACAGTATTTAATATTAATCATTACTATACATTCTTATTCTCACAAGCTGTTGCATGACAGCAGGTTTATTTCTTATAAAATTTGGTGAATTGTATTTGCTGGGAGCAAAGGAGACATGGCCTCTGTTTCAACCTAACATTATTCTTGCTCTGCCATAGTAACTGTTATTGTAAGTGATCCTTAAACAGCTTTGAAAGAACAAAATAAATAAATCATGCATTATATTATCTTTTCAAATGTTATCTCCATTCATATTACAACTGGATCTCACGAATGGCATTTTCATACTGTTTAATTATATTAAAAAAACACAGAAAAAAGAGGTGTATAAAGGGAGATGGAAGTTTTAGCAAAATATTCCAAAACAAAACATTTATAACACTGCATGAAAATATCCTAATGAAAATTGCTACATATTTAATATAAACATTTCATAAAAATTCTGAAAGATATGTGAAAATATTTTACCACTCTAACTGCAGGCACTTTTACTAGCCACTTCACCATATACCAATGCTCATTTTAGGTCTAATATTTACTTGTCAAGTTGATAATCAAGTGGAAATTATTCTTGTGTAAAATACATCATCATCTTACAAATATTCAGTTAAATTTGAGTTAGTCATAGTCTTGATGTGCACAGTGATGCAGGAGGAAGCATCTGAAACATTAGATAGCTGTCATTTATAAGTATTCCTTTTACACTATAAATTTTTACTAAAGTCAAATTAAGTGTTTGTGCTGAGAACTTATTGTTCAAGTTGTTCACAGTCAATCTATCTCCTTAGGAAGTATTATTTAGGCTGCTAAAGATCTCAATGAAAAATAAAAGGATATGTAATTAGTATAATGACCAGGGAAAAACATTATTATGAATAAAAATCTGTCATTAGGGAACTCCATTTACTGATGGGCTTATTAGTAACCTTAATTTTAAAACTCAATAATAAAAAAAAGACCAAAAACAAGCTATTAAAAAAGAGCACAGTACCTGAAAATATAAACGTTCCCCCTTATATTATTTAGGCAGACTGAAATTTAAAACAATTACACCCATATATAACTTGGTTTGGATTTCACGTAGCTTATTTTTGACTACAGAAAAATAAGTAAAAATGAATGTCTTCAAGAAATTTTGGAAAGCAATCATGAGTTGTTTATTGAATCTACTAGGCTATCTTACAGTGATAAATGCATATTCTCTTTGGCCAGTTATTCACTTTTCCCACAGAAGTAAAAGGAATAGTTACTAAGGATCTCACAATATTGTTTTTGATACAAAAAGAGGAAATGCTCCTAGTACCCATCCCTACGGAGATGGTTAGATAAATTATACTCTACCTATGCTATAAAATACTTCGAAGCATTTCAAATGAATAAAGTAGATATATATGTACCAAAACGCAAATGGAAACATGATACATTTAAAAAAAGATATGAATACTATATTCAATATTCATAAGAAAAATCAAGTGTGTGTGTGTATGTGTGTGTAGAGTGGATACAAATCTCTCCTTCAAACTCCCGCATTCAAAAATATAACTTAAACTCTTTTCTTTAATCTTTACATTGTCAGTTGGCAAAAAATTAATCTCAGTCAATTTGAGAGTTCATCAGTCTATGTAGCCTACCCTCTCTCTTTTATGGGTCCCATATAATCCTGGGATCTTCCATAGTGCTAAGGCAGTGAAAAAAAGTGAACATCTAACTCTTATTCCTTGGCAGGTATCCATGATGGAACCTACTAGGATTTATTCATTATTTATTTGATCTTCCGTTGTCACTCCACATGGCTGGAATCTATGGTTCACTTGACTATGAGAGCAAAGCTCTTACAAATAAACAACTTTTGAGTAAGGAAGTTTGGGAATGCTTATGCAGCAAAGTTATCCGTGTGGGACATGGACAGGTAGTCACTCTCCTCCCAGGATTAAAAAACAAAACCAAAGTGGCAGGGGGCAGAGGTATATCAAATTAGTCTTTCCTCCCTCAATTTAACATCAGCCAAAATTAGTTTAAGCCAAGGTAGCTTCAGGGTAGAAATATAGACACATTCCAACTAAATTTGCTACTGAAAAACTCTCTGTAAACAATACACCCTTTTAACATAAGGTAGAATTTTTTTTATTTTATTTTTTTTCATTTAGAGCTCAAGAGAGAATGTGGCAAAGAAATTCTTTCAAAGCACCTGCCAAATTTAAGTGGAAGCTGGAAAGTCCAGCACAAAATATCTAATCATGAGCTAAGAAGCTGATCACCAATTTTGGCTGTCACAGATTTTAGGCCCGGGAAATAAAAATGAGAAAACATTCCAAACAGAATAAAAAATAGAAAAACTGAATAGTTCCATATCAACTAAAATACAAATATGTGATTAAAATATTTACAAGTTATCAAATCCCAGATGTTTTCTCTGCCAAATTTTATGTATATATAAAACCACAGTTTTTGTACATGTACACAAAGACACACACACATATATATTTCCTTCTCACTTGGTTTTATGAGGTCAGCAAATTCTCAATTCCAAAATCTTACTAGGATATCAAAAGAACAACAATCAGAGGCAACCTCTCTCATAATCACAGTCGAAAATCTTAACCAATATATTATCAAATTGAATCTATCTATACATAAAAAGAATAATATATGCATCATGACCAAATGCCGTGTATACCAAGAGAATGCAAGAGTAAAAATCATTTAATTCAACACAGAAACAGAAAAATGGGGAAAAAACCCAATTACTTCAATAAATACAAAAAACTAGTATGATTTAACACCCGTTAATGATAAAATCTGCCATTTGCGACAAGGGCATTACGCTAAGTGAAATAAGAGAAGACAAATTATGGATGATCTCTCTCATATGTGGAATCTTAAAAATAAATAAATAAATAAATAAATAAATAAATAAACCATACTCATGGATACAGAGAAAAGACTGGTGGGTACCAGAAGCAAAGGAGGTGGAAGAAATGGGTGAACTGTTTTTGTTTTTTCCTTTTTATTAGCTTAAATTAACTGAAAAAAAAAAGTGCTCAATGGTCCAAAGGGGATTAATAAGCTTTATGAGATATGGGGTCTCTCTATAGTCAAATATCTAAAAACAAAGCTGCTAGCAAAGTAGACTAAAACTAAGTTAGTTGTTGTTTTTGTTTTTGTTTTGTAAGACGTGTGTGTTTATTAGGGGCCAGAAATCTTGGAGCAACTTTAGAACTCTGTTTTTAACTTTAGAACTCTACTTAAAACAGTTTTAAGTATACTTTTAAACTATATATTTTATTTGATATTTACAAACACATGCTTCTGAAATCTCCTAAAAGGCTGGAAAACCCAGCTAAAAGCAGAGAATCCCACACAGCAACTGCTGGCCACAGGCTGAACAAAAGCTACCTAGTAGGACACACACACCCTAGTTAACAGAATCCCTTCTTGACATAATGATTGCATAAGCATTTATTCTTGCCACATCTCATTTATTTATTTCATGGCCACAATGGGGCATTTGAACTAGTAACTCCTATTAAAATTTGTAACGAGGTACCCAACAGCTCTTGCAATTTCCCTTACTGAGGGAAATTTAGAAATTTCTCTTGCTTCTGAAACTAACTCCTTATAAAGGCAAGAAATGGTTTGTCAATTAGCTATTAAAACCTGCTTCTCTTTCCTGGTTGGGCTGAAGATGTGTCATCTCTCCCAGGTTGATTTTCCATGATTCTCTTATGTGAGAGTAATTTGATAGCAACTAAGGTGTCGATTACTTCTTTTAAACCTCTTTTCCTTCACTGAAACCTGTCATTGAGGATACATGCTACACAGTATTTTAGAAAGTTGCCTTTCCATTTTCCGCCTGAAATCAGTTTTATATTAGTTTTCTATTCTGGCATAACAAATTACCAAAAACTCAGCAACTGCGAACAGCAGACATTTATTATCTTACAATTTCTGCAGATCAGCCGGCCAGGCAAGGCTTACCTGCGTCTTCTGCTTAGGGTCTCACAAAGCTGCAATCGAGGTAACCTCCCAACTGTGGCTCCATGGTTAGACGAGTCCACTCCCAGACTCATGGAGATGGCTGGCCCTAGCTTCTTTTTTTTCTTTTTTTTTAAATTATTTATTTTTGGCTGCGTTGGGTCTTCATTGCTGTGCATAGGCTTTCTCTAGCTGCGGTGAGCGGGGGCTACTCTTTGTTAAGGAGCACAGGCTTCTGATTGTGGTGGCTTCTCTGGTTGCGGAGCACGGGCTCTAGGCGTATGGGCTTCCATAGTTGTGGCTCACGGGCTCTAAAGCGCAGGCTCAGTAGTTGTGGTACACAGGCTTAGTTGCCCTGCGGCATGTGGGAACTTCCCGGACCAAAGCTCGAACTCGTGTCCCCTGAATTGGCAGGCGGATTCTTAACCACTGCGCCACCAGGGAAGCCCAGGCCCCACTTTCTTGCCGCCTACTGACTGGAGGCACCTTCCGCCGATAGTGAGCCCTTAGCTCCTGGAGGCCACCAGCCTTTCCCGAAGGCAGCCCACACTTCCTGGCCACATGGTCTTTCCCCACAGGGCCACCGCTTCTTTAAGGCCCCCAAGATTTTCTAGAGCAGTCTGCTAGCAAGATGGAGTCTGAGGTAACGTATTAGCACTGAGCAGCGTCCGTCGCTTTGCTACAGCCCACGGTTAATAAGCAAGCCAAGCAGCCACCAAGCGCTCCCTCCGGTGCTGCCGGCCTGGCGCCTCACAGAGAACGCTGCCTGCGCAGAGGCTGGGCGCTCGGAAAAAACGCCACACCCCGCGCGCCTGGAAGCTTCCTTCCCCGGAAGTGCTGCGTCCACTTCCTGGACCTGAACCTTGAGGGGCAGCAGGTCCGCGAGGGCCAGTGGGTGCCGCTCTTCCGTGGCGTCGCCTGCTGGTGGCCGTTCAGCCTCAGCCATCACAGCTTTGGTCACCACAGCCTCAGCCGGCCCCGGGGAAGGCTTTTAGTTCGGCTCCGAGGTGGAGCGGAGATGCTCCTGAGATGACGGACCGGGACTGCTGGGGCGTGTCCTCCACCGACAGACCGAGCCGCAGACAGGGACACGGTGTGAGCTGAGGACACCCGGCTCCTCTCAGGGCTCGGCGCCCGCCCGCTTCCCGCTCCCAACGCGCCGCAGGCTGAGACCCGCGCTCCTAGCCGGGACTTCCGGCGCCTGGGCCGAAGGTTCTCACGCGAAGGTAGGAAACCAAAATCCGTTTTCATTTCTTAAAGGGTTGAGAACTGCGTTCCAAAACGTGTTAGACAGTAAAAGGGTGAATAAATTTACAGGTGTAAATGCAGACCGTTTTCCAATTCAAGGCAAGTTAACTGCCCACAGGGTTCTGGCGGGAAAACCTCCGGCGGGAAAGGAAACCGGGTCCTAAGGCTCAGCTTTGAGGGCGGTCATGGGATTCCACAAGCGGGTGAACACCAGGAACCTGAGAAGTCCCTTCAGAGTCACAACATAGGGCATAGTGTTTCCCCAGCTTTATTGAGGTATACTTGTCAAATAAAATTGCATGTATTTAAGGTGTACAATGTGACGCTTTGGTACAGGTATACATTGTGAATAATCAAGCTAATTAACGTAACATATACCTAATCAAGCTAATTAACGTAACATGTCCATCACGTCACAGAGTTATATTTGTGTGTGTGTGTGTGTGTGTGTGTGTGTGTGTGTGTGAGGTAAGAACACTGAAGATCAACTTGCTTAGCAAATTTCAAGTGTACGATACAGGGTTATTAACTAGAGTCAATATGTTTCTTGATCTGTTCTCTTTTAGCCTTAAAATTAAGGCTACTGCATTGGTTACACTGACTTCCCACAGTATTGAAGAAACCAATTAATGAATGACATTTGGTGTAAACAATCCGATTTCTTGACCTCTCTCTTTTTAAAATTAAAACCAATGATTGCAATTTAGGGAATAAAAATATGACCTTCTAGATAAATTAAGAGACACACTGTTTTCCACATATAATATGCCAACATTAATTTGTGTAAATAGTAATAAATGGAGTAACTGGAAATAATGATTGACTTAGATGCCGTTATAAAAGAAACACTATTCCTCTTGTCTTTCACACAGATGAATAAATGTAAATATATAATTTGTAATCAGTAGAGTCAGGAGAGTTAAATAAGGAAAAGCTGAAGCTATATATAGTTTCACTGAAAAATAAAGAATTATGTAATGTACTAGTCTGGATTTATGCATAGAAATTCAAGAAGTTTGAAAGGAATTTGGGGCAGTAGATTTTTATCATCAAGTTTTTATAAATAACCAGAATCTATAATGATAAATAATATAGAGGAACCACAAGTGTAAATGCTTTCAAGAAGCACTATAAAAGTCTTTTAGATTCTGTTCAGAAAATCATTCAAAGTGTGTGTGAGTTTGGAGGTGGAGGGGATGTCAACCAATCTATCAAAGCTGCAAGGCTTTTTAAATGGTTCAATTTAATACGCCTTTGAACTTAGTGTCTAATTTATTCAGATCTGTTTTCTTTCTCCCTGTCTCTCTCTCTCTCTCTCTCTCTCTCCCTGTTGAAGTTAATAGACTCTCATGTAGTGGATAATAATGTAGCCTCTAGGTTCAAACTTAGCAAGTCTGAGTCTTCACTTTAAAATATATTGTATGATGGTTTGGTAATTAATGGGATAGTATGCCTGTTAAGTTGTATAACAATGCCTAGTACATAAAAAGTGCCCAATATATCTTGACTATTTTTATTGAGGAAAAAATGTACACATACACATATGAATGTATGTACATTATACATATAGGTATAGATATACACATACATATGCTATCATATGTAATATTCAACAATATATGTACACATACCCATTTTGTCACATAAAAATTAATGAAAAAGTATAGGCCAATATATTCTTAGTTGACTGTAGCATTTCACAGTAACTGAACACACAAAATGTTGAAATGAATTAAGTGTTTAAGCAGCAGTAGGACTTGAAAACTTCCAAAAGGCAAAGTGAAAGAGAAAAGCGTCATTGGTGGAAACCGCATTGTGGACTACTTAATGCACTTTGACTATTAGCTAAGGAATTCTTAAACTGTCAAAGATGAATAATTGTCAAATGCTTCCCTATCCAACCAAATTTATAACTTACTTTAGTATTATCTCTTAGCTTAGTATTCTTCCATTATTGATACTATGACATTTCATTATAAACTTTCCAAATAACAGCAGTTTTATTCCTTCTCATGCAGTTCTGCAGATTTTGTCTGTGTTCTGCCAATTATGTCAAAAGCATATGCAGCAACACATTACAATGTGAAAAATAACATTTTTTACTTAAATATACTATATTTGCAAATTTGAGTACCTTAAATTTATCATTTATATAAATATCTACTCCAGTAATATAATGTGCTGTTAATATGACCTGTCTCACCAAGATAAGCTAATTACTCCACAGTAAAATGCAATATGTCACCAAATGGTGGTAAGGATAGAGAGAAACGATTTCTCATACATTGGTGGTGAGAATGTAAAATGGCACAACCACTCCGGAAAATATTTTGGCAGTTTTTAAAAAAAAACAATGGAAACTAAAAATGCTCTTAACATATGACAACAATCTCACTACTAGCCTTTTATCCCAGAGAAAACTTACATTGATACAAAAACCTGCATGTGACACTTTATTTGTAATAGCCACAAACTGAAAACAACCAAAATGTCCTTCACTGGATTAATGTTTAAACAAACTGGGGTGCATCCATATCATGAAACACTATTTGACAATAATCAGGAACTAACTGTTTGTACCCAGAACAATTTAGAGTAATCTCAAAGGAATTTTGCTGAAAGAAAAAAAAGCCTTACTCAAAAAGAATATGTATTGTGTGATTGCATTTATGTGACATTCTTTTAAATGGCAAAATTATAAGGATAGGCTGGAAGGAGATGTGAATGAAAGGTATAAACTATGAAAAGGTAGCAAGAGGGATCTTGTCGTGATAGAACAGTTCTGTATCTTGAGTGTGGTATAAATTACATCAAACTACAAGTGTGTGCATGCACTCACACACACACACACTCCAACATACACACACACACACACACACACACAAGCGCAGGTAAAACTGGTGAAATCTGAATAAGGTCTGTGGATTGTACCAATGTCACTTTTCTGGTTTTGACTATGTCAAAGATGGACAAATCTGGATACTAGTTAAGATGGTGAGGACAGATTTTAATTAGTGTATACTATTGCAATAGGGAAAAGAGTACAGCATGAACTGAATTTTTGTTCTTTTCATAAATGACTGGGTATTTTAAAGAGAAAATGAAGGATTATGGAGGGAGATGAACAGGGGCTCAGTAGAGTCAGGAAAGTGAAAAATTACAAAACTCTGGAAATGGGGGTTAGTCCCTGTGAAACACATTTGGGTTTCCTAACTGATCCTTATCAAAGTTAGGCTCCTATCTTCCCACAGAGACTGGGAGACAGGGGCCCTACCTTCAGCTGTTGACTGGAAGAAACAGTAATTTCTTTTGGCAACCTTGAGTTTGCTCAGGCAGGCATTTTATGAGAGACTATGGTCAACCTAGCGATGAGGCCTTTCTCTGTTAGAATCTAGTGTTTGTTCAAGTCTTTATAGGCCAGGATTGAGGCCTAGTAGAGAAGAAGGCTCAGAAGAGCCTGGCTAGAGTTTGATCAATGAGAGAATGTTTGTCAACTGTATTTACATAAGATGTCACCAACTGGGAAAAACTGGGTTAATAGTACACTATCTCTTTACTATTTTTACAACTTCCTGTGAATCTATAATTATTTCAAATTAAAAAGTTAAGGGACTTCCCTAGTGGTGCAGTGGTTAAGAATCTTCCTGCCAACACAGGGGACATGGATTCAAGCCCTGGTCCGGGATGATCCCACATGCCGCGGAGCACCTAAGCCCGTGTGCCACAACTACTGAGCCTGCACTCTAGAGCCTGTGAGCCACAACTACTGGAGCCTGCACACGTAGAGCCCATGCTCTGCAACAAGAGAAGCCACCGCAGTGAGAAGCCTGCGCACCACAACAAAGAGTAGCCCCCGCTCGCCGCAACTAGAGAAAGCCCATGCGCAGCAACAAAGACCCAATGCAGCCAAAAATAAATAAATAAATAAAATAAAAATAAATTTTAAAAAAATTTAAAAAAATAAAAAGTTAAAAATATGCAATATGTTATATGTTTATAATTTAAGATTGATAACCTTAAGGTGTTTAGAATGTGCCATAATCATTAGCAATAAAAAGGATAGAGAATTTTATGATCTGCCATTATTCATTTAGGATTCATAAAAAGTCTTTTTTTAACCAGTATATTCGTAGCATTAGGTAGTGTGCCTTCCACCTTTTAGGTGCTTAGTTAATTTTGCATAGTAAATGAATATATGGATGGTAAACTTATTAGTATTTATTAGGATTGTCCATTTCTCTTTAGCATGACTTTATATTCACCAAGAATTTTATATTAGCTTTATTTGGTAAGAAGCAGAGCTTCTTTCTTATATCCTGAGAGAGTACACTCTTCACATCATAGTCTAGGAAAATAATGCTCCACACTGTATTTGCTATTTTTCATTTATTTTTCATTTAATTTTCATTTATTTTTCAATGTAAATCAATAAATTGGTATTAGGTTTCATTCAGTGGTCACCTTTTTTTTTTTAAATTTATTTATTTTTGGCTGTGTTGGATCTTTGTTGCAGTGCGTGGGCTTCTCATTACGGTGCTTTCTCTTGTTGCAGAGCCCAGGCTCTAAGACTGCGAGCTTCAGTAGTTGTGGCTCACCGGGTCTAGAGCACAGGCTCAGCAGTTGTGGCGCAAGGGCTTAGTTACCCCGCGGCATGTGGGATCTTCCCAAACCAGGGCTCGAACCCGTGTCTCCTGCATTGGCAGGCAGATCTTAACCACTGCACCACCAGGGAAGCCCAGTGGTCACCTTTGAGTTACAATACAGCAAGTCAGTGTTCTGGATTAGGTTCCTACATTAATGGAATCAGCATTCCATACAAGAAAACTCAAAGTCATATCCTAGGCTAATGATAATGACTTACAATCCTATGAAGACATACAAGAAGCTCCTTCTATTTTTTATTTCTTATCTTTAAAAAATAAATGTACATTGTTCTTATTAACAACTTCTTTAAGGTGAATTGCTTGTGGAAAACAGTATTCAACAGCAATCTGCATATTGCTGAAGTAGGGTTGGCAGTCAAGGTATGGTGACCAAGAGAAGGAGAGTAAGATGAAGGAAAAAGCTAAGTTATTTGAGAGTTCCTCTCACCAGGAATTTCACTAAAGTCAGACTTGACCTCAAACCACTCAAATAGGAGACTCAAATATTATAGAATTTCTAGTCTGCTGTGAAATATTCCTGAATAAAGCTTACAACTTTTACAGTCTTCTCTCTTGCATATTTTTATTGTCTGAGGTACAAGCACAGTGGTGTAGGGTGTCCCAGCCCCTCAAGGGGCAGAGCCACATGTACAGTGCAAGGTCTGTATGTTGGCTCAACTCCATATTAGCACACTGTCAAAATAAGGGATGATGTATAAATCTATATACTCTGCCGACAACAGCATATAAACTACCTGGAGTTCATCCAGCTCTACATAGAGGGCACCTTTATTCAGCAGGCCCAGAATATTCTTAAGATGTCATGTTGGTGAAGGATGCTATCAAGGGTAGAAATTTGTGGAATTTTCGACAGTAATATACAGCATATCTTTCCAATTGTTTACATTGTATGTATCCTTTGTATTACAAAAATAAGTATTTTGTGTTTGTTATATAGTTTATTCATACAATTGTATGTGTTTTAAATATAAATTCATAATGCATGGAGATATATTATGTGTCAGAAATATTAAAAAGCATTTGATGTAGGTGAAAACCAGGCTTCTGTAAATGGAGATAGATTATCACAAGAAGAATTGTAAGAGAATAAAGAATGAGTTGAGAGGGAGACAAAAGATTGATACAGTTAAACTCAGGTGATTTCTAGTTTTCCAGTACATGGAGTGTAGCTACAGTCTTGGGTTACTAGAAACTGTCATTTGAGAAACTTCTACTTTTTACTTCGAAGTATTTCATTAAAATATAAATTGAGGTAGCTCTGGAAAGATGAACACTCTATCAAGCATTGGATCTACTTGCAACTGAGAAATGACAGCAACCCAAATATTGCAAAAAGCCGGATGGAGAAGTTAATGATATAACTGTTCAGAGCTGACCTCTGTAACCATGATTGTGACGAGATTTTTCACACTGTAATAAAATCTGATGCCATTTCTGTATGGACCAGATATCTACTTCCCTAGGCAGTGATATCCAGGTGTGGGTAGGAGGATGCGGGAGGAAAGGTGCATGGAGTGCATAGAACTGTACTGAATAAGGAGCAAAAGTAAATTTAACGGTTATAGTCATAAAGATGGAAAAACCTTTATTAGTGAAGTTGCTACTGGTGGTAAGAAAATCAAAAGAGAGCTTCCTATCTAAAATGTCCTTCCTGTTTTCCTCATAATAACTTTTTATGATTCTGAATCTGAGACAAGTTAAAAATAGTAGAATTGCTGATTCCTTTAAACAATTTTCAAAAATGAAGGGTGATTCTGGGCTGTTCTGACCCTATCCATAAAGTCGAGAAGCATTTCTCTTTCTGATATTTTAAGAAGGGAACTTTAAAAACCAGGTCTTCAGATATTTTAAATATGAAAAAATGGAGGAGATATAGATCTAAAACTGCACACTTTATTACATACAGTGAAATGCCACACCCCATGCTATTCTCCATTTCCAAAAATATTATTACTAATAGGAACAGATAGAACAACAGGACCATTTGTAGCTCTTTGCCTTTAAAATTGGTAGAAAATAACACCTTTTTAAAAGGAAAGTTGTATAAAATATAATATTATTATCGTTTCCAAACCACAAATTTATAAGTAGTATACATTGTGATATTTGTAGGGGAGAAAAACTTTTCCTTTCTTCTCAGCAAGGTTCTTTGATTGGTCTAACAATTAAATTGACATAAAACATTAACAAGAGAAAAACAAATTTAATTTCATATGTACGGGACCCCCAAATATATGAGACTCAAAAGAAGTAACCAAAGCAGGTGGCTTGTATACCTTTTAGACAAAGAAACACTAAATTTGTGAATAATTGACAAGACAAAAGTTTGGGCTCGGGATAGTAAATTAGTGAAGAAGTAGCATGTTTATTTATATAGCCTTCTCAGCCCTAAATTCCCTGTCCCTGGTGATAAGGATGCCTTCTACCCTTCTGGTATAGGGAGGGTATCTTTCACAAGGGAGATTTATTTCCGCTTTCAGGGGGATAAAGGAAGGTCAGAGTGTCCTTCTTGTACCAGCTGTTTCTTAAATAACTTTAATTCAAAATAATCAATATGCCAGAGTGGCACACTGTCATGTTAAATTATTGAGTACTTTTTAGCATATCCAAATGTTAATTGATTAATCATTTCTGTAGTTAAAACTTCTTAGTTTAAAGCACTAATTTTGCTTCAAAAAAGTTATTGCTCCTGTTTTGTCGGAAATAAAATGGAAAAGAATAATCTCCCTTATAAATTGAAAATCTCTTTTCTTTGAATTCAAATGAGGCTTCATCCACAATCCAGAATTTGAATTGTCTGAAACATTTAGATGTGTTACTTGAAAAATATCCTTGACTTAAAAACAGCTACTGAACTGTTATAAACAAGCAATTTGTATATTTAGTTTAAATATTTAAAACCAACTTATGTATTAATCATAAAATGAGGACAGAAGTGCAATCTCATTACATGCTTGAAAAAATACTGATCATTTACCTTAAGAAAATTTACGTTTAAATTGTTTCTATCCATGCAATTCAAATAAATGGTCTTAAATTTCACAAAAGTATTTTTGTATATTCTAAAAATCTACCTTAAGCAAACAAGAAATCCTTCTTATTTTTATTCCACAGCTATTGAACTGTAAGGTACAAATAACAAACTCATTATCACACTTCAGTTTGTTTTGGAGAACTGTTATAATTTAGTGGAGTGAAGAGTTTCAGTAGAAGGATAATGTGTAACTACCAAATGTAGCATAGAATATTTAGGTTGTAAATAGTAAAATATAAATGATAGGTTACTGCTGTTCTATGCAACTTACTCTTAAGAAAAGTTTGATGTGTAATTTCAAACTCTATAAATTCCTGCAGTTTATTACTTATGGATTCAGCCCAGAAAACGTGCTGCATTCTGTTAAGTCATTACAGATTTCCTTCTAAGAACTTTTAAGTACATAATGCTGTTTTTGCAGATAGATGAACTAAATAAAGATTTATTGCTATGTTTACTTTGCCTGAGGCTAAAAACTCTGATTGGATGAAACAAAGTTCTTTTCCTGGTGCAAAATTTTATTGCTCTGATTGAAAGTGTTTCTTCTTTTCATTATAGTAGCATAAGGTAAGGCAGTTATTAAGCACCAGCTCTCTTACAGATACTCTAATAGGCAGTTTTATAAATGTCTTCTCAATTTATATTAATGAAAACAGTCATTTATTACAAAAGCACTGCATGTTAATTTCTATTTATTTTGCTGAATATAATATGGGCTAATAGGAAGCATAGTTTTTCACATATTTACAGCAGAACCCAGATTCTGTCCAATAAATCTGAGTATGTTTTGGGAACTGTTTATACAGTGTAGCATTGCAGGGAATAAATGCTCATACACAAATTAGTAAAAAGTATAACACTTTAAAAACATTTTCTACATATTAGAATGCATTAAAAACTTTTAAATGCAATAGGCAGTATATATAAAGTCCCCAAATCAAGGAGCATCACTGCTATAAACTTTGCCATAAACTTCAAACATCATTTTGCACACAAGTTATTTTTAATACCTGCCATTTCTTTACTTTGGTAGTTCTTCTTAGATAATAGATTCTAGCCTTAGGTACAGTTCTACTTTTAATTTAAGTGGAAATATAAAAGCATGAAATTCTCCTTTGTAGACAGTGTTTTGCTACTGGACATTATCATTAGAGGGATGAGTCATGACTGACCTTGCAGTCTTCATGATAAAAGACCTCATTCACAGTTATTCACCTCACACCAGAGAAGAATAACACCCCTTCAAAATTTGAAGATATACACAATATTTTTATATAAATCAAAAATACTTTTAAAAATGGAAACATTTAAAATTGGGGAAATGGTGTGGGGTTAGCAACCCTTAACATGTTTCTACTAAATTATCATAATATATCTGTGACAACTCGGAAAAGATGTATCTCATGAAATACATAAAAAATTTAGACTAATAATAACTGTTGCTAGAATCTGAGAGCTTTCTGAGCTATAATCAGAAAATGACTGGAGCAATTCTCAAAATTTCATCTATTAGCTCGCAAAATTTTGGCATTTGAAACATTTGTCATTTTCTATACAGAAAGGTAGATACAAAGAGATTTCACCACCACTAAGGGGCTCAGTTTCTACGCCAATCTGGAAATTAGACAGGGAGCTCTCTTCTAAAAACAGTCTGTTCAGTACCCTGGTACACTTCTCCCCAGTAGCTCTCCTTGGGCAGCTGGGGTTTTTGCTTGCGGACCAATTCTAGAATATAAAATAGTGTTTCTCATTCAGTGTTGTAATGACAGACACCATCCCACCCATCTTCTGGTCCTTTGTGATCTCAAGCCTAATTCTCCAGGGAGGAAAAAGACAACAAATTAACAACTGAAATTGAAAAATAAGTAAACACAGCCAAACAAATCTATGAAGAGTGTTTTTTGTTTGTTTGGGTTTTTTTTTACAATTTACACTGAAGATACTATATATCTCATCCAGCAGTGTCTTAAAAACAAATCTTTGGATGACATTTTACAACAGATTTAGAGTGCAATCAATCTAAAATTCACTATTTAATAATTAGTAGAACAAAACGACTTGATGATCTCAGAGATGTGGTGAAGAAAGCCTTACATGCTTCAGTCAACAATAGAAATGAAAAATGTTATGGAAAAAATTTGGCAATATAACTTGTGGTCTAGATGTGAAGGAAATTAAAAGGTTACCTGGCTTTATGCAGTTAATACAATATTTAAAAAGTGATTAAACTAATCTCCTTAGAACGAGTAAGTTTTAGAGAAAGCTGATTTTGTGTCCTCTATAAGTCCAATAATACTGTTATTCAGCAGGTAATATTTACATCACTACATTGTAATAAAAAGTGTTTATGACCTTTTGTTTTTTAGAATCAAAGACAGAGTATGAAAGAATTATAGCCATGTAATGAAATGTAAATGTTATAAATACTGACATTGTGAAAGAAATGATGTCATTCAGGAGCTGAGAGGAAGAGGGGCGGAGAGGTTGGAGAGATACAGCAGTGCTAGTTGTAGCATTTCATATAAAGAGAAGTAAAAATATACTATGTAAACTTGATGGTTCAATTTACATTGTAACACAGTATTCAGATTTATAAGAGTGATAAAAAGGAAAAACAAAATAAAAATAAATCTAACAAAGATTGGAAGTAATGGGCAAGTGGGAAGAGAAGATTATGCAGGTCAGCTACCTATCTCATCTCTTGTAGTAGAGTGTAAAAAGATAGGCTTGATGTTGATAGATAGGAAATTGTAAACATATTACTTACAATTAAAATGGTGATTACCAGAAGAATAAATAACAGAAATTATCAAATATCATGATTTCCAAGAAATAGGATTAGGGATTAGGAGAAGTTTTTCAACACTGTTCTTTAATTTTTAAATGCTTATATCAATTTTGGAATTTACAAAAGAAATGAAGAAAAAAATAAGTTCTGAGTTAAATCACAGGCCCATAAGAAGCTGAGATCAGTAAGTACTAAATTAATGTTTTAGTTGAATTTATCCACTCCATAGCAATAAAATAGAGTGTATAAATAGTGAATAGTCATTTAAAAAAGCATTTAGCTCATGTTATTTATTTCTCCCTATAATCATTAGCTATTGAAAGCTGCTAGATAGGGCATGCTTCTCTAGGCCAGGATTACATTTGTAAAAATCTACAACCATGAAGGACAGCAGAATACAGAAGTGCACATAGGACAGTGAAACTGCAACACCCAGATGGCTGCAGTCAGCAGGAGTGTTAAATTCTGGGACAAAACAGTTATACATAGATAGAATAAATGTTTTCTGCACTTTGTGAAATACTCTCCAGGTATGACTTAGCCTAGATGTTGTTTGCTTTCCCCTAAAACTAGGTCAATCTTTATAACTCCCCTCTTGGCATTGGAGTACGAAGATGAAATTTTTCCTTTGAGGTCAAAGGCAGTTGTGACAGGCACACACACAGTTTTATCAAAACTGAGAGAAAGAAATATCCCCCTTTAAGTTTCCAGATAAGATGATATTGTGCATCAGATAATAGGGGAAAAAAGGGGGGATATAGTCAGAGCTCTAGAAAATCAGATGATGAAGAACCTATAGCCAGCACCTGAATTTCTTATAAGTATAGGCAAATACATTGAGAAAACTTGGTAAAACATTTGCTGTAAAAGGAAAATGATTACTGATGAAGACTGATTTGAGACAAATAAACATGTCAAAATTTAGAACCAAGAAACAAAAGAGAACAATAAATATCAGATGCAAATAGAATTGTGAAGTTACCCTTGCTCACATCCCTCAAGAAGAGAAACGTTGATTCCCAGATGAGGCTGAAAGAGTTAAAAATCATCTTGTACTTAGATCTGTATATTAATTTTAAGCATGGATGGATGGATGTGAATATATGTGTGTGTTTGAATCTTCTAATATGTGTTTTAATTCTGATACTAAATTATATATTGTTCATTGCTTAGTATTAATGTAGTCAATCTCCAGTGATGCTTGTGTGTACATGATTCTATAACTGAGTACAAAGTTAGTTATTAGAGATATGGAAAGTTGGAAAATATTTTAAACTGATATTTTAAGTCAGATTTTGTATAAAACACCTTTGCAGCATTCTTAAAGAATGTTGACTATGACAGGCAGAATAATGCCCACCTAAAGATCTCTACATTCTAATCCCTAGAACCTGAGAATGTGTTAATATAAATGAAAAAAAAAAAAAAAAGACCTTACAAATGGAATCAAGGTTAAAGAGCTTAAAACATGCAAAATATTCTGGATTATCTAGGCGGACCCAATGTAATCATGTGGGCCTTTACAAGTGTTAGAGGAAGGCAGAAGAGTGGGTCAAAGAGATGCGGCAGAAGAGGTAGAAGAGATTGAAAGGGGAATAGAGGAAAGGGCCATGAACCAAGAAATATAGGCAGCTTCTAGAAGCAGAGAGCAAAACTCAGCTGAGAGGGAAATGGGGACCTCCATCCTACAGCCTCAGTGAACTGAATTCTGTCAACAACTCAAATAAGTAAGGAAATAGATTCTCTCCTAGAGCCTCTAGGAAGTAATTCTATCTTCCCAACATATGTATTTTAGCCTAGAGAAACCTGTTAGGCTTCTGACATAGAGAACTACAAGATAGTAAACGTGTGTTGTTTTAAGATGCTAAATGTGTGATAATTTGTTGTGGCATCAATAGAAAACTAACTGCTTCCAAACCATTACTCTGTTATAATTATATGCCTGATTATATGCTTACTATGAATTTACTATGTGAACAGTGCTAGTAAAGGACATCACATAAGTCTAATCTCCACAAAATTCTGTTTTAGACATTATTATTTCTATCTAACAGATGAGAAAACTGAAGTCTAAAAAGGAAAAGTAACTTTTTAAGAGCTACACAGCTAGTACACTCTGTGACTTGTATTCAAAAACAAGACTTGAAATCAGATTGTGTTTTAAACCTCTGTGATCTACATTAATACTTTTATGTACACGTACTTCCACACATACCGACAACTTCCTATTGCATTTACAGAAATTCATCATAAGAATCTGTAAGTAACATAATGGTCTATGGAATATTGATCAAGTATTTTATTAGAGTGCTTCTCCATTTGAATAAAAACTTATCTTGCAATGTGTATTTAAATAAGTGTAAATTACTTTTCTTAATCCCTTTGAATACATTTACCTTAAAAAGTTTGTAAGCATTTTTACTGTATTTAAGCGTAAACATTTACTTACATAAATTTTGAAACTACCTCAGGTTGCTAAAAGTAATTTTAGCAATGTAAATAAAATATGTGCATTTAAATATATGCAGCATAATCCCCTAAATTAAATGAAGTTTAACAATGTGACAAGCTAAAAGTAAAACTAATTCTGGGTCACAAAAATCATAGAAATAACAGAGACAAACAACTTTCATATAACATATCTGAGGCTTAGTTTACATATTAGACAAAAAGTTGTGTTAACATTTCATTATCTAATTTTTCCTGAGGTTTATCTTAGCATTACCATTGCACTGCTTCCATCATTACCCGCTTCCCCTCAAAGAGGACTGAATAGTTCAACTCATGTGAGGGGCAGAGTCTCAGTGTGGACTGAAATCTTGAGAGCCAGAGCTGAAGCAAACATTGGCTCCTTGAGATAGGGTGAGACACCAGGTGCAGGGATGAACTGAGCCCTCTGTGGGAATAGAGGTAACATTGAAAGTGAGAGTAGAAGTTAGGGACATATAGAGAAGAATTATTTTTTTCAGAAAGAGGCAAGACAAAATAAATGCTAGTTACTTGTATCAGAAAGAGTGTAAATGAGAGTTTGCAATTTAGGTAGAATGGTCAGAGAACAAAATAGAATGATTTTAAAAAAAAGTCATGCCAGTATCAAGGTGGTGAGTTTTTATATGAAAAGAAAAATATGCACCCCTGTATCATTGCAGCATTATTTACAACAGCCAACATAAGGAAGCAACCAAAGTGCTCATCAATAGACGAATGGATAAATAAGATGTGATATATATATGAATATCACTTAGCCTTAAAAAATGAAATCTTGCCATTTGCAACAACATAGATGGACCTAGAGGGTATTAAGCTAAGTGAAGTCAGAGAAAAACAAATACTGTATAATTTCACTTATACGTAGAATCTAAAAAACAAAACAAACGAATAAACATAACTAAACAAACAGTCATAGATACAGAAAACAATCAGATGGTTGCCACAGGGAGGGGGCAGGGGAGAAGAGAGAAACAGGTGAAGGAGATTAAGACTTCCAAACTTTGTTACCAAAAAAAAAGTCACAGGCATGAAATGTACAGTGTAGGGAATATAGTTAATAATGATGTAATATATTTGGTGACAAATGACAATTAGCTTATCATGGTGATCATTTTGAACTGTGTAGAATATTAAAGCACTATGGTGTGTGCCAGGAGCTAGCATATTGTTGTAGGTCAATTATACTTAAAAAAAAGGGCTTCCCTGGTGGCGCAGTGGTTGAGGGTCCGCCTGCCGATGCAGGGGCCGCAGGTTCGTGCCCCGGTCCGGGAGGATCCCACATGCCGCGGAGCGGCTGGGCCCGTGAGCCATGGTCGCTGAGCCTGCGCGTCCGGAGCCTGTGCTCCACAACGGTAGAGGCCACAACAGTGAGAGGCCCATGTACTGCAAAAAAAAAAAAAAAGCAAAAACTCATAGAAAAAGAGATCAGGTTTTTGACTACCATAGGCCGGGGGTGGGGGAGGATTAGATGAAGGTAGTCAAAAGGTACAGACTTCCAGTTATAAGGTAAGTAAGTACTAGGGATGTAATATAAAACTTGATAAAGATAATTAATATTGCTGTATGTCACAGATGAAAGTTGTTAAGTGAGTAAATCCTAAGAGTTTTCATCACAAGGAAAAACAATTCTTTTTTTCTATTTCTTTAGTGTTATATCTATATGAGATGATGGATGTTCACTAAGCCTATTGTGGTAATTGTTTCATGATGTATATAAGTCAGATCATTATGTTGTCACCTTAAACTTATACAGTGCTGTGTGTAAATTATATCTCAATAAAACTGAAAGAAAAAATATCCTAATGCAGAAATGAAAAATGTGACTGGAAATGGGTGAATGAATTGGGTGGGGAGAGTGATAAGAGATGACATTGGAGATTATGTAGACAGGGATTAGACCATATACTGACTTGTGGAACATGATACATAGTTTGGACTTTGTATTATTCTGAGTTCAACTGATAGTAATTGAAAATGTTTACTTAAAAAATTTAATTTATTTACATGATCTGATTATATTTTAATATACATGGGAGTGGTTTCAGAAGATAATACTGGCTACAGTATGAAGAGTAGATTGTAAGGAGTCCGGAGTAGAAGCAGTAGACCTTCCTGCTACTGCAAGTGCCATGAGGGATGCTGCTGCTGTTTGGATTAGGAGTTGAAGACAGGGCCTGTTAACATATGACATAGTGGATGTGAGAAAAAGAGAGGTATTGAGAGTGACTTTTTTTGGTCTGGACCAATAAACTGGATAGGGCCATTTGTTTAGTTGAAAATGACTGGGGTAAAGAACAGGCATTTAATAGATATCAATAATATTGACTTTACAATAAAATCCCCACTTAAGGAAGCAGTAATGCTCTTGGAAGGGAGGGTGTGAAAAATTGCTTCTGTCTCCATCTGGGTAGGAAGAGTTCTAAGAAGGCCCCCAATATTCCCATTCTAATAATTCCCTCCCCTTCAGTGTGGGTGAGAGCAGTGAGTATAACGGGATATCACTTACATAATTAGGTCACTAAGCCATTGACTTTGAGGGTAGCCCTGACCTACCCAGGTGAGATCTTTAAACGAAGATGACGATGAGGTATCATTGAAAAGATCTCCTGTAGGCCTGAAAGAAAGCAAATAATCATGTATGTTGTAAACTACCTATGGAGGAGGCCCCAAGGCTAAGATCGGAAGGAAGCCTCTAGAATCCTCTAGGAGCCAAAAGGTGGCAAGATAGGGATCTCAGTGCTAATGCCACAAGGAACTGAATTTTGCCATTCATCTGAATGAAATTTGATGAGGACCCAAAGTTCCAGATGAGAAAAGTACCCCAGCTGGCACTTTGATTTCTGTTTCATGAGGTCCTAAAAAGACAACCCAATTATGTTATTCTTGGAACTTCTGATCTACAGATACTGGGACAATAATTTTGTGTTCATTTAAGCTGATAAATTTGTGGTAATTTGTTTTAACATTAAAATAAAACTAATACAAATGTTGGTATTTTGGAAGTGGGGTGCTGCTAATACAAACACTTAAAATTTGGGAGCAGCTTTGGAATCAGACAATAGGTGGGGAGTAGAATAATTTTGATGAGCATAAGAGAGAAAGCCTATATTGCTTGAACAGACTACTAGTAGAAATTGGTGCTCTAAGGATGCTGCCTGAGAAGGCTCAAATTGAAGTCAAAAACATGTTATTGGAATTTGAAGAAGGGGTATCCTTATCATGTAGTGGCAGAGAACTTAGCAAAACTGCACTCATGTTGAAAGAAGAATTTTGAAGTGATGAACTAAGGTAGGTAAAGAGATTCTACTAGGGATATAATGTAAAACATGATGACTATAGTTAAGGCAGCTGTAAGGGATATTTGGAAGTTGTTAAGAGAGTAAATCCTAAGAGTTCTCATGGTAAGGATTTTTTTTTCTTTTTTTTGTATCTATATGAGATGATTGATGTTAATTAAACTTACTGTTGTAATCAGTTCACAGTATATGTAAGTCTAATCAGTATGCTGTATACCTTAAACTTAGTGCTGTATATCAATTATATCTCAGTAAAACTGAAAAAAATAAATTTCCATCAAGATCAGAAAATAAATACATTATTAAAAAATAAATTATAATTTTTGGTTTTAAAAAAAGAAATTTCTAACCAAAGTGTCAGTGGTGCTATTTGGTTTCTTCTTGCTACTTAGAATAAAATGCATGAGGGGAGATATAAATTGAGGCAAGAGCTGTTAAAAAGGAGCCAGGGATGTATGATTTTGAAACTTCTAATTTCTTTGAATGGCAGAAGATTCTAAAATTCAGAAATGGCTACTAGAAATTCACCATAGAGAAAAAGCTGATGTGTCACTATATAACCTTTTGCTAACATCTCAGAAAGACCAAAACTCAAAGTATTCAATAACATAAAGGGACTTTTCAAGCGATTAAGGATGTGCTTTACAAATCCTCTCAAACTAGAGGTTCTCTAGGAAGCTTAAGTGTGTTGTACCTCAACCATCCACTAAAAAGCAAAGATAGTGAAGAGATTATCTCAGAAAGTCTCATAAGTATGCCTCTGACTAATGGAGCAAAACCTGGTGAAATTCATACAAGATCCAGAAAGCTTTTGAGAAAAATTGTTCTAGCAGAAATACCAGCTTAGACTGAAAGGACAGAATAAAGATGAAATTAAAGTAAGCTTTTGGCTGAATAATACTCCATTGTATCTATATATACCACATTGTCTTTATTTTTTGATGGACACTTGTGTTGTTCCCATATCTTGCCTATGGTGAATAATGCTGTAATATATTCAGATATCTTTTCAATATCTTGTTTGCATTCCCTTTGCATATATACCCAGAAGTTTGACCATATGGTAGTTTTATTTTTAATTTTTGCATACTGTTTTCCAGTGTCTGCACCAATTTGCATTTCTACCAGCAGTGCATAAGGGTTCCCGTTTTCTCCACATCCTTTCCAACACTTGTGATTTCTTGCCTTCTTCATGATAGCCATTCTGACAGGTGTGAGGTAATGTCTTATTGTGGTTTTGATTTTCATTTCCTTGGTGATTAATGCTGTTGAGCATCTTTCCATGCATCTGTTGGCCACGTAGATGTCTTCTGTGGAAAAATGACTATTCAGTTCCTCTGCCCATTTATTTTAAATTGGATTGTTTGTTTTTTGTTATTGAGTTATATTGTTTAAGAGTACAGACTTGCAACTAGTAGATAAGTTCTGGAGATTGAATGCACAGTATAGTGATTGTATTCAACAAAACCATATTATAAACTTCAAAGGTGTTAAGATATTAGATCTTAATTTTTCTCACCACAAAACACCAATAGTGTGATGTGATAGAGGTGTTAGCTAACACTATGGTGGTAATCATATTGCAGTATGTAAGGTATCAAATCAATAAGTTGTACACCTTAAACTAACGTACTGTTATATGTCAGTTATATCTCAGTTTTAAAAAATAAGCTGTTGGACTCCCAAATTTCTAAGGAGAAGAACACAAGTAGAACTAAGCCTCAAACACGTGCTGCCTTCCATGAAAAAGGAAGGAAAAGTGGAGTCAAGAGCTCAGAGACCTACAGCAAAGGCTATGGATAATTACTCCCATGCCTTTGAACCTAATGATGACACTGTTGGGTTTTCCTGGCTGGATTTCACAACTGACTCGTACCAATAGTCCTTCTTACTTTCCTTTTCCCACCTTTTGGAACCAGAATGTGTGTAACTGTTAATCTATGTCTGTCCTGCTATTGTACATTAGGATAGTTGAGAACATATAATCTGTCTCTTTAGTTTCACATGCCCACAGATGGAGAGCGCTTGTGCCTAGCAGCTGTACCTAATGAATTACATGGAGCTGCCTCATCCACAGCTGATTTAGATGATTTAGATGATGACAGCTTAGACTTTCAGCTTACGTTATAATAGGATGAGACTCTTTGGGGGTGTTGGGAGTGGGGGTGAATGAATATGAATGGGGGTGAATGAATTTGCTTGTGGGAGTGACATGAATCATTGGAGGCCAGGAGTTGGACTCTAGTAGGCAGAATTCGAAGATGGCCCCCAGGGTTCCCACCCCCTGATGTATGTGTTCTGTATATCCTCCTCTTCAATGTGGGTGGCACCACAGAAAATGATGGACTATTACTCTCATGATTAATCAGTAGAATATGGAAAAGGGTTTTTTAGATTTAATCAAGATCCCTACTCAGTTGACTTTAAGTTAATCAAATGAAAGACTCTTCTAAATATGCCTAAGTTACTCCTGTGAGCTCTTGAAAAGAAGGTAAAGCATTGTTGAGTTATTCTCCTGCTAGCCTAGAAACAATCAAACAACCATATTGTAAACTGCCTATGGGAGAGGCCACATATCTAGGACCTAATTGTGGCCTCTAGAAGTGGAGAGTGGCCCACAGCTGACAGCCAGCAAGAAAACAGGAATTTCATTCCTACACCTGCAAGGAACTGGATTCTTGAAGACAAACAAGCACAAACAGAGATTAGGGGAAGACCCTGAGCTCCAGTGGAGCATTGAGGCTTAGCTGGCACTTTGCTGTCAGTGCTAAGATCCTGTGCAGATAACCTAGCTTGACAGTACCTGAAATTCTGAGCTACAAAGACTATGAGATAATGAATTTGTGTTGTTTTAAGGACCAAGTTTGTGGTCATTTGTTTCACAACCATTAGAAACTAGTACACCATCAATGGATGTTTTCAGTGGGAATTGCAATTTTCCTACATTTCCACATCATGGGCCATTGACCCAAACTGAGCTATCACTCAACCTCATCCCAAGGCAGAGTGATTGCTGAAGGTCATATACCTCAGTCAGGCAGGCTACCTGCCATCTTTTACTTGGGTTTCTTACATTGAAATAGTTGTCTCTTTTATATCTGGAAAAGAGACATATGACCTTGGAGCTTCCTGTGGCCATGTTTCCTGCTGGATGAACAAAGCTTATCACAGAGATAGAGTAAATGGAGCCAGGAGTCAGAGAGAAGCATAAATAAATGACATAGAAAATAAGAAGAATAATGGTGTCTGTGTCGGTGTTCTAACCCTTGTTGACCTGTGAGTTTCCCTAGATCATAAGTTCCCAAGACTTTCCCTTTAACTTAAAAGCTACTCTAACATTCAACCAATAAGTTTATTGTTTTATCATTGTTTTTGATCAAATTGGGTCTCTTTTACTTGAAACTGAAAGTGTCCTGGCTAATATAATTTAAACTATTATAATTTTGGCTGTTGATGACCACACCTGGCTATCCAAATGTTTACTTCTCTTTCAGATTCCTTTGTTTTATTAATTTTGGCAGATGTTCACCACCTTGTTTAATGAGAATTAAATTTCTCAATCTCTCTCTCTCTCTTTTATCCCTGTGTTTTTCTTTCTCCCTTGAAAACTTTCCTATAACATTAAACTGCTTTTTACCTGAGGTTTTTTTTTTTTTCCTGCTTATAAGGAATATGTCACTTTCCTCTGTTTTCAGACTAATGACATCTTTTTATCCATTAAACTAAATGACTTCTATTGCCTCTGGGGCCTTCAGCCTCATTAATTCCCCCAGCCTCATTCATTCCCCCTCATCAGTTCTCAAGCTTTCTCATTCCACTAGCATTTCCTTTCTGTCCCCATACATCCTCAGATCTTCCCTATGCCTTACATCAATTATTTTAAGTCAAGCCTGTCTCTCTTCTCCTTGTCAAGTCACTTCTATCAAACTATATTCAGTCTCTACTTATTTCCTCAATACATACTCCCCCTCTATCAGAGTTCCATCAAAGAACTGAAGTTACCCAGTTATTGTAACTGAGAGAACTTGATGTAGAAATTTTTACCTAGGTATAAAGCTAAAAAGGTAGACAGAAAACTCCAATGTAGTGTGGAGGTAGCAGCTGTAGAAAGTAACTATCACCCCTAGGGCTAGGGGAACCAAGGAAAGATGTTGGAGTTATTAAAACTTAAAAACTTGAAGAGTTTGTCTGCAGAGATGAAAGTTAAGACCTCTGAGGTTGGAGTAGCTGTTCCGCTGGTGTTGCGGGACCTGAGCTTGGAGGAGGGCCCTGTGGGAGGGGGCTGTGCTTAGTTGTTTGTTGCATACCAGCTACAAAGCTGGTATGGCACATTTTGGGAAAACTGGTAACTGGATTCAGCTGCTGCTACAAAACGAAATACTTGCTGCAGGGGTGAACAGGCTATATTGGGGTGATGCTCATGTGAACTGGAAGCCGAGAAGAATCCCCCAATTAGAATCCAGGCAGGACAAATCCTTTCTTTCTCTTCCATCCACAGAACCTCCTTCGAGCACTCATTGTTCGCAAACCCTAATTAGAGGTATCCAAGATCCCAGCTCCAGCACCACAAAGCCAATATTGAAGGCTGACTTTGGTGCTGACAGTAGCTTATTTATTACATGTTGGCTTTAGTGATTATACTTCCACAACAATATCTTTCTAACTACAATTGCTGCATTTTTAGAGATTGCTTATAAGCTCAAAATGCCTACATCCAATGACATTTTATCTGAATTTTCTCTTGTCTGATTACTGATCTTTTTTTTTTTTTTTGCGGTACGCGGGCCTCTCACTGTTGCGGCCTCTCCTGTTGCGGAGCACAGGCTCTGGACGCACAGGCCCAGCGGCCATGGCTCACGGGCCCAGCCGCTCCGCAGCATGTGGGATCTTCCCGCACCAGGGCACGAACCTGTGTCCCCTGCATCAGCAGGCAGACTCTCAACCACTGCGCCACCAGGGAAACCCCCTGATTACTGATCTTCTTGAAAGAGTTCATAATTGTCCTCTCTGATATTTGACTTACAGTTTACATACTGTAAATCTAGGTATCAGTTTTCTAGGTTCTTAAGTGATTTACCATTACATTTTACTACTTTAACATATAATACGTATTTATTCTTTCAACAAATATTACCTTTAACAAATATTAATTCGAAGCTCATCATTGACCAGCCACTGTGCTACTTGCCAGGAAGAAAATGATCAAGATTACTATAGTTCCGCCCCTGAGGATTTTACCTGAAGAAACAATTAGATCAGTAATATTCAACTGCAGTTTGCAATAAGGACTAAAAAGCTAAAGCACAGTGTTAGTGAGAGATGACAGGCACATATATACACATATATACATCTCTCTAGTGTGCATGTATACATGTGTATATGTATATATATACACACATATATATACTTTCTGTGTGTATATGCATATGCATGTATAAACACACATATATACATATCTCTGTGTATGTATGTGTGTATACACACACACGTATGCGTATATATGTATGTTCATTAATATATATTCCAGGACAGTGTGTTTGTGTATAGCTGTTGTAATAAAATTACCTGAATATTTAAGGATCAGACAGGGCTTCCTTGTAGGAATTTTATTTTTAACTTGAAGAAGAGTTAACTTTGTAAAATAATGTATGGAGTTGAGAAGAGTTTCCAAGAAGTGGGTAAAACAATGAGGTGGTGGGTGGTTAATGGCATAAACATCCTAAGTATTTAGTTTATTATTTTATTTTTCTGTTAGTTGCCTGCATCTACTGTAATTCTTCAGGAGCTTAATTCTAGATTTTTGTTTTTCAATTTTGCGTTAGGCTTTGATGCTGTTCACTCCTTTCTTTCTTTGAGGATCCTTAATTTTCTGTTATAACAATACAAGAGACCAGAAAAATACCTGTGCCCAGTCAGCTAATTAAAGCTACAAAATTCATTTTGATAACCGATATGTTTATCCCTGATCATGTGTCTATTCTAGCATTTTCAGGTATCTATTTTCTCCTAATTTTAAAAAAGCTTTTTTTTTTTGCGGTGAGCGGGCCCCTCACTGTTGTGGCCTCTCCCGTTGCGGAGCACAGGCTCCAAACGCCCAGGCTCAGCGGCCATGGCTCACGGGCCCAGCAGCTCCGCGGCATGTGGGATCTTCCCGGACCGGGGCACGAACCCGTGTCCCCTGCATCGGCAGGCAGACTGTCAACCACTGCGCCACCAGGGAAGCCCATAAGTGATTTTTCATGTAAGAGAAAAAAACAAAAAAAACCCCACATTTTTCAGTGTGTAGTAAATAATTTAACCTTGCCCAAAGAGAAGTCTGACCTTTGCCCTTGGTTCCTGATACGTAAACTCTATGGCCTTGGAATGTCCTGCCTAATAAAAGTGTCTTTGTTTGCCAGGATCCTTGGGCCATGCCAGCTAATCTAACAATGTGATTTATGGTGGGAGGATTTGAGGGACAAAGTATCAACTCAGTAACTCCAGAGGGGCTGGGGGCCAGGGTCAGTCTTGTGGGCTGTCCACCATGTCTACCTGAGAGAACCCAATAAAGACTCAGGACACCAAGGCTTGAGAGGACTTCCCTGGTTGGCAGTGCTCTGTGCATATGGCCATGCATCATTGCTAAGAGGAGTTAATGTTGTCCACAACTCTATGGAAAGAGCAAAACTGAATGTTGCACTTTTGGAATCCTCCTCCACATGTATCTCTTCCCTTGACTGATTTTGATCTGTGTATTTTCACTGTAGTAAATTATAACCATGAACATAATAGCTTTCAGTGAGTTCTGTGAGCCCCTCTAAAAAATTACCAAAACTGAGGGTGATATTAGGAACCCCCAAACTTGCTATTAATGACAGAAGTGAGGGCCATCTTGGAGAGTGTTCACTAATTTGTGCTCAGTTTATGGAAAAATATTTCATATACTTTTAAATACAAGAAAAAATAACATTTAACTTACAGGGGCACTATTTTAGAGTGGCAGTATTTTAGTATTTCTATTATGATAAAGGAATTAAAGAGGACCATATCATTTATGTCTCTATTGATGTCATTTCAAATATTACTTTCAGAAATTATTGAAATATAACTTTAAAAGAAACATCATTGCTATTTTAGATACTCCAGAAATTTTTTAAACATTTCATTATTCTAATATTACTAACAAAAGGTAGGAAATCAAAGACCATATCAATGAGAACACTAGACAGTGCACAGAATATCAAGGTGTGTGAATTTCAGACCTAACTCTTCTGCATATGAATTCACAATTCCTTCAGCATATCACTTAAACATTTTTCCCTCTTCTATTATAATTTTTTTTGAAGGCTCAGTGGTATGCGAGCCTTTCCCATAAAGGCATGGGAAAACTTTTTTTTCAGGGACATTTTCACTGTAACACTTTTCACTTCTATGAATTTATCTTTTTCAACCAAGTCAAATTATGCAGAAAAACATTAAGTAGAAATGACTGATTCTTATAAAGTCTAGAAAGTACAAGTTGCCTATAGAATACATGAAATGACTCAAAAGCATCTGAGAATGGATTGTTTTTCATGTAGAAATACCCACTATTATTAAGAATGTCTTTTCTAAGCCAGATAATCATTTGCATTACCTTCAAGCACTTCCACAAAATTTCGCTCAAGTTATATATTCTGTTTTTAGGTAATAAACCACCACTATGCTCTTCCCCTAGTGTTTTGGCCTTTGCTAGTAAGAAATATTTTTATCATTTTTTTAATAATAGAACAGATCTCAATTCCTTTCCAATAGGTTATAGACTACTCCTCATCAAGGCTTTAGAAGTCAAAGGACCCATTTTCATCATTTTCAGAATGGAGAGAAGTTGGGTAATCCAATTTACAATAACTACTGAACATTCACGCTATGAACAGGGATTGTTCTCGAGCAAAATTCTCCGTTCAGTTCACTAACAATGCCACATCCTGACAGTAACTACAGTGTTCTGTAGTTGGACCCAATAGTGCCCTTGTCAAATCTCTGAAACAGTGTGAGAAAGACCAATTCAAACTACTGATTCCCTAATTAATTTAATACATGCGTTGTATTGACCAAGCACTTTCACTTAAGTAACAATGAGTAAATCTCTCCCACATGCCCTGGTCCACAGTGGTGTCCTGATTCTGCATTCTGATTCTAGTAACCTGTCCAGTTCCCCAGTCCTTTCCCAGAACTTGTTTCCTATCTTGCTTTCTCCAATTCATTCTCTAGAAATTGAAGTTCATTCCCAAATACTAACTCGTAGTTATCTGTAGGAAGACAAAATGAATGACAAATAACAGTTTTTCTGCACTTATAATAATATATCTTATGTTTTACTTGCCGGATTGGACACCACTGTCTTGCATCAGATTCCTTGATGTTGAATATTTTCATATTGGGTCCTCTGTTATATTGTACTCTGCTTCCCAAATATAACCTGCCCTTACTACCTGAAATCTAGATGGTTTCCCTAACATTTTTCCTGCTCTTTTAGACAGGATGTTGCGACTATTGATTTAGGAGACCATTAACACACTCCCACCCGCCACATATAGATTTAACTGCCACATGAAACTGATAAATCCTGAATTGTGGCTACACTTCATTAAAGGTGCAAGTAGTTCTATAAATCACAATAAAATAAAATTTAATGTAACACTTTCAGTATTCAATAGAGTCTATGAATATATCATATCATAATAATTCTTTAGGAATTTTCTTTACTTTGATTTCACTCTCAGCAGTGCTGATCAGTGTGAAATCTCAGTTCTCCTAGAAATAACTGAAAATTCAATTTAAGATACAGAATTTAGCTAGATCAAACCCAACAGAGGTTATAATACTTACACTGAACATGGGGAAAAATCAGTCCGAAAAGATGTAATGCTCGTATATACAGATACAGATCTCTGGGATCATCAAAGGAAAGTTGGATGATGAATTAGTTTGATTAAAGTAACATGAAAAAGTTTGAGTAGGAAGATACCAATGAAATTGATAGATAATCCACTATCATGCTCACTGGCAAACATGTTTCAAGAGCACTGATGCTGAGTAAAGTGAAAACAAATAAAATGCCCTCAGTCAGATGCAGACTCTCCCTCATTTGCAATAAAAGTGCCCCTGAATATATGTTTGAAAACCAAACATTAAAAGTGTAAAAGTTAGACTACAGAGTAAATGGGGTCCTCTTTCCAGGACGCCAATAAACAGTTCTAAAAATTACTGTAATATTTGCCTCTCCTTCTTAAGCATATTCAGCAGATGAGAGATAAAATTTATGAGAACTCATATCATGGAAGCAAAGACATTTCTCCATCTTTAAATCCTCATTGGCCATAATCCTTTAAATATCTGGAGTGAAATCGGGTAAATTTCTCCTTCTACTGGACAACATATTTGGCTTGTTGCCTTCCTGTTCCTATATGGCCAGAAACTCAAGGAGAGGCTCCCTGAATTCTCTACCCACAATCCCTGAAAGAATGGTAAGAGAAGATAAAGACCTATAAGAACCAACCAACTCTGGATACCTATTATAGGAGATTCATGTGGTGCAGAGCTCTGAAGCACACTGAAAAGAAAAGGGCAAGTAAGATTTAAGGCCAGTTTGTGGTAAGGCTGGTGAGAAGTCTGCACATCAAAAATCCTCTTCCTTAAACTCCATTGTATAAACACTCTTTATATCTCAGTAGAAGCCATTTCTCCTACTTTAACTAGACAAGAGAACCATCACAAAATAGGTCCAAATTACCTTTTGACAACTGAGACATGAAAGACCAAACTGAACATAAAAATAATAGATAATATTAATGAAAAATTACATAAAACTGAAGTTATACAGACTGCATCAAAGTTAAATATAAAATATATTAGAGTTAAATTTCAGGAAATGAGATGCAGAGGATGTACAATATGCATTTTAGAAAAAAAAATCTGATCATGACTTATTTGGTCAGAAAATAAATAACAGCCTGAAGAAATGGAAGAGGGTTTTATGAACATAATAGTCAGCAGAGCCGTAGATCTGCAGTAAAGCCATCTTGTCACATACATATTAAATTGTTGAACAAAGTGAGTAGGATTTTCAATATTCTGTGAGAATGCAGTTTTCCTTAAGGGATAGGGTAAAATTAAATTGAATTTAATGCCTTTTCTTGAAACTTAATGCCTAAATGAATGTTATCATCCATGGGGATCATGATTGGAATGGGATGACCCCAACTTTGGAACTGCTACTACATGTTGTAATAATTAAAAAAATAAAGGACAAACCCTGTGGGTTTGATTCTATATTTATATTAACCATATTGCGACGTCAAACCTAACTAAAAGATAAAATTGAAGATGCAGCTAAGGGTCATGAAATAAATTAAAACAAAATAAAATATTAAAAACAAAAGCAAAGAAAAGGGAGAAAAAGGAAGAACTCTGAACAGGGTAAATGATTACCAAAATATCTCTGCTTCAATGTTGTGACATTTAACTCTATGAAAGGGCTTGTACACATACAGGGCTAGCCTCTCTTTCAAAATGTTTACTAACCTACTACAGGTGAGTCACTGTAAACTAAGAGAGAAACAAAGACTATTAATTTGAGGTTACCTAGACAGAAAAGCCAGAAGTGTAAAAAACAATGGGTGAACTAATGGAGAAAACAGAAAATCAGAGATGAGATTGAGTTATATGTTATGATAATAAATGTTCCCATTTATAAGATATCAACAATTACATTTTGTCTCAGTAACCTCTGATTTATTAAACATATATATCTGTGCACATCTAACTGTTAATATGTTTAGCTACCTATCTGTAATATTTATACTAACTATTTATACTAACTTTTTGTGCTTTGCTTTAAAATGATTAAAATGAGTCTACCCCAGCACACAGATCTTGGTTTCTAATACCATTTTCAAATAATAGAAAAAAGTGGCTGATTTTAGACCAGGGACAGGGAACATACAAGATGATCCTGGAGTATCTTGCAGTGCCAAGAAATAAGGAAGTGCTCAGAGAAAACGAAATGATGGGGGCATGTAAAAGTGACACATGTGGCAACCTGAAGCAGCTCCCAATGACCAATGTTGGAACAGTTTTGAGAAACAAAATAAATAGCATAGTATTGAATTATAATCCAGTGTATACAATTAGTATTTGTGAGTCTATACTGATATAAATAAATTATTAACTAAATAAATGAGGCAGCATGGGAAAATTTCTAGTGCAGAAAAATTATACTCTATGAAGGTGGGATATAACTCTTAAGCCCTTAAGTGTGGTCTGGGCATAGTGACTTCATTCTAAGGGGTGCTGTTTGTAAAGAGTGGGGAGTAACTTTATAGTAGAGAAACCTGACAAAGACGCCCTTAGCAAGGTGGTCAAGGTTAACAACAGTTGTAATGCATGTCAGTAGCATATACCCTTTATATGATGCCAGGAGGATGGCACTTCTCCTCTGTGGTCTTCTTCCCCAAACCCCATAATCATAGTCTCAGTATGAGAAAAGCATCAGATCAATCCCAATTGAGGGTATTCTAGAAGATACCTGATCAGTATTCCTGAAAACTGCCAAAGTCATCAAAAAACAAGGAAGATTTGAGAAACTGTCACAACAAACAGAAATCAACCTAAAGAGTTATGATTACTAAAAGTAACGTGGTGAAATCTAGATGTGGTTCTGGGTCACATACAGACATCAACGGAAAAAAATGAGGAAATATGAATACAGTATTGACTTTAGGTAGTAACAGTGTACCAACATCATTTCATTAATTTGACAAATATACTGTAGCGATGTTAACAATAGGAGAAATGAGGTGTGGCATGTACGAGAATTCTTTGTAAAATTCTTGCAACATTTTTGTAAAGCTAAAACTATTCTAAAAATGAAGTTTATTAAGCACTTAACTAATAAATAAAATAAAATAGAAGACAAAATGTTTAAAACCAATGAAACAAACTAATTTTATATTCCACTGAAGTGCAAGAGTCATATTCTGTCAAATGTCTACAGTGCTTACTATGATATAATGCACTTAATGTCAGTTAGAGAGACACTGTGAAGAAAGTAATATCAAGGAATTAGAATGAGAACTACACTAGGTAAGTCTCTTTATTTACAAGCAACTGAGCATCAACTCAGGATGCCTTAAGCAAAATGTTTAATTAATTGAATAGCATAGCCAAACCACAGCAAGAACGGGGCTGGAGATAGCCTTAGGAATTACTGCAATCAATGATTCTAGTACCATCTGCACTCAATCTCTCACCTCTGTCGTTTTCAAGTTACCGATCTTATTATTTTAGTTAATCATTCTCTATGACAGCGTTTTCATTCACAACTGCAGAGCCCCAGAAGAAGAACAAAGAGGACTCCTTCCTTCCAGTCATAGTTGAACAATCTTAGGCAAGATCACTGGTTGGCAAGTCTTGGGTCACATGTGTAGCAGAACCACTCGCTGTGTCCAGAGTGGTGAGCATGTATCTATATATCAGCCTGTTACTGCAGCCCAGAGAGTAGGGTCATGAAAGAAAAAGTAGCTGCTAATCAAACATGGCTCTGTGGAGGGAGAAGGAAGTGGGGGGACAGTTTCTCAAAGGAAGGAGGGGGTGGCACTGGCAAGTGGCTGTAGCTGAGGCCAAACTTTTAAACCAGATATGAAATCTGTATAATTTATTATATTTATCATTTTCCCCAAATGCCAGAAAATTCAGAGTGAAATTGGAAAGTTATACTTTAAAAATATTTGTATGGTTTCCATTTAAAATATTTTACTGGTTTGTAATTGTTTATTAGCCAGAGTCTCCTTGGTCAGTATCTATATATCTCCTTGGTCTTTCAGATCTGTCTCTCACATTTTCTTTTTTTAAACCTGATTCTGTATGTGTTGATTTTCTTCTCTTTTTGACGACCCATATCAACTGCTTTTCAGGATTAGGGAATCCATCAGTTGGGATTCTCCAAGAAGCAGATGCCAAGACAGGATTAGAAATGCAAGCAACTTACTAGGGGAACTGGCTGTGAAGGAGAGAACAGAGGAAGCAGGCCTTGGCAGAGAGAGCCTGCAGACTATAATACAGGGCTGGCCTGTGACAGGACAGGGTAGGGGAAGAGGATCTTGCAGTTACAGCATCTCAGCACAGTTTCTGCCATGACGGTGAAGAGTTCGCAGCCAGGGCTACCTGTTAGAGCACTTCCTGTTAGCGCTACAGGAGTGGGCCAGCACTCCCACAGGGACCCTGCCCAGGCATTGGCTGGGAGTAATCTCAGGTAGTGGGACCTGAGCAGAAATATGGTGCTTGATCCCAAGGGTGACAGCTGGTACTGTCAGTTAGCCACATCCTATCCCTAATGGGGTTTGAGTGGTACATTTTTATGGCTTCCACCAGGAGGGGAAAAAATTATAAACAAGTAAAGTATAGACTCCCCCAAATTCAATAGTACTATAATTAAAAGTCATCAAGCAAAGGACAAAAATAAATACCAATTCATGGGCTTGGGGGACAGGCTGGGAGTCTCCCAGAGAGATAAGCACTGGTAGTGGAAACTGTGTTCACAGGGGTAGAGCTGGGGTCTCAGTGGGGCTGGGCTCCAGCCTTGCCAACAGGTGACAGATGATGCAGGTTCGCGCGCTGGCTGTTTAACGGGGTTCCAGGCATCTGAAGGCCTCAGGACTTTCCTCCCTGCACTGTTTGGAAGAGAACTTTTCTCCTCTTCCTAGCAGCTAGACAGACAAGCAGAAAGACTGCCTGGGTTGTTCACCAAGCACCCTCTTTTCTCTTCCCAGGTGTGAACTCTTCAAATGTGTAAACCATGGGATTAAGACAAATAAAAGAAAGTATATTACTCTCACAATAACAAATGTCAATCCAGACTTTCCTAGAAAGCAGGGTTTGGAGAGTTTCTGAGTGTCCTTTGAGAACAGAACATAGATGTTTTAATATAAGTGCAGTAAAGTTCATGTCTGTGCTCTTTGAGAGAACACATCACCCATTTCAACATCCTGTTATCAGAATGCTGGTTATGTGATTTTTCAAGGTGACTTTCTTAATAACCTGATTGGCAAGGTTCTCCAGAAAAATAGAACCAATAGGCTATATATAGAAATATGTAACAGGAAATTTAATTTAGGAATTGGCTTCTGTGGTTATGGACCCTAAGAAATCCTAGGATATGCTGTCTGAAAGCTGAGAACTAGGAAACAGGAAGGTACAATATAACTCAGTCCTAGTCTAAAAGCCTGAAAAGCAGAGAGGGTCACTGGTGTAAGTCCTGGAGCCTGAGGGCCAAAGAAAGAATCAGGAACTCCACTATGGGAGGGTATGCCAACTCAAAAAAGAGAGAAATTTCACCCTTCCTTTGCCTTTTTGTTCCATTTTGTGCCCAGTGGATTGGATGACAAGGGGAATCCACATTGGTGAGGGGAATCTCTTTATTCAGTCTACTGATTCAAATGCTAATCTCTTCCAGAAACACCCTCACAGACATACCCAGAAATAACGTTTTACCAGCTACCCGGGCATCCCTTAGACCATTAAATTGACATATAAAATGAATCAGCACTGATTATGATATACTTGTGAGTTTCAGGAGTGTAAGAGGCAGTAATGAATGATTAGATGAATCATCTTCTGAAGGACAGAGTACAGATTGTTGGACCCTGGGCTCTACGCAACAAAGAATGACAACCAGGCAGTGCTCACTTTGCAGGGATGTTGTTACCATTATAATAAAAAAATCACTTCTGATCTTTCATTCCAGTTCTGAAAATCATATTTTTATGGCCCTGTGGTTTTCAAAGGGAAGGACAAATGAAGGAGAATAGTGGTTAGGGGTATGGGTGGTTTATTTCTTTCTGTACCTGCAGACACCATGACAACATCACAGCCATTTCAGAATGAGCAAAAAATATACAGTACAGACAGCAGATGGTATTACATGTGTAAAATTAACTTTGCCCAAATAAATATTTTCTCTACAATCCCCAACTGTGTAGAAAAGTAGAAACCTATGAGTCTCCCCATGATGACATTTAAAAAGAAGATGCTATGGGTGGTGCCTTGAGATATAGCAATGAGTTTATGTTTGAGTGTTTAAAGAACTTTTCCTTTTTTCTCTCTCCTTTATTTATGCCACAACATCTGCTGTGATTTCTTTCATCCTTACTATTAAAATTCCATGCTGGTAGTTATAGTATAATCAGGATCAATGATGGACAATTTTCTCCCTTCTCTGCCTTCCTTGCTATTATTTCTTAAGGTGGAACAGAAGCAGAGATATATTTAGAAAATAAAATGTTAAGAATTGGGAGGGACTTAAGGTTTATATATATAAACACCCTGTGCAATATTCTCAGAGGCCTTTGTCGATTACCCAAAGTGACAGCTATTGGGAGCCAGGGTTGGATATAGTATCCTCGTATTTTCTGCCCAGTGGCTCCATTCCTCTACCCAATATAGATGTCTTCACTCTTTCTGTTATGTCCCCATTAATCTTTTCAGTAACTCTCTCTTCCTCTGAATACTCACACTTATGCAGAGGTATGACTGACTTCCCCAAGTAGGCCTGACTACGTAGACAGTTATCAGGGAAAACTTTCTCCACTAAGCATGAGCGAGTTTCTGACAAATTACCTTAGGTCCCTGCTCACATCTGCATGGAATAATCTCAGTGACTTGGCACTCATAATTTCCATGGAAATGGTTGTCTTGAGTGTCTAAATCCAAAAAACATGATAGGAAATGAAGATGTATGTTTGGGTCTGAGAGAGAAATGTTTAGGAATGTATGTATATGGTGGGTGTAGAATGAATTAGATGGTGAGGCTTTTCTAGGATACTTCTCCAATCAGACAGAAGTGTTGGTTTGACCCAAGCCTAAAGTCATCCACAATTAGGAAGTAAAAATGTTCTGAAACAGGAATGAGGTTCCTTAAAGTTGGAAAAATCAATTTAGTACAATGTCCAATTTGTGTTTTCTTCTCTAGGCAAACATTTTTAAAATGTGTCAAGAGAACCAGTTTAGTACAGTTTAGAAGCTGAAGAAAATGAACATTAATTCTAGAAAATAACATAGAATTGTAATCCAGTACAAGACATGTCTTATATTCCAAAAAACATGGAATAATCCTTTACATTTAAATAATAATTTACAGAATATCAACGTGAAAATTAGATATATTTCTTAGAGCTGATTATTTGTGTGGAAGAAAATCAGGCTACAGTCAAGCCTCTTTTGCACACAGAAAGCACTCTGTAGATTTGTTAAATTGAATTACATTGAACCAATTAATATTGTGAGTTAAAGTAAGAGTACCTTGGGAGGAATAACTAAAATACTTTGGAAGTAGTTTCACTAACCAACACAATGATTTAGTCCTGTAGTGATCACTGTTTGCCCCTTTTACTGTAAGAAATGAAGAACAAGGCAATTATAAGAATATCATGGCAACCGTTATGGAGTCCACATGAATTTAAGCCTCCCTTAGAATGAAAAAGAGGAATATAGTTCAGCAGAGCTGCTATGTTCTCAGAAAGCAAAAACACGTGCACATGCATATGCATACACAGGTACAGTGAGAATAGTGAATTTGGCATATGGTCCAGTTGTCTATTCTTTGGCTCCTAAAACTTTCACAGGAATTTAATGGGGTTGCTGAGGATCATGAACTTGTAGTCATTTAAAAACCTTTCCCTTCTATCACGAATCTCAGTGCTTTTGAAATAATCATATTTTGAGTGTATACATTTTAAATTCTGTTCTGTAGGGGAAAATTGCCAAAATATATTTACCAGGAAATTAAATGGAGATACAGGTATTTATTTTTTTAATCCATTTCCTACTCTCCAAGCCCCAGATTTTTCTTTTGTTTCACTCATGCAAATAAAAGAGAAAACTACAGTTAAAATCAATTAAAGTGTCTAAATTATACAAGTTCATTGCAGTATATATGGTAGATTTTGAAATTTTAATTGAGGATAGTATGACTTAAATCATGTGAGGAAGAAAGATGTCGATTCATATTTTCTGTTATGCTTATATGTAAACAGTAATGCCATTATATGTCAATATATTTGCTTTTTAAAATTAAATGACAGATAAGTCATCCAGGAAAACAGCAGAAAGAGCAGAGTTTTTCCCTTTGACACTTCAAATGGCATTTGCAAGTGTGACTGATCATAATGTGATAAAATGACTTCCTTCTGTCAGTCTCTATGTGAGAAGTACAATTGGAAATAGTGTGAAAAATTTCTCCTGTGTTATTTATGTTTCAATTCAAAATCAGAAAACAATGGAACAGCATTTTCTATGCATGAAAATGTGTTGAAAGAAAAAGGTAAGTGCAGTCCTGAGAATAGGCATTATTAGCTGCCTAACATTCAGCAGAACACATGGTTTAGAGTATTACAGTGAGACGCCTTGGGTTCCCACCACAGCCTCACCACTTCTAGCTGTGCCACCTCCCGTGAATTACTTACCTTTTTAAGACTCAGTTTTATGATGATAAAAATTAGATAATAAGTGCTTCTTAAAAATTTATTATAAACGTAAATTATGTAATAAGCTTAGCATGGACTTGCATATTTTATTGAATTAATGTTATTTTTAACTTGCTTTCATGAAATTAAAAGACAGAGAACTTTCTGTGTTTTTCTCTAGCAATGTTCATTGCTCACTGTGGCTATTATTTATATGAGCTTTTCTTTAATGCTTATATGAATAATGTTTAAGAATATCTATATCTAAAAGTTCTTACAAAAGATGATTCTTAGCTGTTAATTCACATACTCCTGCTTTAAGAAAGAGTCAGGCACCTTTGGAAAATCTAATGCAGTTTTACACAGAACAGTTAAATGTGAGCAGCAAAATCCTTCCTTCTCATTAACAATATGTTTTATATGTGAAACTATCTCCTAACTTGCAGATCCAGTATCATATTTTTAACATGTAACAATTTAATATTTAAGAAATACTGAGTTAAAAAAAAGTGGGGTGAAGCATTGAAAAACTCCCTACTTACTATGAGTTAACTTCTTAATTTACGAACGTGCTAAAGCATACAAAGAGGTGATTTATAAGAAACGGGGAAAAAAAGCTAATATGGTGAGTACTTCAGATATCATTAAAGTTATATACATGTATTTAAGATTCTTTAATATGATGTAAAAATAAGCTACTTGAGATCAACTTAAAAATATACTGATGGTTTTTGTTTGTTTTAAACGCAATTATCTCCACACAGAAACCTAAACAAGTCATAATATACCTGAATGGCATTATACACCAATCAGGACTTTGTGGATCTGTCGTGATTCCTACTACATTCAGATAGAATTTCCTTGCATTAGGACCAACACGTTCCACAAAACCACCATTATGTGTTTAGTCTTACTGGGTCCTTGCTGCACGAAGGCAGATTTCATATGGATTTAAACATTGATAGCACAGATGTTCTGTGGCTTATACATCACACTCCTGGACTACACGGTGCTGTTTGTTTTGTCTAGCTGTTCAGGCATTTATAATCATTTTTATAATTTTCACAAAGGTCATAAGGAACTTCCAGCATTTGCAAATATACAGTTATGGGGGCTCAGCAATATTAAAATGCCTTTGACTACATATTAACAGAATGTTCAGTTGACTGACTAGGTTATATAAAGATTTTTGAAAGTATAAAGCATAACATGAATGAAAGTTTGGTTGTATTTATGTTTAGTCAATTAGAAAGCACACAGTAAAAAGACAAGTAAATTAGATTTCCCTAAATTCAAAGATCAAAAATAAATGTAAGAAAAATGCTATATTTTATGCAGAAATATTTATTAATGAAATAGCTTTTAGGCTACCCCAGATATCAAAACCATGCTTAGATTGTTAAAAGAAATCAATTTCTTCAAGTCTTAAAATATTTAAAAGCAAATTGTTATTAAAGTAACCTCGTGCACTGTGGAAGTATATACTGAGGAGATGAACACTTGTGTAAGTGTATAAGTAATGTCAATAATCAGTAATTAGCATCCTCCCTGAAATTTCCTTTAAGGTCTAGAATAATATATTTTCCAAATAATCTATCATATTTCCATGTTATTATTTTTCTTCCACAAATTCTACTTTTATCAAAGATAAAAAAAACATGCTTTTCAGGCTGATATTATAATTTTATATTTGTCTTCATTTCCCACTCATTGTATAAAGTTATATGAGAAGAATGATATGTCATTCAAAAATACACATATACTCATATACTAAGTTGGTGATCTTGACAAAACTGAATTGTTACAGCCAGCAGGCAGCAACATATAATAGCTCAAAATGTTCTTTCACTAGCTGAGGTATGAAAATCCGAATCTGGCATACAAAAGGAGATAAGGGGCCAATGTGCAATGCATGAATGTTGGAAGGATGGGAATGAAGTATATTTTACTAGACAAGCTCATCCCATCTCTTAAAGGAGTGGAAAAAACGTAGTCACACTTATACAGAAAAAAAAATGTTAATCTGAATTAGTACATGTGAGAACAGAATATGTCATGAAAGAAATAATTCCAAATGGTTTAAAACCCATTTTCCTCCCTGTTTTCTTGTCTTTTGCATTTGCTATGGATGTTTACCATTTAGAAACTCATATGAATTAATATTTAACTCTGATGTATACTACATATGTCAATTCCCTTGCTACATTCTTTCTTTATATACAATGTAAGTTGACTATAGTTTGCATGTAGGTGTTTGACTCTAGTTAAAAATGAAATTATTCCCTATTATTATCTTTCTATATTTTTCTGATTTTTCACAGTTCCTTATAATATATGGAAATCACTTTTATTTGAAAGATACCTCAGTGCTTTGAGGTATAATGTTTTTGTAGAATAGGAGACAAACCCAAATACAAATTTAAAGCCATTTTTGTGTCCTTAAAACATTTTGAACAATTAGGCAATAAGCTAGGAAATTATAATACATGTTTGAGGAACAAAGACCAGTCAGATTACAAGGAATATAGAATTTATATGAAGAAGTAATAACCTACAATGTTAAAAGGAAAAGCTGAGGAGTGTATAATGGCAAACCTTAAATAGAAAACAAAGGAGCTTGGTTTTGTCACCCTTAAGTAAAATAATTGACAAATTATAAAAATGCAAAATTGAGTTTATTCAGGAATGGCAGAGGAATTGTAACCCAGCACAAGCAAGCTATGGCAAACCACAGGCAAGTCCGAAGAAACAAAGAGAAGATCAGCTTTTATAAGGTATTAGGAGGAAATTGGAGAGGGTTGTTTTAAATTTTATTGGAGCAGAACAAGAGTTAGAATTTGTTGCCATTTCTCATTGTCTTCAAGTAGTGGTTAGGGCGTTGTCACTGGGGTAGGGAGGGATCTTTCTTTCTTTTCTTAAAAGCAGGAGATAGAATTCCTAGGTGAAAAAGTCTTCCCTTCAGGGCTTCCCCACTCCATTTTAAGTGAGGTATCTTCACAGCTTAATTCAGTAAACAATAGAGAATCACTGAAAGTTTGTTGGGCAAGAGTTGATGTGATTATGGAAGTTGAATGTGACACAAATGATTGAGAGTCAAGAAGAAGCAAGTTAGAACTATTTGTAGTAATTATGGAACAAAATGAAACATGTATAAATTACGTTGATACAATTAAGAATGTATAAGATGAAAAAGAAAAAACAGCACTTTTGCACAGATTAATAATGATTTCAATGACATTCACTTAAGGCTTTATATGTTTACTCTTTCTATGTAAGTGAAGGAAAGTCTGTATTTTCATAAGTTCCCAGAAGGTAATGATGATGCTGTTTCAAGAACCACACATTGGTTAACATGGCTTTGAATTTTAACCATATGAGCATATAATCATGTGTTTCACTTACTTTGAAAAAAAGTCAAAGCATTTAAACAAGATCTCCTGAAAATTTGTTTGCACATTAAAGAGGAATATTTTCAAGAAAAATCAACTTTTTTTGACAAACAAATTTGTACTTCTCCTAAACAACATGGTAATAATTTGTGTGATTTCAAAATTCAGAATTCATTATCTGTCTGTTATCTATCTATCTATCATCATTTATCTCTCTCTGTTTATTACTCCATTTCAGATTTGGGGTTTACTTCTCTACTGATGATTGAGAGAGGGTTTGGAAAGAATGGTGAATAACCAATCATCTATTTTAAATTGGATGAAATGTACTACTAATGGAAGTTAAAAGATAAATATCTCACTAAAAAATGTTGAAAATTGATTATAAGCTGTGAAATAGGCAAACAAAATTGCTCACAAAAACAAAGATAACATTCAAAGGCAGCAATGAAAAAGTCATTCCAGAGGTATTATAATTGAATGAAAAGGGAAGCCTATTTGAATCAGAAGAAAATTTTGAAGTTGGGACTTTTGAAGTTTAACGAGCTTGAATTACTTGAAGATGATTACAAATATGGAAGTCATTACACTGAGAAACTTGTTCTAATAATCTGATCTCATACTTTTAAAACTACATTGTTTATTTAGCAGAACATTTTATATTTGCATTTCTCATAAAATCAAGGTAGCGTCTTACATGATTTATCTTTCCAAGAAACTGATGGTCTAATAAGGGAGAGAAAAGTCACAAATATGAAATATAGACATTAAAAGTTACACAATGAAATACACTCCAGAAGGTTAATAAAAGTGGGTTTAGTCCTTCAAATTCTTTGTATTTGAGGACCCAGAACCCTGTTTGTCAAAGAAAAGTACTTCTTCTGTTTTTAGATATTTGTTCTTACTAAAAAATTGATTGGAGATTAAGAAATATAAAATAGAATTTGGAATAAACAGAATTTTACTATTATGAGTATACTTTATTATGAATACACTTTTATTCTGAGCATCAAATTAATCCTATTATCATTGTTATGAAGTCCAATTAAATACTTTGAAGTCCAAGATGGGAGCATGATTATTTCAAAAACAGAGACATTTTAAAATAATACACTGTAGAATTCTATGACTTTTCAAAGATAGGTATATATAAAGAAGATTCCAATATCAAGGTAATATTAGACTCAGAAAGTCTTTATATAAAATAAAAATTTTCTATTTCTTGAATTTTGGAACAACCTACTATGAAATTTGGTGGTTTTATAGATATCATTCCTAACATATCTTTGTTTTTTAAAGTTTATTTTTATTGTTTTATAACAAGTAGCCAGTTTATCTTGAATTAATTTTAAAAATTTATATCTTCCTAGAAAATTGTCTGTTTTACCTAGGAGTTTAAATTTGTTGGTTAAAAATATTCTCTCATGATTTTCAGTTTATGTCATATTAGCTTATATTATTGAACACTCACATCAGGTTTATTTTTATGAGGTAAGTATTAAACACTTAGATGATGTGATATTCACATAAGTTTTAAGAGTTAGGTAATGTTAATAAATACAATTTACTCATGAGGAAGTTAGCACATGGAGTATTAAAAGGTTGAATTGAAAGTCAAATCCAGGAGGAAACCACCAAAAACAAATCTCTCAACTCTTCTCACCTGCTGTTTTTATATAAAATATTGCCTAAATGTGCATTAAATTAAAAAAATATTTTGGGCACACTTTTTAGAGTATATATGTATGTATATATTTTTGAAAAAGCAAGAAGAAACAAAAATAAATTACAAAACTAAAGTATGTGTATGATCGAAAGGAATATAATACATTTTAAAAGCATAGATTATTAAAAGGAGAAATTCATTACTTTGAAAGTTTCATAAAATGATTCCAAATGATTACTAAAGAGACAAAATAAAAATCAATACTGCAACTTATCCAAAAGTTAGTTAAAAGTAGAGTACTTCATATGACAGCAAGATCTGTAAGAAAGAAAAATAAAATTAACCCAAAAACAATAGAATGTGGGAATTGTTAATTATAAAATTAATGAAACTGAAAAAAAAACACACATAGTAATAAAGAAGAATAAAGCTAAACCCAATTCTTGGAAAATATCAATAATAGAGATAAAAATGTATTTAGTATTGAGAAATACTAAAATATAAATAAAAATTAGTAAGGAAGATATAACCACAAATAAGAAATCGAAATGATAGTAAAATGAATTTCAAAGAAAATTTGTTGTAATTCTGTCAGTCTATTTGAAATCTAGTGGCAATCAGTAATTTTCTAGTAAAATGTAGTATACCCAAATGTACCTATAAAATGTTACAAAACACGAACTGAGAAATAATCATGAAAGAAAAAGGATAATAATAGATTAGCCATTTAAAAAGTTTCCAAATTCTATTGATAAAGTAAATGCTTCCTTTGGATAGCAGATAATTTCTGTTCATTTACAATAGTCTGGATAATGGAAAAATATAAGCATTTGCAATTATTTTCTGAACCTAACATTAATATAAAAATTTAGTAAAATAAAATGAAAATTTTCAAATAAAATTAATATAAATTCACATACAAATGTTATATATAAAACATTAAGAATTGAATCCAGTAGAGATTCAAAATAAGGCACTGTGAAAACTTATTCCCCCCTTTCCCCAACATTCAGACCAAAATTAAGATCCTAGTAACATAATTCATTACATGAACAAACAATGTTATCAATACAAAATATTTGATAAAATTTAGGAGTGAAATGTAATATAATGTCTAAGGCAAATGGAAAAAGCAAGAAACCACTTAATTATCATTAGGCTTACACAGCAGTAAATAACAAACATTTGGACAAAACTGAGCCATTTCTCCATTAAAATAAGAGGAGAGTCAGAGGTGCACCTTAGTCATTATTATTCAAAACTATTTCTTTTTGATTTTCTCATGGTTAATATAATAAGATTTTTTAAAACATAGCCAATATATAGATTGAAAAGAAGAAATGCCATTATGTGAAGAAAATAATTCTGAATATCTAAAACCTACAATAAACAATTTAAAAAACCACAAATATAAAGAGAATCTGAGATGGTTGTATCACACATAGTAGCTTTCCCCATACTACCAACAAATACTAGCTTTTCTATATGCCAATTATGAATAGAAATTTATCTTCTTCTCAATAGTAACTAAAAGCATGTTAAAGAATTAAGTATGAGTCCAATGTGAACAAAAATCTGTGGTCTTAATTAAAGACAAAAAATGGGACCTGAAAGTGTGGAGAGATGTCAGGCTGCCAGATGAGAACATTTACATGTCAACCTTTCGATAATTAATATAAACTTGAAATGTAATTCCAATCAATAACAGAATGGAATATTTTGAAAACTGGATAAAATTGCTTTCAGGTTACTATGGAATGGAAAATGTCTGAATATCTTGGAAAATATTGGAAGAATAATAGTAAAGGTGTACTTGACTCACACGCATTTAAAAATTTTTAAATGCCTTTATAGTTAAAGCAGTTGGTAGTGAACTTGAAGAGACAGCAGAACAAAACATACAGGCTAAGTCCATGTGATTATAGAAACTAAACACATAGCATGAATAAAACAAAAAAGGAATAATTAATTCAATGAAAAAAAGATGGTCAATTTAATAAGTGGTCCAGGCAAAACTGTCCCTCATCTGGAGGAAAACCCAAGTAAATCCCTACTTTGCTGTATACATAAATTCATACCTGGTGGATAAAGCTTTAAACATGAAATGTTAATCACTGAAAAATTGGAAGGATATTCAGTAGTGTTGGGATGAACTCACCTCCACAAGCAAGAGTAAAACTATAGAAGCCCAGAAGGAAAAGATGCATGTATAGACCATATGAAAATCAAACATTTCTATGAGCCAAACTAAATCATAATTAAATTCAAAAGAGAAGATTAAACAATAATCACAACCCATTATATACATCATAAAGGGTTAATAAAAAATCAGTATTTTTACACATTAATACAAAAAATATAAACAACACAATAAACAATGTTTAATACAAATGTATAAACAATGTACAGAGGAAAACAAGTGTGCACCCCACCTCATGAAAGAGGAAAGATGTCTTATTTCTCTAGAAGTTATGATCGGCATATTATAACAAGCAAAAATTATATAGCTTACCTTTCGTTCATAAGAATACAAACGTTATTTGCAGAGTGATAATATCCAATATTTGTAAAGATTCAGAGAGCAACATACATACTGATATCAAGAGCTAAGAGTGATTGTTAATTTCAAGAGAAATCTAGCAAGATCTTTTATAACCTAAGACATAAAGCAGGTTTTGAGTGACAGTTTTTCTTTTGGAGATTTATCCTGTCACTACACTACCCCACACCAATATTTAAGGACATGGTCATAAGGCTATATATTACATCACTGTTTTGAATTGTTAAACAGACATAAATATTAATGTCCACATCAGTTCAAGAATGAATAAGTTAATTGTCATTCATTCAATATAGAAATCTACACGTCTACAATTAACTTGAAAGAATGACCAGTTTATCAAATGAGAAAAGCAAGTTCTAAAGTTGGTATTGAATTTGAGATCTGGAAAATTTTTTTAATATAAGCCTACTCCTTTACCTCTAATGAACAAACACCCTTTTATACACTTAATCATATTTCTCCACTATTCAAGATATTAAATTCTAAACCTGAAAACTAGATTATCCACTTCTATTAATAGTGCAGAAACCTACACTACAATAGGTATTTCTGTACAGAATTAGTTAAACCATTTGCCTTCCAAAACTTAAAAAATAGAGGAATATGACACATATCAAAAGGTAAATCTACCAGGCAGGTGTTAGTTTTCTGTCTGATCAGCAATTATATGAAATAACTGTATGAGATTCAGCCATTGATTTTTGCATCATTTATTTATTACTCAAGCAGTACCACCGTAGAGACAAATGACTTTCACCTAAGCATAAAATCACCATCTCACAAAAAACTTGTTATTAAAACATTCCTCACAAAGAATGTCTAGAGTATTTTTAAGGAAGGAATGTTTCTTTCCCAGTGAACTTCCCCCAACTCCCCCAAAATGGCTTTCTTTTCAGTTCTACCTATTAAAATTCCAAGTATCCTTCATTGTCCGTTCTGCCAATCAGCAACTCATAAACCTTTTTCAATCATCATGGTGCCAAGTTTTCTCTGTTCTCTCTGAAGACAAATAGGTTTTTCCTTGTGCTTATCTTGTACTCTAAATATCTGTTTATATGTCTTAATGCTTTTACCTGGTAGATATATGGACCTTGCTTTCCTGGATAGTTATGTGATGCATTACTGAGAACATATGCCTTAGAGCCAGGCACATATGGGTTCAACTTCTGTTTCCATATTTTCACTTCAAATGGGATTTTGAATAAATCAGTTACTTGATCTGAGGATAATTTTTCTCAGCTATTATTAGAATTACAATAAATATACATTTAGCATTAAATGAGAACATGGAATATAATAAGATGGTGTTCGTTCTGTTTCTGTACTTTTGTACTAGACTCATTTCATTGAAGTTGGGGACATGTTTTATTCATATTCATATCTATCACAGTGTTTATAGCACACTATTTTCAAACACTTCTCAGTAAATATTTCCTTAAAAATAAATTTAATAGTTTATTTTATCTGAATAATGTGAATTCATAGCCATCGATCTCCTTCCACACCTCTCTCTTTCTCTATTTAGTAACATTTTCACTGTTCTACTAAAGAGTTTTTAATTTTGCTAAGAGTTAGTTATCTTTAGCTGTTTGCAATCTTTACATAAATCCTTGCTTTTAAAAAATCATCTCAGATAAGACCTAATTTATTCTCATATGAGTATCTGAAAGAATTGTTTCAGAGAAAAAATGGTAGGGTAAACTGTCGTGAGAGAAGGAGCATTTTTCTGAATTAGGGAAGATATTTAAGAATGACTTTAAATAACGCAAGAAGAGAAGCCTTAACTACCCCTCCTCACATATCCAATGCCATTCTGCTCTGTTCCCTGAAAAGACCAAGGTGAATGTGAACACTTACTCTCAACTCCACACAGGAGAAATCACACATCTGACAATTCACATGGGTATTTATACTGATAGTTGGGGTTGAGATGGCAAAGGATCGATAATTCATTAATTTTCATCATATCACCTCTTGGACCTGGTTGAGCCTAGAGAGGTAGAACTCATTTTCTTGTTTCTATGTAATGAGCAGCCTAATTTAGACCTGTTCTGCAAACCAGTGATTGATTTTCTAGAATCTACTCATTCTAGGTTTTGCCTGCAAGTGGGTAGATATATGAGGTTGACACTGCCTTATGAACCCAGGTATCATCAATTCAGGGTGGGAGAATGAGGACTTATACACTAATACTATCTGTTTATTACCAGATTCTCAGATTTGTGATGCTAACAGGTTACTTCTTGCCTATCTATTGAAACAAAGCATTGGCATTCACTTGGCAATTAATGTACTACACAAAGACCTAGGAGGGATATCAAATATTGTATTCTGAATACAATTACCAAGTTTATGCATTACGTCAATAGTTTGACTCTCATGAGATGATCAGTAGCAATATTTCCTTATAAAAAAGATATCGAACCTCAAATCCAAGAGTTGGCTACATGTGTGTGAAAAAGAGATTTTGACTCAGAATAAACTCACTATGAGTGAATACTCAAGAACTGTTATTTTAAGTGTTACTATACAAAAATAATATGAAGAATGACTGAAATGTTTTTAGTACCACTCTCTTGTGTTCTGGTCGTGGTATACTTAAAGTGTTAGGTTAATAAGTAGTCATTAATTTATGCTTGCATTGAGCAGTTCAATGCATTTTTATTGTTATCTCTTATATAAGAGGCATCCAGGACTAGATGTGAACAAGAGAAAACAGCAGACAATTAACAAGAAGATAGACAAATAATTAAACATACTAATAATGATTAGGAAGCAATCAATTGAAATAAAATTATAGGGCCTGACAGATGGAAACCCAGAGGTTTGGGGGACAGTTATTTAGAAGGTGACAGTCAGCCAAACAAGGCTGAGAAACAGCCTTGCCAGCATGGAAAACACAGGGAAGAGCATTTCAGGCTCTGAGTGAAAATCCAGAACTAGGAAAAAATGCAGCAGCTTAGAAAAATTAAACAGAGAGTATGCATTGAGTCTGGAATGCAGTGAATGAGCAAGAAAGTAAGAGGAAGCAGAGAAGGTAGAGTCCAGTTTATGCTGTTTTTTTTCAGTCCAGAAAGAATAATATTAAACATTTACTGAGCAATTACTGTGTGCCAGGAACCATTCTAAGTGCTGCATGTGAATTAATTTGTGTATCCCTCACACAGTCTTTTGAGAAAGGAACTATTCCTATCTGTATTTAACAATGAGGAAATGAAACACAGTTTAAGTAAATTGTTTAAAACCGCATCATGAGTAAGCCTGTGAGTCAGGATCCTAAACTAGCAGACTTACTTACTTACACTTACTTACAGCCTTCTTTCTTAACCACTATGGTATGCTTACTGCAAGTAGAAGATTTCATAGGTTTTATTAAAGGCATTATGTAATCTGCTTCAAAGGTCATAAACAATGGATTATACAGGGCACAAGGATCATGCAGGTTATGACTCTTTTATCTTTAATATTTACCAGAGCTAATATGCAAAGAAAAATGGTTTAGAGGATGAGAGTACAAGCAGGGAGATCAAAAAAGAAGCTGTCATATTCATTCAGACCTGATGGTGGCTTATGTAGACATTAGGAAGGATAGACCTCATATTTGAGAATAGAAATGATAGGACTTCTCAATAGAGGGAAAGTGAGCAATAAAGAATGTTACTGAAGATTATAGCTGGAGCAACTGTATGAATGATGTTTCCACTGACTGAGATAACAAAGACTAGAAGCATTCCAGGGTTGTAGAGGTGTTCATTTGAACTCCCTATGAGGTATTCAAGTTGTCAGTGGTTTATGAGAAATATATTTATAAATGAGCTGCTGATAGTTGAGGGGAAAAGAAATAGCCAAAAAAAAAAAAAAAAAGCACGAGGCTTAAGCTGAAAAAGTAAAGATGAAGGGGAACTATAAAAACAGTATAAGAAGGCAGGAGCAGGGAGAGGGGGAACTGGATGAAGGTGGTCAAAAAGGTACAGACTTCCAGCTATAAGATAAGTAAGTACTAGGGATGTAATGTACAACATGATTAATACAACTAACACTGGTGTATGGTGTATATATATATATATATATATATATGAAAGTTGTTAAAAGAGGAAATCCTAAGAGTTCTCATCACAAGGAAAATATTTTTTTCTTTTTCTTTTATTTTGTATGTATACGAGATGATGGATGCTCAGTAAACTTTTTGTGGTAATCATTCATAATGTATATAACTCAAATTATTATGCTGTATACCTTAAACTTATACAGTGCTTTATGTCAGTTATCTCAACTAAAGTGGAAGAAAAAAGTATGAAAAGACTTCATATAAAATAATTCTTCCATATCAGCATTGTTCAATATGGTAGCACTAGCTGCATGTAGCTATTGTACCCTTGAAAGTAGCCTAGTATGACAAAGGAACTGAATTTTTAATTTCATTTCATTTTGATTCATTGAATAATTTAGATAGCAACATGTGGCCAGAGGCAACTGTATGAACAGTAAAGACATATATAATTTTAAAAAGTAAAAATTTAGATGTTTTATCAGCCTAAGGTAGACATTTCTAGGGAACAGGCAGGGGTGTCTGAAAAGATAATGAATAATCTTCCTACTTAAGATTTCCTTACATACTGAAATTTGCGTGCTATGGGACAGTCTCTAACTCTTGAAGCTGATATGGGCCTCTTGTGTGAACTGCTGCCACTTTTTTTTTTTTTTTTTTTTTTTTGTGGTACGCGGGCCTCTCACTGCTGTGGCCTCTCCCGTTGCAGAGCACAGGTTCTGGACGCGCAGCCTCAGCGGCCATGGCTCACGGGCCCAGCCACTCCGCGGCATGTGGGATCCTCTCGGACCGGGGCACGAACCCGTGTCCCCTGCATCGGCAGGCGGACTCTCTACCACTGCGCCACCAGGGAAGCCCTGCTGCCACTTTTATAATCTGTTCATTTATCTTAGCATAGTCATTAGCCCAATCATGATGAAATTCTTAAGCAGAAAAATTCAATGGTTGGGTAATCCTTACTGAGTCATACATTATTGTTAAGATGCGGAGATTAAAATGATTACAATGGGGGGAAGGGAGGTGACTGTGAGATCTAGTATAAAGGACACTGGATCATTGCCTTTCATCCTATTCTCTGGTACCTGAGTCCACTTTATGCAATAGAGAGGAGCACTGCAAATTCCATCCAAATACATGACTGATCTGTGATTACCTATCCTAAACATTCTAAGCAAGTTACAACTTCAAATTATTCATTTTGCTCAAAGTTTAAAAACTTAATCTTCAAGGAAGGCCCATACGTTATTATTATAAATGTTTATTTAATATAATTATTTATTGCCCATTTATATTATATCATTTGAGTACACATTTGCTTAAATTTATTGTATTTGCCTATTTTGATTAAAAGGATGTATATAACTGTAATTGTCTTAATTTCAGCATATTTGAGAGTGATTTATTTTTCTATAATCAAGCTGATTCTTAGCGCCACAGTGAATCTGTAGTGCAGAAACATATTACCCACATAAAAGAGGACATTTTTTTACTACAGCCTCATTTTCCTAAATGTGATCAGGCTCTTGGTGGCAGAGTTGATAAACAGTCCGGAGACAACACAGATGGAAACAAAGACACATTGATTTGCCACCATATATTGCCCATGTGGACTACAGTTAAAATGTCTACTACATAAAAATCCCGGCAATAGGGTCGTTTCTAATCATATATATCCTGAATAACATTATTAATCTGCCCTGAAAAATCTACGACTTTCCTTCATACATCCACTGGTGTTGATAGCATCTTTCATTAACCAGAATATATTGATACCATATAAATGTCTGGTCATAGGTCGATAACCTCTTAGGCTCCTTTATCATGATATGTTCCTGTCCTTTAGGACCTCAAGCACCCATTTGAATTTTAGGTAAATAATCTATCAGTTTGTTCATGACAACATCTAGCCTTAATAGTGTATTCAACCAGGACTGTTGAGACAAATTTATAATTAACTACATAGGTAAAAATATAGAAATGACTCTGTATTATTCTGACACCAAATAAATATTTTTCATTCTAGGAAATAATGGAGTTATAATATCTAAAAAGTTAACCAAGTGATTGGGCTCAAAAGGTGAAATATAAAAAATAATAATAATAAATTTTAACAAGGAGAAACTCTCTGCAACTATAGGAAGTAATAAAAACCCATGTAAGGCCACAAAGCTTTATGCAGTTAGAATGACTCTAAGGAGATAATAGTCAAATAACAAGATTATTTAGAGTTTAATGGCAGACTTTATTTTATAATTCAGGCATACCTTGCAGATATTGCAAGTTGGTTCCAGACCACCTCAATAAAAGCAAATTTTGCATTAAAGCAAGTCACAAAAAAGTTTGGTTTCCCATGAATGTAAAAGTAATGTTTATACTATGCTGTATTCTATTAAGTGTGCAATAGCATTATTTCTAAAAAACAATATACGTACCTTAATTAAAAATACTTTATTGCTAAAAAATGCTAACCACCATCTGAGCCTTCAGTGAGTCACGACCTTTTGGCTGATGGTGGGTCTTAGCTTGATTTGATGACTGTTGACTGGTGAGGGTGGTGTTTGTTGAAGATTGTGGTGACTGTGGCAATTTCTTGAAGTAAGGCAATGAAGTGTGCCTCATCCATTGACTCTTTCTTTCACAAACGACTTCTCTGTACCACGCAATGCTGTTTGATGGCATTTTACCCACTGTAGAACTTCTTTTAAAATTGGAGTCAAGAGACTTCCCTGGTGGCGCAGTGGTAAAGAATCCGCCTGCCAATGCAGGGGACATGGGTTCGATCCCTGGTCCGGGAAGATCCCACATGCCGTGGAGCAACTAAGCCCATGTGCCACAACTACTGAGCCTGCGCTCTAGAGCCTGTGAGCCACAACTACTGAGCCCACGTGCCACAACTACTAAAGCCTGCACACGTAGAGCCCATGCTCTGCAACAAGAGAAGCCACCGCAATGAGAAGCCTGCGCATCGCAATGAAGAGTAACTCCGGCTCACCACGACTAGAGAAAGCCCCTGTGCAGCAACGAAGACACAGTGCAGCCCAAAAAAACCCACAAAAAATTGGAGTCAGTACTTTCAGACCCTGCCACTGTTTGATCAACTAAATTTATGTACTATTCTATATCCATTGTTCTCATTTCAACAATCTTGACAGCATCTTAACCAAGAGTAGATTTCATCTCAAGAAACCATTTTCTTTGCTCATCCATAAGAAGCAACTCCTCATCTGTGGAAGTTTTATCATGAGATGGCAGCAATTCAGTCACATCTTCAGGCTCCACTTTTAATTTTAATTCTCTTGCTATTTCTACAACATCTGCAGTTACTTCCTCCACTCCACGGAAGTCCTGAACACCTCAGAGTCATCCCTGAGGGTTGGAATCACTTCTTCCAAACTCCTGTTACTGTTGACATTTTGACCTCTTCCCACGAATCATGAATGTCCTTAATGGCATCTAAAAAGGTGAATCTGTTTTAGAAGGTTTTTAATTTATTTTATCCTGATCCATCAGAATAATCACTCTCTATTGCAGATCTAGCCTTACAAAATATATTTCTTAAACAATGAAACTTGGAAATCAAAATCACTCCTTGATCCATTGGCTACAGAAAGGAAGTTGTGTAAGCAGGCATGAAAACAATATTAATCTCACTGTGTATCTCCATCAGAGCTCTTGGGTGACCAAGTACATTAGCAGTGAGTAATATTTTGAAAGGGGCCCTTTTTTTTTTCTTTTTTAAAATTTATTTATTTATTTATTTTTGGCTGCATTGGGTCTTCGTTGCTGCATGCGGGCTTTCTCTAGTTGCCGCGAGAGGGGGCTACTCTGTTTTGCGGTGCACGGGCTTCTTATTGTGGTGGCTTCTCGTGTTGCAGAGCACGGGCTCTAGACACAAGGGCTTCAGTGGTTGTAGCACTCAGCCTCAGTAGTTGTGGCTTGCGTGCTATAGAGCACAGGCTCAGTAGTTTTGGCGCACGGGCTTAGTTGCTCCGTAGCATGTGGGATCTTCCCAGACCAGGGATCGAAACCGTGTCCCCTGCATTGGCAAGTCGATTCTTAACCACTGCACCACCAGGGAAGCCCTTTTTATTTTTCTTTTTTTGAGCAGTAGGTCTCAACAGTGGGCTCAATATTCAGTAAACCATGTTGTAAGAAGACATGCTGTCATCCAGGCTTTGTTGTTCCTTTTATAGAACATAGGCAGAGTAGATTGAGCATAATTCTTAAAGGCTCTCAGATTTTTAGAATGGTAAGTAAACATTGGTTTCAACTTAAAGTCACCAGTTGCATTAGCCCCTAACAAGAAAGTCAGCCTGTCCTTTGAAACTTCAAAGCCAGGCATTGAATTCTCCTTTGTAACTCTGTAAGCCCTAGATGGCATCTTCTTCCAAGAGAAGGCTGTTTTGTCTACATTGAAAATCTTTTGTTTAGTGTAGTCCCCTTCATTAATTATCTTAGCTTGATCTTCAGGATAACTTGCTGCAGCTTCTACATCAGCACTTGCTGCTTCACCTTGCATTTTTATGTTATGGAGATGACTTTCCTCCTTAAACCTCATTAACCAACCTCTGCTAGCTTCAGACTTTTCTTCTGCAGCTTCCTCACCTTTCTCAGCCTTCACAGAATTGAAGAGAGTTAGAAATTTGCTCTGGATGAGGCTTTGTCTTAAGGGAATGTTGTGGCTGGTTTGATCTTCTACTCAGACCACTAAAACTTTCTCCATATCAGCAATTAGGCTGCTTTGCTTTCTTATCATTTGTGTGTTCACTGAAGTAGCACTTTGAATTGCCTTCAAGAACTTTTCCTTTGCATTCACAACCTGCCTTTCTCACAAAGCTTTATCTTTTCTAGCTTCTGATTTAAGCTGAGAAATGTGCAACTCTTCCTTTCACTTGAACACTTAGAGGCCATCGTAGGGTTATTAATTGGCCTAATTTCAGTATCTTCATGTTTCAGGAAATAGGGAGGCCAGAGGAAAGAGAGAGAGATGGGGTAATAGCTGGTTGTTAGAGCAGTCAGAACACACACATTTATAGATTAAGTTCACCATCTTATATGGGAGAGTCTCGTGGCACCCCAAAACAATTACAATAGTAACATCAAAGATCACTGATCACAAATCACCATAACAAACATAATAGTAATGAAAAAATCTGAAATATTGTGAGAATGAACAAAATGCGACACACAGACACGAAGTGAGCAAACACTGTTGGAAAAATGGTGCCAATAGACTTTCTCAGTGCAGGGTTGCCACAAAACTTCACTTTGTAAAAAATGACATATCTGCAAAGGGCAATAAAGCAAAGCGTAAGAACTGAGGTATACCTGTTTATATTCTTATTATCATGTATTACACAGGGATCTATACCCATGAGTAATCATTTTGTCATAAAAGAACCATTGATCCCATTACTTTATTTATTTAAAAAAGGCAAAACACAAACAGTTTATGGCAAAGTTTTCAATTTTATAACGAAAAATAAGAATTTGCCCAAACGATCAATAGCTCAAAGTAAATATGAGCATTCTCTTCAGTGCTCACTTAATCAATGCTATAAACTTTTGTAATGTACATTTTTGCACGTTTTATTCTTTTTAAACTAACAACAGTGATAGCTTTCAATGTTAAATAACAACACTAGTGGATTAATAAGGATTTGATCATAAAGAAATGGCACAAGCAAGTGTAAGGTTGTAAGCATCAGTCATTTGCGTTGGGAATTCAATGTATTTAGGTTTGTTAGGGATTTCAAGGTTGACATTTCTTCCAAGAAAATTTATTTAAATTAATTAAATTCTTTGTTTCCAAATTATAGTGCAAGGGAGAGCCCTACTGGCAGACTTTTATAGATACAGCAAGTGGACTCATAGTTGGTGCAAACTATCTTGGGAAACATAACAGTAAAATGTATCATACATTTTATTGGTTTTTGGCTCTGTATCTTTTATATTCTAGAATTGAATCTCACTAACTTTTGACTCAGCGTGCACCTTGCTTTTGAAGCTATGTAGCATATTTCCTGCAGTTTGCCCATTGGAATAGTCTGGAAATGTGGAGTTAAATTTCCATGTGGATTTTATGCATTTAGGGATACATGGTCTATTTTTAAGTATGACAAAGCATTTCTACTGAAACACTGAATTTCTTAATATCTATGTTACTCACTTAATGCTTTTAAAACATCTTGACTTTTTGATTTGCTCAGTTTATTTCCTGAACTTAACAGCTCTTTATAACTAGCCCTAGAGAACATTCTTAAAAGAGAGAACTTTGGGGCTTCCCTGGTGGCGCAGTGGTTGAGAGTCCGCCTGCCGATGCAGGGGACACGGGTTCGTGCCCCGGTCCAGGAAAATCCCACATGCCGCGGAGCGGCTGAGCCCGTGAGCCATGGCCGCTGAGCCTGCGCGTCCGGAGCCTGTGCTCCGCAGCGGGAGAGGCCATAACAGTGAGAGGCCCGCGTACCGCAAAAAAAAAAAAAAAAAAAAAGAGAGAACTTTGCACTAGACTGAGAGAAAATAGCTGATTTTCTATGTAAAATTGCATTTGGATAGGAGCTGAGTAAAGAAGAGCAACAGAAAACTGGATAGAGTATAATAAATTTTCTATTAGTTCTTCAGTGTGGATTACTTGTTATTTGTTTGGAGTGAACATGCAGAAATAGAAAAATATACATAAATTAAATATAAATGGAAAAGCTTTCCTAGTCAGGTGTTTAATATTATTTAAAACATTGCATTGCACACCTCACTGCTCTTTATATTTGAGTGAATATTTGAGAGTTAACTATATATTTAGGAAAATGGTGGTAGCAAAACTTTATACTTGAAGATATAAAGCTGAATAATGTATTAATGCTTGAGGCATTGTCCTGAAAAATGGAAAATTGAAAGCTAGCAAATATATTAATACAAATCAAAAAAAGGAAATAAGTTTTTTATCATTAATCAAAATTTTGTAGTTGCTGGTATGGCAACATAGTAAGCAGAATTTTACCATAAAGGAACTGATGAGCGACAGTATTCATTTTTTCTATTATTTTAAAATGTTAACCTATGGAAATTTTGAAACAAGGTGCTTAGGGCAAAATAGTTTCTTTTAAAATGGAGGGACTAAGAGATCACAAGGGAAACTTGAGAATTATTTTTATTTATACTCAATATTTATTAAAATAAAAATTGTATATTATGTAGTAAAATCAATATGATAATAAATAAGCAGAAGAATTTATCATATAGTTATGAATGATCCAATATAATAGTTATATGTCTTCAAGGTCTATGATTCTATGTGTGCAATAATCAGGCTTTAGCATATGCATAAGGTTGGTTTGATAAGAGAGAAGCGACCCTTCTGGTTCCAGAAGTTGCTTTAGTTTAGTGTTATACATGAAAACCTGGCCTGAATTGGGGCACTAAGAGCTTCAGAGTCTCTGAGGGGGCGGGAGGGAGTTGGAGGAAATTTATTATTTCAAAAACACAGCAGAGCTTCTTAGTACTCAATTTAGAGAATATTGAGTCTCTTTATCGTCAGTTCTTGTCATTTGAGCTTTGGGTTTTAATATTCAGATATCCAAGCTTTGGCTTGTAATTACTTAGACTTCATTCCTTCATCTCTTCCAATGATAAAGAAAAGATAAAACAGAGGAAAGGGAAGAGAAAGAGAAGATGGAGGAGGAAGAGGAAGAAGAAAAGGAAAAGAGGAGAAGAAAGAGGGGAAGGGGAAGAAGAAAGTTATAAAACAGCAATCAACCTCTTAAGAGCAGCTGTGAATGGTCAGTTCATGCTGTACCAATCCACCTTATTACATAGTTTTATCTCCTTGCTGTTGCTCTGTGCATGTGTGTATATGTGTGTGTATGTGTGTGTACGTTGTGCAAGCATGGGTGATAGACATTGTGTTAGAAGGAAGGGCTGTGTTTATGGGAAATGAATCAGATTTTCTCTTTACACCTTCTGTGGCTTGAACTTGAACTTGAACCAACATCATACCAGATACAAATATCTGAGGAATGAGATAAATTATAACATTTTTGCAATATAATGCCTGTGCAATTTTGGCTTTACCTTTATAAAATTTCAGAGCTCTCCAGCAATATGCTTTATGTATATATAGTGACTTTCCTCATAGTTTCTAGCTTCTTTTCCTTGATGATTGTCACAGACTTTTTTATTTCTTCTTGCCTTTTAATGGTAGTAATGCCCCCTCACCACCCTGCCCTTATCGTTCTGTGTGATCTCTCCACAACCCCTTAATGGAGTAGCTGAAACTGCTTAAAATACTCATATATTTACAAAAACATGGAGCAAAGTAGTTAAGACTCCTTTAACTCTTGTTTTAAAAAACATTAACAGGGCTTCCCTGGTGGCGCAGTGGTTGAGAGTCCACCTGCCGATGCAGGGAACACGGGTTCGTGCCCTGGTCTGGGAAGATCCCACATGCCGCAGAGCGGCTGGGCCCGTGAGCCATGGCCGCTGAGCCTGCGCGTCCGGAGCCTGTGCTCCGCAATGGGAGAGGCCACGACAGCGAGAGGCCCGCGTACCGCAAAACAAAACAAAACAAACAACAAAACAAAATCAACAACAAATAAGACATTAAGACAATTGAATCACACACACAGCAAATAAAAGCTTGACACTCAGAACCTGCACCTGATTTATCAGAATGGAAGCCACCTAGTATTCCTTACCAAAGTGACCTGACTCTGCACCAATCCTGCTTTAAATATCACATCAGTGGATAGCCGCAATCTATATGTGCAGTTAAAGCTTTCATCAAAACTACAGATCTACATAGCCAACCTCCTACCAAATAAGTGCAAAGTAACTTCATCTAAACACTAACGGACAATTAAAGCCAGCTTTCCAAAAAATAATTAATCCTCTCTCCCAAACCCCAAATTGGAACTCCTCTTTGTTCTCTTTAAATTGCATTATCTATCATAGCATGAGGCACAGCCATCCACTGGTCATTTAAGCCTGATGCCTATAGTCATTCTGTGCTCCACATTTTCACTACAGTTCATTCATGCACAGAGTCCCTTGATCTTTCTTACCACAACTATTACATAATGCCCTAATCACTTTTTGCTGATACCCCTTCAATAACCACAGTGCTTCTAGAGTTGCCTGACTCCATTTCATCTCCCATTATGTTATTAGCATGATACCCCTAAAAAACAAACCCGATCATGTTGCTCATTTTTTTAAAGCATCTAGATCAAGCTTAGTCACAGAGCCCTTTATTCGTAGCATGTTCCTTACTTCTGTTCCAGTCTCATATAGTGAGCCTCTCTCTGCCATTTACAGGACATCTCATCCCCCAACCAAAACAAAATGGTGCTTCACCAATCTCAGTGCTCTTCAGTTCCATCAAATATCATGTTTTCTTTGCTCAGAATGCCTACCTTCCTTTCCTTTGTAACTAATCTCTATGTGTCTTTTGAAGTTAAACTCACTTGGACAGTAAACAGTTTTCAATTTACCAGTTTTGTGTTCTAGAACACGTTTAATTCTCTGAGATTCAGTTATGTCTCGTGTAAAATGGGGATAATTACAATATTCTCACAGAACAAAGGTCAGCAAAATTTTCCTATAGAGGAACACGTGGTAAATATTTTAGGTTTTGCAAACTATACAGTGTCTGTCACAACCACTCAACTCGGCTATTATAGGATGAAAGCAGTCATAAATAATAAAACTAATAGGCCTGGCTGTGTTTCACTAAGATTTACAAAAACAGCTGAGGGCCAGATTTGACCTGAAAGACTTAGTTTGCCTACTTCTCTCATAAAGTCATAACACTTAGTGTCCTTTTCATGATATAACTAGTCAAAGTTGTTAAATGCAAATCCATAAGCCAAACTTTGTATGTGAAAGTCAGGCAGCAAAATGAGTTCAGAAAAATATACTAATATCAGTTTTCCAAAACCTAAAGTATTTCCAAATATTATGGTTAAAACATTTTTTCTTTGTATTTCAAAATGTGGAATAAATTTGGAACATAACACAACAATTTGTGGGATGAACAAAAATGAAACATGTCTGCTTTTTTCTTTGAAGGATATCTTCTGCCATATGTATATCTAAGAATACTTGAAACAAGTGTCAAATATTCTGAATGAATAAAAAAATGACATCTTGCATGACAGAATATATTCAACCTGGGTCACATTTACATTTTACATTGCTATTTTAAATTATTTTTTATTCCAGTTTTATTGAGGTATAATTGAGATACAGCAACTTAAACTGTATAAGTTTCAGGTGTACAGCATAATGATTGGATTACATGCATCATGAAGTGATTATCATAAGTTTAGTGAACTTTCATCATCTCATATAGATACAAAATTAAAGAAATAGAAAAAGATATTTTTCCTCGTGATGAGAACTTTAGGATTTACTGTCTTAACAACTTCCATTTATTATAACACTCAACAAGTGTTATATTTATCATGTTGTACGTTCCATTCTTAGTGCTTACTTATCTTATAAGTGGAAATTTGTACCTTGTAACTGCCTTCATTCCTCATCCCTCAACCCCCGACCTCTGGAATCACAAATCTGATTTCCCTTCCTATGAGTTTGTTTGTTTTTGAAGTATAATTGATGTATAACACTATGTTAGCTCCTGTTATGCAACCTTGTGATTCAATATTTTCATGCATTTCAAAGTGATCACCATGATTAGTCTAGATAGGTCACAATACAAAGATATCACATAATTATTGACTATATTCCCCACGCTGTATATTTCATACCCATGACTCTTATTTTACCACTGGAAGTTTGTACCTCTTTATCTCCCTCATCTCTTTCTTTCTTCCCCCACTCCCTCCCCTCTGGCAACAACCTATTTGTTCTCTGTATCTATAACAGAGTTTCTGTTTTGTTATGTTTGTTCATTCGTTTTGAATTATTTTGAGTTATTGATGGGAATGAGTCTTGAAAAACTGGCTTTATATTATATTTGACTCTTCCTTTATAAGTTGCCTATATTTTAGATAGAAGTAACTTTAGATCAGTTCTTTTATTATGGAAAAACAATACATGTAGTTGGCTTGGGACTCATGTAAACGTTAGGTAGGTTTGAGAGTTAGCAATCATACGTTGCTTCTAATCTACTTAAAATTTGTTAGATTTAACCTGTGTCTCACAATTTCATACTCTCTTGGTAATTAATCTGCTTGCAAATGTAGGTTAATCATTTTACTAATCTGCAAAATCCAAGGGAGCAAATGGCATTGGAAATAGCTACTGTTGTACATTCAGTAAAGGGAAAAAGTAACTGAGATATATGAGGTGAGGTGATCTGTGAGTGTGGAAAGGCCATTAGAATTATAAAATCCCCTTATTTTTCTAGAACTCACTATATACTGAGGGCAACCAACTCCTTCTACTTGCCGAGAGGTGCCATTTTAACAGAACCTGAATAACAAAACATCTCCACCTCACCACTGTGAGAGGAGCTAAGCCTGTTTTGAAGAAGAGAGCGTGTTTTTTTAATAGAACCCAACTTTTTTCCTCATCTTTCCTAGTAATGGAGAAAGGATGTGGTAAGCTTTCTTCCTTAATCCAGGGCAGAAGCCCTAAGAGAATCATTCAAAACTGTAAGGCAGATGTAAAGAGGGAGGCTTGCTTACCTGACCATTAATATAGAAAATATTGGAGGAAGACAACTTGAAGAGATGGACAGGCAGAGAGGGATAAGGACCATCCTTTTGTTTAACTAGTGTTTGTGTTGTGTGGAAAACAGGACATTCTCATACCTCCAGAACCCAAAGTGGAAACACTGGAAATTCTGAGCTTGCCAGCAACGCAGTGTGAGGCAAAGAAGTTCATCAATCAGAAGTACATCAGTATGAGATCAACAGCTGCGGAACGTTCAGAGGGAATTTCCAAATTTTTCGTAAGACCACCAGTATCTAGGGAGGCTGCTTTGGACTATACCTTCATCAGCAAGGCTAGTTAAAGCAACCATTTATTCACATTAAGTCCATAGACAATGGGATAAATGCTTGTGAAGTGGAATCCTTTACTGTTGCACTTTTCAGAACTATTAATGTAATATATACTGTGACACTTGAATGGAGAGAAATTACATACAACATTCCCTAAACTTGCTTTGGTAAACATAATTTGTGCTGCATTGATGCTGATATGATTGAAAATCAAGATTAGAGCAGGGCTTCCCTGGTGGCGCAGTGGTTGAGAGTCCGCCTGCCGATGCAGGGGACATGAGTTTGTGCCCCGGTCCGGGAAGATCCCACATCCCACATCCCACATGCCGCGGAGCAGCTGGGCCCGTGAGCCATGGCCACTGAGCCTGCGCGTCCGGAGCCTGTGCTCCACAATGGGAGAGGCCACAACAGTGAGAGTCCCGTGTACCGCAAAAAAAAAAAAAAAAAAAATCTATGTTTATTTCTGCTTTCTTTCCTTATCAGTATAACATGTATTTTAATCTTACTTTTGCTATTGCCATACCTTGCTTTTACCTTTACCTTCACGTCGGGACTTTCAGATTTGTTCCTATTAAGCCATAAGAAAATAGTTACCTGGTATTCTGCCATAAGAGGATTGAAACTTCTTTTTTTTATATATATATAATTCTGTTTGAATTTCTTTAGAAATATGGATGCAGATATCTGTGAGTTTATTTCAAATATGGAAAGGGTTTGAGTTTTGTTTCATCCATGAAGTCATTTCTGTAGAGTTTTTTGATTATCACAGTAGAATTTTAACAAACTTCTATAATTGTAAATATAATAGGTATAATTGTAAATACTTAAAAAAACCCTGATATGTAGTCAAAAATTATTTACCTATTTATTGATTCATAATAATAAAACTGGTAACTTTTCAATGTCAACTATTTTTCTTAATCCAAGATAAACTGATTTCATGAGAAAAAATCTTTTTTCTGCATTTTTCCCCTGAGATCTCACTGTTATTATTACGTCGATTGGTTAGAATTTTACAACCTCATGTCCCAGATTTTCCCAAAGAGTTTACCAAAAGGAATGCGTGTTTTTAATATTTATGTTTAAATATTTATATTATCATAAACTTTATTTTATAACACTCCATTCACTAAATAAAAAATTAGCAATACTATAGCTCCTAAATAATTTATATTGGTACACAATTTCTGAGTAATTAATCATCCTAAAATTTAGGCGTTTAAAAATTTTCCTTATACTGCACACTTTCTATGGGTCAGAAATCCAGGAGAAACTTTTCTGGGTAGTCTTGCTCATAGTCGAGCATCAGACTGTGATCAAGCTGCTGTCCAGGCAGCAGTCATCATAGCCTTTACTGGAATTGGAGAATTCACTTCCAAGCTGACTTCCATGGTTGTTGTAAAGACCTCAGTTTTTCTCTGGCTGTTGGCTGAAGACCTTTATTTCTTGCCATATAGGCCTTTCCATAGACTGTCCTGATGGTGTTGCAGCTGGCCTCTCCCAGAGTGTCAGATAAAATTTGGGTCTCTTGTAATTTAATCATGAATGTGGTATATCTTCACTCTTGCCGTATTCAATTGGTTATCCAGACAAACTGTTATACAATGTTGGAGGCAACTAAAGACGATTATGAATGGCAAAAAGGGTTTCATGACCAATTGTAACAAGCAGCCAGTGCATCATTTAATTTTAGTCTATTGCATATCATGTCTACTTTTAATAAGAATACTAGTAAAATATTGTCTTCTAAAATTTAATATCAACAAAATTCTCTAAAGTAAAAATTGATTTAATTATTTCATATGATACCTTCACTACCTTATACTTATTTAGCAGACATATAAAATTTTAGTGGAAAATTTAAATTTGAGTAAATAATATTTAGCTTGGTCTGAAAAAATATGTGGTACAGTTTCATGCAGTTAGAGCCAATTGTACCATTTTTATCATCATTTTTATCATGAGAAATGACTGAATTTATACTGTTTCACTTTAAATGTCATAAACACACAGGAAATATGCAGTATCTTTGGGAATTTGGCTCAAGATCATTTGAGTATTATTCTTAAAACCAATTCAAAATGTTATATATCCTTAGAAAAGCAAATTTATATTTACATAATATTTTACTTAACATAAATTTTATTCTTGAAAGACATTGACTATTTAGAAAGAAAAGATTTTATTAATGGTACAACAACCTGTACATAGTCCCTCCTTATCTACTTAGTTGGTGGTTGGAAGTATCTCAGTTCTCTTATGTTCACTTCTGCTTTTTGCTCCTAGTGTAACATATCCTGTTCTACTATTAAAGACTACCATTAGAATGTTCAATGGAGTCTTGAGAGTACTGTGAAAATCACTGGTTCTAAATATTATTATTTGTGAAGAATTTATACAAATTGTTTATAGTGTTATCAGACCAGAAACTATGTCAAAAATGCATGCCGAGGGAACTTTATTCAATATCTTGTAATAACCTATAATGGAAAATAATCAGAAAAAAACATACATATATATATATATATATATATATATATATATATATATATATATGTAAAACTGAATCACTTTGCTGTGCACCTGAAACTAACACAATATAGTAAATCAACTGTACTTCAATGAAAAATTTTAATGCATGCTTATACAATTATATAGGTAAATTTAAAGACACCCCCACACACACATACACATTTCAGTCTTTTTAAGTGTTCCTGAAAGTGGACTGTCTGCTCTCTCTGCAGTGAGGCAGAGTATCTTCATGATTCATCAGCATTTGATCAGTTTTTGAGCCATCTTCCAGCTAGAATTCACAAGGGCTTTACTAAATAGAAGAAAATTCTCAGTTCAGAAACATATGTATCACACTTTAAAATATGATCACTTTGAAGTAACATCCATACAAAGTCAGTGTAGAGGTAATATTTTGATTATAAGGTTCTGTGTAAAATCATTTTATTATTTAATAATAAATTATGTATAACATTAAATTAGTACTATTTTCATGCTTTCAGCCTTATTATGCACAAATTAAATTTCAACTAATCAAGTGAACCATTTAATGACTATTAGAGATAGCATCAGCATCTTCTATGTCATGCTAAGAAATATCTAATTCTTCTGGGAGATTTGCTAATGGAAAGTATAGACATTCACTGGAAAACTGTGAAGTGCAGATATCAGATATATTTGTACTGTAAGTCATAAAAATTACCATGAACTTCTGTGTATGTTGAAAAAACGGGTTCATAGTATATGTACCCTTTGATCATCATTCAAAATACTGGTGTTAGTCATATTCCTATTGCCATCTCTGCTGTTTTGACCAGAGCATAGTGAATGATTAGAAAAAGCCATCTGATTTCTAATTCTGAAGTCTCATAACATGAATTACTTAATTTTCTTTCAGCTGCTTGGCATCACTTATTTTGTAAATTTTGCATTTACAGCAATTATTCCAACAAGGTATCTGCAAGAAGCCATTTTTAATTTATTTCTTAATTAGAACTACTCTGGCAGAAGAACAAGGAAAATGGCAGATTGGAGTTTTAACATGACTTCATATTCATCTTGGCTTCCAAGGCTAAACTTGTAATTAAGGGATAATACCACAGCCAGACCAGACACATAAGCAAGTAAACACAACACAAGCCTATGTTTATGGGGCATCTTTATTTAGTTCTTGATTCAGAGAAATATTTTTACAGGGTTATGAAAATAATTACCATAACAACACACTGTACTTTAAGAAGTCCCTTTTATGCTGAATCCTAATATATTACCTCATTCATTCTAAGAGGAATCTTTTTTTTAAATGAGAAACTGTTCCTAAATCATAACTACAGTTTTAAAAAAAAGTAAACTAATACTAACTTCACTAAAAGCTAGGCTTCGCAAGTTTTAGAATTGGACAAAAGTTGGCTCAGTCACTAACCCTCTTACATAACTTCTTTCTTAATTTTTCTTCTTTCTTAATTTAGAGCTCCTTAACCTGCTCTAAAAAGGGGATGCAGTATAAAGATTAAATAAAAGATAACGTACTTAGTTTCAGTTATGACTTATATGTATCTGACTTAGTCTCCTAACATAAATGATTATAGAACAGGAAAATATATATGAAGTAATGTTTATGGTATTGAACGCTTCAGAGATGTGATGTTTTATATAAAAACAAATAAGGCAAACTCCATATCCATTCCAGTACTCTAAGTGGGGGTACTTTCCAAACTACAGCTTAAAGAGATATGACCTCAAACAGAAAGCAGTGTTCTAGCTGGATGGAAGTAATAGAGAACAGAGAGTGGACTGCTGATTTGACTGGAATTTAGGCTAGTTTCTGGGGAGAATACCATCACTTCTGGGGATTAGGATTTCAACATATGAATTCTGGGGAGACACAGACATTCAGACCATAGCACTGACATGATAGGAGATTGTCATAAAAGTATAGGAAAAAGTTCTAAGAGGAATGGGAAGATTTTGAACATGGGCAAAAGGAGTAACTTCTGATCATATGGTAATAATGTAAGGGCTGAAAAACATAATCTTGTGGAGAAATGACATGGGTTAAAGCGACTATGAAAATGAATTCAGAAATGTTATGACCAAGATGGCCTTCATGTTCCTCTCAGCTTGACTTTAGACAGTTTCTTCCTACCCTTTAAATCCCTTTTCTTAGAGCATTTACTTTAGAAAACTTGTAATTGCAAATTTTTTCTCTAGCCCCTTTGAAAAATGTTTATAAATCTTACAGTTTCTTGCCAACTTTAAGACCCAGAAATGTCTTTCTCAAAGACCTGAGAACTGTCTCTTTTAAACGTAAACCTTGAAGGAGATAAATTCCTATCTCCAGTCTCTTTGGGAGACTAGGAGCCTATCTTCAGTAGGTGCATTGCTCCATAATGTCAAACTACCTCCTGTCATGAAGATAGGAGAAAGTTTACTTTTTCTTTGATTAAAGCCAACTAACAAATGAAGGTGGCCTATGATCCCATCACCACCAGTTCAGCTATTAAAAACTCTCCAGCCCATTGTTTCAAGGAGTTCATTTCAGACTCCTTCCCCTGTTGCAATAGTCTTGAATGGTCTTTCTTGCCTGTTTAACTTTGTCCAGTCCAGTTTTTACTTAGGTAACTGCTTATCTTCCTTGCATTCTTCTGGAGAGTTGTACATCACCTAACGCAACTTTATGCCCAGGGAGGTCTAGCTTGCTTTCATTAACCATAGGGAGACTCCCTAAACAGTGCTCCTTGAAGCAAAACATTGATGTGCTTATGGAGAAGAGTGATAAGTTGGTTTGGGGCAGTTACCTAGAGAAGACGCACGCTATCCATCGGGAGTCAAAATCTGTCTTAAGATAAATGATTCTTAAGTAACGGTCTCTGTTTCATCAATACTGTAAGAAATCTTTTCTTCCCAGATGCTGACAGGTCCTATTTGAGTAATCGTATAAACACGTGTGACTGACATTTAATGAGGCTGCTTCTACAAGTCACATATATACAGTACTTATTTCTTTGAGTATAGCTTCATAGTCATAGAAATCCTAGAGACTCATATCTGCTTTATCTATCCAGGCAGTGGGAGATTGACTGCTTCATTAGCAAGTCAGTGCATGTCCAAGATTCCTACTGATGCTGTTTCTATCAGTGCAGATTGTTCTCTAATTGTAGCTGAAGTATGCTGTTTAGATGTTCCAAAGTAGAATATTACCAGTTATGTCAATAGATATACTTTGCAAGTGTGTATATTTGCAAATGTATGTGTCTTTATCTATCTTTCCTTTTTCAAGATTTCCAAATTTGCAAATCAAGCACACCAGAGAGCAAAAGTTCTAAATGGTTTAATTATTCTATCTGCTTTGAAGAAATAGAAAGAGACAGTGCTTCAGATAATCAACATTCAAGTTACTTAGAAATATACAGGCTGGGTTTATCATTTTGAATTGCTCTTGACATCTAATAATTTTTAGCTTGAAGTAATTTTATTTGCTTTGATTTTCATGCTTTTCAGCCTTTTCAGAAGTATAGTTTATTCAGTTATATCAGATAATCTCTATTATTAGAATGGTTTACAATTTTCAGATTCTCTTTTTCTAACTTTTATCTTTTCTTTTTGCTATTTATTATATATTTTTTTACTTGAAGAACTCTTTTTCTGTTTACTTTAGGCCTACAATCTACCTGCTAAATGACCATCAGGTTATTATATGCATATATAAGGCTGCCAGGTACAATTAAAATACTGTTAAAAAATAATATTTTGATATAATTGTTTTTCAACTATTTATTTACAATACATTTTATTATAATTTTTAGTAAACTGGATAAATTTAAAACATACTTGTCAAAATCTTATCTAGCCTCTTACAAGGTCCAACTGAATTAACAAGTCTCCATCCTGGATACTCAAATAAAGAAAGGATACCTATATGTTTAAGCATTGTGAAAAAAATACATGTTTAAACAAGAAAGGAAATTATTAACCCTCTATCCTCCCACCCTTAATCCTAAAGTAAAAGGATATGGTGATTTGGGTTTGGTTTTTTTTCCTTATGATGTATGTTACCAGCAAATAATGTGGTGTTAATAGCCCCTTCAGGAACCTAAATTGAGTGCTTTGGGTCCCACACAAATGGATTAGTAGGTTGCTGACTTGTACTCATGGGAGAGGGTGTGTATTGCTGAGTTCCGTTTCAGAGCATTACCTGAGAAAACAAGGATTCTGTCTTTCAACTGGGACTTAATCCTTTTGTATTACTTTCTTTAGTACTCACCCATGTTATCAGTTCATTACATCAACCTGTTATAGAACCTGTCTTTTGTTGGCTTATTTCACACAAGACCTGATCATAGGAATGGAGGAAGTCATCTAATCATTGACCTTAATATTACAGGAAATTAGTTTGGTCTGATGTCAGACATAGAATGCACAGGGCAATTAAAGAGATGCTTTTACACAGTCCGCCGCAATAAAGAGAATGTTCGTTAATGAGGAACATCTCTAAGAAAAAGGAGTCCCAAGGCTTTATAGAGGCAAGCAACAGGGGAGTCATCAAGAAGTCTTAGGATAGTCATGTGGAACGATGGAAGTGGGTATTAGATTGTGCAGCGTTGGGGGAACAGTGTGGTCCTCTGTGTTTAGCTATTTCCTAGAACACAAATGAGTGGGGGGATTTCTTAACTCCTTCCCTTTTCTAGCACCAAAACTCAAATAAAGTTTAACATTGTCAAGGGAAATATCTGTAAGATCATTCTGGAGTGCAAAGTTTTCTCCTCCTCATAATGTATGTAAAGCCTAAAATTATTCACTCTCTGAATCATTAACTTAAGGTGATTTTTTTTCCAATGGAAGTAAGTATAATTCCCCAACCTCCCTCATTTGGGTTAATGACACAGGCTTTTTCTCTTTCCAGTAGAAATGTTAAGAAACAACAAGCACAATTCATTTCTTAGAGACATATACACAGTTTGTGGGAGAATATCTCGGCTTTTGTCAATTCCTTTTTTACAAGCAATATAAATGATTTTAGGCGAATGGAGTAGCTCACATTCTGTAGTAACATATTTTGGGAAAACTAATGCCAAGTTTATAGGCTCTATATCTTGCAGATGACAGAAAGACTCTCATATGGAAGATAGCCAATATCTTTTTCATAAGATGCAGGATTTTCAAAGGGTCTCTGGCTATAGGTAGTCTCCCCTACTCATATATAGTTCTTTCTCTTCCTCCTGTTTATACTGATGACTTGTTTATTCTTAATGATTAATATTTATTGAGTCTTTCCTATGTATTAAATTGGTACCAACAGAAATATATACTCCTGAAATTTATACTTTTTCCCTTCCATCACTGATATTTTATTTTCCTGAAACCATTAAAATATTTTTTTCTTTCTGAAACATCCTTTCTTTTCTGTCTGTTTATTTATTTTTGCTGCTGTTGTTCTTTGAATATCTGGTGATCTCTTGATGACAGTTCATTTTTAGGAATGAGGAACTAAGTCAATTTATTAACATTGCTGTAATGGATTTCCTGTTTTTGTCAGCTTTCCCATGAATGAAAGAATTAGCAATGTATTTATATTATATTAAAATAGGGACACAATTGATATACTTACTTTTAGGGTATGGATAAGAAACTGGCAAACAGGCTGTTACTTACCTTATGCTGAAAGAAGAAGGGCTTATGCTAGAGACAGCTCAATCCTTAAAGCCAATCCCTAGCTTCGCTCTGACAGGCCACCAATTTCAAGGATTTTTTTCCCCTCCCACTTAGGGAGAAAACTCTGCTTCTACTTCTGTTGAGGAAGGAGAGGTAAATGGTTAAAGTTTCAAACATCACTTTAATTCATCATGTTCTCTCCTTCCAGATTCATTTGTTAAAACAATTAATTTGGTGACTAATGTTTTATTAAGTTTGATGCTTCAGTAATTCAACATATATTTATTGACCAGAACTGTTCTAGTTCTGAAAACCTTATCACTGAAGAAATTGTACGTAAGTCCAAACCTCGTAGTAGGGTTCCTCTCTGGTGGGGTTCAGAAGAGTAAACAGGTTTTAGCAATAGAATGGGGTAAGTTCTTCAGCAGGTGAAGTAAAGGATGTTATGGAAGCAATAGTAAACATTTCTGGTGCCAGCTCTGGGGACAAGGTCATAGAAAGCCAAGACATAGGGTAATCAGGAGTCAGCAGGGCAAAGGGGGTAGGCTGGGAGAGGAAGAGTAATAATGAACAGAAAAGGAACTGCATGCACATGTGAGGAACTTTCCACAGCCCAGTGGAGTAGGTAAGAGTAAGCTCAGGGAGCAGTGTGGGCAAAAGCCAGACTGAGTCTTTAAGAAGTAGGATTTGAAGATAACTCAATGAGTTTGTTGTGATGAGGAGCATAGGGACCAATTGGCATTGGATTATAGAAAATGAATTCTCTTAAGTCCTCTGTAAGTCCCTCAATTCTGGTTATGGATCTACAAGCAAATAAAAAATTTTAGACCTATTAAAATATGACCAGTAATTTCATAGGATATGCCTTGATAAGATAAAGAGAAACAGCTTAGGGAGATTATATTATATATTAAAATGAATTAGATTTAGTAAAAGCCAATTTATCTTCTATAAGCAAACATATAGTGGGGGATAGCCTTGAGACAAATATCAGAGTGACATGGCAGACTGTTTGCCAACATGCCTTTTTTCCTAAATGGAAAGGGTTGTGGGATGGAGGGATGGAAGGGAACCCCACTGAAAATTTGGCTCAAATGTTGAGACAGAGAACACCAAACTTGTGTGATGAAGGTAGGAAAAGTCTTATTACTCATCTAATAAGGCTTTCTGGAGAAGGCAAATAGGTCTACAGGAGGTCTAATAAGGCTTTCTGGAGAAGACAAATAGGTCTAAAAATGACTTGAGAAGGCGAGAAGAGGTGATGGAATTGGGTTTTATTCTTGGGTGGGGTCAGAGTGAGAATTTCTTCTCATAGGACCATGGCTTCCTGCTCGTGCCAAAGGAAGAAGTGTGCGGGCTTTCTTATCAGCTTGCCCACTGTGGTGCAGAAGGGGCTAGGAGAGTGCTGGTCTTGAAAACTGCCAGTACTCAACATTAAAAATGAAGTCAAATTTTTATGCAGAGAGAAATCTCTCTAAAGTTCTAAATGTGACAAAATGCTTTTTCTCGTTCCATGCTGATGCATAAGACTGAAATAAACTTTAAAATAACAGAAATTTTAGCCTTTAGTTCTTCAACCATTTTCTGGTGGGGGGAAAGGAATCACATTTCACGTAATCACCTCAATCTAAATGTATTCAACTATTAACTTTTTTGACAGAATAGTTTTAGTTGAAACAGCAGCTGTCTGCTGAGACTAGCAGCCTGAGCTCTTCCCAAGATATAACTTTTGCAGTTTGAGGTAAGACAACAACCAGTCCATAGCAAGTCATTGGCATTGGATTATAGTTTTCTGATATTCAGGACTAAGTCAACACCAGGATCAGGACTAGAAAGGGTAGAGTTGGACCATAAAGGAAAGTAACTGAGAGTCTAAATTCACAAACAAAGAGACTTACTGTGAATGGTGTACAAGTGAATGAGAAGTAGAGTTGACTTAGCTCTAGAAAATCAAGGAAGCTTTGTTTAGATTATTCCAAAGGGAAAAGCGAAAATCTTTTTGGAGAAGACATCATAAAAGTGGCATAATTTTCTTGATCTAACATCTAAAGTTTGATAAAGTCATCTTTCAAAAACTCTCAACTAAGCAAAGATTATACCCTTGACACCATTCCTCCTTATTGAGTTGGACAATCTTAGAATAACCATAAAAGAAAACTGTTGCCTGTATGATCACCAGATCTTTAACACAAGGATCTTTAAATCATTAGAGGAAAGGAACACCCCAGTTTTGATAGTTTTCAACAGCACATGTTGCTTTAAACACATCAAAATTGCCTGCCTTATCTGGATTAAAAACTTCGGCAAAGACAGAATTGATACCATTTTGGAAAGTATTTTTGGATTTAAACTCTCCTCTCCTATTGAATTTTTAAAAATTTGCTTCTTGATTTTAGCATCTTCAAGAACTCTTACATAGAATTAATTTATAGTAAGTGAATTATTTAAGAAAGAGAAGTGGAGAAGTATTAATTCAGACCCACTACTTATTTGTATGCAATAAGTAATATATTAGTAATAAGTTAGTGTGGTTACAGGTGGTTAATGATTTGAATACACCTTCATTCCTAAAGAAGAGTAAACACTTGGGAAACCAGAGAATCAGCCACACTCAGAAAAGGTGAGACTTAAGACATCTCCTTGTTGTTAATTGCATTAAAAAATTAATTGCTGCTAAGCACAGACATTATTTGGAAAGTAGAAATATCTCAATGTGTTTTGTTATGGATAATGATGAAAAATCACCTTAAAAATCAACCATACCTATCAAAATTAGAAGCCAAAATCAATAACTTCCTCTAAAAATATGGTAGACAAATTAATTACCTGTACTTGGATTGGCTAATTTATGGACTTGACACTAGCATATGTTTATTTTGACATCTTTCTTAAATTGCATTATATTATTCTACATGAGAAGTATTAATTCCAGTGGATTTGTTATGAGTGTACACCACGGGTCAGGGACGAAGATTTTATGTCTACTGCTGCTGCTTGCTAGCTGTATGAAATTGGCAGCTTAATTAATCTCTTTGTGCCTCAGTTTCTTTATCAGTAACATGGGAGTGATGTTATACTTGTCTCATTTTATTGCTGAGAGGACTAAATGTGTACTAAATTCAAGCAAAATGTCTCCCACCCATAAACATCAAAATATTATGTCTTTTTAAAAGGATGTTTTCCCTCTGTTTAACATGAAAAAGACTCTTAAGATGAAAATACTGACTCTTCTTATTATAATGTTTATCTTCACTGTTTCCCATGATTCAAATAAATGTCTTTAGGTTTGTATAGTCTTTTTGCTATTTAATAATATGTTTAAGCTCATGGATGCTTCCCAAGAAAGTTGATCTTGTCAAAAGGAAGAAATAAACCCCCTATTTGATTAAAAAAATAAGTAATAATAAAAAAGAAGAATATAATCTGTAACTAATGATAGATCTTTCAGCCTCAGAACTTCATTTGGCACATGGAAAGTACTTAAAAATAGTTGCCTATTACTATCAATATTATTTGATCATAGGTATTAATTTTATTTATGATTATACAATTAATTTTAACTACTTGACACGTGGCAGTCTTAAACTGGCATGCTAAAGACTATGGTTATATGTTTTGTTTCTTTCATTTTCTCCTTTTTTCTGACAATTATTTACATGCTTTATTTCTAAATTCTTTGGTTCAGAGTTATGACTGCCAATTTTTCATGCTGAGACTTAATTAACATAATAAAAGGTCCCTCTATGTTCATGTAATATTTCACTTATTTGCTTCTACTTGTGTATGCTCCTTTTCACATTCCTACATTGTTTTTAATGTAGGAGTTGTGTGATATACATTTTATCATCTTTAATTTCCAATCCCTAAGTTTTTATACTTGCATATTTACTTTTGTCGTTCATCTCTGTCAACTACCTTGAATTCACAGTTTTATTCCTGATTATTTTTCCTTAATTTTCATTTTCTTAATATAATCTATAAGTTGAGACCCATAATATTATTGCTTTATAGTACACCTTTTAAATTTCCATTTTGAAATTTATGTTTTATAATTAAATTGAAATAGCCATATATCTTGCATTGCTCATTAGTCGGCGTGTTTTTGATACAAATTCACTACATGTATATACTCTAGCACATGAAAAGTAACTGTCATGTGGAATTATTGAATGAAAACTTTAGTCCTTGAAATCTTCTGTTCCTAGCACCACTGCCTTTTGTCATTTATTGATGCAAAAGATAAGTTGAAAGGGAACTTGGTTTTTGTCCAGTTACAGATTATTCAATATTGCTCTGACTCTCTTTGTTTGATGAACTGCTGTGCACCAGGGAAGCATTCCATTTCTTGCTTTGTGTTTGACCTCAGTTCTGTTCCAGGAAGAAAGTGTGGTTGTGTCTGGTCTCCTTGTTGCTCTGACTCTCCATGTCATTGAAGAACATCTAGTAAAGTCCAATGAACCTGCTTTTCTGTTGTTTTGCCCACCTCTGCCCTTTGGTGTCCCAGTACTATGTCAGGTGACTGTAATTAATCTACAGTGACAAAAGCAGTTTCAAGTGGCCTATTTCCTGTTTGACCTTTTGTCTACCTGGATTTTCTGCAATAGTGGGTGATACTTAGATTTGTAGCAAACACCTTTATGTCCTATGTCATGACCCCTCAATTCACTAGAATTTCAGTACAACTGTGGTAAAGAGCTTTAAACACTTTGACCCACACTCCAGCTCAAGTGCCCTCCACATTGTCTCTCCACTTTCACACCTCAGATTTCTCTCTAAAGTTAAAGAGAGGGCACTAAGCCCTTCAAAACCCAAAGTTAACACTCCTGGGAAGCAGTTCTCAACAGATGGGGAGAAGGAGTTGATTCATAAATGCCTCAAGTTCCAAATCCCTTGCATAATTTTGATAGTTATTCTGTAAGGTTTCATTTTGGGTTTTCTTCCTTCTGTGTCTCACTCATGCCACTCCTTCCCTCAACTCTATGGGATTTACTCTCAAATAAATTACTAGCTCTGAGGTGTACGTGTCAGGAACTGCTTTTGAGAGAACCCAATTTAAAACCAGGCCCTTGCAGTTTTCTCTTTCAATTTCTGCAACACTGTTCTACTTTGAGTTAGGAGAGGTTTGAGTTAGGCTCTATCTTTTTCCTTCAATATAGTATTAAATGTACTCTACGTAGCAGAGATTCATTGATGTTTCTGGCATGTAGCAAATACGAAGGTGCATTATTTTTATTATCATCATTTTCAGTTTATTAGGTCATATTCAGTATCGAGGTGGGAAATTCTGCTTCCACCCAAGATATAGGAACAAGTATCATATTTATCATCCACCCTTAAAAAAATAAAAAAGTTGAAAAAATAAATAATCGTTCTTAGACATTTGATAACAGGCAGTACAGAGCAGTGATCTCTGAGAAATGGGAAACATGAAAACCCTATGATTGCCCGTAATTTGATGGCTAGAAAGAAGGGTGGCATAGGCAGAGCCAGGGGTATCCCTGAGTTGAGAGTTTTAAAAGGCTATGATAACTACAATCCACAAAGGCAGAGAATCAGAGAGGAGGAACTTGCACAGAGAGAAGACTCTGGAGATTTTCAGAGTATCCATTTCATCAGAGTGGTGATCAGCTAATGCATGTGAAGAGATTAAACTGGGGCAATATTGCAAGAAAGAAATTAACAACATATGGCTACATATAGAATCTCTACAAAAAAAAGTTAATAGAACTAATAAGTAAGTTTAGTAAAGATGTAGGATACAACGTCAATATACAAAAATCTATTATATTCTTATATATCAGTAATGGATAATTGGAAGTTAAACTTGAAAAGTCAAAACGTTTTGCAATAGCATTGGGAAACATGAAATATTAGGTATACATCAATAAAATATGTGCAAGAACTGTATGCTGAAAACTGAAAAACACTGATGAAAGAAACCAAAGAAGACATGAAGAAATGGAAAAGTATGTCATGTTTATGGACTGGAAGACTCAATACTTAAGATGTAAATTCTCCCAAACATGGTATGTAAAGTGAATGCAACTCAAATCAAAATCACAGCAAGATTTTGGCAGAAATGAACAGATTGATTCTACAATTTATGGGAAAAGGCAAAAGAACTAGACAAGTCAAAAAATTTGAAAATGAAGAATGAAGTTGAAAGACTCACAGTATAAATCCATAGTAGTCAAGACAGCATAGTATTGGTAACAAAGATAGACATATAAATCAATGGAACAGAATAAAGATTCCAGAATACACCCACACATATAAGGGCAATAAATTTCTGACAGTTCAATGCAGAGAAGGTTGTTTTTCAACAGATTGTTTTCATATAATTAGAATTCCATGTTAAAAATAAATAAATAAACTTTATCTATATCTTGCATAATATTAAAAATTAACTCGAAGAGGATCATAAGTCTAAATGTAATACCATAAAGCTTCTTGAAAAATACAGAACAAAATTTTTGTGAGTTTGGGTTAGGCAAAAATTTCTTAGATATGATACCAAAAACACAGTACCGTAGCCCCTCTTTATCAACAGGGGATACGTTCCAAGCCTGCCCCAGTGGATGCCTGAAACCATGGATAGTACCAGACTGTATATATGCTATGTTTTTTCCTGTATATACATATTTATGATTAAGTTTAATTTATAAATTAGGAACAGTAAAGATATTAACAATAACTAATAATAAAGTTGAACATTAATAACACTATACTGTAATAAAAGTTATGTGAATGTGTTTTCTCCCTCAAAATATCTTATTGTACTGTACTTACTCTTTTTCTTATGATAATGTGATCTGATAGAATGCTTGTGTAAGGAGATAAAATGAAGTGAATAAAACAGGTATTGTGATGTAGCATTAGGCTAATTTTGACCTTCTAACAATATGTCAGAAAGAGAATCATCTGCTTCAGGTGATCCTGGATCATCAAGTCATGACGGAGTAGGATAATGTGAGATTGCATCACACTACTCAGAAAGGTGTGCCCTTTAAAACTTATGAATTATTTATTTCTGTAATTTTCCATTTATTATTTTCTGATCTCAGGTAACTGAAACCACAGAAGTCGAAATCGCAGATAAGAGGACACTACTATACATAAAACAAACAAAAAAAAATTACAGGTAGTTCTTTAGAATAGTATAGCCCTTAATCCTTAGCTGTTGCCTAGCGTCTCAACAATTTAAGATGCAAGAAGCAGCTTGTGTAGTGTTTGCACTGAATTATTTTTAAACTCTTATGCAAAGTTGTCAATTAATTAGAAATTGCAGGATATTCATTCCATTGTGTACTGCTGTTATCCAATTTAATACAGTTGGCTTTTATAGTTTTTCTAAGCTGAGTTACAGCTTTATCATTTTAATTATTTTTTGTTTTCAATAATTTCTTAATATCAACAAATGTATTATGAGGATCAGCTCAGTTATACATTACAGGTGGAGACAGAGGAAGCATATATAGTCAATTTGATTAAATTAATGACACTGGTACCTGAAATGCCCTGTGACTTATTGCAGTGCACCCTTCCCTTTTAACCTGCTCCTTTCTGGAATTTCGCAAGTACAATTCATTCTCATTGTTCAAAGTGTGGAGAAATGAATCTCATAAATTATTATAAGCAAATTACTTTCCTTCCATTTATTACGCCTTGTACGTTCCACAGGAAGTAGTACACACAGGTCATTGCCAGCAGAAAAAATCACTTTGAACTCCACTTGTATTTACCAGATTCTCGTAATTTACTCCAAAGAAAGGGCAAACAATTTTCACTGTCCTTTCAGAAAATATTGTAATTCTATATATCATTATTTAATTTTATTCTATATGTGACTATTTAAACACACACCTTTCCAAATAATAGTAAGATCCTGTAGTTAAATGTTTGAACCATATTCCCTTGAGTGACATATGGTGAAGCTAGATGCAGATCAAGAGAGAGAAATTGGAAAGAGTTTTATAGTTTTATTTTACTCACAGTTCCCTGGGGAGAGCACAGCATGCCACACAGAACCACTCAGGGAAGCGTAGTGGTTGATCTCAAGGTAGAAAGAATGGAACTGTAAGCAAAGTACTTTAATTGTGGTTTCCACAGGAAGGAAGGGTGAGGCAGAGTGAGTACGTTTAGGATTGGCTAGCTGTGTTTGAAAGTGGCACCCCTGCAAAATTCATGTTTACTGAGACCGTTAGACCATATGGTTTTGGACTGTCTAAAGTCTCCACGTTTTTGGGTGATCCCGGGTTTACTGGGGAAGACCTTGTGGCCATCTTATAGATGTTAAAACATAAATTTACAGAAATTAAAAGTAAATTAAATACGTTAAGCCCATGAGAAAATGGAAAACAATAAGATACTTATCTGTAATATTTATAACATAATGATTTATTATTTACAATTTAATGGTTATTTATATATTATACTCTGGTAAATTCAATAGTAAAATATTAATTTCCACATTTTCAGATTTGTGCCTTTTGATTTACTTAACATTTTTTTGTATTATAATGTTGATATCCTAAGATCTTGTGAATAAAACTATGTATTTTTGTGTTCATGTTTTAAAATTAATATTTGCATCCAAATAAAAATCTATAAGTGAATAGATAATATAACATATAATGTCTAAGACTATCCTGTCTGGAAAATAGGTAAAACTTCATAATAGAGCTTATCAAGATAGAAGCATGTTGACTGATGTCTTAAAAATCATTAATCTAAATGTATCAGATCTTATAAAAAGAAAACCAAGAAGCCATACCAATGTAAATATTTGGCTTGTAGACTTTTAAATTAAAAACATTTCAGCTTAATCTTTGTAACTGAACACTTGAATCCAGTCCAACACAATAATAAGAATAAAAGGCAATATACACATAATGTGGGCAGTCTCACTATTGAGGAATAATTTATCATGTAATATTAAATATTCAAGAATTTTCTGAATAGAAAAATATTAGAGTGAGTTTGGGAACAAACAACTACGTCTGTTGAATATCTAAACACCCAGGAACTGTACTAACTACATTATTTTTCTATAGCATTCATTTTTTTAGTATGTAATATGCAGTTATTCAAATTTTTCAAAAAATCTGACTAAAGTATAATTGAAGAAGGAGAACACCAAAGAAAGACAAAGTTAATATCTGTCTAGCCCTTCCTTCTCCCTCTCCATCTATATACATATAAGTTCCAGCTACTCTTGTTAAGTCATCTTTACTGATCAAATCACAGAAATAGGGCTCTTTCCCTGCATTCATACTTCCTTACTTTCCACAACTTCCACTTTACTCTGTCCTCACTCCCCATCGTTCTCCACACACAATGTTTCTGTATATAGGCACTTTCATATGGACTGTACATTGTGAGATTGCCTGCCTAAAAATATTTCGTCCACAGTTTTGGTATCATTCTACTCCTCTAATTCAGATGAAGTATGTTACCCAGAAGAGACACCTCTTTAAGTCCAGTGCAATCATTAGAAGATTGATAGGGAATAAGCTCTTGGATAGCACAAAGGACAGGCAATATTCATAATTAGGGATGAAGCTGGACAAAGCAAAAATCTGAAAAAAGGTACTTAAGAGATTGGAAGAAAGTATGATGTCAGCTCAGGGATAACTTAAGAGGTAAGAATCAATTCAGTGAAACTTGAGTACATAGAAATGAAGGAAGAGCCTTCACATTTTTCAGTAACATATCCTTTCTTCCTTATTGGAGCACAGATTTCTCTAAGTCTACATTGATAGTGTAGAGTGATAAGTGAAATATTGATACCAGGAAGTAACCCCTCTCATTTGCACAATCATAAGATACAGATATAGACAGTGCTATCCTAGCATCTAGAACCAGAAATAGGAAGGTAAAATACAGTCCAACCTAGACTGAAACTACAGTATCCTGTCCACTCTTCATTTAAGGATTATCTTTGGTGAGAGAAGCATATAGTTACCTCCAGAATGGCGTGATAATTTTAACCCTAAATTCTTGCAGTGTACTATCATGTAAAAGGCTAAGATGAACTATTAGTAAATTACATTTAACGTGACTTTAAAAGAGAATATAAAAATGCAAAGGACTGTCAGACAAACGACTGAGATCTGAATAAATAATATGGTGTGTGGAACTGAAGGCAACATTCTGGCAATCAAATGAAGTGACTAATGGCATGTAGTGGGGAGATGAAATATATGAGGGGACTCCAATTAGGAGCCTTCCAATCAAAACTGGAGAAGAGTTTGTGAGCAATACCATGGCTATGGGGTTTGGTGTGGTCTGCAGCTTTTAGGATGGTTAGCTGGACAGGCGTGGAGCAGCATGGCATCGGAGAGGTTTGCTATAGAAGCAAGTACTCACAGATAAAGGAATTTTCCATATACTCAAGCATACTTTATATATTATAAGACACAGGAAAATAAAACCTAAAATCTTGGTATAATAGTAAATGGGACTAGAATTTGCAACTTTATAACTTTCATTGTGTTATAAATTGTCTTGCTGTTTTATCATACTGTGTTCTACTAATACTAGAAAAATAATCTTTTGAAGAAAGAACAAAATTGAGTTTATTGTAATATATGTGTACCAACACAACACTTATAAGCACAAAAATTACTAATAAGGTGCTCTTTTTCAGCTAAGTAATTGGAAACACAGCTAATGTGTCTCCAACCCAGTGTCTGCCAAGCTCATCACTCATTTGAAGTTTAGTCCATTCACCTCAAATTAATCCTGGAGTTCTCAAAGAGATGCTCACATTTTCTCCCAAGCAAGACTGCTGCCTATACCAGTTTCCTCTTCTGAACATTTGCAGGTAGCAAAGCTCCTTAGAGAAGCTTTACTTCTACCACAATCCCTTATAAGAATGCTGGTATCTTGGATAACCATACCATATCTGGAGATTTACAGACTTGAATGTTCAGAGCATGAGAACAGGGTTCTATGGAGTGGTGAAGAGAGTTCCTCCTCACAGCCATGGCATGTGTTGTCACCAGGAGATGCGTTTTGGTCCAGAGTCACTGGAAGTGCCTCATGAACACAGTTCCATCAGAATCTCTCTCCCTCCATAGGCAACAAAAAACAGTCTAGGAGACAAGCAGATATATAAGCAGATATCATTCCACTCCTCTTATCCCTCTGAAGAATAACACATCTAAACTGGAATATTTCTTAGTGACATTTTAAGTAATTCATGAATCTATTAAAAATTTTAATATACTAATAGCTGTGGTAGCACAGCATGGGAATAAAGAGAAAGGCAAAATCTAAATATAAAAAAGTCATAATTCAAATACTTGTTAAATGAATATACTTTAATTTTGAGTTGTCTAAATTGTGATTCCTCGTCAATATTGCATAAGTGGTGGGGGTCTTCCTCTCTTATTTAATCTGCTTTTAAACTATCTCTCCCTATGACCCCCTATTGCTTTTGCTAAGGAACTTGCTCTTCCTCATTGGGAATCTTATTCCCTCACCTGTCAAACTGTTTTTCTTTGCAGAAGCTTCTGCCCTCACATATTTTTGTCATTTCTGACCTTGGGAATGGGACAGGAGTTTCTCAAGTGGTTCATGTGAGATCTGGAAAGGAAAAGGTGTGATTCAAAATTAGCCAAAGTAGACACACACACACACACACACACACACACACACACACACACACACACACACACACACACACACACACACACACACACCGCCCTACGAAAGGTTGGGTTTTATATGGTATATATATTGGACTCTTTCTCTGATCTGTTTAAATGACAGGTGGGCAGGATTTTACTTTTGTTTTCTATGAGTCTATATAGAGGAAAAATAGGTTAAATGGAAAAAAAGAAAATAAGACAGAATTATACTCTTAGCAGCTGGACATGGGATGATTTCTTTGCTTCCATTAGAGATACATTCAATAAGTGCATGCTTTTCATCCAGGAGAATTGTATTGACAAAGTGACCAGCTTAAATATCATTTACATTTTATAGGACAATTCAATGATGGGACACTCTTTTTAAAAATAGGCTTGCTTATTTATGCTGAAAAGAACCATGCCATTTTACCCCACACATCCTTTGTCCTTTGAGATCTTATGAAAGATGATATACAAAATTAAATTCAAGAGACTTACCAAAAATTTAACAAAATAGAAAAATCAGTTCCTGCCTATTTGTCCATATATATTTTCAAACTCTCTTGAGGCAAAATGCTATTGGCCCAGTGTTTTACACATTTGTCCTTATTTAACCTACATCATAATTTGGTTTTATTAAAAAATGTGCTGCTATCTTTTATAGTACTTATTTTCAATTCATTGCTATACTACGTATACACACACACATAATAGGTATCTTTATATATTATATATACACGTAATCAATCTATGTAAAAATTATTCCAACTTATGAAAAAATCTTTAACATATATTTTCTTAATTGTGATTTAAAAGTCCTGTGATTTATATATTATTATCTTTTTCTCAAAGCTTAGGAAACTAAAATTCTGAGAGTTTAAAACTATTTGCTCAAATTAAAACCAATCCAAACAACTTGCAGATGCCAGCCTCAGAACTTAAACCTAGTCTTTTGCACTGAAACAGAGCACTTTCATTGCTTAAGTTGCTTAAAGTCTTTTTAGGTCAGTCTTCCCATAGAGGAATAAAGTAAATCTTTCCTGATCCTTGAATGTGTAGCTGGTTGTGCTACCAGTGGGTTCTGCTTACATGGATTAAATAGTATTTTTTAGAATTTTCTGTCGTAGTTAGGTGCAAACTAATCTACAGCATACCCCAAGACAGAAATGCAGCCTGGACTTAACCAAGAATAGCTTTCTTTAGAAGGGTTAATCACATTAGAATCCCTCTATGTAGGCTCTATCATTAAGGCTTTTAGGTAAATAACCCAGCAGTGAAGGAAGATGGGAATAGCTTATGTATTGTATTTCAAGGTTTTAAACAGAAGAAACTTTCCCTCTAAAGAATAATTGGCCAGTGAGACCCTTTTATTGAAATAAAATGTTTATTTACCTAGAGGGTAGCTTGACCTGTAAACCAAAATATCTAATTTCTGGGAAGTTTGAATGCTTTGGGTTGTGGATAAATGGGACGTAAAGTCTTTGTAAATTTCAGATGCAGAGTGTAGAGTTAAATTCCAAAGCTAGCACACTATCAACAGAATCCATGTTTAGCTCCTCTCTTATTTTATTTAAATACTACTGCATATCCTTATTTTTTTACTCCCATTTTTCTGTATGTTTAGTAATTCAAGAAAATGCTATTATACTTTGATTTCATTCTGTTTTTTCCTTATTTTTACCTGAGACTCTACATTTTAAGATCCATCCATGTTATCCTGTGTATATCCTAACATATTACTTCTAATCGCTTTGTGTTACATTTTTTGTGCGTCCACCATTTTTAACCTGTCCACCACCTGTCAAAGAACCAAACATTCTCTAAGTGAAAACTGCAGCCATTTGGAAGGCCTGCAAGTCAGCCATAGATTTGTCCAGTAAGGAGGGGGTATGGTAAGCCCAAATACAGCAGCATGAACAGAATCAGTTACTTGTGGCCCACAGATGTCACTGAAGTGGAGAGGCAAGATGATAGGTGACACAAGCAGTGGGTCACTTGATCATGGAGGATCAAATCCTAGATGATAGGTGATTTTATAGCCTGCAGATACACTTAAGGGCAGTGGCAAGGTGCATACGTATGCCTCACTAGAACCAGGGAATGCGTAAGAAACTGAACCTTTGGCAAAGTAGGGTACCTCTCTGGCACACATAGGGCCTTGTAGTAACTGCTTACAACACTGCTTATCTCTCTCTCTTCTGGGAAAGACCAAAAGACATTCTGCTAAGGCCTGGATCAGCCTGTGGTTTAGCTTGTGAACACTGCCTATGTGGAGACATGCAAGTTCAAGAGGATGACATGGCAGTGTTCCTCCCCTATGCCATCCTCCTGATCGATGCTCAGCTTGCCTACAATTCCCCACATCCTTGCTCAGGAATGTTTGAGACTCTCCCTGGAAAAAAACAAAGATGTATATACTTAATTTGACTGACTTGAATCAAATTGCTCTGCAAAATGGTTGTAGCAGTTTGCGTGCTCAGCATCAATGTGTAAAAGTTTTTTATCTCTGCTATACTCCTGTCAACACCCAGCATTGCTAGATTTCTAATTATTGCCAGTTTAACAGGTATAAAATGGTAATTTGCACGTCATTCATTACTAATGAGTGTGTGTATCTCTTCATATGCTTGTTACCCTGTCTGTCCCTAAACACACTATTTTGTTCAATTCAGTTATTTATCTTTTCTTGTGCCATTACCACATATTCTTTCCAATGGCTTTGTTTTTCCTTCCAATAATGTTAGTTTTCCTTCTTTTCTCCTCTTTTATAAGGTTGAATTCTTTCGTGAAAAACACTTCTATCAGATTCTACCTCTAACCCCTCACTCCACAGCTGCTTCAGACCAGTCCAAGGAACAGATGGGACAGATGCCAGACTCATGTATCCAGCTTCTTACTCATCGTTTCCACAAGGCTAAATACCTAGCATCTCAAACATACCAAGTCTAATACCATCCTCCTAATACTTCCCATCATAAATATGGTCAACCTGCAGTCCTCATATTAGTAAATGACAGTTCTATCCTTCAGTTGTCAAGGCAAAACACTTTCAAGTTATCTTTGTCTTCCCTCTTTCTCTCACAGCATGCAGTTGTTTTATCAGCAAGTTCCATTAGTTATATGTTCTATCAGGTATACAGCCAGTTCTTCACAACCCACTGTGACCATGTCTAGCTGGTCTCTTACATTTTAACTTTATTTATGATATCTGATACATATTGTCCTAATAACTTACTTTATTTTGTTTCATTTTTGTTCTTTAAGTTATTGCTATCCTATACTAAGTAGAAGATAATTCCTTATACTTAATGGAGAAAGTTTTGATACATTCCCTTTAAAATCAGGAACAAGAAAAGAATATCAGCTATCACCACAACCATTCAACATATCATTTGTGGTTTTTGATCAATATTCTGAGAAAAAAAAATAATGGCTGCAAATATTGAATGAAAAGAAAAAAATTGTCATTATTTGTAGATGTTATGATCACCTAATTAGGAAAAACAGCAGAATCTATAGATTAATAAATAGCAGTAACAAAAATTCAAAGAAAGGTCCTGCTGGAGGTTTAAATTAGAGAGTTTTTTTATTGTGAAAGTTACTTCATCATGGAATTGGATGTTCACCAAGGGAATGATACAAATATAAAAGAAGTGCAAAACTGAGCCCTGAGCACTCAAACCTTTAAAAGTAGAGAACATTATAAAGAACTGTGAAAGGAGTCTAAAAACAAATGCCCAGAAAGTTGGGAGAAAAGTACTTGAATGCAGTCCCCAAAACAAGGAAAATAAAGTCAATATCAATTGATAATTGATCAGTTGTGTCATATGCTACTGCTAGAGTCAAAGAAAATGGAGACTGAGGATTGACATTGGACGACCTATTACATCACTGCTGACCTTGCGAGGAGCCATTTGGTTAATGGTGGGAGAACAAACCTAATTGAAGTAATTATGAGAAATAGAATTATAGACATACGTGTAGTAACTGCTTTGATGAGTTTCGTTTTGAGGATGAAATAAAAGCAAGTTTATTTATTTGCTCATGAGAATAATGCAGGGAAGGAAAATTTTGATATTCAGAAGATAGTAAAGAGAAATACTGGAGATATGTCCTTGTTGCAGACTGGTTTCTCAGAGAAACGGATACTGAAATATGTACTTTTATCCATATTTTTTTTCTTTAACTAGGGAGTTTACTGGAGAGTGTTCTCAGGATTAAGGCCTGTGTGTAAGGTGGACTTCCTGTGCGTGTGACCTGTGTGTAATTGTACAGAGCCCCATGCTTATAAGGGCCCCACTCTTGGTTTGACACTCTACCATCATCATTTGAAATTGTTAATAATTTTTGAACAAAGGGCTCCACAGTTTCAGTTTGCACTGGGCCCTGCAAATTATATAGCCAGTCCTGTCTATGAGAGAGCAAAAGATGCAGGGTTGGGCAAGGCCAATCCAATAGGGACCTCTAAATTTGTGGTAAATTGGAGTGAGGGAGCCAGACTTTATACCCTCTATTGAACTCACTGAAAGCTGACTGCCCTGGAAAAGGGGCACGGCCTTGGGTAAAACACCTCTCTTCAGAAGCAGGCAAACTCTGGAGAGAGACACAGATGAAGGAAGTCAGCCATCAAGACTACCAGCAGGGGCTTCCCTGGTGGTGCAGTGGTTGAGAGTCCGCCTGCCGATGCAGGGGACACAGGTTCATGCCCCTGTCCGGTAAGATCCCACAAGCCACGGAGCGGCTGGGCCCGTGAGCCATGGCCGCTGAGCCTGCGCATCCGGAGCCTGTGCTCAGCAACGGGAGAGGCCACAATACTGAGAGGCCTGCGTACCGCAAAAAAAAAAAAAAAAAAAAAAAAAAAGACTACCAGCAAATGAGGAAATAGAGCTTCAGCCTTGGAGGGGGTGTTCACGGCAGGAATCAATGAAATCTATAACAGTGCTTGAGGAAGAGAATGTGGGGAAGGGTATAATGCACAAGGTCATGACCTTGACTAGGAGTACAGAAAGTTAATCATTGTAATAGGAGAGATGCCAATGATATGTGATAGTAAATGGGTAGAACTAGAGGTGGCAATTTATGGAAGGATTTTTATTTTTCTGGTTTCTTAACTGTATTTAGTAAAGTATTCAATAGTAAGCAAAGTCATCAGCTGAGAGTAGAGTAGTGAGTTGGATTTGGAGTTAAGAGAGAATAGTAGCAAAAATTATTTGAGGAATACTAGATCAATCTTGAGAATCCAATATTTTTCTAATAGAATTTCTAAAAATTGAGGCTGAGGAATATTAGGTGGATATTTTATGGGATGAGGGAATAAAGAAAACAGTCAAAAAATTCTAAGAAAGAAGTTTAACTGAGCTTAAGAAGTATATGGGTTTTCATACTGGAAAATTCTGCTGAATTGTAAACATAGTAAACTTAAAAAAAAAATCCTCCCTCTGTAACATGCTTGTATTAAAGCTTCTATGCTTTAAGAATGGGGTAAAATCATAAAAACATGGAAGGAGTAATAAAAGAGCTCACCTACAAAGATACTGTGAACAGAGGGCATGGACCTTTCTAATTAGCATTACGAAACTCTAAAAGATGTTGGACAAGTGTCTCAAATATCTGAGGGGACATTTTTCAAATCTAGAATTACATATTCAAAAGTATTTTTAATCAGTGAAGTAAATAAATACACTTTAAACTAATTACTGAGCTATTTTTACTCACATACAATTTTCTGTGAAAGTTACTTGAGAAAAACCTGCAATAAATGGAGAAGTCTAAGAATGAGGAAGCCACGGCACTCAGGAAACAGAGATTCTGAGTCCAGAGAACATCTCAGATGACAGTGGGAAAAGAAGCCTAGAAAACAAGTGGTTCATTTTGGAATAGTAGTCCAAGGAATTCTAGAAGAAAATCCCTGGGGAGAAGCATTGCTTGATTGCTATTATTGAAAGCCTAAGTAGTTTAAAATAATGTGAAAATTCACTATTCTTTTACAGATGAGGAAAAAGAAAAAAATATGGCAAAGTCCAAATAAAAAATCCTTTACAAGAATTACAGGTATCAAATATGAAGCAAATAATTTTGGGACACAATTTGAGCAGCTGATGATCAAATGAATCCATATTACTTTGATGATGTGGACAACCTCCACTGGGAAGCACAGATATCTTGATTTTAATACCCAGGTAAAGCAGAGAAGGAAATGCAATTGTAAAACATTATTTGATTCCACAGCAAAAAATAAAAATAAATTGCATAGTCTCAAATTCTGCTTAAAGATTTCCAATTTTTAGAATCAAGCAATGGCCAAAGAATGAAAGCATAAGCAGAATTACCAATAAGAATATCAACATAATGAATCTTAATGACATAAAAGTAGTGGTATAGCTGCCAAAGTCAGGAGGCACAAAACAGTAGGAGAGGTGGAAGAAGGGACTGGAATATGACTACGTATATAGTCATGAGTCAGAAGACAGATGCAGGAAATGAAAAGTTAAAAACAATCTAACAAAAAATGGGAAATTGAATCTGGAGACAGAAGAAAGATGATGAGTAAGGAAGGTAAGTCTTATCTACAATTGGAAAAATCAATGAATAAAGGTACAAATGGAATATTCAGAATTATATCAGCTCTACAAAGTAAAAATCCATTCTGAATAATAATTGGAGGAAGGAAGGTGAGGAGGGCAGCTCTTCTGTATTAAAAACATTTATAACATTTGCCTATATTATTTTTATAAAATAGTTTATTAATTGAAAACAGCAAAGTAAGCAAATGCATAATAGAAAAGATCAAGTAATTATATATTCTGATTGGAAGGAACTATTTGATATTCAAGAAAAGTTAGAGAAAACTGTAAAATATAAACCAATTCTTTAAAAAAACTACTAGTTTTTTAAATACAACATACAGTGTAACTCTGCATAAATAAAATTCTGGCAAAACATACTTTTTTAATGATGATTACTAATACAAAAAATGAAATATGAAAATGGAGCAGGAAAGTTCTTACTGATACTTTCTGAGTTAATATCAGATATTCTTGGGCTTAGTAGGTACCTATAGGTGACAATCTCGTAGAATTTTTTTTGTCATTTATTCAGGAGTCGCACCACTCTCATTTGGCATATTCTTTGAGATTCATCCATGTTGTAGCATATTTCAGTATACAGTCCTTTCTACTGCTGAGTAGTAATCCATTGTATGGATATACTACATGTATTGTTTATCTCTTAACCAGTTGATGGACTTTTGGATTGTTTCCAGTTTTTAGCTATTATGATTAAAGCTGCTGTGAACATTCATGTACACATCTTTGTGACAACATGCTTTCATCATCTTGGAAAGATCACAGAGAGTGGAGTTACTAAACCATATGCTAAATTCACGTTTAACTGTTTGAGAAACTGACAAACTCTTTTCTAAAGTTCGGTATCATTGTACATTCCCACCAGCAATATATGAGTGCTTCCATTTCTCCTAATCTCTTCAACACTTGTTATTGTCTATCTTTTTAATTATAGCCATTCTACTGGGTATGAAGTGGAATCTCATTATGGTTTTAATTTTTATTTTCCTAATGACTGATATTGAGCATTGAATATTGGCCATTTAAATATCTTACTTACTGATATCTCTGCAGAGATATTTTGCCAAATCTTTGTTTCTTTTTTGAATTTTATTTATTTCTTATACAGCAGGTTCTTATTAGTTATCCATTTTATACATATTAGTATATATATGCTAATCCGAATCTCCCCACTCACCACACCACCACCACCCCCTGCCACTTTTCCCCCTTGGTGGCCTACGTTTGCTCTACATCTGCGTCTCTATTTCTGCCGTGCAAACTGGTTCACCTGTACCATTTTTCTAGGTTCCACATATGTGCATTAATATACGATATATTTTTTTCTCTTTCTGACTTACTTCACACTGTATGACAGTCTCTAGATCCATCCACGTCTCTACAAATGACCCAGTTTCGTTCCTTTTTATGGCTGAGTAATATTCCACTGTATATGTGTACCACATCTTCTTTATCCATTTGTCTGTCGATGGGCATTTAGGTTGCTTCCGTGACCTGGCTGTTGTAAATAGTGCGGCAATGAACATTGGGGTTCATGTGTCTTTTTGAACTATGATTTTCTGGATATATGCCCAGTAGTGGGATTGCTGGGTCATATGGTAATTCTGTTTTTAGTTTTTTAAGGAACCTCCATACTGTTCTCCGTAGTGGCTGTATCAATTTACATTCCCACCAACAGTGCAAGAGGGTGCCCTTTTCTCCACACCCTCTCCAGCATTTGTTGTTTGTAGATTTTCTGATGATGCCCATTCTAACTGGTGTGAGGTGATACCTCATTGTAGTTGTGATTTGCATTTCTCTGTTACTTAGTGATGTTGAGCAGCTTTTCATGTGCTTCTTGGCCATCTGTATGTTTTCCTTGCAGAAATGTCAATTTCAGTCTGCTGCCCATTTTTTGATTCTGTTGTTTGTGTTTTTAATATTGAGCTGCATGAGCTGTTTATATATTTTGAAGATTAATCCTTTGTCCATCGATTGGTTTGTGAATATTTTCTCCAATTCCGAGGGTTGTCTTTTTGTCTTGTTTGTTGCCTTTGCTTTGCAAAAGCTTTTAAGCTTCATTAGGTCCTATTTGTTTATTTTTGTTTGTATTTCCATTACTCTAGGAGGTGGATCAAAAAAGATCTTGCTGCGTTTATGTCATAGAGTGTTCTTTCTATCTTTTCCTCTAAGAGTTTTATAGTGTCCAGTCTTACATTTAGGTCTCTAATCCATTTTGAGTTTATTTTTGTGCATGGTGAGTATTCTAATTTCATTCTTTTACATGTAGCTGTCCAGTTTTCCCAGCACCGCTTATTGAAGAGACTGTCTTTTCTCCATTGTATATCCTTGCCTTCTTTGTCATAGATTAGTTGACCATACGTGCATGGGTTTATCTCTGGGCTTTCTATCCTGTTCCATTGATCTATATTTCTGTTTTTGTGCCAGTACCATACTGTTGTGATTACTGTAGCTTTGTAATATAGTCTGAAGTCAGGGAGTCTGATTCCTCCAGCTCCATTTTTCTCACTTAAGACTGCTTTGGCTGTTTGTGGTCTTTTGTGTCTCCATAAAAATTTTAATATTTCTTGTTCCAGCTCTGTAAAAAAATGCTATTGGTAATTTGATAGGAATTACATTGAATCTGTAGATTGCTTTGGGTAGTGTAGTCATTTTCACAATATTGATTCTTCCAATCCAGGAACATGGTATATCTCTCCATCTGTTTGTATAATCTTTAATTTCTTTCATCAGTGTCTTACAGTTTTCTGCATACAGGTCTTTTGTCTCCCTAGGTAGGTTTATTCCTAGGTATTTTATTCTTTTTGTTGCAGTGGTAAATGGGATTGTTTCCTTAATTTCTCTTTCTGATCTTTTGTTGTTAGTGTATATAGATGCCTGAGATTTCTGTGCATTAATTTTGTATCTTCAACTTTACCAAATTCATTGATTAGCTCTAGTAGTTCTCTGGTGGCATATTTAGGATTCTGTACATATAGTATCATGTCATCTGCACACAGTGACACTTTTGCTTCTTCTTTTCCAATTTGTATTCCTTTTATTTCTTTTTCTTCTCTGATTGCCATGGCTCAGACTTCCAAAACTATGCTGAATAATAGTGGTGAGAGTGGACATCCTTTTCTTGTTCCTGATCTTAGCGGAAATGATTTCAGTTTTTCACCATCAAGAATGTTGCTTGCTGTGGGTTTGTCGCATATGGCCTTTATTATGTTGAGGTAGGTTCCCTCTATGTCCACTTTCTGGAGAGTTTTTATCATAAAAGGGTGTTGAATTTTGTCAAAAGTTTTTCTGCATCTATTGAGATGATCATATGGTTTTTATTCTTCACTTTGTTATTATGATGTATCACATTGCTTGATTTTCGTATATTGAAGAATCCTTGCATCCCTGGGATAAATCCCACTTGATCATGGTGTATGATCCTTTTAAAGTGTTGCTGGATTCTGTTTACTAGTATTTTGTTGAGGATTTTTGCATATATGTTCATCAGTGATATTTGTCTATAATTTTCTTTTTTTGTAGTATCTTTGTCTGGTTTTGGTATCAGGGTGATGGTGGCCTCATAGAATGAGTTTAGGGGTGTTCCTTCCTCTGCAGTTTTTTGGAAGAGTTTGAAAAGGGTGGGTATTAGCTCTTCTCTAAATGTTTGATAGAATTCACCTGTGAAGCCATCTGATCCTGGACTTTTGTTTCTTGGAAGATTTTTAATCACAGTTTCAATTTCATTACTTGTGATTGGTCTGTTTTATTTTCCATTTCTTCCTGCTTCAGTCTTGGAAGGTTATACCTTTCGAAGAATTTGTCCATTTCTTGCAGGTTGTCCATTTTATTGGCATAGAATTGCTTGTAGTAGTCTGCTGTGGTGCTTTGTATTTCTACGGTGTCTGTTGTAACTTCTCGTTTTTAATTTATAATTTTCTTGATTTGAGTCCTCTCCCTCTTTTTCTTGATGAGTCTGGCTAATGGTTTATCAATTTTGTTTATCTTCTCAAAGAACCAGCTTTTAGTTTTATTGATGTTTGCTATTGTTTTCTTTGTTTCTATTTCATCTATTTCTTCTCTGATCTTTATGATTTATTTCCTGCTACTAACTTTGGGTTTTTGTTTGTTCATCTTTCTCTAGTTCCTTTAGGTTTAAGGTTAGATTGTTTATTTGAGATTTTTTCTTGTTTCTTGAGGTAGGCTCGTATTGCTATAAACTTCCCTCTTAGAACTGCTTTTGCTGCATCCCATATGTTTTGGATCGTCGTGTTTTTGTTGTACTTTGTCTCTAGGTATTTTCTGATTTCCTCTTTGATTTCTTCAGTGATCTCTTGGTTATTTAGTAATGTTTTGTTTAGCCTACATGTGTTTGTGTTTTTTACTTTTTTTCCCCTGTAATTGATTTCTAATCTCATAGCATTGTGGTCAGAAAAGAAGCTTAATATGATTTCAGTTTCCTTAAATTTACTGAGGCTTGATTTTTGACCCAAGTTGTGATCTATCCTGGAGAACATTCCATGTGCACTTGAGAAGAAAGTGTAGCACTTGAGAGGAAAGTGTAATCTGCTGTTTTTGGATGGAATGTCCTATAAATATCAATTAAATGCATCTGATCTATTGTGTCATTTAAAGCTTGTGTATCCTTATTAATTTTCTGTTTGGATGATCTGTCCATTGGTGTAAGTGAGGTGTTAAACTCCCCCACTATTATTGTATTACTGTCGATTCCCTCTTTTATAGCTGTTAGCAGTTGCCTTATGTATTGAAGTGCTACTATGTTGGGTGCATATATATTTATAATTGTTATATCTTCTTTTTGAATTGAGCCCTTGATCATTATGTAGTGACCTTCCTTGTCTCTTGTAACATTCTTTATTTTAAAGTCTATTTTATCTGATATGACTATTGCTACTCCAGCTTTCTTTTGATTTCCATTTGCATGGACTATCTTTTTCCATCCCCTCACTTTCAGTCTGTATGTGTCCCTAGGTCTGAAGTGGGTCTCTTGTAGACAGCATATATATGGGTCTTGTTTTTGTATCCATTCAGCAAACCTGTGTCTTTTGGTTGGAGCAAATAATCCATTCACGTTTAAGGTAATTATCGATATGTATCTATTACCATTTTCTTAATTGTTTTGTTTTTGTAAGTTCTTGTCTTGTGTTTCCCACTTAGAGAAGTTCCTTTAGCATTTGTTGTAGAGCTGGTTTGGTCGTGCTGAATTCTCTTAGCTTTTGCTTGTCTGTAAAGCTTTTGATTTCTCCATTGAATCTGAATGAGATCCTTGCCGGGTAGAGTAATCTTGGTTTTAGGTTCTTCCCTTTCATCACTTTAAGTATATCATGCCCCTCCCTTCTGGCTTGTAGAGTTTCTGCTGAGAAATCAGCTGTTAACCTTATGGGAGTTCCATTGTATGTTATTTGTCATTTTTCCCTTGTTGCTTTCAATAATTTTTCTTTGTCTTTAATTTTTGTCAATTTGATTACTGTGTGTCCCTGCGTGTTTCTCCTTGTGTTTACTCTGCCTGGGACTCTCTGCACTTCCTGGACTTGGGTGGCTGTTTCCTTTCCCATGTTAGGGAAGCTTTCGATTATAATCTCTTCACATATTTTCTTGAGTCATTTCTCTTTCTCTTCTCCTTCTGGGACCCCTATAATGCGAATGTTGTTGCATTTAATGTTGTCCCAGAGCGCTCTTAGGCTGTCTTCATTTCTTTTCATTCTTTTTTCTTTATTCTGTTCCGTGGTAGTGAATTCCAGGATTCTTGTCTTCCAGGTCACTTATCCGTTCTTCTGCCTCAGTTATTCTGCTATTTTTTCCTTCTAGTGTGTTTTTCATTTCAGTTATTGTATTGTTCATCTATGTTTTTTTGTTCTTTAATTCTTCTAGTTGTTTGTTCTTTAATTCTTCGAGGTCTTTGTTAAGCATTTCTTGCATCTTCTCGATCTTTGCCTCCATTCTTTTATGAGGTCCTGTATCATCTTCACTATCATTATTCTGAATTCTTTTTCTGGAAGGTTGCCTATCTCCACTTCATTTAGTTATTTTTCTCGGGTTTTATCTTGTTCCTTCATCTGGTACAGCGCCCTCTGCGTTTTCATTTTGTCTGTCTTTCTGTGGATGTGGTTTTTGTTCCAGAGGCTGCAGGATTGTAGTTCTTCTTGCCTTTGCTGTCTGCCCTCTGGTCCCAGATCTTTAATTGAGATGTTTATCTTTCTTATTATCAAGTTGTAAGAGTTCTATATACATTGTTAATATGTCTTTATCAAATATATAAGCTGCAAATGTTTGTTCCCAAGCTGTTTCTTGTCATTTCATTTTCTTAGTATTCTTTTGAAGTACAGAAGTTGTAATTTTGAGGTAGTAAAATTTATCATTTTTTTTTCTGGATTGGACTTTTGTGTTGTATCAAGGGTTTTTTGCTACCCAAGGTCACAAATATTTTATCCAATGTTTTCTTCTGGAATTTTTATACTTTTGGATCTTATATTTAGTCCTATGGTCTATTTTGAGTTACTTTTTATGTATGGTGTGAGGTGCAGGTCTAAGTATTCTTCTCTGTATGTGGATATCCAATTGTCTCAACATTAATTTTAGAAAAAAAAAAAAACCCTAATCCTTTCTCCATCAGATTATCTTGGCGCTATTGTCAAAAATAAACGTATGGAATTGTTTTAGAATTGTCAATTCTGTTCCACTTATCTACGTGCCCATCATTGTAGCAATACTATATCTTTTTACTGCAGCTTTATAGTAAGTTTTGAAATTAGGTGCTGTACATCCTCCAACTTTGTTCTTATTTTTCAAAATAATTTTGGTTACTGTAAATTGCTTGGATTACCATATACATTTTAAGGTGATTCTGATAATTTCTACAAAAATTCTGCTGGAATTTTCATAGAGTATGTGTTGAATCTGTCAATAAATTTGAGAATTGCCATCTTGATTATAATGAGTTTTCCAATCCATGAAGGTAATTTCTTCTGTAACCTCATTTTACTCATTCATTAGTTTTAGTAGGAGTGTGTGTATGAGTGTGTATGCATTACTTTGGGATTTTCTAACAACAAGATCATGTCATCTGTAAATAAAGAATTATCCTTTCTTTCCAAACTAGATAACTGGATGTCTTTATTTGGTCTAAACCCTCCAGTAAAATTTCTAATTGATCATATTTCACTTTATCATTTGAACTATCATAAGAAAATATCCTGCCCTCAAATACTAAATCCCCTATCACATTTGCCAAACTGTGAATATTTGTCATATGAGGAGCTGACAAGGTTATTGCTGAAATGATAATAACCTGTCTTGGTCCAGAAATCACATGTTAAATTTCAAGATAATATCTATATCTATATAGATATTATATCTGTATGAATATATATAGATATATAAAAATTAACAATTTATCAATTACATGCCATTTCAATCCAAACCCATAGCATATCTAAGATATTAAATATATATAACATATTTGAAATTGATTTGTAATCTGTCAGGTACCTTGCAATTATATAGTAATTTCTATTTTTATTGATATTCATATCATAGGCAGAAAAATTTTGAAATTCACTAGGCCAACATACACGTTTTTAGCATTGCTATGACAGGACCTGGACTGGGCCCTTATCATCTCTCACATATATCACTGCAATGATTTTCTAACTTGTTTCCCTAATTACAGTCTTTCTCTTATATGATCCATCTTTAACATGCATTCCAAATTCATCTTTTTTTTTTTTTTTTTGCGGTACGCGGGCGTCTCACTGTTGTGGCCTCTCCCGTTGCGGAGCACAGGCTCCGGACACCCAGGCTCAGCGGCCATGGCTCACGGCCCCAGCCGCTCCACAGCACATGGGATCTTCCTGGACCAGGGCACGAACCCGTGTTCCCTGCATTGGCAGGCGGACTCTCAACCACTGTGCCACCAGGGAAGCCCTCCAAATTCATCTTTTAAAAAATATATATATATGACCATACCGCTCCCTTGATTAAAAGTTCTATAAGAAATTGAATATTTTGACCATTCCCTTGATCATAGACATTTAGATAATTTCCAAATTTTTGCTATCATGACCACTGCAAATTATATAGCAATGACATTCTTTTCTTTTTTTTTTTTGCAGTACGTGGGCCTCTCACTGTTGTGGCCTCTCCTGCTGCGGAGCACAGGCTCCGGACGCGCAGGCCCAGTGGCCATGGCTCACGGGCCTAGCCGCTCCGTGGCATGCAGGATCTTCCCGGACCGGGCCACGAACCTGCGTCCCCTGCATCGGCAGGCGGACTCCCAACCACTGCGCCACCAGGGAAGCCCAGCAATGACATTCTTAATTCAGGTCTGTTTTGCACAAGGACACTTCTATTTCCAGATTGTATATTATAAGAGACTTACCAGATTATGTCACACACACAAATGTTTAAACTTTAGGAAGTGTTTACAAAATGTGTGTGTGTGTTGGAGGGGGGTGCACAGATGTTTGTATGTGTGTGTATGTAAAATTAGAAATAAATATGAAAAGATATCTACCAAAATAAGAAATATGATTATCTCTGGGTAGGTGGTCAGGGGGTCCTATCAGGAATGGTGATCAAAGGAATTTTAGCCTTGTCTAATGTATATTTATATTTACATTTCTAAATTTCGTACAAGTTTACATTTGTACACAGGTCTATGTAAGAATCTGTTCTTTGTGGAAATAGTTTTAAAACAGGTAATAAGATATAAAAATGTGACTTTAAGCATCTATAATCTTAAAGGAAAACAAAAGCCATTTATTACAAAATTTTTGCTACTATGATTACCTAATGGAGTAAGTAATCTAATATGGGGCATATTAGATTTGCCAACTTTGAGAAAAAGAGAATTGACCGATCATAACTAAATGGTGGCCACCAGAAACAGTCTCCACTAACTTTCCTGTGTCTGATGGTATTTTTTATCGCAGTTTTCTTAGGGGTTCAGGAAGCTGGTCATAACACTGACCAGTAACAGTTTGTTATTAAACCCTTTTTTTGGTGGTTAATGAGTTTAATATTCATGAAGCCTTCATTACATTGCACTGATTTAAAGGCACACCATTGCCAATAAAAGTGTTGAACCGAACTCAGATATAAAGCAGTGCATATCTTTAACCTCAATATAAATGACAAGAATTTCTTTAAACCAACTGCCTAGTCTTTTTAGATAGTTGAGAACAAATGTGAACCTAGTAAAGAAATGCATATTAATATTGTTATAAAATAATAGTTCAATAACTAGAGTTATTAGGCTATTTATTTCAAAGAACAATATACATATAGGAAATGAGAATTTTGTCCTCAAGTGTTTTCTTTCTGGACCAGTGCTTGGATACAGATTACTGCCAATTACACATGTAATGGAGTACATTTGCAGTTATTACTGGATTAAGATTTGTTATTACTGTTAGCAAATGACCAATTTCCCTTCAAAATTGTGTAGTAGGGCTTCCCTGGTGGCGCAGTGGTTGAGAGTCCGCCTGCCGTTGCAGGGGACGCAGGTTCATGCCCCGGTCCGGGAAGATCCCACGTGCCGCGGAGCGGCTGGGCCCGTGAGCCATGGCCGCTGAGCCTGCGCGTCCGGAGCCTGTGCTGCGCAACGGGAGAGGCCACAGCAGTGAGAGGCCCGCGTACCGCAAAAAAAAAAAAAAAATCGTGTAGTAATTATTGTCAAAACGGAACATCAGCACAACCACTTAAACACATTGTATATATATTTTTTCCTTTTCACAGAAAACAAATGAACTCTAAAATCAGCTATTACCATGGCTAATGAACATGTTGTCACAACATAAAGATTCCCTGAATTTCTCTCTGGACCAATCCCATTAAGTCCAAAGCATAACATAATTTAAATATCAGAGTTAAGATCCACCAGCATTACTTTATACATAGAAGGCCTGTCAGGAAACAGTCAAGGACAGAAAATCAATTCCTTCACATCACTATTTCTCTCACTCTCCATATTTACTAAGTTACCAAATGCTGCCCTTTATTTTCCCCTTTTCCATCTTCCCTGAACCTACTTTTAATATCATTGCTCATACCCTTCCCTTCTCTTGAGTGCAGAGGCCTCTTAGTTTTTCTGTTCATTCTTAGTCTTCCCTTATCCCGTTACAAATGTGCTTAAGTATCTTTTCATTAGTGTTTTCCCAATAATTAGTGGATGGTATTGTCAAACTAGAATCATAAGATAGGATGTTTATTTATTCATCCAATCAGTATTTATTAATATCCTTCCTGGCTAATTTTCTGTATAAATTTAATCCATGACTTATTGTGTTTACACATTATGGTTAATAGGTGGCCTTCCTAAAATAAAACATGTTTTATTGAGAGGTAAGATTTGAATTTGATCTTGTCTTGATTGACCCATTGTGAGCTTCAGAATTTTCACTTAAGAGACCCAGAATCTTCACCAATGTGTACATCTGTAGCTACGGATATTTATATCGCTCCTTGTCACTGCATAGATTCCTATAAATATTTGAAGTGCAACTATGGTTCAGTTATGATAAAGCTGATTGCTTCACCTTCCTTTGAATGCTTTGGCAATGCTGTCCTCAAGTATCTCCATCTATGCCATGAAGCAAGAGCCAATTCTTCCATGAAAATGGGTGAGAAGTTAAGAGGAGTGGGTGGTTGGTCTTCATCTGTCCTTCAGCATCTTGAACTACTTTCTTTTTTAAATTTTTATTTATAGATTTACAGGATTATTGTGAAGATAATACAGAGAGTCTTCATATACCATATATCCAGCATCCTCTATTATTAACATCATTATATTAAAATGGTATTAGGATGGTACATTTAATTATGATTATTTTAGTATTGCTTGGGTTTTATTTAATATCTTTGAATATTATGGATATATGTCCTTTATTAGACATGTATTTTACAGTATTTTCTCCCAGTTTGTGACTTATTCTTCCATTCTATTAATGGTGTCTTTTACAGACCAGAAGTTTAAATTTTAACAAAATTCAGCCTATCAATTTTTCTTTCATGGATTGTGCTATTGGTATTGTATCTATGACCTTATAACCAAACTCAAGATAATGTTAAGTTTTCCAAGAATTTTAATACTTGTGCATTTTACATTTAAGTTTATGATGATCCATTTTGAGTTAATGTTTATGAAAGATATGAGGTCTATGTCAAGTTTCCTTTGTTTTTTCCATAAAAAAGTTCCTTGTTCTAACACCACTTGGGAAGAATTGAAATGTTAACAATATTGATCTTCCAATTGATAAACACAGAATCTCTTGATTTCTTTAAATCTTCTTTGATATTTTTCATCAGTGTTTTACAGCTTTTCATATACAGATACCAGGCATATTTTATATTAATACCTAAGTATTTCATGTTTCAGGCTGTTACTCTAAATGATGCATTTTTTTCAAATTCTAATTGTTTATTGCTTGTATATAGGAAAGAAATTGATATGGTATATTAACTTTGTATTCTGCAACTTTTTCATCTTTTCCAAGAACTTTTGTTGTTTATTCTCTTGGATTTTCTACATAGACAATCATGTTGTCTGCAAATAGGGATAGTTTTAATTCTTCTTTTCCAATATTAGATCTTTTCTTTCTTTTTCTTTTCTTTTCTTTTCTTTTTTTTTTTTTTTTTTTTTTTGTCCTATTGTACTAGGAAAAAATACCAGTAGGAAATTTAGTAGGAATAATGAGATTCGATATCCTTGAATTGTTCCTGATCTAAGGGGAAAGCATTGATCTTCTTGCAGTTACCTATGAAGTTAGCTGTACTGTTGTTTTGTCTTGTCTTTAGCTGTTCTTTAGCAAATTGGAGAAGTTTGCTTCTTTTCCTAGTTTGTGGAAATTTTTCATTATGAATGGATGTTGGTTTAGTAAGATGCTTTTTCTGTATCTATTGTTATGATCAGTAGATTCTTCTTTAGTATGTGCATGTGGTTGATTACATTGATTTTTTTTTAACATCTTTATTGGGGTATAAATGCTTTACAATGGTGTGTTAGTTTCTGCTTTATAACAAAGTGAATCAGTTATACATATACATATGTTCCCATATGTCTTCCCTCTTGTGTCTCCCTCCCTCCCCCCTCCCTATCCCACCCCTCCAGGCAGTCACAAAGCACCGAGCTGATATCCCTGTGCTATGCGGCTGCTTCCCGCTAGCTATCTACCTTACGTTTGATAGTGTATATATGTCCATGCCTCTCTCTCGCTTTGTCACAGGTTACCCTTCCCCCTCCCCATATCCTCAAGTCCATTCTCTAGTAGGTCTGTGTCTTTATTCCTGTCTTACCCCTAGGTTCTTCATGACATTTTTTTTTTCTTAAATTCCATATATATGTGTTAGCATATGGTATTTGTCTTTCTCTTTCTGACTTACTTCACTCTGTATGACAGACTCTAGGTCTATCCACCTCATTACAAATAGCTTAGTGTCGTTTCTTTTTATGGCTGAGTTATATTCCATTGTATATATGTGCCACATCTTCTTTATCCATTCATCCGATGATGGGCACTTAGGTTGTTTCCAGCTCTATTTATAGAGCTGCAATGAACATTTTGGTACATGACTTTTTGAATTATGGTTTTCTCAGGGTATGTGCCCAGTAGTGGGATTGCTGGGTCATATAGTAGTTCTATTTGTAGTTTTTTAAGGAACCTCCATACTGTTCTCCATAGTGGCTGTACCAATTCACATTCCCACCAGCACTGCAGGAGTGTTCCCTTTTCTCCACACCCTCTCCAGCATTTATTGTTTTTAGATTTTTTGATGATGGCCATTATGACTGGTGTGAGATGATATCTCATTGTAGTTTTGATTTACATTTCCCTAATGATTAATGATGTTGAGCATTCTTTCCTGTGTTTGTTGGCAATCTGTATATCTTCTTTAGAGAAATGTCTATTTAGGTCTTCTGCCCGTTTTTGGATTGGGTTGTTTGTTTTTTTGTTATTGAGCTGCATGAGCTCCTTGTAAATTTTGGAGATTAATCCTTTGTCAGTTGCTTCATTTGCAAATATTTTCTCCCATTCTGAGGGTTGTCTTTTGGTCTTGTTGATGGTTTCCTTTGCTGTGCAAAAGCTTTGAAGTTTCGTTAGGTCCCATTTGTTTATTTTTGTTTTTATTTCCATTTCTCTAGGAGGTGGGTCAAAAAGGATCTTGCTGTGATTTATGTCATAGAGTGTTCTGCCTATGTTTTCCTCTAAGACATTGATTGATTTTTAAATGTTGAACCAGCCTAGCATATCTGGAATAAAATTCCTCATGTTTGTTGTGTATAATGGTCTTTACACATTTTAAATTCAATGTGCTAATATTTAGTTGAGGATCTTTGAGTCTGTGCTCCTGAGAGGTATTGCTGTATGGTATTTCCTTTTTTGTAATGTCTTTCTTTTTAACTTTTTATTTTATATTGGAGTATAGTTGATTAACCATGTTGTATTAGTTTCATGTGTACAGCAAAGTGATTCAGTTATACATATGTAATGTCTTTATCTGGTTTTAGTGTTAGGGTAATGCTGGCTTAATGAAACGAATTAGGTAGAGTTCCCTCTGGTTTGTTTTTGTGGAGAATTGGTAGAATGTCTTTGTTAATCTCACCAGTGAAATTATATGGGCCAGTTGATTATTTATTTTGGAAGGTTACTGATTTTTTTGCAAAGTCAATTATTGATCAAACTTCTTTAATAAGTATAGATTACTTATTTATGCTGTTCAGTATTGGTAGTTTGTGTCCTTCAAGGAGTTATTCCAGTTTATCTAAATTACTTAATTTTGGGCATAGAACTGTTCATAGCATTTTTTTATTATTGTTTTTACTGTTCATGGGATCAGTGGTGATGACTCTTCATTCTTTCCTGATATTGATAATTGTGTCTTCTGTCATTTTTGTTAGATAGCTTGGCTAAAGGATTGTCAATTTTATTCATCTTTTCAAGCAAAGAGCTTTTGGGTTTGTTGACATTCCCTATTGTTTTACTGTTTTCAATTTTATTGATTTCTGCTCTAAGTTTTATTAGTTCTTTTCTTCTACTAGTGTTTGGCTTAAATTTATCTTCCTTCTCTAATTTCCTGGCATGAAAGCTTAAGCTATTAATTTTAGATCTTTCTTATTTCTAATGCATTTAACATTATAAATTTCCCATTAAGCACTGCCTTTCTGCCTTCACTACATCATACAGTGTTTGAACATTGTCATTGCATTTTAATTGAGTTCAAAATATTATAAATTTCTCTTCAGACATTTTCTTTGGCCCAATGTGTTTTTGAAATGTGTTGTTTAATTGCTGTATTTTGGGATTTTCCAGCTGTCTTTCTGTTGAGTTATAGATAATTCTGTTGCTGTCTGAGAACATATTTTATACAGTTTCAAATTTGTTAAGATTTTATGGCCAAAACGAGTTTTATCTTGGTGAATGTTCCCTGTATATTTGAAAGTAATTGGTATTCTATTGTTATTAGATAGTATATTTGATAAATTTCAATTAGATCAAATTTATTAATAGTGTTGCTCAGGTCAACTATATCCTTATTGATTTTGTGCCTCCTTGATCTGCTAATTATAGGAGATGTTGAATAATAGCATATTAACGGGTAATAGTGTATCTATTCTTCTTGTAGTTTGTTTTTTTTAACAGCTTTATTGGAGTATATTTGCTTTACAATGGTGTGTTAGTTTCTGCTGTATAACAGAGTGAATCAGCTATACGTATACATATATCCCCATATCCCATCCCTCTTGTGTCTCCCTCCCACCCTCCCTATCCCACCCCTCTAGGTGGACACAAAGCACCGAGCTGATCTCCCTGTGCTATGTGGCTGCTTCCCACTAGCATTTATTTTACATTTGGTAGTGTATATATGTCCATGCCACTCTCTCAGTTCATCCCAGCTTCCTCTTCCCCTTCCCTGTGTCCTCAAGTCCATTCTCTATGTCTGCATCTTTATTCCTTTCCTGCCCCTAGGTTGTTCAGAACCTTTTTTTTTTTTTTTTTTTTAGATTCCATATATATGTGTTAGCATACGGTATTTGTTTTTCACTTTCTGACTTATCTTCTCGTAGTTTTACTAGTTTTTGCCTCATGTATTATGATCCTCTGTTGTTAGGTGCATACATATTTAATATTGGTATAACTTCTTGGTGAATTGACAACCTTATCATTATGTACTACTCCTCTTATCTCTGATAATTTTCCTTGTTTTAAAGTCTGCTTTTTCTGAAATTACTGTAGCTACTTCACCTTTATTTTAACTGTTGTTAACATGTTAACTCTTTCTCCATCCCTTTATTTCAACCGAATAAGAGTAATGCCCTTCCCCCACATTTCTGGGACAAGGTTCTGGTGATATCTTTTCTCCTGGAGAGCACACCTTTGTTGTGGAATAGGTTGTGGTCCTATTTTACAAAGATTACTCCTTCCCTCCCCCTGCCAGAGTCATGAGGAGAGATTTCTTTGCTCTCTTAACCATGAGATCCTGATGAGTTGTCTAGGGATAAAACACATGAACATGTGGGTCGACCCCTAAGATTGTAGACCCGTGGAGTTCCTTATTCTCAGGCTAGTCTACATTCAGCCTCCAGCAACTTAAAATTTTCATTTACATTGTTTTTGCAAATTTATACTTCCACCAGCTCTTGTTGCAGGGAAGCAGATCTTGGTTGTGACTCTCTCAGTGCTAAGTTAGCTTAAACCAGGTAAAATGGCATAACATTGCTTATGCTCAGAACATATTTGGAAATAAATATTAGCTCCAAAAATTTTGACTCTAGATCCCATCTCCTTCAATGGTGAATTCATTCTGTCTTCCAAATAAAATTTAAGCCATTATCCCCCAAATCAGTAAAACCGTGAATAATATGGTTACTACAAATGCCCTTGAATTTATGAGCCTGAAATATTTTGGAGTCACAATATATAATGAGCAATTTTAAGAGTCAGCTTGACTGAACTATCAGCTCAGGTAGCTGATAAAACATATTTTGGGATGTGTCTATAAGGGTGTTTCAGAATAGATGGGCATTTGAATCAGTAGTCTGAGTAAAGAAAATCCACCCTCACTAATACACCATGCAATACACGAAGCAGTCTATGTCAATTACAGAAGGGAATTTTTACTGTCTGTAGAGAAATTAATCTTTGTTGATAATTTTTGTATTTTTTACATGCGTTTTAAAGGTTAGCTGATAGGCAGAATTATGTGTATTTTTGGTAAAACACTGTTTTTTTTCTTTTCTTTTTTGTCTTGAGCAAGAATAACAGTATGTATTTATATATTTCATAGTACTGAGAACGATTTTACACATTAACACAACATGGTAAAGTCCCTAAATATTTGGTAAATTATATGTTAAATTAGTGCACTGCAGTGTTTCTAGATTATAGAGAACACCTGTGTAGCCTACATTTTAGTACTCAGTTCTAACATAATCATTTTAAAATAACATATAAAGAATCAAGTAAGCTACTTTTACATGAAACTAATGGTAAATCTTGGCTAATATTCTAAGGAAAATTCAGGTACAGAGACAATACACTTTAGTGAATATAGAACCAATATAAAACAAATTAATTCAAAATCACTTTTTAAAACTACATTTTATGATATAAATATCATCTGAACAGCTTAAATAATATACTCCTTTTACGTAAACCAAAGTTTTAGACCTGGAATGTAATGCAGCTTGTTAACAGTTTAAAAAACCTGCTGTGTTTCTAATTGGAAAGGCAAGGGAAGATGTGCATTGTTACCTGGGGTATTCGGCAGAAAGACATCTCCTCATGATTGACATTAATGGGAGTTTCTCATGTGTATTTGGGAGAGAAAATCTCCCTAATTAGTGTTTTCCTCCCATATATTTCATTTCTTGTAATGTTTAGTTGATGAGCTGTATCAGCAATACAATTTTAGAAATGTTTACCAAAGAAAGAATGACTCATGAAGACATTTCTTCCTTTGAATTTAGTGAGAAATCCAATATAATTTCATGCATAATTAAAGCTTAAATTGATGCCATTAAGGGCTTCCCTGGTGGCGCAGTGGTTGAGAGTCCGCCTGCCGATGCAGGGGATGCGGGTTTGTGCCCCGGTCTGGGAAGATCCCACATGCCGCGGAGCGGCTGGGCCCGTGAGCCAGGGCCGCTGAGCCTGCGCGTCCGGAGCCTGTGCTCCGCAGCAGGAGAGGCCACAGCAGTGAGAGGCCAGCGTACAGAAAAAAAAAAAAAAAAAAAAAAAAAATTAATGCCATTAAAACACATAGTACAAAAAGTAAATATATACATTTCCCATCCCAGAGTTCTAAACCTTGGTACTTGAAATTATGCTCTTTATAGAGCTAGAATTTAAAACAGATAAATAATGATTAGTAAATACAGAAAGAGAATTGTTAACGTTCTGACATAGTTCCATGAAGCACCCTAAAATTAAGTGCCTGTCATTATATAGTTTGAAATTATTTGAACTTATTCTACAGAATCATTTTGAAAAATGTTTTCAAAGTTTTACAGAACTGATAAATTTGAAATGCCTTATTCTTCAATTATAGGTTATTCTATTTATTGGTGTAATTGCTATGTCTTAGGTATATTTTTAGAAATGAGACTGGAATGTTTTATTTTTATCTTTTTGAAGTCTCTACAAAGTTTCACATTCTACTTCTATGAAAATTACTGAATATATCGGTCCTTGAAATAGTCGATTGATGCTTTCATCTCTTTTTTTCATATAAATCATCAAGGCTTATTAGAGAGGTTTGGGTGCTCTAATACTTACCACTTTCATCCTTCATTCCCTGCCCATATTATTTTTTCCTTTCTCCATTCTAGCTGTCATTTTCACCATGAGACTCTTAACTAATGATATGCTTGATATAATAGCTTCATATATAACATGTCTCTTTTAGGAAGCATAATGGCCTCCAAAGATATCCACATCTTAATCTCGGAATCTGTGAATGTGTTATGCTACATGGCAAAGGGAATTAAGTTTGGAAATGAAAGTGAGGTTGCTGATCAGCAGAACTTAAAATAAGGAGATTATCCTCAATTATCTGGGTGGACCCAACATAATCACAAGAGTTCTTATATGTCAAATAGGGAGGAAGTAGGATCAGTGTCCCAGAGATACTAAATGAAAAAGACCCCCGACTTTCTGTTACTTTCTTTGACTACAGAAGGGGTCATAAGCCAAGGATGTGTACAGCCTCTAAAGACTGGAAAAAACAAGAAAATAGATTCTCCCTTACGGCCTCCAGAAGGAACTCAGCTCTGCCATCATTTTGATTTGAGCTCAGTGAGACCCATTTAGGACTTCTAACACCCAGAACTGTAAAATGGTAAATCTGTATTGTTTTTAGCTATCAAGCAGTTTGTTACAGCAGCAACAGGAGACTATCCTAAATATAATTAATAATTCATAGACATGCTGACAATAAAACAATGATAAGGTCTTCCTTCTTCTCCTACTACTCTTCTCATTATTCTGTGTCTTCCTACACCTGACTGCAAGTTTTTAGTTCGTCTTTCTCCACTCCATACACACATATTCATTATATATCTTTTAAAAATCCTTTTTGTTTGTCTACTTTTTGATTCCCATGTGCATTCTTGACAGTCTGGATCTTAATTAATTCACTAGACAGATGCAAGGGCCTCCTGAAAAATTCCCATGGCTTCTTTCTTTCTTTGCACCAAAATGTACTTCATATGTCCAAAAGAGATATAGGGTCCTCTAGGGAAGATTTGATATTTAAATAACTCTTCTCACAAATGTTTGGTGAATTGCAGTATATTCCCTTTAAATCAAATAAAATGATAGTGATGATGGTAACAGTCATTCTTCATTGGATGCAACATTGAATAAATAATAGGCACCATTCTAAATATTTTACTTTCATCACCTCATTTTTGTTGAGATACCTTACTAGCTAGTTACTTCTATATATTATGAGTGAAGACATTAAGGATCAGAAAAGTGAAGCAACTAACCAAAGGTCAACCAGATAGATAACTGCATAGCTATTGTTTAAAATGAGAAACATGTAAATGTAAGCCACTTAAATTTAGCCTACAGTAATATGGAATACACCAATGACTAGCTAGTCCCAAAATCATGCAAACTGTTTCCTTTTTTCTCACTCCCCTAAAGCCATAGAGGTGTGCCAGGCTACTTCGAGGCAGTTGGTCACTTGATAATCTTATTATTTTTAATTCAATAATTTAATAAGAAATATATTCATATATTTATTTGTTTTCAAAATTTAAAAATATATTAAACAGTTTCCAAAAAGAAGTCTCCTTCTTGCTTCACCTCTTCTCACCTATTTCTCACAACTCCATCAATATTGTCTTTAATTATTGTGTACACTTCCACTTTTTTTGCAAATACAAGAAAATACAAACATAGGTTCTTAGATACCTTTCTTACACACAAAAAAAGGAGCATGCCAGATATAATATTCAGCACTTTCTTTTTTTTCTTGTGAAAAATTTAAAAATTACAAAAATGTGAAAGTGCAGTTATTATGCACATGCCCTTCACTTAGAGTCATCAATTTTTTTTATGCAAGATTTGGAACTGTTGTGAAATATTAGTATTAATAACACCTCCAAAACCAAGTATTAAAACATGGAAGGGAGTAATAAAATAAATGATGAGAAATACAGAGAAATAATTCTATGTTATGTGAGGGTTTATTGCATTCCTGTCATCTGGAAGTAAAAATTTGTCATTTTAATAGATTGTCATGTGTTTATCTAAATCCTTCCACTGCTCAAATACATAACACTCTTCTAAGCAGTGTCTGTTCTGATATTGACAGCAGCACATCACAGAAGCCTTCAAGGTATTACTCCTCATTTGCCTTCTCTAAGGGATGTTGGAGAAGCATTCTTCTGGGCCTGAACAATATTTGTCTGATGCATGACCTTTTAAATGTTGGAACCTAGGGAAGAGTCTCTTCTTCCCAGAATTTAAAGGCAGTACTGAGTTTGAGAAAAAATAATGATGAACTCGAGAAAAAAAAAATTTCTGATTGTAAAAGGGAGAGTAATGCTTCCAATGCAAAAATAAGAAGTCAAATTGAAACAACAAACAAAAATACAATGAAAGAAGATAACAATTGAATGAAATGACAAAACTTAAAAAAATTTTTATATCAAAGGAACTAAGCACATTTTAAAAAGAAAAAGAAGTTTTAACCATAAAGAGCAAGTTTTCTTTTGAAATTCAATGAATTATGTGTAATGATATAAACTAATAACCATAATAATGAAAACATGAACAACTTTTAATCTACATGTGTATGTTTTCTGTTTTCTAACTACTCACATGACAGATATTAATGCATCAATAACTCTGTGATTGAAGAAATGCTGTATTAGTCCAGGTTCTCCAGAGAAAAAGAACCAATAGGAGATACATATGGAGATTTATTTTAAGGGATTGGCTCATTCAGTTATGGAACCCAGCATGTCCAAAATCTGTGAGCCAGTTGGAGACCAGGGAAGAGTCATGCTACAGTTCAAGTCCAAAGTTCCTTTGCTGACAGAATTCCTTCTTGCTCCAGGAATGTCATTATTTATTCTATTCTGGCCTTCAATTGGTTGTATAAAGCCCTCTCACACTATGAAGGGCAATCTGCTTTACTCAAAGCCCACTGATTTAACTGTTAATATCATCTAAAAATACTCTACAGAAACATCCATAATAGTATCTGACCACATCTGGGTACCATGGCTCAGCCAAGTTACCACATAAAAGTAATACTCTTAAATGCATTATGTGCCATATCCAGTTATTGTTCATATATGAAAATAACAAGATATTAAGATCAAAATTAGCCTGGTTTGTAATCATTTGTGATATTGTATTATACTTGTGAAATCAGTAAACTCTATAGATTTACCAAAATACACACACACACATGTTTAACTTTATTTAGAACTCAGCAAGTTGGCTAGTCCATGGTGAAGACTCAGGGAGCTGACCATTTATTTCAGCTGCTACCCACAGAAGGCGAGACAGAGTTTGGAGTTTGATTTAGAGGAGCTGTATTAATGGAACTAAAATTAAAAACCCATGGTGCCCAGCTGTTTAGTCAAACGACAGTCTAGATGTTGCTGTGAAGATAATTTTTAGATGTGATTAACATTTAAATTAGTAGATTTTGAATAAATCAGATTACCTTCTATAATGTGGGTGGGCCTCACCCAATAAGTTGAAGTCTTTAAAAGACAAGCACAATGTCTCTTGAAGAGGAAGGAATTCTGCCTTCAGATGGACCTCAGACTCGTGACTACAGCATTAACTCTGGTAAGAATTTCCAGCCTACCATCCTCTCCTACAGATTTCAAACTTGCCAGCTCCCACAGTCATGTGAACCAATTTCTTAAAATAAATCTATCTATCTGTCTATCTATCTATCTATCTATGTTCTCCAAAGAAACAAAAATGATAAGATTTATATATATATATATATATCTCCTATCATTTTCGTGTGTGTGTGTGTGTGTGTATATATATATATATATATATATATATATATATATATACATATACACAAAAGATACTCCAGAAGAGCAATTAGATTCTGACTTCAGTACCATAACTTGATAACAACATAGACATCTAGAATATGTGATTACAGCAGTAGTGGAATTGAAGCAGAGGAAAAAAGGAGCATTATCAAGAAATATGAGACAGTAGCCATTTAAAACGTAATTATCAACAAATTATTCTAATCCTTCTGAGTGTTTGGCATCCTGTGACAGTCTTTCAGAGAATAGTTGGATCCATCAAGGATAGTGTATCTGCAAGTGACACAAAAGCAAAAAATTGTGACTCAAAACATATCAATATATTTTTATCACCTCATAAGTCTGGCATTAAGCTCTTAAGGGCTAGAGTGTCAAAAAAGCTCTGAAAAACCTAAGGTATTTTTATCATTCTTTCCTGCCATCCTTAGTATGTTGGCTTTTTTGAACTCATGCTTATAGCTCTTTGGGCATGAATTAACCACCCCAGCTCTAGGAATATTGTCTGAGATTTAGGGATAAAGAAAAAATGGAAAGGTCATCACCAGTATTATCTGTCCTTTTTTATGGAAAACCATGGACATTTAAGAAGCCCCCCAAGAAGATTACTTGTTGAATTTCATTGGCTAAAGTATCAAATGAAGTCTCAGTTCTGTTAAAGGCGGATTAATTTATATTGAACTAACCTTCGAACAGATACAAAATATTATAAGTTAAACCAAGAAAGAACAGCCCAACTCTTTAAAGGCACTATATCCTGATCAAATTAATTTTTTAAAATGCAAGTCAATTTACCTCTCAAAAATAAAGTAACACACCACACTTACTGGAGTGCTCAAATCATGAGGCAGTTGGAAGTGAAGCAGAAAGTCACTAATTTATAGTGCTAAGGAGGCAAAATTTAGAGTCCAAGATGACTGGCATACTCTGGAAATTCAAACTGGAAAGGTTACACTGGAAAGAACTTTCAAATTCTTCTATAAGTGCTCTTTAATTTCCTGTATGACCATGAGATTATACAAGTTGCAGGCGGGACTTAAGGAGCCCAATGTAAAGCAACATCTGGAAGTCTCAGGGAGCTGACCATTTATTTCAGCTGCTACCCACAGAAGGGGAGACAGAGTTTGGAGTTTGATTTAGAGGAGCTAAATTAATGGAACTAAAATTAAAAACCCATCGATAACACAGAATGGTCACATCACAGGAATAACAAGTGGGTCCCAGTCCACTATATTAAGGTGTTAGTTTCTAAATTTTCACTAAAAACAGAGCCAGCTTCATGGGTTTAGGACCAGTGCTATTACATAAGACCACTTGCACAGAGGGAACTTGCTTTTAGAGATTAATGCTCTGCTGTCTTGAAATTCTTAATAAGCTTATCTTGGAACATGGCTAACAAATGGTCTCCCTCTCACCACCTCCTTGCCTCCATGAGATGTATTCTGTACCATTGGTGCCTCTGCCTCTGCCACCTGAGTCCTTCCCCAGTTTCCCCCTCCCCACTTCTGTCTAGTTACTACAGCTCACCCATCCCTAACAGAGGCCTGGTGTGGAGAGGGTTGGGGTCAAGCAAGTATGCCCCATGTTATCTCAGGGAGAGACATGGCAGCAGCTGTCCATGTCTTTATTCAGTGGGTGACTTTGCAGGATCAAACCTGTCTCCCATCTCTAATCCAGGTACCAAGCCTGTCCCAGTGCAGAGGTTGCAATTTGGGCAGGAGTCACTTATCCAGCAAGAGTTGGGGCAGAAAGCTTATGGGAGAAGAGATACCTGGCTGGACTTCCTCATCCCAGGTTGGGTCACGGCTTGTCAGTCTGGTCCAGTGGTTGAGGAATATGGAGTGTGGAATTTGTTGCTTGATGACAAGTTCTGTATGTATTTTCACCAAGTTTAGTGGCCCTTTGGGGAGTTGTCTCAAACTTGTCTGTTTTTCCTGTTCCAAAATGTAGTGACATACTCTACCTGGCAGCTAACAGGACTTTTTTCTTTAGCATAACCTAAAATAATTTTAGTAGTATATTTCTCAGTTGTTGACTTTTTAAAAACTTTTATTCAATATTATTATAATTAACATAGATCATTTTATTCATGTGGGAGGGAAGTGCTAAAAAGGAATAAAGAATAAACTTTTTTTGAATCTTTCAGCAATATTCATACAGAAATATCCCCTGTCCACAGATATCTAACGTCTTCCATACTGATGTGGTTGTCAGTAGGAAATTATGTTATAGCTAATTTGGATGTCTCTCAGTAATCAGTAACAGTTTGCATCTAGCTTTCTGCTATTATCTTCTCACAGTTTCCTTAAGGAAATAAAGCTTACATTTATTTTTATGTTTTTAATTTAATTTATTTATTATACAGAAAGTTCTTATTAGTTATCATTTTATACATATTAGTGTATATATGTCAATTCCAATCTCCCAATTCATGCCACCACCACCACCACCACTACCACCCCCCACTTTCCCCTTGGTGTCCATACATTTGTTCTCCACATCTCTGTCTCTGTTTCTGCCTTGCAACCAGTTCACCTGTACCATTTTTCTAGATTCCACATATATGCATTAACATACGGTATTTGTTTTCCTCTTTCTGACTTACTTCACTCTGTATGACAGTCTCTAGGTCCATCCACATCTCTACAAATGACCCAATTTCGTTCCTTTTTATGGCTGAGTAATATTCCATTGTATATATGTACCAAATTTTCTTTATCCATTTGTCTGTTGATGGGCATTTAGGTTGTTTCCATGACCTGGCTATTGTAAATAGTGCTGCAGTGAACATTAGGGTGCATGTGTATTTTTGAATTATGGTTTTCTCTGGGTATATGCCTACTAGTGGAATTGCTGGATCATATGGTAATTCTATTTTTAGTTTTTTAAGGAACCTCCATACTGTTCTTCACAGTGGCTGTATCAATTTACATTCCCACCAACAGTGCAAGAGGGTTCCCTTTTCTCCACACCCTCTCCGGCATTTGTTGTTTATAGAATTTTCTGATGATGCCATTCTAACTGGTGTGAGGTTATACCTCATTGTAGTTTTTATTTTATTTCTCTAATAATTAGTGATGTTGAGCATCTTTTTATGTGCCCCTTGGCCATCTGTATGTCTTCTTTGAAGAGATGTCTGTTTAGATCTTCTGCCCATTTTTTGAAACTCTAATCCGTTTTGAGTTTATTTTTGTGTATGGTGTTAGGGAGTGTTCTAATTTCATTCTTTTACATGTAGCTGTCCAGTTTTCCCAGCACCACTTATTAAAGAGACTGTCTTTTCTCCATTGTATATCCTTGCCTCCTTTGTCATAGATTAGTTGACCATAGGTGCGTGGACTTATCTCTGGGCTTTCTATCCTGTTCCATTGATCTATATTTCTGTCTTTGTGCCAGTACCATACTCTCTTGATTACTGTAGCTTTGTAGTATAGTCTGAAGTCATGGTGTCTGATTTCTCCAGCTCCTTTTTTTCCCCTCAAGATCACTTTGGCTATTCGAGGTCTTTTGTGTCTCCATACAAATTTTGAGATTTTTTGTTCTAGTTTTATAAAAAATGCCATTGGTAATTTGATAGGGATTGCATTGAATCTATAGATTGTTTTGGGTAGTATAGTCATTTTCACAATATTGATTCTCCCAATCCAAGAACATGGTATATCTCTTCATCTGTTTGTGTCATCTTTAATTTCTTTCATCAGTGTCTTGTAGTTTTCTCAGTATAACCTCCTTAAGTAGGTTTATTCCGAGGTATTTTATTCTTTTTGTTGCAATGGTGAATGGAATTGTTTCCTTAATTTCTCTTTCTGATCTTTCATTGTTAGTGTATAGGAATGCCTGAGATTTCTGTGCACTAATTTTGTATCCTGCAACTTTACCAAATTCATTGATTAGCTCCAGTAGTTTTCAGGTAGCATCTTTAGGATTCTCTATGTGTAGTATCATGTCATCTGCAAACAGTGACAGTTTTACTTCTTATTTTCCAATTTGTATTCCTTTTATTTCTTTTCCTTCTCTGATTGCCATGGCTAGGACTTCCAAAACTATGTTGAATAATAGTGAGCTTAAATTTATTTTGAGAATAAGAAATGTCCTGACTCCTGAATTAAGACAATGCTATTGGTGTTTATATGCAAGTTAAATTCAACATTCTAAATGAGAGAAATCTGTATATATAGGTATAGATATGTAGTATAGCTAGATGTAGATATACACACAAATACATTTATAATATTAAAAATATAAAACATATACCATATATATGCCATATATACAATATGATATGATATGATATATAGAGAATCTGTTATATGTATGGGAATTTCTATTTTAAACTTCCCCAATTAGTTTGGAATCAGGAAGTATAGATAGCATATTACTCTGGGCAAACCCATCAACATAGAATCTTTTAGTTATTCACCCATGTTATGTAGGGAAGAGTGCACTTAAATTCATTTTTTGGAATGGGGAGCTTTTCAAAGAAGCTTCTGGAGATTGCATCCTGTTTGGTCGGTGATGAGATGTATTGCTAGCCCCTTCACTTCTATTTGCAGTTACCAGTGGTCGCTAAACTCCCTAGTAATAATTTTTAAAAGGCAAACAAAAGACTTTTCTTTTTAGATTCAAAATGTTTGAACATTTTCAAGGTGAAAAAAAAAAAGGTAAAAACATGGCAAAGGACACGTGATTCTGAGGTAAATCCCATCATAAATGAATTACCTTATAAGAGCCCAGAGGTGTAATCTGTTCTCTGAATTCACACTGACGTGTGAGTGGGCTGGGGAGAGCATTTCTGGGCACGGTTTGTGGCTGATGCCTGTTCTCTGAATAACCCTAGTGAGATTTGTTACTGATAACCCTAGTGAGATTTGTTACACAGTTTCTAGTTGAGAAAGTTGATTGAATTTGTCCTTAAGAAATGTAATAATAGGAATCTCGTGTTATTTGTCATAAACTCTTACAACTGAGTCTCAGAATAGGGAGATAAGTTCACTCTTCTACCTATACCCTCAAAACCATGGGTGAACAAGCAGCTAATAACATAAGTCCACTACTGAGTGTACAAAAGAAAACCAAATTTATTTATCCATATTTAACAATATGGAACAATGTATATAATGAGCTAAGAAATTTATTAAATTAGCATTTAAAGGCTCTAATTTTTGAGAACTGAGAGCAATATCCAAAATGAATATACCATAAACCTGAAAGACAAAGGTAATTACACTTAGGTTTTGGAAATTACATCAATATTGTTGAACATTTTATAAAAGTAATTGCGATTATTTTGAATTGATCATTGGTGAGACCTCCATTTTTCTTTTCTCTTATGACAGAAAAGTTGAGTCAGAATCATGTGTTGGTTAAGATAACAAATCACAAGTGTCCAAAGCAAACAGATTTTTATGCGTATTTTGGAAGTTAACTGAGCACACAGTTATGTCATCAATAACGTTTGATTAAATTACTACTCATGAATTTTCCAAGTCATTATGAATCATAACTTTTCAATCACTTGTACAAATCTATAGTCACTAGCATTTTTTCTTCTCATTGTCTATTTTTTTGCATTGGTTATAATTGTAAGAATGTGTGTATAAATTTATTACCCATAGCAAGATAAGAAATGAAGCAGTATATAAGAAAGCAATATGTAATTAAATCCAAATTAGATAATTTGTTTATTTTACAAATAGCAGACCTAATATTTCAAACAATAAAACATTTTGATTAAGGATGAATAAAACATGCTTGAAAATGCTTTTATTGATCACTTGTCTTTAGCTATAACTTTGCAATAATTAAAATGACAGTCATTTTGCTTAATGACTTAAAAACTCACTGACGGTAAGTTAGGTTTGAAATTGTCTAAGGCCATTGTGTACATGTTATTTTACCACTATTTTCAGAGAACCACTTAAATATTTCTGGAAATAATATGTAATACGGGTATAATGAAATGACTACTATCTGGCAAATCAATAATACCTCGAGTTTCAAGATTATCTCTTCTGTGGGATTCAAAATCTATTTAGAAACTCAGTTGTATGTTTTATGTCATATACAAAAAAATTTTGTCTCCCTACGATTGTGTAAATAAATATCTCCTGAAATGATGAATTCCACTGACAATTTGAGAAAAATAAGGTAATGATGGCAATATTAAAAATCAGCTAATAGCTTCAAATTTCACCATTCATTTTAATTTTATTTTATTCAGTACATTCTTTCAACATCTTACATACACAGTTGTTACTTATACTTATTCCATCCAAATTTGAGCTCATTGGTGACTCTGGCAACCAGCTTACTCTTTTTTGAAACCAAAAGCGTACTTTTAGGGAAGTCTGATGTAAATGACAATCAGAAGTGTCTGGCAATAGTCCTATTAAAAAAATGATACTTTTAGAGCTGCTATATACTATTTATTATTTTTAAAAAACACACTAAGCATAAATACCTGTGGAAATACTTTTGTTTGGGTGTCTCATATGTGATTCATCCATCCTGCAATTTTGAATTATTATTGAACATTATAATTTCCTCGCTAACCAGAGTTTCAAATAAGAATTAAGTCCATCTAATTCAAATATGAATTAGATGCAGTCTTGAGATATTTGGAAGGTGGAAGTGGGGTTTCATCCTCTATTTTAGCTTTTCTTAGAGAGATGAAAGTTTCCTGTGGAAGCATTCCAATGTCATGTCCATTCTCCAGTCCCTTGTGTCAAGAGGCAGTTGCAACTGTTCCAGCATTTTAATGTGGCCAGTGGCTTTGGATGTCCATTCTCTAGCCTTATGAGTACGAGAGGTAGTTGCACTATGGCTTCTTGATGTTGACTTAGTTCCAGTAGAGCTTGGAAGCAAGTTGTTCCCCTAGCGGATCAGTTGTGAAGTGACCACTCAAAGAGGTCTGTATTAGAACTGAATCTTCCAGTCTTTCAAATAATTCTTTCAGTTCTTAAGTCCCCCTATTAAAATAGTTAGAGTGTTTTCTGTTTCTCTTATGAATTCTACCAATCAAATAATGAAAATGTGAGAATGACCAAACTATAAATGGCTAAAAATATTATGTCATATCTGAGTGATCAAGAAAATCAGTTCAGTCCAGCCTGAGAGTTCAGAAGCTGGAATATGCATGGGGAAATGTCAGTGATAATTCATGACAACTGGGTATAAAAAAGTCTAGAAAAGGACACTCCTGAAATTAGGAACTATATGATACCTATCTAAGTGAACAACCATCAGCCTTATCAAAATAATAATAATGATAATGGTTAAAATCTGGAATTTAAAGTGTGTAGAGGGAAAAAAGTAATAAAATAAATGGATTTAGGAAGTTGAATCTAGAATAAATTCTCCTGAGGTAATAAGATTTAAGGAGAAGATGTATTTTATGGAACACCCACAGCCAAGTCTATAGATCGCCTCTCAGGCCATATTCAAAACTCTCTTCTGATGAAAGAGGGACAATGTTTCCCTGAGTTTGACAGACAGGAAACATTTACATGTTCAGGGGCATTGAAAAATGAGCAGTAAATTGACGAGTAATATTGCAGCGCATAACCCAGAGTTGGAAGTAGTACTTAAAAAAGAAATCCCGGTGGGCACAAGTAGAATAAAAGGAGGTCTTCGTATGCTGGAAGGTGTCATGGAATTGCTCCTGCATGAATTATAGCTTATTCAGATCATGACTGGTCACGAGGAGGTCAGTAGAGCTGACTGAACAATATATCAATGGCTGTGTTGCAATACAATCATGATAGTATGTTGACACTTCTCTTTAGCTGTTAGATTGTGTGTTGTGGTTAATGACCAAAAAAGAACACGTAAAAAAATTTTTAAGAGTATTCTTCAAATTGATTAAAACTTGGGGCTGATACCAAAAATCTGGTGGCTGGGTAGACCTCAGATAAGAAATGTTGAGGGATTAATAGGTGTAGGTGTATTTGGCTGGAAGAGTAAAGGGGGTTGCTATAGGAGGAGAGGTTTGTTGTATGTCCGCTAGTGAAGGAATCTACTGACACCAGAATAGCAACATATGCCTGTGGAAAGAAACTTATCAGAAATTAAATCCAATACAGGTTAACTTAGAAATGCTCAGTTAATGGGTTGTGACATTTATGTGTAACTGTGTGTGCCCACATGTAGAAGGTTGTTAATAAATCTCTTAGGCTTCCTAAACAAGTCTGAGCCAGTTTTCACATAAGCATCATAATGTATAATGCTGCTTCTGGGGGGTATAGCTCAGTGGTAGAGCATTTGACTGCAATAACGTATGACGCTGCTTTTGGTATGGGTGATTTAAATTCCCTGTAGAGAGAGGACTCCACATAAGATCTTCTAAGAAAAGAAAAAGTGGGAGAGAGGTCAGAGCAACTAAGGTAAACCTAAGAGAAATAACCTATATTGGCAAGCTGTATATAGAGCTATGTTGTAAGATTATATTTAATATTTATTTTCTTTGTAATATTCTAACTATTCCAAGTTTTTTAATGGTTCATAAATTAAAAAGCATTCAACTATAAGAACAAAAACTCAAAATAATTATGATTTTGTAATCAATAAGAAAACAAAAGATCAAAAATTGATGATCCAGGGGTTGTTCAATATATTACTGCAAACTTTTCTTCATCTCTAGAATTCTCACAATGTTGAGTTTTTTCCTTTGATAGGAAGATGGCTCTTACGTCTCTAAGTATCACAACTATATTCACAGCCAGGAAGTAGGAAAGCCAGCCAGATGACAATAAACCTATCTCCATGGCTCATTTATTTCATTAGCAAAGAAACTATCTTCTAGACTCTCCCAGAGGACTTCTTATGCCTATAGTGCCACATCATGGCTATGTGACCCTCTATGGCAGCAAGAGAGCCTGGAAAAGAAATGATCTGACTCGTGGCAATTTCTGTGGTGAGACCTAGGCAAGCGTGGCCAAGTGTGTCTGCCATAGTGATCATGCACATATTGTTTTTATAAAAGTAAAATTTTAAATATTTCAGACTATTAAAAAGTATAAAATTGATGTAACACTTTGTATTCATAATGTAATGCTACTGTATGCCCTTAGATATCTACTTAAATAGAAACAAAATATTACCCATATATGTATAAATTCTCCAAACACCCTATTTCCAGTGTTATACTCCTCCATCTCCATCACAGGTAAACACTCACTTGAACTTCATGCTTTTTAGTCCAATTCTTTTGCTTTTATTTTACCGTATACACATACAAACACACACACATACACACATGTAAATGTACCCTATATATATTAAAATACAAACAAATGCATGTGCGTGTATCAAGGAAATATAATAAAACAGTAAGACACATTTCCTAGACACCAGATGGACAAAAACTATAAAATCTGACAATACCACTGTTTGATGAAGATACGCAGAACAAAGAACACTCATATCTTTCTGTTGCAAGTGTGAATAGGTACAGAAACTTCGGAGAACAATCTGGCATTATCTATTAATTGAAAATGTGCATAAATTAAAGCCTGGGATTCTAGTTCTGTGAATAGACACTAGAAAAGCTTTCCCATATGAGCACTAGGAGGAATAAACAGTAGGAATCTTCACATTGTTTATAATAGAACAATTTGAAAATAATCTTTATTCTTTCAAGTAGAGAACTGATAAATAACGCATATCATTTTCTCAGCTTTGAAAGTGAAAGAAACAGTTATCGTTATTTGTAGATGAATCTCACAAATACAATATTGAGCAAGAAAGCAATTACCAAAGAATTTATTTAATATAATACACTTTATAAAGTTTAAGTACATGGAAAGTAATATCGTGTATCACTTTCATAGAGAAAAAGGATAGAAGAGGAGACATTATCTGAAGTATGTTGGGACAAATTAAGAGAGCCATGATTGGGAAAACAGGACGAAAACATGTTTCCCTAGAAGAGATAGTTAGGAAAAAGATACAAGAGATTAGAGGAGGAATATTATCCCTGGGGAATCACTTGTAGTTTATTCTAATAATCTCCAACACTCATATGTGGACATACTGATATGAACACATATTAAATAAATACAGCTTGTGAATCGGCAGAAAGAGAAGACACACACACCTGTGCATGAGGCATGCACATACACACACACACACATACGCACACACACACATGCACACACAGCCCTGTAAGTTTATATTAATTTACTGATTTCATTTAGTCAGAATTATCAGAAATAATCATGGTTCCTGAGAGCAAGAGGAAATGAAGCATATTTTGGATGTCATTATTTAAATGTAAATTACTTAAATTCTATTGTATTTTAATGCAAATTATCTTGGTCCTTATTTCAGTTATCTATCACTTTGTAACAAACCACTTCAAAACGTAGGCATTCAAAATAAGAATAAATTTTATGATCCAGTGAGTTGACCTCTTGGCTCTTCTGCTTTACTTTGTCTTACACACAGAGAGGGATGTCATGACTTGCATGCCTGGCAGTGTGGTGCAGTGTGCTGCCCAGGAACTAGGTCTCTCCATGTAGCTGTGTGTAGTTCCTCAGGGCATCCTGGATGATTTCAGAGAAGTATTCTGAGTGCTGAATGTAGATTTGTGGACATCATAACGCCTAGCCTTGAAAGTTAAACAACATTGCTTCTTCATTCTGTGAGTCAAAATGAGTCACAGGGGCAGCTCAGTTTAAACAGGAGGAAAAGTAGATACCACAGCTCTGTGGGAAGAGTGGCAAAGAATATGTCACCATCTTTATTTTACCAGAGTCTACTCTCAGGGACTAATTATTTATATTTCACTCACATGCAAAATACTTTTATTCCTTTCCAAGATCCTTCCAAATACTGATTCATTAAGGCTCTAGGATGAGGCCTGAGTTCATGGATCTTATCACCTAAATCATGTACAGGTGCAAATGAGGCTGTTTGTGTGTGTTTCCGTGGATCTAGCAACCTGTGAATTTAGAGGCCTTGTATCTTTTCCCCACACGTCAAACACAGTAGTGAAACAGGCACAGGATAACCACAATATAAATGCCTATTCAAAAATGGAAAAGACTAGGAGCTACAAAGATGACACTGGTACATAATAATTTTTCTGCCCAACCGTACGACAATTAACCAGAGGCAGAAAATGTTTCCTGATTAGGTATTGATTCATCTCCGTGGCAATGACTATCTGTGACTCTTGGCTCTACCCTCTGGGTTCTTGGTTCTTCCTTCTGACTCACTCTTCTTTTAGACAGAAAATGTTCTGTGTTTGTCAGTCTGTGTCTTGCCCATTAAAATTTGAAGCCAGAAGACCTGTTTTCACTTTTCACTACTGTCTTTCTCTACTGAAGATGTTACAGTTCCTCTAAAAACTGTATAGGCTTCCTATGTATCAACTTTTAAATCCACTTACTTACAGAAATATCACATGCACAAATCTCTGTGGATTAAGCATTTCTCTGCTTTAGCCTAAGAATTAGGAGCTGTGAGACAATGCCATTTAGATTCACAGAATTTTTTTTTTTTTTTGTCTATATGAATGAGTGTGTGAAACAAACATACCCTTAAGAACTTTAGAAGCTAATCAATATAATAAAGAGGTTCTGGAATGTACCACCACAATAAATATTTCTGCATTTGTTATGAAGGGTTGTATATCCCACACTTGACTTCATTTTGACCTTGAGTATTTCTTTAACTGGCAGCACTCTGTGTTTATATTTTCCTTGAGGCAGTTTCATACTTCTAGTATATTTTGCTAGATGGAAAACCTGAGGATAAAAAATAGTCTTATTTTCCAACTATATAAGTCTTGGGATGGAAAAATTTTCTGTAGAGTCTTCTGAAACTTAGCATTCCTTCTTTAGATCATTCTTCTTTAAATATGCTTTACAATAGGCAGCTAACATAAGCCAAATGACAGCTTCCAACATTTGGTCTGGAAATTCTCTTAGATCCAAAAGTTCACTAGGTAATTTTTTTTTTTTTTGCGATACACGGGCCTCTCACTGTTGTGGCCTCTCCCGCTGTGGAGCACAGGCTCCGGACGCCCAGGCTGAGTGGCCATGGCTCACGGGCCCAGCCGCTCTGCGGCATGTGGGATCTTCCTGGACCGGGGCACGAAGCCGTGTCCCCTGCATGGGCAGGCGGACTCTCAACCACTGTGCCACCAGGGAAGCCCTAGGTAATTTTTAAATCTTATTTTCTCTTCTGCCAGTATATAACTCAGTTCCTACTTTATCAAACCTCTAATAGCAATCTCCTTACTACCTTTTCAAATTTTTTCCTGCTCCTCAGACCTCCAACTATGACCCACATGCAAAGTCAGTGCTTTTGTTATGCTGTCTTCTTATGCCCAGGTGCCAATTTCTGGTCTAGCTATCAAATAATAACTCCCTCTCCCCAACTTATCTCCTTAAAGAAACAAAAATTTATTATTTCTTTATAATTCTGTGGGAAGCACATGTGTTTTTTTCTGCTTCGCTTGGTTTTGGCTGGGGTGCAAGGTTTGATGGGAGATCCAAACTGGCCTCTCTAAGAAGGATGAAAGCTTGGAGTGCAGTTGGGACTGTTGGGAGGGTGTCTCAATTCTCCTCAATGTGGTCCTCTCCATGTGGCTGCTTGAGCTTCATCACACCATGGTGGCTAGGTTTCAAGAATAAGTTATTCATGCAGTGAAAACTTAAGCTGTAAACCTCTTAAAACTCACTCTCTAAAGTTAAAGAGTGGGAATCCTGCCCCATTTACTTGTTCAGCAAATCTCAGGGCAATTTCAGTTTCAAGTGGAGAGGAAATAGATGTCATCTTTCAATGGGAGGAGTGGCAAAGTATTTGGATCAACTTTAATTCACCAAAGGTGAGACTGCACAGTTGGGGACTTTCTAAATCTGAACAGACAAAAGAAAGAAGAAAAAAAATTCTAAAAACCTTCATGACTATTATGGCACAAACCATTTACTTAATGGATTTCATCTTAATTCTGGATTAGTTTACATTAAAAAATATGAACTTCTTGCATAAGACTTTTCTATCAATATTTCTTATACTTATTTTTAAATCAAATTCAGTTTTCCTGTTTTCACCAACACTGAAAAAGCAGCATCAAAGCTCAGATTTTTCTGAGCAGTATATCCTGCTTCTAGTCATACATCAACCTAGACCTTTTCCCCCATAATCTACAGGGAAAAAAGTGGTCTTTTTAATTTTAATTTTTTACTATTATAACCATTCTGTACCTGCTCCCATATGGGAAGATAATCACAATCTAAGTTTTCTCCATTGCTATATTTTGTGGCTGGCAAAAATATTAAAAGATGAATCATCTTGGACAATAATATGAATGCTTCTGAACCACATATTTAATATTTCATGGAGAAAATTTCTTCTTCACACTTTATCCAGATAGTCAAGATATATATCAACACAATCTCATCATATGGGAATTAATCCTCTGGACTGTTCTCATCAGAAATGTCTCCTTCTCATTGTTTCATCAGGATCAATGTAGTTAACAGAAAGCGATATTCTCTCTGACTCATTTGCTCCTCAATCCATGAGTAATGGGGAACTGATTATTTTTGCTCAACTTCTTTTCTTTTCTTGAGATGATATATTTACTAATAAAAAATATAAATTTTCTGTGTGTTCACATCTCTGATCAGTTATTCTGATCGTTGTGTTTGTTTTGTATAATACTTGACATTCAAAGACACATTTTCCATCTGTTTTCCTTTGCTCAGTTCTAAAAGGAAGATAATAACAGCAACACAGTTTAGAAAATTCCATTTATACTATGGAATTAATATCTCTTTAACCAGTACCAGGAAATTATGGTGACTAGTAAAATTAGAATGGAAAGGGGTAATACTTTAGGGTCATTATATCGTGGAGGGCATTAGCAGTCAAGGGAAGCCCAAGAAAAGATTAAATAAAGATGGGAGGGAGAATCATAGTCAGAAGTCAGAAAACAGAGCTTGGAATAGTCAAAGACAGGGAAAAGCATGCCAAGTTCTCTTAATCGCCACGTGATGAGGCTACCCCTGCTGAGCCACATTTGGAATGTCAGCTTATCCTCAGAGATGTGTGTCTGTTTGATTCACAGAAATACGCTATACATCCAGCACAGTGCCTGAAACATAGCAGGGATGTGATAACCATTTTTAAAATTAATTTGTTAGGAGTTATACCCAACCTTTGCAATTTACAGTGTCTCACATGGTGCCTAGACCACAGAAAATCAATGTATTTCATAGTCTAAAGGACTTAAAAACAGGTCATATTGATTTAGATAGCTCTTACTGCCCTAATGTTTCAGAGGTTTTCAATTCAGGCCACATCACTCTCTAAGTAACAGGAGTAATTCCTTGAGCCAGTTTCCTCATCCCTAGTACTACCATCCTTATAGGGAGGAATTATCCCATACCACTTTCCTATGTATGGTGCTCTGAGTTAGGAGATTTGTGCTAAGAGGGAAACTTAGCATGGCAAGAGCCAATAGCAATATTGCCCACATAATGATAGTAACGCAAGAAATATTTAAACCCCCATATGTTTGCATGGGAGATATTTTATACCAAACAAGACTATTTCAGTCAATCTTAAAAGTACCTGTCAAGATAAAACTCCAATTTTAAGACAAGAACAAAATCTCTCTTAAAAATCTACTCAGCAGTTCAGTTCATCAGAGAATTACAATCTAAGTTTCCTTTTGAGAATGTCAGCAGCAGTTATTGTTTCTGATGGACTTAATTACTCTGGATGCATGGGTCATAACACACTGAATGTAGGGGTGACAAAAATGCTTGACTATTAACAATATGGTGGCAGAATTGTTTTTCACATTGCAGAAAGATAAAATATTACTATTTATAGGCAAATATCTTCTTATCAGTTCCAGATTTATTTTCCAGTTGAATTAAATGCTCATTACCTCTTTTAGATAATAACTTTTGGAAAGAGTTATAGAGGTGAAAACCTTTCTCATATACAACTATTCAATTAGACTCTTCTAAATTGGAAAGTCTTCACAAAGGGAAATTCATGTTCTGTGATACACTTTTTTCTTCATTAAATCTTGGATTATAAAATGAACAAAGATTACAATCTCCCTTATTTCCACATGTATTCATTATGCAAAACTACTTTTTCTCACATGCCAATCAAGTAAATGCAGAAGAATCATTTTTAGGGAAGTATAAGATTCAATGGCATGCTTTTCAAAAGAAGGTTTGGAGAGATAACTTGAAATTCTAGAAAATTTTGCTCTATGCCAGGGGTTGGCAAACTATGGTCTGTGGACCAAATCTGCTCCCACCCCACTTCCAATCCCATTTGGTTTGGGTGGTCCACAAGTTAAAAATATATTTTTAAAATATTTTAAATGGTTAATAAGTACCTACATAATACCTCAAATTTGTCTCTTGTCCTGGCAAGTCTTTAATATTGTTATCTGGCTCTTTATAGACAAATTCGGTCCATATTTCTTCTATGTATTCTCCATACATTATTAACCTATATATAAGGATATCAACATATCTAAATTCAATCTCTTCTTTCTCAAATGACAGCAGGAGAGTTTCACCATCTAATTTTTTTCAACAATTACAGAACTAGCCTTTGATCTGCAATCTCATTTTGAAATTTTATATCAGTGCAATGATTATAACAGTATATTATGTTCATAAAGCAATTTCATACATATTATAATATATAATACTGACAAAATCCATTAATTAAAGAAAGCTATCTCCATAAACCTATTTTACAGGTGGAAAGGACATTAGTTTAAAAGAGGTTAAGTGATTGGCCCAGGCTTATAAGTCTTATAATTATGAGGCTTTTTCCTGCAACATTCTTTTTACATGGATTCATGATGCCTCTTCAAATTAATCTGAACTCTTAGTTCATTTAATTATGCAAGAAAAATCATAAACTAATTATGCATATAATACTGATGCTAAAAGATAATGAATATAATGCAATTAACAGTGTTTTATTGCAGTTAATGAAAATAAATCATAACTATCAGGTCACCTGGTAGACACCCTAGTAAAATGAACAGAGAGTTAACTATGTAACATGCACTGTAGAAGATAGATTAATGGATTAATTAAATAATCTAAAAGTACTGATCTCAGTTCTACCAATGAGAACAGAACCCTTAAATCAGTTACTTATTTCATTAAATCTTTGACATATTTTAACAATCCAGTTACTAATGACCTCTATGTTACATTTCAATTTCATTAAGCAATTCCAAGTCAAATTAACAACTGATTTGTATTTCAATAATAAGTATTTGCCTTACATGATTCCAATATTGTTATTACAATTATGTATCCACAAATTTAGAAAATTTATTTTAAATTTCCTACGGAAATCAAAAGGTGCATCATAAGTCATAAAGGAAAGCATCATGTGGGAGTGAAAATGGGATATTAAAGCTCAGTGTTGTGAAAGGCCAGGGAATAATTAAAATACAAATTATGCATATATTTCATTGGAGTGATATTTTAAGATTTCATTAGAGCATAGCACCATATTTAAAACTTTTTAAATATTAACTTTATGCTTATTTTTTACATAGAATGACCGGCTATAAAGTCACTACTGTGAGTTCTTGATTTTATTTGATTGCTTATGTCAGGTGATTTGAAAATGTCTTTTTTCAGAAAAAACAAGAATTTGGTTATAATCTCAGAGTCTTAAATATCTGATTATTTTTTCCAATTGTCTTTGGAAATGAACAAGTTGGCAAGAAACTATTAGATCACAAATATTTTCTTCAAAACTCAGTAAGTGATATAACAATTCTCTTTTTCTCCAGTAGAAATCTGGGCATTCAAGGTTTTTTCTTTCCTTTATTTTTTTAACCTTAAAAAAAAAAATTATGTCTGACACCCCAACCTACTTTGCTGAGAAAAGTACATTCCATTTTATGTTTCAGGTACTTTTTTTTTTTTTTTGCGGTACACGGGCCTCTCACTGTTGTGGCCTCTCCCATTGCGGAGCACAGGCTCCGGACGCGCAGGCTCAGCGACCATGGCTCACGGGCCTAGTCGCTCCGCAACTGGCTCTGGATATATTGTCCCCTGCTCAATATATCCAGAGCCGCAACACTGGCTCTGGATATATTGTCCCCTGCTCAAAATTATTAAAGAGAAAAAAGAGAAATGAATTATTAATGGATCTTGAAGTAGGATTGCTCCCCAGTTCATATCAAACTGAGAGGACATCAATGCTTTGGAAAAATGGACAGAGAAACATTATTTTAAGGCATCTGCTATTTGTTCTCAACAAAAAAATTAGGAAAACATGAAACAGGAAATAAATACATCATGAAAAGGCTACTGATGAAAATGGAACTGGATGAGACAAAACACGATTGTATTAAAAAATAGAAATCTGATAGAAATTTAAAAATGTATTTTATGTAGATAAGAACAGAAATGACAATGAAGAAAATGTAATCAGTAATGTGAAAGATAATATTAAAAAGCTCTTCTAGAAAGCAGAAGAAAAAAGATCAAAAAATTAGACTTAAGATGATTGATATGCAACAGAAAAACTTAAAAAAGCCATAACCAAAAGAGGTGCTTAAAAAGTACCTGAGGGCTTCCCTGGTGGCACAGTGGTTGACAGTCTGCCTGCCGATTCAGGGGACACGGGTTCAAGCCCTGGTCTGGGAAGATCCCACATGCCATGGAGCAGCCAAGCCCATGTGCCACAGCTACTAAGCCTGTGCTCTGGAGCCAGCGAGCCACCACCATTGAAGCCTGCGCACCTAGAGCCCATGCTCTGCAACAAGAGAAGCCACAGTGATGAGAAGCCCATGCACCGCAACGAAGAGTAGCCCCCGCTCGCCGCAACTAGAGAAAGCCTTCATGCAGAAACGAAGACCCAACGCAGCCAAAAATAAATAAAATTTAAAAAAAAAAAGTTACTAACTGTATAAAAAGAAAAAAAGCTGTATAAAAAAAAAAGGGTGATTGAGGGCTTCTAATTTAAAGCAGTGCATAGTTCACCCCTGGCCCAAAGCACTAGATAAAAATTTGCAACTTCTAGACTATAAAACTTTTAATATATTTTTCCTGTCTCTGTCCCTCGTTACTACTGAATTCACATCCCAAGTTTTCAATGCGCCGCCACCTCCTTATGTATAACTGGTAATGTTTAGAATCACATGGATTTGAGATACTTTCATCAATATGTGATAAGGGTAGAGTCTAGGGAATGAGGAGTTATAAAGCCCTGGCCCTCCAAGACTATGTGCAATGCTGCACGAATAACTTAGACTTTAAATCTAAGCATTCAAGCTCACAAATAGTTCAGTCTGTACCTCAAGACTCAAGTGCATATTCTAACTAATAGGTCATCCACAGAGGATGAGGATCCATATTCCAGTTCTACAACAGTCTCAGAGCCTTTGTTTTAGAGGCTTAGGTTCATGAAAAAAGCCACTATCTTCTCAAATTGGAAGCATTTAAAGGTGCAAGAGTACAGCAAGAAAAGCAAGATCAACAACAGTAATGCTAGCAAAGACTTAAGGAATTTAGAGACCATGTGCATTGGTTATAGACTTTGTTAGTGAAAAGGAACTCAATTAAAATAAGTTTAAGATAGAGAAGAATATATTAACCCACAACTCAAAAGTCCAGGAATAAAGCTGGATTAAGGCCTAGCTTTATTTAAAGACTCAGATATTTCACACAAATGGGAAGTCCTTTAATTTTGACATTTGCTTCATTTTGAGCCACATGTGCCTGACATTTCAACAGCTTTGGCTCTACATTCTCCCAAGCTCGAGTATAGTAAAGAACATTTCTTTTTCATATTTTCTGCAAAACTCCTAGGATTCATTCTCATTGGACAAACTTGAACCATGTGCCATTCGTGGAACAATTACTGTGGCTGGGGAGATCTGATACACTGCTCGGCAGAATTTGCTCATAAATCTCTCTCATGAAGCTGTTCTGCAGCTCATGTGTGTAGCACCATGGTTTGCATGGAGTAGAAATCAATACGTAGGCTTCATTTTCTCTTGTTAGGTAGGTAGAAATAATAGTATCTTTAATAAATTTCGTTAGAACATCTTGAATCATTGATTTTCTCAGAAGATGGTCCAGCAGAGTTTTAGGCTTTATTTTGGTACCTGTCAATGGAAACATATCCCCAAATAATAGACTCTTTTAAACTATTTCTTGTTCAGAGTGACTCAGAAAAGTGAGCCAGTAAATCAAAATTTTCCCACAAAATAGTGGAAACTCTATGAGCCCAAGAAGAATATGCCAACATGTACAAAAGGTGCTCTGTCACCCAGGTGCACTGGAAAAGAAACATAGCAAAGTAGATAAAAGTAAGTGTTCAGGAAGCTAGATGCTTGTGTTCAATACTGATCCTGCCCTTTAATAGTTGTGAGGCTTGAGCATTTGGTCTAATGTCTCTTTGAGGCTCAGTAGCTAATTCATGCAAGTACTTAGAGCAGTGCCTTTCACAGAGTAAGCACTCAACAAAGCATCTTCCATTAAACAAAGCAATTGAAGATGCTTAGCAGATTCTAACTTGAGAAACAGAGGATGCCTTTTCATTGGTTAGGATATAAAAGACTTCTTAGGTAGTATCCCAGTTTATTTATAACTTTATTATGAAATAACACTGGGCTGAAATATCTCTAAATATGCCACAATTCTGAGTCAAACCTGTGAGAGGCATGATAGTCTAAGCATGAGATTCAATAACCTGTCTATAATATCTTCTGAAACCTTCACACACTTTTTGTTTCTGGAGTAGTTTGGGTGGAACTACCAGGTGAGGTCACGCTTTGTTTTGAATCTGTATTCCCCTCTATTGAGAAACCGGTGCCTGCATAATTCTCATCTATGTGGTAAAACTAAACTTTGTCAAATTACAGTCTCTTACAATAAACCTTAGTTTATTGGTTATTTCTGCCACCACAGAGTTGTTTCCTCAAAGCATTTCTTAACATAGTTATACTTCCAAAATATGCTAGCAAATCCAAACAATTCATAAGTCTCAAACCTTTTGAGCTATGCCCAAAAGGTAGTTGGGTCTCTCAAAATATGTTGAGCAATTATTGTTCTACGTGTTTGAGGTAGATGGATGATTATCATTTAAAAGATATATTTCTTCTCTTTATTTTATAGTGCCAAACTCTGATGATTTTATCCTGCCATCTCTCTGACCACTCCAGGCTGATCTTCAACAGTGATAATCTATAGTTTTCTAGAATAGTGCTGTCAATAGTACCTTCTGTGATGAATATGGTAGCCACCAGCTACGTGTGGCTACTAAGCACTTGAATTGCAACTAGTGCAACTGAGTATCTGTTTTAAATTTTATCGTATAACTATATGGGTAGTGTATTACATGGGATAGCACAGTTCTAGACTATTCTTCTCTCACTCAGAAAGGTCTTATCTACTCTTAAGGTTTAAAATAGCCACTGCTATTTTCCAACTGGCCTCTTTGATGTCGTTTCTTGTTTGCCCATAAACAGCTCCCATTAAAACTGCAGTAAATGATAATGGTTACCTTGTTCTCGATATTTGCCCTTTTTTTCCTGCATTGCTTATTTGGCATACAGCAGTCTTGTTTGTTTATTATTTTATTTTGATTCTACATCTTAAATACCTCTTAAATCTGTTCATTCGCTTACATCTCATTGCCACATGCTTAGTTTAGTCTCTTTCCTGTACTACCAGGAAAATTTTACATTGCTTAAGATCTTAGGTCTCTTGGTGGGATCTTGAAATGCTACAATGAAGAATCAGCAAAAAAAAATTTTTTCAGACATTCACTGCTGTGCTTTTCTTCCTTTGGTTTCTGTACTTCTTCTAGATTTTCATTCATACATAATATTTTTATCTGTTACATATCACAGCTCAGATTTTTTTTACACTATATTGTAATTTCCTTGAGAACAGAACCATAGGAAAATTGTATATCAGAATGGTACTAGTCATATAAGAGGCCTTCAATTAATTATCTAAATAATTATGCCTCCTGTGTAATAATCCTAAATCCTGAAAAAATAGTTTAGATAAAATATGTAGATAAAAATACTTATAATTCAGTTATTCACAGTAGGAAAATAAGTATCCAATATTTCTAACAAGAGAGTAGTAACTAATTAATTTATGGTAAATATCCTATATATTTGTAAGCATATTTTAGTGCTTCTAGAAAACTCATTTCTGATGATTGACTAATTTTTCTCTAATTCCTAGTAGTACACATAAGTACAATAAAGATTTAATAAGTGCTTTTTGATGTCATAAAGATGTTTGTATCTTCAAGGCAAATAAAATGCCTTTACAAAATCATATATTTAATAGGATCATATATATATATATATATAAAACAAGTAAATAAGATCACCACAAAAATATACATAAAAAATAACTTGAAATAAATACATCAATGCATGGTTTTTGTCATTGAGTGATTGGAATGTGTTTGGATTTTGATTATTCCTATTTTTTAAATTATTTCTAAAGTATTCCAGGATGAACAGAAGTAAATTTATTCCAGGATGAACAGAAGTAAATTTATTATAAAGTACAGTCAAATTATTACATACTAGGAGACATCTAACCAGTGCCACAATCGTGCCAATGATCTCATTTTCAAAAGAATTTGTACAAGGCTTAAATTTTCATCAAGTACAAAGGAGGGAAAATACATGTTTAAGATGCCTTCAGACTTTGAGTTCAGAGATAAATTTCTTGGAAGCTTTTTTTTTCTTCTTCCAAGTGTTTGACTTCAGGCTACTCTATATAGTATAAGACTCCAAAATGATTTGAAATCACTTGCCAGAAAGAGCATAAGAGGGAGGCAGAGTCAAGATGGCAGTGTGTGAATATGCAGAGTTCGTGTCTCCCCGCAAATAGGGTGCCTGCTGGACGCTGGTGGGGGACCTCAGCACCCAAGGAGATGGGAGGAACCCCCAAGTGACCGGGTAGGATGTGGAGGGACTGAGGGGAGAGGAGAAGTGGAGGCTGGACAGGACCAGCACCCCTGAAGGGTGGCTGAGATGGGGGAGGGGTCCCCACGCCTGGAGGGACCCTTGGGGCTCGGATCAGGGGGAGGGTGCCTAGCATTTCCCCTGCCCAATAGCCCGGGAAGGCTGCCTGGCTCTCGGGCCAGGTTCTACACCCTCAGAGGCCCCCTCTGGGCTGCACTGGTCCTGGGGGCATAGGAGGGTGGCCAGGGGAGAACAGGAAAGGCAGATGGGAGGACCTTCCAAGGTGCGGATGGCATTTGACCCGCCCACTTGGCCCAGAGGCCTGCTGGGCTCCCAGGCTGGGTGCCCTGCCCTCCGAGACCAGAGGCACTGCCTGGGCTCATTCTGTTGCGATGAGCCCCACCCCCTAACCCCCCAGGGCCTTTTCCAGCCCTGTGGGTCCTAAGCATAGGCCCCACCCACCACCTAAATGCCCGGCCCTGTCTAAGCCCCGCCCCCAGAACCAAGGCTTTTTCCACCTTTTTTTTCCCTCTTTTTTACTATTGTCATTCTGTTTCACCTTCCGGTTGTTGTTTCATATATATTTTTATATTCTTTATAACATATCTGTTAGTTTCCTAGTCTAATTTTATTTTTTACTCTTTGTTATTCTTCTCCTTTTTTTCTTTTTTTTTGCCATCCCACGTGGCTTGCGAGATCTTGGTTCATGAGCTGGGGGTCAGGCTGCAAGTCCTGCAGTGGGAGCTCTGAGTCCAAACCACTGGACTAACAGAGAACCTCAGACTCCAGGGAATACTCATTGGAGTGAGGTCTACCGGAGATCCTCGTCTCAGCACCAAGACCCAGCTCTATCCAACAGTCTACAAACTCCAGTGCTTGAAGCCTCAGGCCAAACAACCAGTAAGACAGAAACACAATCCCACGCATCAAAAAAATTAAAAAAAAAAAAAATGAGATGGCAAAAAAATATGTCACAGAAGAAGGAGCAAGGTAAAAACCTTACAAGACCAAATAAATGAAGAGGAAATAGGCAATCTACCTGAAAAAGAATTCAGAGTAATGATAGTAAAGATGATCCAGAATCTTGGAAATAGAATGGAGGCATGGATTGAGAAAATACAAGAAATGTTTGACAAAGATCTAGAAGAACTAAAGAACAAACAAACACAGATAAACAACACAATAACTAAAATGAAAAATACACTAGAAGGAATCAATAACAGAATAACTGAGGCAGAAGAAAGAATAAGTGAGCTGGAAAACAGAATGGTGGAAATAACTGCCAAAGAGCAAGAGAAAGAAAAAAGAATGAAAAGAATTGAAGACAATCTCAGAGACCTCTGGGACAACACTAAATGAACCAACATTCTAATTATATGGCTCCCAGAAGAAGAAGAGAAAAAGAAAGGGTCTGAGAAAATACTTGAAGAGATTATAGTTGAAAAGTTCCCTAATATGGGAAAGGAAAATAGTCACCCAAGTCCAGAAAGTGCAGAGAGTCCCATACAGGATAAATAAACCCTAGGAGAAACACACCAAGACAAATATTAATCAAACTAACAAAAATTAAATTCAAAGAAAAAATATTAAAAGCAGCAAGGGAAAAGCAAAAAATAACACACAAAGGAATCCCCATAAGGTTATCAGCTGATTTTTCAGGAGAAACTCTGCAGGCCAGAAGGGAGTGGCAGGATATACTTAAAGTGATGAAAGAGAAAAAGCTACAACCAAGAATCCCAGCAAGGATCTCATTCAGATTCGACAGAGAAATCAAAAGTTTTTCAGACAAGCAAAACCTAAGAGAATTCAGCACCACCAAACCAGCTTTACAACAATTGCTAAAGGAACTTCTCTAGGTGGGAAACACAAGAGAAGGAAAAGACCCACAAAAACAAACACAAAAATATTAAGAAAATGGTAATAGGAACATACATATTGATAATAACCTTGAATGTAAATGGATTAAATGACCCAACCAAAAGAAACAGACTGGCTGAATGGATACAAAAACAAGACCCATATATATGCTGTCTACAAGAGACCCACTTCAGACCTAGGGGCACATACAGACTAAAGTGAAGGGATGGAAAAAGACATTCTATGCAAATAAAAATCAAAAGAAAGCTGGAGTAGCAATACTCGTATCAGATGAAATAGACTTTAAAATAAAGATTGTTACAAGAGATAAAAAAAGACACTACATAATGATCAAGGGATCAATCCAAGAAGAAAATATTATAAATGTTTATGCACCCAACATAGTACCTCAATGCATAAGGCAAATGCCAACAACCATGAAAGGGGAAATTGACAGTAACACAGTAATAGTAGGGGACTTTAACACCCCACTTACACCAATGGACAGACCATCCAGACAGAAAATACATAAGGAAACACAAGCTTTAAATGACACAACAGACCAGATAGATTTAATTGATATTGATAGGACATTCCACCCAAAAGTGGCAGAATACACTTTCTTCTCAAGTGCACATGGAACATTCTCCAGGATAGATCACATCTTGGATCACAAATCAAGTCTTGGAAAATTTAAGAAAATTGAAATCATATCAAGCATGTTTTCTGACCCCAATTACAGGAAAAAAACTGTAAAAAACACAAATACATGGAAGCTAAACAGTTCACTACTAAATAACCAAGAGATCACTGGAAAAATCAAACTAGAAATAAAAAATTACATAGAAACAAATGACAATGAAAACATGATGACCCAAAACCTATGGGACATAGCAAAAGCAGTTCTAAGAGGGAAATTTATAGCAATTGAATCTCACCTCAGGAATCAACATAACTCAAATAAACAATCTAACCCTATACTTAAAGCAACTAGAGAAAGAAGAACAAAGAAAATGCAAAGTCAGTAGAGGGAAAGAAATCATGAAGATCAGAGCAGAAATAAATGATATAGAAACGAAGAAAACAATAGCAAAGATCAATAAAACTAAAAGTTGGTTCTCTGAGAAGATAAACAAAATTGATTAACCCTGAGCCAGATTCACCAAGAAAAAAAGGGAGAGGATACAAGCAATAGTATTACAAATGAAAAAGAAGAAATTGCAACTGACACCGCAGAAATGCAAAGGATTATAAGAGACTACTACAAACAACTATATGACAATAAAATGGACAACCACGAAGAAATGGACAAATTCTTGGAAAGGTACAATATTCCAAGACTGAGCCAGGAAGAATTCGAAAATATAAACAGACCTATCCCAAGTAATGAAATTGAAACTGTAATTAAAAATTTTCCAACAAACAAAAGTCCAGGACCAGATGGCTTCACAGGTGAATTCTATCAAACATTTAGAGAAGACCTAACACCAATCCTTCTCAAACTCTTCCAAAAAACTGCAGAAGGAGGAACACTCCCAAATTCGTTCTACGAAGCCACCATCACCCTGATACCAAAACCAGAAAAAGACATCACAAAAAAAGAAAATTATAGACCAATATCACTGATGAACATAGATGCAAAAATCCTCAACAAAATACTAGCAAACAGAATCCAACAACATATCAAAAGGATCACACATCATGATCAATTGGGATTTATCCCAGGAATGCAAGGATTCTTCAGTATATGCAAATCAATCAATGTGATACACCTTATTAACAAATTAAGGAATAAAAACCCCATGATCATCTCAATAGATGCAGAAAAAGCTTTTGACAAAATTCAACACCAATTTATGATAAAAACTCTCCAGAAAGTGGGCATAGAGCAAACCTACCTCAACATAACAAAGGCCATATATGACAAACCCACAGCAAACATCATACTCAGTAGTGAAAAACTGAAAGCACTTCCACTAAGATCAGGAACAAGACAAGGATGTCCACTCTCACCACTGTTATTCAACATAGTTTTGGAAGTCCTAGCCACGGCAGTGAGAGAAGAAAAAGAAATAAAAGGAATACAAATTGGAAAAGAAGTAAAACTGTCACTGTTTGCAGATGACATGATACTATACATAGATAATCCTAAAGATGTCACCAGAAAACTACTAGAACTAATCAATGAATTTGGTAAGGTTGCAGGATACAAAATTAATGCACAGAAATCTCAGGCATTCCTGTATACTAACAACAAAAAAAAGAAAGAGAAATTAAGGAAACAATTCCATTTACCATCGCAACAAAAAGCATAAAATCCCTAGGAATAAACCTACCTAAGGAGGCAAAAGACTTGTACTCAGAAAACTATAAAACACTGATGAAAGAAATCAAAGATGACATAAACAGACAGAGAAATATACCATGTTCTTGGATTGGAAGAATCAATATTGTGAAAATGACTATACTACCCAAAGCAATCTGCAGATTCAATGCAATCCCTATCAAACTACCCATGGCATTCTTCACAAAATTAGAAGAAAAAATTATACAATTTGTATGGAAACACAAAAGACCCCAAATAGCCAAAGCAGTCTTGAGAAAAACGGAGCTGGAGGAATCAGGCTCCCTGACTTCAAACTACACTGCAAAGCTACAGTAATCAAGACAGTATGGTACTGGCACAAAAATAGATACATAGATCAATTGTACAGGATGGAAAGCCCAGAGATAAACCCACTTACATATGGTCACCTAATTTACGACAAGAGAGGGAAGCACATACAATGGAGAAGAGACATCCTCTTCAATAAGTTGTGCTGGGAAAACTGGACAGCTACATGTAAAAGAATGAACTTAGAACACTCCGTAACACCATACACAAAAATAACCTCCAAATGGATTAAAGACCTAAATGTAAGACCGGACACTATAAAACTCTTAGAGGAAAACATAGGAAAGACATTCTTTGACATAAACCACAGCAAGATCCTTTTTGACCCACCTCCTAGAGTAATGAAAATAAACAAAGGGTACCTAATTAAACTTAAAAGCTTTTGCCCAGCAAAGGAAACCATAAACAAGATGAAAAGACAACCCTCAGAATGGGAGAATATATTTGCAGATGAAACAACAAAGGATTAATCTCCAAAATATACAAACAGCTCATGGATCTCAATATCAAAAACACAAACAACCCAATTAAAAAATGGGCAGAAGACCTAAATAGACATTTTACCAAAGAAGACATACAGATGGCCAGGAGGCACATGAAAAGATGCTTAACATCACTAATTATTAGAGAAATGCAAATCAAAAGTACAATGAGGTATCACCTCACATTGATCAGAATGGCCATTATCAAAAAATCTAGAAACAATAAATGCTGGAGATGGTGTGGTGAAAAGGGAACCCTCTTGCACTGTTGGAGGGAATGTAAATTGATACAGCCACTATGGAGAACAGTATGGAGGTTCCTTAAAAAACTACAAATAGAACTACCATATGACCCAGCAATCCCACTACTGGGCATATACCCTGAGAAAAGTATAATTCAAAAAGAGACATGTACCACAATGTTCATTGCAGCTCTATTTACAATAGCCAGGACATGGAAGCAACCTAAATGTCCATCGACAAATGAATGCATAAAGAAGATATGGCATACATATACAATGGAATATTACTCGGCCATAAAACTAAATTGAGTTATTTGTAGTGAGGTTAATGGACCTAGAGCCTGTCATACAGAGTGAAGTAAGTCAGAAAGAGAAAACAAATACTGTATGCTAACACATATATATGGAATCTAAAAAAAAAAAAAATGGTACTGATGAACATAGTAGCAGGGAAGATATAGAGAATGGACTTGAGGACATGGGTTTGGGGGTAAGGGGAAGCTGGGGTGAAGTGAGAGTAGCACTGACATGTATACACTACCATATGTAAAATAGGTAGCTAGAGGGAAGCAGCTGCGTAGCACAGGGAGATCAGCTCTCTGCTTTGCGATGACCTAGGGGGTGGGATAGGGAGGGTGGGAGGGAGGCTTAAGAGGGTGGGGATATGGGGATGTATGTATGCATATGGCTGATTCACTTTGTTGTACAACAGAAACTACCACAGCATTGTGAAGCAGTTATACAACAATAAAGATGTATAAAAAGAAAAAGAGCATGAGACCTTCTATAAAACTCTTAAAACCTGTATATCAAAAAATAATTTGATATAGTATTTTAAGCTTTGACTACATTGCCTCTGTATTTCTAGGCACAAGTAGAGTACTCTCCCACTTTCAGTGATGTGTAGGAAAGGAAAATATTAAAGCTTAGGGGAGGGAAAGGAATCCAAAAATTCCAATTTTTTTCCTCTCCTTCCTTCCATTCTTACTTTTTTTTTTTTGTCCTCGTCTTTGCTTCTTCCACTTACTATGTACACATTTTTACTAAAAAGGATTGTGGTGAACAAACCCTAAGGTTATTCCTAAGAAGTTACATCTCTATATAATTCCCTGTCCTTGAATACTGGAAGAACCTATGAATCGCTTCTAATGTATGTAATATGGCAAAATGAACGGATTTGCAGATATAGTTAAAGTCTCTCATCAGTTGTTTTTTAGTTAGTCAAAAGAGAGGTTGCCCTTAGGGTGGGCGTGGGGCTGGCCTTGTAAGGCAGTTTTTTAAACAAGGCCCAGACCTTGCCTCTAGTTAGAGAATCAAAATAACAGAAACATTCTAGCTTCATTATTGTGTTTTTTGTGTTTTTTTGTTTTTTTTTTTTTGTGGTACGTGGGCCTCTCACTGTTGTGGCCTCTCCCGTTGCGGAGCACAGGCTCCAGACGCGCAGGCTCAGTGGCCATGGCTCACGGGCCTAGCCGCTCCACGGCATGTGGTATCTTCCCTGACCGGGGCACGAACCCGCGTCCCCTGCATCGGCAGGCGGACTCTCAACCACTGCGCCACCAAGGAAGCCCCATTATTGTCTTTAAAGAAGCCAGCTGCTGTGATTTTTATAGTCACAAGGAAATGAATTCTTTCAAAAACCTAAGGAGGCTTAGAAGCAAGTCCTTCCCTAGACAGGCCTCCAGGTGAGAGTGCAGCCCAGCCAAATCCTTGATTTCAGCCTTGTGATATCTTGAGCAGCGAACTCAGCTTAGCCAGCCCAGACTTCTCAATTATAGAAACTATGAGATAATAAGTGAGCATTGTTTCAAACCACTAAGTTTGTCGACTTGTTGCACAGCACAGAAAATTATTACAAGGATGAATTAGTCATATATGTATCTTTGAAGTAATGTTTTGAAAGCCATGCTAATATTTCATTCCATAAATATTATAAGACCATCCTGAATACATTCAATACATTTAATCCTTAAAATAACCCTGTAGGTATATTAATATTTTTGCTGTTTGCTTTCTCATTTGAGAAAACTGACATTCACTGACCTTGGACAGAGCCCCAGAGATAGTGGATGATACAGGGTGAAGACCCAGGTCCGTCTTATATAAAGCCTGTCTTTTGCATAGTGCCCTTCATTGATGTTCATTCAATGACTTGTATCCTTGACACAATGCTAGTACATCTGCAGATAGAATTAATTACACAATTAAGGAAAATCTGGCATGAAGGTGTTTGTTTTGCTTTGTCTTCTATTTTTGCATTCTAATACCATTGTGTGTTTTGGAAGAAAAGTTCTAGCTGTATTTAGATTGAAGGAAAATAAACTCATCATGGCAAAACGTTACTGATCTAAACATTTTGGGTACAGGATAAGACAAATAATGTTGCAGGTCTAGTTTATCAGCATGGATGTTTGCATTCAAGCTGGCACTGTGCCTTTCAGAAAGAGTGAATGCTAAGAATAGTGCAGAAGTGGGGCACTGCTTAGAATACAGTGCAGGAGAAATATTCCATTACTTACAACAAGCAAAATCACTATTTCTAATGATAAGAAGAGATAGGTTGGGATGATACATATAAGTTCTCTGAGAAAAATATGCCTTAACTGTGATACTGTGATTAATGGTTCTTGCTTTATTCCAGCATAGCTCTCTCCTTAAAGAGATGAAAGAGAGTCACATTAGAATTATGTAAGGTAAAAACTTGAATGCAGTTTGTTTTTCATCAGTTTTTAGAGCTTGCAAATCACTATTCAAGACACTTAACTCTTAAAAATAATAAAACAGGAATATCGGTGTGTTATGACAGAGTAATATATCCTGAACACATTGTGATTCATCCTGTGGAAATCATCACAGAAGAAAAGGAATTGAGTTGAGGTAGAATTGTTACTAAATGAATGCAAGGAAATACATCAATCTGGTCTTTTTTTTTTTCCCAGTCAAAATGTGCCAGGAAAAAAAAAAAAATGTGCCAGGATAAAATGATGACCTAGTCGGATTTATACTACCTGCTTTTCCTACCTTCAAAGACTGTAGTGAAATTCATATAAGATCATTCAAGTTAAAACATTTTAAATAGTATATATATGAATGTAAGGAATTGTTGTTATCAAATTACACATTCAACATAATGTTTGCTTCCCTCAAACAGATTCAGAATTATAAAAATCACTTACTTCCTTTAATTGGAATTGTAACTATAGGATTTTACTTTTGGTAGCTCTCTAGAGCATTTTATAGATAAAGTTCCCTCTGGAAATGCCAGTCTTTTTAAAATCTTAAAATTCATAAAAGTAACATTTACTTTATTATATAAAGTGTGTGTGATAATTATATATACATATATATATATATATATATGTTGTTGCTATTTCCATTTAGAAAACACAGAAAACTAAAGTACTGAAAATTTTATGTTCTGGAGGTGTAAAAAAAAATGACCAATGCTGTTAACGATTGTGATTCATTAGGAGCTAAATAAATGAAACTAGAAATGTCCTAAAAATGGGCATCATAATCATAAGATGAAAGGACATTAGTAGTATCAGATGATGAAAAGTTACAAGTATAGAAGCTTATTTTCTTTGGCCATCATTCCCTTAACTGTGAAATCTACTCAAATTTCTTATCGTTTATGTCTTTTTTACCCTCTCAAAAAGGCAAAAAGACAAATTCCTTTCCTCCCCTGTATTAAAATAAGCAGTATAAAATAGAATCAATGACACATCAGGCAATAGCCAAAGTATTATTTTTTCCAAATAAAATCACCTTCCCTCTTCCTTCCATTTTGTCAATACACAGAATCAGATCATCCAGCATCTTCATTCTATATTTTAATTTACTAGAGAAAATTAATGACCATTTTTTTTTAACTTGACCCAAGACAGGTTGTTCCTGACTAACTTGATTTGTCTTTTCATTCATCTTTCGTGTGTTTGTGCTTTTGTCCTGTTGATTTCATAGTTTCTTGGAACAGAACAAAGTTTTACTTTTTTTTCCCATGCTCAACATTCCACCTTCCTTTTGATCAAGATAGAGTACCTTGATTTCCACTTTACTGAGAGTAAGAGCATCTGGCAAAAAATAACCAATTTGCCATCTTTCCTACCTTTAAATCTACCTCTTCACACTCAGCTCCTGTATTATTTGAGTCTCATGTAAAGTATCCTTGTTACTTTTCAGTAACAAAAAGCCTCATCTTTGTTCTTTTGATCTCACTTCTTCAGTTATCCTCTTTCCAACATTTCCAGGTTCTCCTTCTCCCTCAGCTCTTATACTGCAACATAAAGTTAGGTTTGCCTTACCTCTATTTAAGGAAAAAAGTTCCAGAACGTCTAGGTAAAGCAACAACTGAATACGTTCTAGATCCATCCTGTTTTATGGAAAACAGAAATAGAAAAACAACACCTTTGAGAACTAAGTCTGATAGTCAAGCGGTTTCTCAAATATGGAAGTATTTCCACTCACAATGTGATATATGAAGCTCATTCAAGCAGTAGCTTTGATGACTGATCTGTGCTTCACCCTCTTGAAACAGACAAAATCTGCCAATTTGCAAGAAGATGGAGAAATGTTACATGCCCCTTCTATCTCTGCCTCTACCTAGGAGGTCACGATAATATTAAGTACAGATGGAAGTAGTCAAATAGTAGTGAATCAAAATATGTAAGCTCCATCATTTCTGCTGGTTCTTGCTGATCTTAGCAAGTTGTTTACCTGTTGGATGATTTTTATAACTGATACTAATCTACACTTCTTGAATGCCACATACATTTCCTAAGCCCACTTAAAATCTGTTGCTTGTGAATGGGTCAGTAGGACCCTCACTGTTTCTCTAGCATGGTTCATGCTTTCCATTCTCCATAGCATATATTTTATTTTATTTTTTAAACATCTTTATTGGAGTATAATTTCTTTACAATGGTGTGTTAGTTTCTACTTTATAACAAAGTGAATCAGCTATACATATGCGTATATCCCCATATCCCCTCCCTCTTGCGTCTCCCTCCCACCCTCCCTATCCCACCCTTCTAGGTGGTCACAAAGCACCGAACTGATCTCCCTGTGCTATGCGGCTGCTTCCAACTAGCTATCTGTTTTACATTTGGTAGTATATATTAGCCCATGCCACTCTCTCACTTCATCCCAGCTTACCCTTCCCCGTCTGTGCCTTTATTCCTGTCCTGCCCCTAGGTTCTTCATAACCATTTTTTTTAATATTCCATATATATGTGTTAGCATATGGTATGTTTGACATAATCCTATTTAAATAGAGATGGATGGATAGAGATATGCATGTGTTTTTTAAATTGTAGTTAAAATATTTTGTGAAATATGAGGAGATAAAGGGTCAAAATACACAAGGTTGATTTTGGAGAAGATCTGAAGTTGGCAGTGGGGAGGAGAATGACCAAATAGTTAATGTACAGGGGAAGAATAATGTGAAGTAGAAAAATAATATTTTTTTAAAAATTAGATATTATTCTATCTCATAATAATATTTTGTATGTTATATATTTATTATTATATACTATATTATTATTATCTAATAATTTTAATGTTCAAAATTCCTTAGAGCAATGTTTACTGAATAAATTTAGGCATCACCCCCAAAGCAATGACAACCTATTCCAATACCCTATATCCAAACCAGATTACAGAAGAAATATTAAGATTGATGTTAGGATATGATCCTACAATTTGTGCATTTATCTACCCTCTTCTGTCTCTTATTCATGAAATTAGCTCCTGAGAAAATTCTCAGGATCTCCTGACTCATCAAATAGCAGAGTTTGAAAAATTTGTAAAGTTCAGTGAAGCGGGAAGACTCCCAAGATAAAATGAACTTAGTAATAAAAAATGGTAGAAGCAATTTTGGCAGAAGCATAAATCACAAAAGACTACTAGAATTTGGAAGAAAAAAATATTACAGACAGTCCCCAACTTACAACAGTTTGACATACTATTTTTCAACTTTACAGTTGTTCAAAAGCAATATATAGACATTCTGTAGAAACTATACTTCTGGTTTTGAATTTTGGTCTTTTCCCGGGGTAGGGACCTCAGTCTGATCCTCTCTTGTGTTTCTAGGCAGAGCCAGGGAGCCACAGCTCCCAATCTGCTGTGCGACCATGAGGATCAACAACAGATACACTTACGACCATTCTGGACCCATACAGTCATTCTGCTTTTCACTTTTAGTACAGTATTCAATACATTACATGAGATATTCAGCACTTTATTATAAAATAGCCTTTGTGTTAGATGATTTTACCCAACTGTAGGCTAATGTAAGTGTTCTGAGCATGTTTAAGTTACGCTAGACTGTGATTCAGTAGTTTAAGTATATAAAAAGCCTTTTGACTTAAGGCATTTTCAACTTATGATGGATTTATTGGGAATATAGCCCCATCATAGGTCGAGGAAGGTCTATATTAGTAAAAATGAAATGCAAATATCTCCCAATTAATGTTTAATAAAATTGTCTTATATTGAAACAGTGCTCTTTTATATACATACATTTAAGCAAATGTAGCATGGGAAAGGAACATAACATAGGTGAATAAACCATAAAGTAATTTTACCTACATATCAACCAAAATTGCTGAAAGTGTTTTCATTGACTCTGAAGAACTAATGTTATTCAAATCTGAAGAACATTATGCACAACTGGATTTCCCCAAATTAAAAAGAGGAAATGACATTTATTCACACTTTGATGTTGTTTTTGTGGAAGACTAGTTAATTAAAAGGCTACCCACGTGTACTTTCAAGTTCTCTAATATATTTTCTAGGCCAGGAAACATAAAATTGTGAAAACAAAAGTATTCACATGCATGAACAACAAAGCTGCTCTTCACAATGTATAGTTTAGGTTTATGATAAAGCCAGCATTGTAGATAATGTATACAAAAATATATGGGCTAGATTAGAAATAAATATTGGGTATAGCAGTGTGCAAAAATTAGAATGACAAAAGGCTTACTGAGCTATTATTCTGTATGGGTGAATTAGGAATTAAGAATGAAAACAAAAATACTGAAAAGGCAGGAAGAATATTCAAGGGAGAAATCAGAAAAGTATTCAACAGTGGCCAGAAATTACCCATAAACATAGGTTGAAAGGACAAATTAGAGTATTTATCCTTAAATAGCTAATTTTCTCAGAAAGAATAAAGCTTTTACTTGCTTAGGTTAAATTGGCTTCCTGGTCATGAGTCCTCACCTTGGAAACAAATGCAACTGCCTTCAAAATAAAACCAAGCACAGAATGGTAATTCTATAGAGCTAGGGAATTTAAAGCTGCGTGTGAGTTGAAAAGCTTATGTGTAAAGGTACATTTATCTGCCAAGATCTCAGTGTTGTGTTAAATCCCTAACATTCAGCACTGGAGTTCTCAGGGGACTGTTGCAGACATTAATCAAAAGAACATTTTGCAGTTTGGTTTAAAAGGTCAAACTTGCTAACTTATCCTTATGCTATGGTAGTTTAGTAATGGTCTAGTAACTTGGCTTGTAGATTGTCATGACCCAGATCATTTTGTGGCAATAGGAAATTGATGTGAATACTTTCAGCCTTACTCAACCATTAAAAAGAGCATTAGCCTGGCTTTTGTGTCAAACAGAGTACAGCAACTCAGAAAGAAAGTCTCTGAAGTTGCAAATAGAACAGATCCAAGGATATTAAAGCTTTTTCTTTTTCATAAACATTGGAGTATAGCACAAAAATGTAAACATCTGAATACAGCAAAAAATGCTCCATGAAGATTGAAAAAAAAGTTATAACAAAAGGCGTAAGGGCCTTGGGGTGCATTTGGCTACTAGGAGTGTCTGTATCCCTATGAGTCCTGAATATTTTCTCCAAGATGGGAAGAAAAGGAGAAGTGGTCTCTCCTCCACTATTTGCATTTCATAGGTACTTAAGGCAGGATTGGATATTAAATGATTGTCCAATTATACAGACAATTTATGGAAATTTTGGTACTACAAAACTAGGGGAAATGATCTAGTGCTTTAAAAAAAAATGGTCTCAGAAATTGAGGTGGGAAGGGAGAATTTGTGGGTCAGGCACTTTGGACACACTACATATATGAAGATAGCAAACATAACACTTGAATAATTGATATAACTCTGATTGTCCAACTGAACTATCTGGATGGATAGTAGCAATAAATGGACCAGCACAAAGACCGTTTCATAATCAGGACATTGTTGAATTCAGGTTAATTTAATTCCTTGCAGTGCTATAAGTAAAAGCAAAGTACTTTTAAAATTTTGTAGGTTTTAGTCACAGTGGCTGCATAATTTTTATTTGCTTTTCATAACTAGAATATACAGATGGATTTTTTTTTTTTAGATAAATACACTGTTGTACTTTTAAAGCTATATCCAGAAACTCTAAATACTTCTCCCCTCAAGAGGTGGAACTTAATTCCCCTTTACTTGAGTATAGGCTGGTTTTAATGACTCATTTCTGGAGAATAAAATATGACAGAAGCTATGTGATATCACTTCTGAATTAGATTCTAAAATGACTGCAGCTTCCCATGTTGAATCCTTTCCCTCCCCCCGCCTCTCTGTGTCTCCCTCTCTTCCCGCCACCCCCCATTCCCTCCCTTCCCTCCTTCCCTCTCTCTTTTGAGTTACTTACTCTGGGGGCCGCTTGTTGCCATATTTGGAGGATACTGTGAGAGCTTATGGATAGGTGTTCATGGCAAGGAACTGAGACTTGTCAGGATTCATACAACATTGGAAGTAGGTCCTTCCCCAGTCAGGCCATGAAAAGATTGCAGCTATGATCACCAGCTTGATAGAAAGCCCATGAAAGACCATGAGCAAGAACTTCCCAACTAAGCTTCTCTTGGACTTCTGATCCAGGGAAACTATGAGATAATAAACATTGGCTTTTATAAGCCGCTGATTTGAGGTAACTTGTTATGCAGGTAACAAATTATTTCAAGTTACAAGGTAACTTATTCCAAAATGCAATTAGGTTAAAACCAATACTGAATACACATTCCTATTTTTATAACTCCCACAGATCATGCCTATGTGAATGAAGAGGATATATATTCAAAGACAACAATCAAGTATTCTTCATTTACCCATTAAGCCAGGGATGCATTTACCTGACTTTAGATGATTTGAGAGAGCTTTGGACTTTAAAGAGCTATTTGAATTAGCTGGACACTGATGGCTAATCCAATTTTAAGCAGGAGAATAATCACAGGAGTGGTTCCAGGTCAGGTGAACAGTTTGCTCTAGATTTTAAAAAAAAATATTTTTTGTCCTTGTGTATATTTAATTAGGCAATCCAAGTTAAAAAGAAATGTTTAGATATCAAAAGCAAACCAAAAGGAAAAATATAACTCCTTCCAAATGCATTTGAAGGTATGATTTTACATGATTGCTGTCAAGGCAGACACATCACTCCAAGTTTTTGTTTGGTTGGTTGTTTTTGGGTTTTTTTGTGTTTTGTTTTCTGTTTGTTTGTTTTTTACTAGTTACTTCACATGATCTTTTGCATAGATGTACAGGATCCTTAATAATCCACACCAGGGTAAAAGAATTTTAATTGCATTAATAAATAATCATGATCCTAGTCTAGCCCACTAAACAATCTGGAGAGGAAGGCAAAAGACTGAGAGCACAGTCTAAGCAACCAAACTTCCTTCCTTCCTTCCTTCCCTCCCTCCCTCCCTTCCTCCCTCCCTCCTTCCCTTCCTTCCTTCTTTCCTTCTTTCCTTCCTTCTTTCTTTCAAGAAGTAGTGGGCCTTCTGAAAAGAAGGCCTGTCCTATAATGAAAGTGACTCCTATATCATCTGGGAGAGCAGACTTCCATTATATCTCTATGTCAAAACAGGCCACTTAAAACTGAATGGAAACAGAAGTCAAGCATGTGATTGAAGTAATAATTTCCAATGAAAGAAGCATATTGCTAGGATGAAATCCACCTACAATATCCACATATAACATTGAGTTTCAAACATATATTAAGTATTAGATAATCCTTTTCTATCTTAATCTACTTAACTTTATCCATTGCTCTCAAGCTATTAAATATTTGAATTCTTTGTTTTATAATAACAGCTGCTCTTGTCAGGCACATGGTAAGCCTTTAGTGCAAACTATCTCATTTAATCCTTACGCAAACCTCTGTGAGTTACTCTTTTTTAAGAGGAAACTGAGACTCAAAAAACACACCAGTGTTACACATAAACAAGTGGTCAGACTGTGGTTTCATTCCTAGTCTCTCTACCTGACTAGGCCTCTGTATTTGTTCAGAGATTCTAAAATGTCTCACATGACATAGCAAAAAAGTGCAGAATTTGGAATTTCAATATCTGGGTTCTATTTGTTACTCATCCCTTACGTAGTGTGAAGCTTTCAAGAAAACCACTGAACAAGCATTGACTCCAGCTACTTCCCTGAAGTGTTTACTGTATTTGTTTTCATTCTGAAGACTACCAGGAAAATTAAATTCATAAATGCCAACATTCTCCAATCAGGTTTTGTCAGGTAATGCATTTTGAAACAACCCCATGAAAATCAGTTGCTCATGCTTCCCTGCATGAATCCCCATGTGAGAAATCCCTTTCAGAATTTAAAGAACCCCCCCTTACGTGCACCTTAATTCTTGTAAGGTGCACGTAAGAACATAGCCACACTATTTAAAATAAGACAATGAAGCAGTGAAAAGCTTTGGCTACAAGAATATTGATTTGATTACGTATTCACCTCCTCTTACAAACGCTATAATCACCTTTATCTCTTTTTTGTTTTGATTCATTATTTTCTGTAACATGTTTTATAAAATACGTTTTATATTGTTAGGTAGCTAGGCAAACATGAGCGGGTCCCGTCCCATCCTGGATGGGTCATCTTTCCCTTCCCCACTAGGACACTGGTGGTCAAAGCACACCCAGAGATCCTCCCTCATGCAGTCCAGGACCACTGCTAGGTTTCCACCCATATCAGGACCAAGCAAGATAAAACCGCCAGCACAGGGTGGCCTCGGTGCACCAAGACCTAAAAGGTGACTCAGAGTGAACCGGGGGTTCGTTATGCCATTGTTATAATAAATTAGCATTGCGGTTTTTGCCCCTCCCCGCCATGGGTTTCTCTTGGTTGCTTATGGGTAAGCGCCTGCTCACTAGGAGAAAAGTTATATAACCTAAAGCTGTCAATCAACTTATCAGTCAAATGACGCAGGACACAGGGAGGGACCACCACTTTAAAAAACCCAACCCTACCCCATAGTGGGCTGTTTCTGGTTTCCAGACAGCCCACTGTGATCCTTTCTCAGGATCGTACTTTCACTTTGCTTTACACAACTTTTGTTACTTAAAACTGGTCTATGCCTCTCCTCTGAATTCTTTCCGTCAAGAGGCTAAGAACAAAGGAAATCGCCGTTCCGCCTGTGACAGTAACATTTATATATGTACAGTTTGTATATATAGTTATTGTATTTTGCTGCCTCCGTTACTGTATGTTTAATATATAGTAATTTTTCACATTTTTCACTTTGTGAAGTGAGGTGGGAATATAGATAAATAAATTGTCCCCTCCCTTCTCTGAAATTATACAAGCAATGTAACTCCCAGGGCAGTCCCTTGAACTGTGTTTAACAATATTACCAAATAATAATTAAGTCGACTAATAATACTACTATGAGAATCATAAGAAAATCAGAGTGGTTATTTTTAAACATACAACCTAAGAAATATGTCAGTTTTAAATTTTTGAAACAAATTGTTTAGTCTCAGACTGTGATAATAATCTTAGTCACCTGCCCAGCTAAACATACACACGCACACACGCACACACCAGCACTCACAAAAATCACATTTCCACCTGTTGATCTAAGTCTTTTAAATTAAGTGAGTCACAAATCAGTGAAAGTAGCTACCTGGCACAGTACAATCAAAACAACTGGCCTATTGACTGGATTTTTCCATGTCTAATTAACTATTGTATATGTATAGCTTCAAAATTAAAATGCTAAAAGAATCTGAAACAGATGCAAACTGTGCGCTCCTTTTTGGAAGCAACTTTAATTTCATGCTTTTTTGCTACATTATTTTGGAAGTTCTTTGAAGAAAGCGTGCATTCCAAAAAATGTTCCTTTCAGTCTGTAGCTTCAGCTGTGTGGGGATTGCATGCAACAAATTTTACACAAGCATTCAAATCATCATTATGTTCTAATTTATTAGAAAATTACCTCCTGGAATACTTTTCCTGCCCACTTCAGGTCCTTGAATGTATAGTATAAAATAGCCAAAAACCTAAATCCTGATTTTAAATCTCACCTTCTGACTGACAAATAGTTTATACTTCTGAACTGAGTGCTCATCTTCTAAATAATTTTAAATTAAGGTATTTTATTGGTGTTAGTCTAAGAAACAAAACTGAATTATCATTCGTGGTCACTTTCTTCAAAGTAGTTTTTCTTACAGTTTTTGAAATGATAGATATAAGCTTTATTTATACTGAAGCATCTGTCTGTGGATAAGTATTTCGTAAGAAGTTCTGCAGAATCAGAAGTAAAATCTCAAGTAGCCACTCTACCAAAAGTACCAGCATGAGGATTCTTTCTGCTCAAAGCCCTCCTGCAGGAGAGAAAAGCTTACTGTGACCTCCTAGGGGGAAATAATTGTTGTGGCCTGAGGTACTTCTTTCATCTGAACACCGCTGTTCTAAAGGTAAATTTTCCTTGGGAAGTGATTGACGGTTATTCCATTAGTGTTTGTTGTTGATATAAAGGACCAACCACTCTCCTAAAATTGAAGTCTATTTTGTTAAAAAAAAAAAAAAAAAAAGACAGAAACAATCAACTCTTGGGAGTGATGCAATGCTGCTTTCCTAGAATAAATTCTAGGTTGTTTTTAATATCTTGGGTATGGTTCCTGGTACACCAGAGCCAAAGTCTAGCCAGGGATCTTTATCAGGCTACTTCCTGTCAAACCTCAGGTTCCTCTTTCTGTGATGTCCCACCCACACTCTGAGGATAATTGTGAGGATGAAACTCAAGTGTGTACATAAATCCCTTGGCACACTGCATGATACCTAGTAAATATCTAATTAATAATTAACTAGAATTTCAATTTTCTGTGTAGCTCACTTTTATAAACAAAATCCTATCAGTTTTCACTAGTAATTAAGCAAGCCCCTTTACATGCCTGGCTTCTTTTATTTTCTCAGCTTTTACCTTCATATCATGGAGTAACTTAAGTACCTGTATTGTTACACCATTATTTTGGTATTTTTAGTATCATCTTATGCCTTTTTCTGAACTATATAATGAAAAAGAAACTAGATTATATAGTGTATGTGATACCGGACTGTAATCGTTAAGAGAACACGCTTCCAGTAATTCAGCCCAACGGTTGAACCTAAACCATCCCAGAAGAATAACAAAAATCTGTCTCAGTCTCTGAGTCTCTATCTCTATCTCTCTTTCTGTCTCTCTCTGCACACACACACACACACACACACACACACACACACACACCAGCACAGTGACACTCTGATCTCCATATTAAAATTTCTAAGCATCTTTAATTTCTGTGAGCTGATTTATAGGCAGTAAACCTTGGTCATGTAATGAAAGGTAACTTAGTTGATGCATGGAAGATACAGTTTACAAAATTACCAGCAGTCTATTTGTAAATTTTTTTAAAGTATTAGTACTAATAGAGCTACAGTAGCTACAGTACAACAGAGATAGAGGTACAGTAATCCTGTAAGCAGTAAACAAACCAGGTTTAGGGTAAAGACAATACATTTTTGTCATTGTTTTTCAAGTCATTTATAATATTATTTAATCTAAATTTGCATTCTATTTTTAGCCTATTTATTTCCAGATGGCATGATTAAGTTTCCAAATTTCTAAGATTTTGCTGTTACGGTTTAACTTGTTTTATTTATATCAGAACAGCTGACTTCAACAGCTGGTTTTTCCTGAAATACTTTCAGTGGATAATTTCCCATTTCAATCAATTCAGATTATCTTATTTACTACAGTAAAATAATTCTACAGAGCATTTTAGAAGTTTTTCTTGCATTTGAAATGAAAATTTGACATTAGATATGCGAATTGTTTGCCTAATATCTCTCTGAAACTTTCTAATGGTTCCAGAATGATACACACATCTGGCCACTGTTATTACCTATTGGATAATATGGATTCAAGAATTGCTCTTATGATAGGTAATTGTACATATCTTTGACACTTTTTATTAAATTCAGATGTCTCATGTTTCTTAAACATCAATTAAAAGCTATGTCAAGGGGCTTCCCTCGTGGCGCAGTGGTTGAGAGTCCGCCTGCCGATGCAGGGGACACGGGAAGGTCCAGGAAGGTCCCACATGCCGCGGAGCGGCTGGGCCCGTGAGCCGTGGCCGCTGAGCCGGCGCGTCCGGAGCCTGTGCTCCTCAGCGGGAAGAGGCCACAGCAGTGAGAGGCCCGCGTACCGCAAAAAAAAAAAAAAAAAAAGCTATGTTGGCATGTTTGTCCAGTTACTCTATTTAAGTCATTTTATAAACGAGTATGTAAGTAGGTCTTATTGATATGGATACTAAATGACTTCATGCACTGAAAAGTCACAAACACTGAAAAAAAGTGAAGATAAAAACTAAAATCATAAAAATTTCATGTAGTTAATGAAAAATGGATTTTTAAAAATTATAAAAATGTTTCAATAATGTTCAACTATGGGGAATAGTGATCACAGGAAAAAAAATTTTAATGTCTCTCTAATCTAGGCCATGAGGGATCAATCACATGATATCCCTGGTTTCAGAATAAGGAGTAAACCTAGTTGAATGCCATCAAGCGGATGAAGCCTGGATTCTGTGTAGAAGCCAGAGAGGTAAAAGAAAAGAGGAGGAGTCCAAGAAATCAGGAGCTTCCAGGAACCCCCTTAAAGGAGAGTATGTGTAGACGGAAAGGAGGCAGGAGCAAAGAGGAAGGCAGTGCCTGGCACCACATCCTAGCCTCTGAGTGCTCAGGATCAACTACGAATGATAATGGCTTCTTTCTGTTAATGGCCTGCCAAATGCTAGGGCATAATGGAAAGGTTATGTTCTCATGCACTATCACCCAAAGTTGTTGAACTGTGGTGCAGTAATCAGTAGCCTCACTTGAAAGCTTTCCATCAAATTGAGCCAAGCACACTCCACCATTACATCCAAATCCCTGATGGAGGAGTGCCAGGGAGTGAGAGTGGATCCAGAAAACACAGTTACGGTTCCTAGAGTATGCACTCAGTGAGAAGAGGATGCCATGTAGATCATTGGGTAGTGTCAGATTTAAGACTGTGTGTCAATGAGAAAAATCACACTTTAGAGTGTTCATTTGGGAAGTTTCCTGCTGGAAATTTTCTTCAGAAATTATTAGGGCAATAGAAGTATCAAGAGTCAGTTTGGATGGGATGAAATTAATTGTAGCTCTTATCTTCCTAAGTATATGTTCAATTTAAGTAAAAATTAGTAGTTTTAAGGAATGTTTTCTTGTCAGCCCCATTTTACCAACTGCCACTACTTCATCCTTTTATAGAGATGCCACTGAGCAAAGTGGGAAAGAATACCTATTCCATATTTCTGCATTTTCCACTATTGCTGGGCAAGGGTAACTCAGCAGGCCTAGGTTGCTCAAACTCTTTACCTTACAAAAGTTTTCAGGACTGGCCATTGAACAGCTCCTGGGAGATAATCTCTGAGCCCCTGGCATATGCTGACCAATAAAGAGTCTTTGTATATTTGAGATCTTGGAGCATGCCAGGTAGTTTATAATAACACTGTAATTTATGGTGACTCTGTGTGTGTGTGTGTGTGTGTGTGTGTGTGTGTGTGTGTGTGTGTGTGTGTGTGTGTGTTCCTTGGGCTTTGGATCATGCTGTATCACTTTGATTTCTGAGTAGCTGAGGTCAGTCTTCTGAGAGCCACATACCTAAGTAGCTGACCTCTAATAAAAATCCTGAAAATCAAGGCTTAAGTAATCTTGCCTGGGTGGCAACATATCACATGTGTTGTGACACATAGTTGCTGGGAGAATTAAAAGCTATCCCTGTGACTCCATTGGGAAGGGATGACTGGAAACCTATGCCTCATGTCTTCTGGACTTGCCTTAAGCATCTTTTTCCTTTTCTGATTTTAATCTGCATCCCTTCACAGTAATAAACCACAACCACAAATGTAACAGCTTTCTGAGTTCTGTGAGCTCTTCCAGAGAATCATTCAATCTGACGGTGGTCTTTGAGATCCCTAACACAATTACTTTCAAAGTAAAGCCTAAATTCTCCTCTAGAGTGAAAGAAAAATGGATAATGAGGGCTTCCCTAGTGGCGCAGTGGTTGAGTCCGCCTGCCGATGCAGGGGACACAGGTTCATGCCCCAGTCCGGGAGGATCCCACATGCCGCGGAGTGCCTGGGCCCGTGAGCCATGGCCGCTGAGCCTGCGCGTCCGGAGCCTGTGCTCCGCAACGGGAGAGGCCACAACAGTGAGAGGCCCACGTACCGCAAAAAAAAAAAAAAAAAAGAAAAAGAAAAATGGATAATGAGTGTTTTGGCAAAACCAATGGGAGGACTCAGGGCAATTTGGATATAACGATGTCATAACGCACACATTGCACTCACACCAGGACACTGTGCTGACAGTCTTGGGGCAAGGAGACATAAAATTCAATGTAAACTACATATTAAATGTACTAACATATAGGTAGTTTATTTATTTGTCTGTTTGATTTTGGTTATGGGTGAGATTTGTAGTGTTATTTATTTATATTTGGTTATATGTGAGACTCCCACAATTGACCTTCTGCTATATGAAGTAAAGACCAAACAAGATGGAGTAGAGCCTGTGCTTTAAAGAGTAGGAACAGATACACCTGCTCTCCTATGTACCAGGTTATCCAGGAAAAATGGGAGAGGGTCTTTCTGCTTTTCAAGAATAAAGTAAGAGAGAAAGGAAAGGTGAATTGAGGGAGGTAGTAAGTTTGGGGGAAAATAATCTCAATACCTCATTTAAACTGGAGGTGCTGCTCTCAGGACCTCAGCTGGACTGAATGTCAGCTATGTGAGAATTAGAATAAGTCCCCATTCTCTGGAGGATTTACTGCCACTTGCTAAAACTTATCATAATATGTATGCACGTCTATGATGCAGAGAGGTGAATGGTACCCCCTACAAACTGCGTTGTGCAAGCTGTACCATGTTAGCAGCAGCCCTGGCTGTTCTACTCCTCAGATAAGGCCTTGGTTGTGGTTGTTGTTACTGTTATTGTTGTTGTCGTTGTTTTAATTGAAATATATTTGACACAAAACATGTGAGTGGTTGGTTTTTAAAGTTCAGATCCATGAAACACAGTGGAAGATTGTGGAAGCTAGTGGAAGATTGATTCAAATTTTGGGAACATGTTGCATTTGAGTCTTAGTTTTACTATCTTTCTTTTATTTCTTTTCAGAGGTATAGGGTATGGATGATTAAGAAAGGCTGTTTTAGAAACTGTCTAGACATGACTAAAATCCAAGCTCATAATCTAACTCTAGTTTCTTGTAAAGTCTGATCTTGTAATTTTGATTAGGATCAGTAATTGTCTGATCTCTGCTTAACATTTCCTGATAATTGCTATGGCATGCATGAATTAACAGAAACATATGGCACTTAAGTATTTTATTTATTAATTGTTACTGAGCTGATTTCCATGCTAATTAATACGAGTATGCTCCAGAGGGCAATAAACAGTCAATAACTTCACAAGCACACCTCCTGTATTACAAATACCTGCTTCAAAAAAGGTTTATTTCCTAAATGGTATCCAGTAACTTGTATTAAAATATTAGGCATACTTGAATCCACGCAATTTTAGTTTTCACTCTAAATTTTAATTCAGTGTTTAAAAACTTTGGATCCTAGGAGTAAAGGATTATTTAATTTCACTTTAGCAGCACATTATTTATGCATCTATTCATTTTCTCTTGTGCATATTCCTGACTTATATTTCCCTCTATCCTAAGTGTTTAATATGTTTCCTTGAGTTTATATGAATTCTTTAAAAATATGTAGCTTGGTGTGTATTTTGAATACACACATAAATGGAATTTTGACATAGACATTTTTCTATGTCATACTTTTTACTCAACAATGAGTAAAGATCTAGCCACACTTCTTATCATACAAGTAGCTTTCCTGGCTTCTGAACACTTCAGAGTATTCATAGTTTGTGTTCTCCTGTGCTCATCCAGCCCCTAGATTGTCCCTACTCCTTACTACCAGACAATGTTGCAATAAAAATCTCACTCCCAGCCTGTCTGGGAAATTTATGGGAATAAATTTGGAACTTCTGAGCCATGAATTTCAAACTTAAGTTAGTTTTTTCCAATATGGAAAAAACCAATTAAAAGGCAAAAATTATCAGACTGAATTTCAAGAAACAAGAAAGACCCAACTCTTTGCTACCTGAAAGAAATGTACTTTACATAAAGACACAAATTAATTAAAAGTAAATGAGTAAAAAATTATATCATTCTAGCACTAATCAGAGGAAAACTATGTTGGGTATATTAGTATCAGACAAAGTATGTTTCAGAACAAGAAAGTATATTATCATAATGATGAAGCGGTCAGTTTATCAAGAGGACATAACAATCCTAAATGTTTATACATCTATTAACCAAACTCCAAAATACCTGAAGCTGCAATTGATAGAACTGCACTAAGAAATAGACAACACCACAATTATAATTTGAGGTTTTGATACAACTCTAATAATAATTTATGGAACAAGTACACATAAATCAGTAAGAATATATCGACTGAGTTTACTACAGTGATAAGTATAGAGCCCTATGCCTAACAAAAATAAAATTCACATATGTTTCAGATGTAGATGCGATATTTATTGAGATAGATTTTAATTTGGGTTGTAAAACAAACACCCATTAGTCTAACAGTATCTTCTCTGATCATAATGGAATTAGGTTAGAAATCAATTTTAAATCTCTATAAAAATCACAAAATATTAGGCGGTCAAATGATGCATTTATAAATAACCCGTAGTTCAAAGAATAAATAAAAATAAATTATAAAGTATTTTAACTGAATGAAAATGAAAACAATATTTCAAAATATGTAGGATGCTGCTGAAGAAATACTTAGGGAATAAATAATTTTTAGTGCTAAATGCCTATACTAGAAAAGCAGAAACATCTTGTCAAGTCATTTACCTCAGCAATCACCATAAGAAACTAGAAAAGGAGGAAATGTAAAATTCAGGTTAGGAGAAGGGGAAGAATAAAGATCCGAGTAGAAATCAGTAAACAAGAAAATAGAGAAATAAATGAAATCAAGAGCTGGTTCCTTGAGCAAAATCATGAAATTGACAAACCTCTAGCCAGATAGGTCAGGGAAAAAAAAGAGAGACAAAAGATATATGTATCAGGAATGAAAGAGGATACTAAAGAAATTGTCTTGTTAAAACACTTACCCTAAGGAATATTCCTGATCTAGATGGCTTTACCAATAGAGTGAACAAAATATTTAAGGAAAAAATAATACTAATTCTAAAAAAAAATCCTTCAAAAAACTGGAACACAGTGAATAGTTCTCACCTCATTTTCTTAGGATTGCAATATCAAAAGAAGGCAAACACAATGCAAAAAGTAACAGTACAGACAAATATCCCTTATGAATCCAGATGCAAAAATTCTAAACAAACATTTTAGCTAACTAAATCTATCTATGTCTATCTGTCTATCTATCTATCTAGCTATCTATCTATCTAAATACTCCATGAACAGGTGTGGTTTATCCCACTGATGCAAATTTAGTTTAGCATTTGAGAAGGAATCAATACAATTCACCAAATTAACAAACTAAAAGATAGAGATATAAAAGGCATCCAGAAAGGAAAGAAAGAAATAACAGTTGTCTTTGTTTGCAGATATAATGGTCATCTATATAGAAAAATCTAATGAGATCTATAAAAAAGAATTCCTAGAACTAATAAATGAGTTCAGCAAGATCACAGAATAAGAGAGCAATATGCAAAAATCAATTGCATTTTATACACTATCAATGAACATTTGAAAATTGAGTCAAAAATAACATTTACCATAGCAGCAAAATACAAAAAATACTTAATGGCTAAAGATAAATTTGACGAAAGGTGTGTAAAGCACAAAATATTGATGAGAGAAACTCAAGGAGCTCTAAATAAACGGAAAACATCCAAAGTCAATAGCTCAAATGTATCAATATTGTTAAAATGTTGATACTCCTCAAATTTATTTACAGATGGAACACAATCCGTATCAATATTCCAGCTCTTATTTTTCAGAAATCGATAAGCTGATTTTAAAATTCATGTGGAGATGCAAAGTACCTAGAAGAGCCAAAACAATCTTAAAAAGGAATTTGGGGGACTAACAAACCCTATTTTAAGTCTCAGTTAAAGATAGACAAATGAATCAAATGAACAGAATGGAGACTTGGGAAAAATACCCTGACCTACGTGGACAACTGATTTTTGACATAGAAGAAAAGACAATTCAAAGTATAGACTTTTCATAAATTGTGTTGGAAAAATTAGATATTCATACATATTGTTAAATAAATGTTATTCCTATACCTCACATCATATTAAAGTGTTAAACCAAAATGAATCATAGGGACAAATGTCTCTAAATCTGAAATTATAGAACTTCTAGAAGAAAAGCTAGTAGAAAACCTTTGTGACCTCAGATTAGGCAATGATTTCTTAGATGCCACATAAAGCCACAATCTGGGCTTCCCTGGTGGTGCAGTGGTTGAGAGTCTGCCTGCCGATGCAGGGGACACGGGTTCCCGTGTCCCAGTCTGGGAAGATCCCACATGCCATGGAGCGGCTAGTCCTGTCAGCCATGACCGCTGAACCTGCGTGTCTGGAGCCTGTGCTCCGCAACGGAAGAGGCCACAACAGTGAGAGGCCCGTGTACCGCAAAAAAAACCCCCACAGTCTATCAAAGAAAACAAATGATAAATTTGCTTCATCAAAGTTAAAAACGTCTACTCTTTGAAATACACTGCTAAGAGAAAAAATATAAGATATGGACTGTATAAAATATTTGCAAATAATATATCTGATAAAATACTTGCATCCAGAATATACAAAAATAAAGATTCAATAGTGAGCAAACCAATAATCCAATTTAAAATATGGCTAAACTATTTGAACAGATGTTTCAGAATTTGGAAAAGAATAGGTACATGTATATATATATAACTGAATCACTTTGCTGTACACCTGAAACTAACACAACATTGTTAATCAACTACACTCCAATATAAAATAAAAATTTTTTAAAAATATATACAGATAACAAATAAGAATATGAAATAAACATGTGAAAAGAGACCCAATATGATTCATCATTAAAGAAATGCAAATTAAAACCACAACATGGGGCTGCCCTGGTGGCGCAGTGGTTGGGAGTCCGCCTGCCAATGCAGGGGACGCGGGTTCGTGCCCCGGTCCGGGAAGATCCCACATGCCATGGAGCGGCTGGTCCCGTGAGCCATGGCTGCTGGGCCTGCGCGTCCCGAGCCTGTGCTCCGCAGTGGAAGGGGCAGTGAGAGGCCCGCGTACTGCAAAACAAAAACAAACCCCACCACAACATGATACTACTCTATACCATAGGAATGACTAAAAGTAAGAAGCCTGACCATATCAAGCATTGACAAGCATATGGGGCAACTGGAACTCTCATACACTAACAGTGGGAATGTAAAATGGTGTAAGCAGTTTGGATACAGTTTAGCAGTTTCTTATAAAGTTTTAAACATGCAGGTTCTATTTGATTCAGTATTTACCTGAGAGAAATAAAAGCATATGTTTATTAAATGACTTGTAAATGAATGATCATAAAAGCTTTATTTGTTATTACCAAAAACTAGAAATAACTCAAGTATCAATGAGTGAATAAATATACTGTGGTACATCCATAAAATGAAAAACCTTCTTTACAAGCACTAGCCCCAGTGAGGAACTCTAAAAATCCTGTTCAAAGACAAGGTTGCCCACTCTCACCACTATTATTCAACATAGTGAATATGGAAGTTTTAGCCACAGCGATCAGAGAAGAAAAATAAATAAAAGGAATCCAAATTGGAAAAGAAGAAGTAAAGCTGTCACTGTTTGCAGATAACATGATACCAACATAGAGGATCCTAAAGATACTACCAGAAAACTAGAGCTAATCAATGAATTTGGTAAAGTAGCATGATATAAAATTAATGCACAGAAGTCTCTTGCATTCCTATACACTAATGATGAAAAATCTGAAAGTGAAATTAAGGAGACACTCCCATTTACCATTGCAACAAAAAGAATAAAATACCTAGGAATAAACCTACCTAAGGAGACAAAAGAGGTGTATGCAGAAAACTATAAGACATTGATGAAAGAAATTCAACATGAACAAACAGTTGGAGAGATATACCATGTTCTTGGGTTGGAAGAATCAATATTGTGGAAATGACTCTACTACCCAAAGCAATCTACAGATTCAATGCAATCCCTATCAAACTACCACTGGCATTTTTCACAGAACTAGAACAAAACATTTCACAATTTGTATGGGAACACAAAAGACTCCGAATGGCCAGAGCAATCTTGAGAAAGAAAAACAGAGCTGGAGGAATCAGGTCCCTGACTTCAGACTATACTACAAAGCTACAGTAATCAAGACAATATGGTACTGACACAGAAACAGAAATATAGATCAATGGAACAGGATAGAAAGCCCAGAGATAAACCCATGCACATATGGCCACCTTATTTTTGATAAAGGAGGCAAGAATATACAATAGAGAAAAGACAGCCTCTTCAATAAGTGGTGCTGGGAAAACTGGACAGCTACATGTAAAAGTATGAAATTAGAACACTCCCTAACACCATACACAAAAATAAACTCAAAATGGATTAAAGACCTAAATGTAAGGCCAGACACTATAAAACTCTTAGAGGAAAACATAGGCAGAACACTCTATGACACACATTACAGCAAGATCCTTTTTGACCCACCTCCTAGAAGAATGGAAATAAAAACAAAAACAAATGGGACCTAATGAAACTCAAAAGCTTTTGCACAATGAAGGAAACCATAAACAAGATGAAAAGACCATCCTCAGAATGGGAGAAAATATTTGCAAATGAATCAGCGGACAAAGGATTAATCTCCAAAATATACAAGCAGCTCATGCAGCTCAATATCAAAAAAACAAACAATCCAATCCAAAACTAGGCAGAAGACCTAAATAGACATTTCTCAAAAGAAGGTATACAGATTGCCAACAAACACATGAAAGAATGCTTAACATCATTAATCATTAGAGAAATGCAAATCAAACCTCACACCAGTCAGAATGGCCATCATTAAAAAAATCTACAAACAATAAATGCTGGAGAGGGTGTGGAGAAAGAGAACCCTCTTGCACTGTTGGTGGGAATGTATATTGATACAGCCACTATGGAGAACAATATGGAGGTTCCTCAAAAAACTAAAAATAGAACTACCATAAGACCCAGCAATCCCACTACTGAGCATATACCCTGAGAAAACCATAATTCAAAAAGAGTCATGTACCACAATGTTCATTGCAGCTCTATTTACAATAGCCAGTATATGGAAGCAACCTAAGTGTCCATCCACAGATGAATGGATAAAGAAGATGTGGCACATATATACAATGGAATATTACTCAGCCATAAAAAGAAACGAAATTGAGTTATTTGTAGTGATGTGAATGGACCTAGAGTCTGTCATACAGAGTGAAATAAGTCAGAAATAGAAAAACAAATACCGTATGCTAACACATATATATGGAATCTAGAAGAATAAAATAAAAATGGTCATGAAGAACCTAGGGGTAACACGGGAGTAAAGACGCAGAACTACTAGAGAATGGACTGGAGGACATGGGGAGGAGGAAGGGTAAGCTGGGACAAAGTGAGAGAGTGGCATGGACTTATGTACACTACCAAATGTAAAACCAATAGCTCATGAGAAGAAGCCACATAGCACAGGGAGATCAGCTCGGTGCTCTGTGACCACCTAGAGGGGTGGGATAGGGAGGGTGGGAGGGAGGGAGATGCAAGAGGGAAGAGATATGAAGATATATGTATATGTATAGCTGCTTTGTTATAAAGCAGAAACTAACACACCATTGTAAAGCAATTATACTCCAATAAAGATGTTAAAAAAAAAAAAGTCCTGTTCATCCCTCAGCTTGCTCATTACTTCTTCTGAAAAGCTATTTCTTCTTCTTCTAGGTATAACTGGATTCCCTCTCGCCTGCTGTATATCTGTTATGTGAGGAATCTCTACTATGGTCCTTATATTGAATACAAATATATGTGTAACCTACAAACTCTCTAAGAAAAGAAGAAATAAGTCTTTTTATTGGTAATTTCAACATCTAGCATAGGGCCATGATGTTTGCAGGTGTTTGTATTAGTAAAGAATTAATTTGAAAAGACCATTATTCCATTTTAAAATGAGAAGAACCTGGATAATTTAGAAAGTCAGATTTTATCATAGAGCTGAAGACATAAAGAGATCTAAATAACATAAATTCAATAAAGAGAATGGCAAGCTCTTCCTAGGAATAAAATGGTCCCCGGCTGCTTTCATCCCTGCCTGAGTGTCTTAGTTCTGCATTTTCTCTAATGTGACTCATGTATCTAGATGGTAGCAGTGCTTTTCCATTACACCTATTTACTGAATACTTTTTTTGTACCTACTCCTATTACTTCTGCATTATTAGTCTAGATAAAAGGAGCTAAACATAAAATCAATAGCTAAGTAATAGCCTTCAAATATAAACGCTCTGAATCCTAACTTTCTATAATAAAAAAGTTGGATCTAGAGTTGACCTTGCAAATTAAATAGAATTTAAACATTATTTTCCATGAAAACATCAAATAGGAAATTACTCTTACAGAAAGCTTGCAGTTCCCTTTTTGAATAGCAAATATAAAGCTTAGGTATTTCATAGAAGCTATGATTTGGGTGTATATAAAAATGAGCTACATGTTTCATAAATCCTGTAATAAAATGATAATCAGTGAATCGGCAACCTTAATCTCTTGCATATTTCAAAAGTTGAGGAAACACTTTCTGGTAAAGGAAATCAGTAGAAAAGGATACTAAAAATTTTAAGAAAGAAAAATCAAAGTTTGAGGAACATATGTGAGTCACCCCACAACTGTGCTATTAAGCAGGTTTAAATACTTAAAAGTTTACCAGCAAATTGGGTGAAGGGATTATAATATGTTTACTATCATGCCTGGTATTATATCAAGAAATCAGAGTCTCACCAGTCACTTTTTTTTTTTTTTTTTTGCGGTTCGCGGGCCTCTTACTGTTGTGGCCTCTCCTGTTGCGGAGCACAGGCTCCAGACGCGCAGGCTCAGCGGCCATGGCTCACGGGCCCAGCCGCTCTGCGGCATGTGGGATCTTCCCGGACCGGGGCACGAACCCTTATCCCCTGCATCGGCAGGCGGACTCTCAACCACTGCACCACCAGGGAAGCCCCACCCATCACTCTTTAACATACTGTAGCCCACTAATTATTGAATTTATTTGAGTAAATATTAAATGTATATAGGGTTTCTTTTAGTATTTTTGCCTGATAATAAAAGAGGTGTGGAAGTTGACAAAGAATGATTTAACAAACACCTTGCATATATCTATTTATTTGGTCATTTTGGAAGACCTGTAAGTAAATGATAGAAAACTGGTTTTAACTCATGTACCTGATTTTATCTCATTGTAATTTGAAAGTAGAGAGCTTGATCACCCAGATAAACATAGTCTGATTAGGAAACTGTAAAATATGAGCAAATTCAACATATAAGAAGGTGGGACTAATATAATGTGTGAATGAGCAAATTCATCTTCTTAATTCCCCCCAATAAAATGGGACTAATAGGAGTCCCTATTTGCTAGGGATATATGAGGCTTAAGTTTAGTGTTATTTATAAAATACTTAGCATAATGTTAGCACATGTTAGGCACTCTTTTTTAATATAAATAAAATTAATAAGCCAATGATGTTGAATCCTGAGTTGAAATCACAGTTTTAAAATGTATACTAAATACTACAAAAGATAATAGAAATAAGGGACTCTTAGATGTTCTGTAGTTTCTGATAGTCTTATGATAAATGGTTAAACATGGACATTTATTTTAACATTTACCAAATCTATTTTCCTTTAGCATTATTTATTTCAATGAGGCTTTGATGGAAGGTCCTTGGAAAATCACACTCTTTCTAGCTTCACCAATAAATGAGGATCTTAAAATGAGGAAAATCTTAAATTCTTTCCATCTCTTATCTTCTTCGATTCTAATTTTACAGTGTAATAAATATTTCATTTACAAGTTTAATTTTAAGTGACTAGAATGTACTTTATGTTTCCTTATAATTTCTAATATTAATATTTTAATAATATTTTGATAATGAAGGATTTTCCAATACCACTAATAGTCACTTAATAAGAATAAAAGCACTTCAGGAAGGTTTGGTGCTTATGATAATTAAATAATTATAATTGCTAACATTTACTGAGCACTCTTGATTTACCAGGCACAGTGTTAAGGACATTATTTGATTATTTAATATTCCCCCCAAATTATATCAGTAAACATCTGTAGTTTTTCCTCATTTGACCTGGTGTTTAGAGAGATTAGGTGATACAGCTCTATGTGTTATTTAAACCATCCACATTTAAACAACAATGATAAATAGAAGGATGAAGAATCGAGGTTTATGAAGAAAAATCATTGCCTTGAAATTGAAAGCAAACTGAGTCCAGTGAAAGAAAGTACTTGTAGAATATGCCATTTGGACTCTCTGGTACAGCCTGCATGGTAGCTGAGGTCAGAGGTTTGGGATCTCTAGTACAAGTCCTTGTCTTTTTTCAGTTGTATTCAATGGAGCATGGGCAGATCAAGCAGATGGTAAATGGTCAACTTGATTAGATTCACCGGATAGAATTGGATGATAAACTTGAAATAGTTTGAGAAAGAAGGCAATATGGATTTGAGTACATAGACTAACAAATCAACAGAGAAGACAAATGCAGCTGTAACAAAATAAAAGAGGGAAAAGATCTATGAAGAACAGCAGTGACTTATTAAAGGATTAGATGACCGAAGAATCTGCCAGCGAAAATTCTACTGAATTAAAGACTTTAAAAATGAAAAATAAAAGATAAAAAATAGTAATATATAACATGCTACTTGGTCATAATTTGAAGGAATGAGCTTATATTCCCTGTTAAATCTTAAAGAGAAGCATGATTAATTTTTAAATGCCAGGAACATAATATCTCTGTAGTCTATTGGTCTAATACCAGTATCAGGCAATTAATCATACAAGCCTTTTAAATAAATTCCTAAATCAGTTTGAATACTTGGAGCATAATATTAGGGAAAAAGAGTAATATAGAATTATGTTACATATGTATATCATGTGATTGTGTGTATCCATGTAGATGGTAGTTTTATATAAATGAAATACGTGAATATGAAAAAAATGATCACCATCCTGTTTTACTAGGTGATAAAGAATGACCTGAAGTTTTTATGGTATTATTTTTGTATTTGTCCTATTTCCTGAATTTAATTATTCTCAATAATACTTACAAACTTTCAGAAAGGTAGAAACTGATAGACTGATTTTGTTTTTTAATTTAATGGCTATTAAAGAGGAATGAATAGATTTTTCCAGGAAAAAAGTCAATCAGTATTATAAAATATTTATTAAGATATAAGAAATATGATAATTAATGCTAAAGTATAGGATACCTAAACTTTAAAAAAAATTAGAATGTTACAAAAATAATTCAATAGGATGAATGAAAATAAAAGTTCTGTATCTCTGGGTAAATGTTACCAGAAGGACATTGGTTATCTGATCTGGTGTAGCAGAAAAATATTAATTTAACAACTCATATCAGAACACTTCTAAGGAAGAGATAGTATTTATGAAAATCATGAAATAAGCCTTTTTGGAGGATAGACGTTTCAATGTTAAGGCCACAAATGGAAGAAAATACTCAAGTCATAACTAAATGACTTAGCAGAATAACAACAAGAAATACAAAGGAATTTAGAGAAGGTATAGTTTTGAGAGAGAAGTGAAAAGGCAAATCAGCTTTTGGAAGCTTAAGTTACTGAAAGTGAATGAAGAAGGGAAAGGGTATCAAAAATCATTTTCATTTATTTACCATTATTATAAATCATTATTAATCTATTTGTCTATAAAAATATTTTCAAAATAATTGTCAGGCATTATGATGAATGAGGGCGAAATTTAAAAGATACTCTCATGGGTCATACTTTGTGTGGGTGCAGGGAGAAAAGAGTTGGCAATAATGAAGTAGAAATATAGATTAAAATATGTATTCAAGTTGAGAAAAGCAATATAAAATAATCAAAGTCACCTTGTGTTGAAGATATGGAAAGCAGAACCTTCAGCAGGGTGAACAGGCCTCTCTGAGTTGGTAATGTTTGTGGTGAAAGTAAATGGTGATAAGTGACTCTGGGAGAAGACAATTCCAGGCCTTATGTTTAAAAAGCCCTGGGGGTCTGTGTTTGGAAACATTTTGAAAATTTCAGCAACTGTGAGTCTCTTCATGGGGAGACTAATAAAGATATAGCTGGAGAGATAGTCAGCAGCATTGTCCCCAGTATTAATGACTTTGGATTTTATCCCAAGGGCAAATGGAAGGAAATGACTGTTTGTCAAGATAAATCCATCTACTCTGATCACAAATCTCAAAAAATTTTATTAATAAAATGTGTGTTTCATGTGAGAGGTATTTTGGGGGTGAAAGTTTGCTTATCATTCAGAAGTAGGGACTGTGTAACCCATTGGTTCTACTCTAAGACCAAAATAAAATAACTATTGTAAGATGGAGAAGAAAAAAAGAAAAACCAACAGATACTAGAAATTCTACCCCAAACTGTTATGAATATTTGTGTTCATATTTTCTAGATTTGAGTCCTATAATTTGACAGATGACATATGCAATACAATGAATATCTTGTCTTTTCCTGTTCAAAGTAATTTGAAATATGGTAAAGATACAAAATTGCAAAATATAAACAAAAATTGCTTTAAATTTCTTATATTATAAATATAGATTTTAAAAGGCAAAATGTGTAATTAAGCAATACCTTGTACATGAGTCTTTAGTATTAAATTGGACTGAAGTTAAGCCAGCTGACATTTTGGTGACATAAGTAATGTTGGTAACGTTTCAAGGATGTGGGCATGGCCATTCACGCTAAGTCTTCCATTTACAAAACAGTTTCAGTTAGGAACCTTTTGGCTGCAGGTAACTGAATACCAGATCATACTGTCTTCGCTACTAAGATAATTATCTCACGGAACAAAGAATCTGGAAATAGGTGGTACTGTGAGTGGTTCCATAGTCAAAAATATCATAAAGAAACCAAGCTCTTTTCATCTTTCCCTCTGCATTTTCAACATGTTATCTTTCTTCATAGTCACAAGGTAGCTGCCATAACTCCCGTGATTATACCTTCACAGACCCATTAAGAAAGAAGACAGCCAAAGGGATTTCTCTCCACCTATCTCTGTTTTTATGGAGAAACAAAATATTTTCCTTAACGCATCACGGATTGAATCTTACCTCTCTGCTTGAGTAGAAGTGAGTAGCATAAGTTTCAGTGCTCAAATCTGAGGCAAGGTGGAAAGTCACAGATTGCTTGACTTGCTGGGGTCCTTTGCTGGGGCTGTTCATTTGGTCCTTAGCAAAATCAAGAATCAGTTGGTGAAGAGTGAATGACAGAAAAGTAACCAAAAGTGTCTGCCACGGTAAATAAATAGATGTAGGTTAAAAAATAAATTATTAACTTGTATAAAAAACTTAAATCTGATTCCCCAGACAAGAATTGGGAGAGTATTTTCAGTAAAGATGGTCATGTAATTGAACACAATGTAAAGGAAGCAAAGCACAATTATTGCTCTCTTCAGAGAAAGAAGCAATAAGAATATTAAGACCATCCAAAGGGGATGATCAGTGGGAAATTTCTTGGGCAAATCACTCTAAGATTTTGATGTGTCCATTAAAAATGAGGTTTTTTTGTCATACATTTTTATAATTAGATATTATTTATAGGACATCTTTTTTATGAAGAACAAACTAAAATAACAGGAACATAATAACAAGACATCTAAAAAACAACATAATTTAAAATAAACAACGGTATTAGAATGGCTAAAATCCCAAATGCTGACAACACCAAATGCTGGTGAAGATGTGGAGCAGCAGCACTTCTCAGTCTTACTATACAATCCAGCAGTCACACTCCTTGGTGTTTACCCACATGAGTCGGAAACTTAAGTCTATATAAAAACCCACATGATGGGCTTCCCTGGTGGCGTTGTGGTTGGGAGTCCGCCTGCCGATGCAGGGGACGCGGGTTCGTGACCCGGTCCAGGAAGATCCCACATGCCACGGAGCGGCTGGGCCCGTGAGCCATGGCCACTGAGCCTGCGCGTCCGGAGCCTGTGCTCCACAACGGGAGAGGCCACAACAGTGAGAGGCCCGCGAACCGCAAAAAAAAAAAAAAAAAAAAAAAAAACCCACATGAGTATGTATATAGCAGTTTTATTCATAAGGGCCAAAGCTTGAAAGAAACTGATAGGTCCTTCAGTAAGTGAATGGATAAATCAACTATGCTACATCTGTACAGTGGACTATAAGAAATGAGCTGGGCTTCCCTGGTGGCGCAGTGGTTGAGAATCTGTCTGCCAATGCAGGGGACACGGGTTCGAGCCCTGGTCTGGGAAGATCCCACATGCCGCGGAGCAACTAGGCCCGTGAGCCACAACTACTGAGCCTGCGCGTCTGGAGCCTGTGCTCCACAACAAGAGAGGCCGCGACAGTGAGAGGCCCGCGCACCGCGATGAAGAGTGGCCCCCACTCGCCGCAACTAGAGAAAGCCCACGCACAGAAAAGAAGACCCAACACAGCCAAAAAAAATAATAATAATAAATACATAAATAAATAATTTTTTAAAAAAAGAAATGAGCTATCAAGCCATGAAAAGATGTGGAGGAAATTTAAATGCATACGACTAAATGAAAGAAGGCAATCACAAAAACCGTTATAGTCTATGATTCCAACTATATGACATTCTAGAAAAGGTAAAACTATGTATTACTGGTTACCACAGGTTTGTTTGGAGGGAGGAATGACTACATAGAGAAATAGAGTAATTTTAGGGCAGTGAAACTATTCTGTATGATGCAGTGAATACATGTCAGATACATTTGTCAAGAGCCATAGAACATGCAACACCAAGAGTAAATCCTAGTGTAAACTATGGACTTTGGTAAAGATGTGTCATTGCTGGTGTATCAATTGTAACAAACATACTACTCTGGTGAGTGTGTGGGGACAGGAGATACATTGGAACTCTTTGTGCTTTCCACTCAGTTTTATAGTGAACTTATATCTGTGCCCAAAATACATGTTTCAAATTTTAAGTTTTACAGGAATACGCTTCAAAAGCATTACTTTTCAAAACGATTTCAAAATATATGCTGTTTAGGCTGAAAATTTGGAGCACTTATACAGTTAATAGTATGAGGTAGAACTAAATGTATATATTAGAAGCATCAGTATTTAACAGAAATATTTAATTACCAAAATTAAAAATTTATGCAATCTACTTTACAATTAAAGTTATTATTAATAACCAAAATCATGTATGAGCACCTGATTAAGTCAGTGAAATAAAATAGTTGAAGAAAAGAATTGTATCATAGTAAATAGTTTCTCTAATAAGGGAATATTTAAATGGTCGTGTGATTATCTAAGTGTGTGGGTATGTGTTTATGTGTATATGTATATATGCACATAAAGGTTAAGGAACAAAGCAGGTTCTTATAAACCAGGTCTGACTCTTGCGCTTATTCCAGGAGTGGAATCTACTGTAAGTTGTTATTTAGTTTGTAAAATCAATGGGAAGAACATTAAGCCAAGCTTGGAAAATATATAAGAACTAAGGTCAGATCCCAGAGGAATTATGATCTCAAAAGGTCACTACTGCTACTTTGGCACTATAGTACCTGACATTGCCCCTGACATAAATTCCAAATAATCCGATTTTATATGTGTTCCACTTGCTCTGGCTTTAAAATGCTGAACAAGAATTCAGATTAAAATAATTGAAGGATGACATTTCAATCCCCAGGTTAGTTTATAAGGAGAAGAGAGAGAACTGTTTAAAAGAAAGGATGTACTGGGAATGACACCTCATAATAAATTAGAATATAAAGGAGTATAGACCAGTCATCTAATTCAATAGCTTGGTTCTCACCAGCTTCTGAAATATATCACAATAGGAGATTCAATAAAACTTCCTTTTATAGCTGTTGTTCATAATTTATTATCATTGGAAAATCGATAGATATATATGAGAACATTATTTTAACTAGAAATATAATCATCTGCATGGCCTGTTCTACTGGATTTAATATGTGTTAAGACTCCTAGCCTCGGGCAACTTGCAGCTGCCTTAGGAATCTCAAAGTCATTGGACTGGGAGGCAGAGAGAGCAGGGTTTCTGAGACTTCTGTGTTAATTAGAGCAGTTCTTTTACATTTTTGACATTGGAGGTCTCCATAAAGTTAGTTTTACAAAAGGGTTTAGAGGCTTCAAATTTTGAAAATCAGTGATGTATGAAATGGAAGCTTGTAACTAAGCTCTTAAGAAACAATTCTTTGTATAAATGCATTTTGTTGTTTCAGGAAAATGATCCTCTTTTTCTAATGTGAGGTACTTTTTATCAAATTCTTCCTATGGAACAGATATTTTGCTAGCACTTTCTGTAAGCTCCTTAATGTAAACAAGAGTTTAATTCCTTTTAAAGATTTTAGATAGATAGAGAGACGTATAGGTGTATATGTATAAGTGTATATACACGTATATGTGTGTATATCTATATATATCTTTCAAAATTCAGTTTCGTGTTTAGAAATTTTTTGGATGTTTTGTTTTTGCCAATTAATTTTCATTCAGCCAAACATTCTGGTCTATACGAATCCCTAAAACCCTTGCTACAGTTGGGTTGAAACTGCAGGAAGCTCAATAGACTAGCGGGACCAATATAATCGAGTGAAATCCCTTCATCATGGGACCCTGTCAGCAAGTCTACGTTTTCTTAAAAAGTACTCTTGAATGCTATGCAGTATCTGCTATAGATATTGTAATTCTAAAATGCCCACATTTACTCCAGCCAAGATGAAAATAAAGTTTTACAGTAATCCTCTTATTGGCAACGAATTGCTGTCGCTTCCTCTTAACAGTTGTGAATCACTCAGATTTAGTCTCCACTTTTTAACCAGAAAGGAAATCAAAAGTTATATGGATTATAAAGAATGTCTTCCTATGTCCTATTTTCTTTAGTTGCAGTCTCTGTAACCAGCCACAGTCTTGATACATTAGATTTCCTAAGGTCTACATTCCTATGCATTTAACCTCTGACTTCAGTTCTTTTTGGTTTAATCTTTGCTTCTAATTCTTTTCTTTTTTTAAGTGGCCACAATGTAAATACTCAAGGGCTTTTTTTTTTTTTTAAGGGCTTCAAATGCTTGGCTTTTATTTATTTATTTATATTTGGCTGTGTTGGGTCTTCGTTTCTGTGTGAGGGCTTTCTCTAGTTGTGGCGAGCAGGGGCCACTCTTCATCGCGGTGCGTGCGCCTCTCACTATCGCGGCCTCTCTTTTTGCGGAGCACAGGCTCCAGACGCGCAGGCTCAGTAGTTGTGGCTCATGGGCCTAGTTGCTCTGCGGCATGTAGGATCTTCCCAGACCAGGGCTCGAACCCTGTCCCCTGAATTAGCAGGCAGATTCTCAACCACTGCGCCACCAGGGAAGCCCTGCTTCTAATTCTTGACTCATTTCTGATCCTGGATAATAAGAAGTGTCCTGCCCACATTTTCATCTTTTGTGTTTTACTCTGTTCATACTTATAATTAAAAGGTTTTTAACTTTTCAGATTGCTGTCCATGACCCATCTGACTCCTAATTCCAATCTCTTATGCTTAAAGACAATAAATTTAAAATATTTATTATACATGTATATATTTTCACATAATAAAATCTGATTCATCTCTTTCTTTTAGCTTGTTAGAGTTGGCAGACCTAAAGAATATATTTGCACCTTTTGACTATTGACTTTAATTTTCTTCCATCTTCCCCTTTGGGATACAGGTATGATGGCTAGAGATGCAAAAGCCATTTTGTAAAGATGCTAGGAAGGTGAAATGGAAGGCTAAACAGAGTTAGGGTCACTGAGGACATGATGGAGCTGCTATACCTAGTCTGGACAGCCCTCCATTTTACTATTTATGTAACAGAAATAAACCCCTGTTTGATGAAATCCAATTACTTTTTCATAAAGTCTAATGTGATTCTAACTGATATGGCAACTACAGATATTTATTGACTTTTTACAGAAGTTAGAAATTGAGATGAAGAAACAAATATGTGAAATGCAGTATAAGTTTATACTTATCCTACTTCTTCCTTTGTTGCCACAAATTACTACAAATTTCCCAAATTAAAACCTTATAGATATTCAATGTTAGATAGATTAGAACAGTAGTATTTTTATTTAATAAAATATTTTAAACACACTAACAAAAAATGATTGACTTTTTAATTATATTCTATGAACACACAAATATATTTTTCCAAGATGGAATTAAATTATTTCACTTAATGCATCTAGAATATGGAAAATTACTTTTTCATGTTCACTTAGTCTATATTCAGTGTAAAGCAGCTCACCTGGATTACTGGCCTTGATTCAATTTGTTTATTCATCCCTTTTGGGAAAAAAAGAATTAAACATATTTCGTATTATGAATATTTATATGGACTTTTTGATAGTGTTATTTCTATAAATATCACATGATTATCTCTGGAAATTTTGAAATTTATGTGTGAGTGTTGTGGAAGAAGTGAATCTACATGTGCTGTTTGGATCAGATCTGCTCAAGACCATTCTGATTCTTGAAAGGCAATCTGTATAGGAAGAGAGAGACAGAGACACAAAGTAGTCACATACTTTCTGCTGAAAACAGAGGTCCAACAGTTTTTGTATGGTTAAATTACACAATTTGTCAATTCTTGGGTTTCATAACGTAAGTGTACAAACATAACAACCTATTTTAAAACAGTTTAATCATGCTCAATAAGTAGACGTCATCCCAAGAAAAATTCCTTGGACATGTATAGCATGATACCTTGACCATGCCTGCTTTTTCTCTGGAGTGGATTTTGGTTTATTAGACATAATTTAGGAATATACATTTTATATAACACCTCTTTTTTAATAATTAAAACAGTCTAATATTTGAGAGTGACCAGGTGCTTATGACTACAATATTTTTTCTTTTATCAGATTATCAAATTTAATCATAAATTACGATTCCACAATGAAGTTTGGTCAAAGTTAAACACATACACGCACACACACACACACGCACACACACACACACACATTGACACTATAGATATTCTCATGTGTATCCTAACTCGTCAACGTGATAATAAGATATTTGAGGACAGAGATATCTTTTTCTTGTCATTTCCCAACAAAGATATGGTAAACCTTGCTCAATGCTCAGTCAAATTTGTAGCTTTGAAGTGTATTAAATCTTTTGAACAGATTCATTCTTTCCAATTGTTTTTATTGTGGTAAAATACACATAACATAAAATTTACCATCTTAGCCATTTTTAGTGTACAGTTCAGTGGTATTAAATGCATTCATAACATTGTGCTACCATCACCACCATCTATCTCCAGAGGTCTTTTCATCCTATAAAACTGAAACTCTATACACATTAGACAGTAACTCTCCATTCTCCCTTTCCTCTTAACCATCATTCTACTTTCTGTCTCTGTGATTTTGACTACTCTATGTACCTCATGTAAGTGCAACCATGCCAAATTTTTCTTTTTGTGACTGGCTTAATTCACTTAACATAACGTCTTTAAGTTTCATCCATGTCCTAGTATTTGTCAGAATCTCCTTCCTTTTTTTTAAAGAAACAGGAGTTTATTAACATGTATACCTCATATATACATGGAAAATACCCAGGGAAAAATGAGTTACTCCCTGAGGTGGCTTAAAATTCAGGCTTAAATACCATCTTTTTTTTTCTCCTTCCTTTTTAAAGTTGAATAATATTCTGCCGTGTGTTTGTGTGTAGTATATATGTATTTTGCTCATCCATTCATCCATTGATGGACACTAGGGTTGTTTTTACATTCTAACTATTATGAATAATGCTGTTATGAACATGGGTTTACAAGTACCTCTTCGAGACCCTGCTTTCAATTATTTTAGCTGTATACCTGGAAGTGAAATTGTTGGATATTATAGTAATTTTATTTTTAATTGTTGGAGGAACTGTGATACTGGTTTCCATAGTGGCTGTACCATTTTATATTCCCACCAACTGTGCACAAGTGTTCCAATTTCTCCACAACCTTACCAAAACTTGTTATTTTGACAGTTGCCATCCTAATAAGTATGAGGTGTTTTTGTCCTCATTCTTAATTCAAAAGTCACTATATGAATTAACTTTATTATGTAAAATGGAAATTTGATGTATATAGGGAATAATACATAAAAATTAGCACTGAAAAGGATTTTAATAATTAAAAATAATTACATTGGTATATTCATTCTTTTTTCCATGTTGTATAAATTACCACAAATTACTCAAGGTGAAAACATATAGATATTCAATGTTAGATGTAGTCATGAAATAATATTTTGATTAATTATTTTTAAGTACAGTAACAAAGACCCATAGATTGATTATAATGAAATGTCCTGAAAAAGAAAGTACTTATAAAGGCAGCATGCAATGTACAAATTAAACAAATCCCAGAAAATAATTTGAATCTATGTGAACTATGTGTTTTTTTGATTGAATATATTGTATGAAATGTTAAGTAATGCATATTAAGAAAATAATCAAATCGTTGACAAATCCTATTAATAAGCACAGATATATGGTAACAGAATATAGTGAAAGATGAAAGTGAAGCTGAGTTTTCATTAAGGTTCTGTCAAAGAAGTTTAGGCCACTAGTAACAGTATATATATTAAAAGTGATGCTGAGTTTTCATTGATATATTTTCTGCCATAGGAAGTTTAGGCCATTGTTTTTCTAACACCTCAAGTGGGGAAATAAATACCTTCTAGGCAAATAAAACGTGTCTGTAGGCAAAGTAATTTAGTATCTGCTCTGGCAGATGACATATGCAATTTTTCATCCTCTCTGAGACCACATGGACAGCTGTCCTTGTGTGCTTAAATGGTTATTAAAATACCTCTTTGGAAGTGTTTACCTGAAGGCTATTGAAAAAGTGAGATGTCTTCTCAATTCTGAAGAAATTCAATTTAATAAAGTTGATTTTAAACTCTATTTCACCTAAACTCTATTTTCTCCATGGTTGTTTCAGATGGAAGGAATGAGTGTCTCTGATGGAAAACATATCTCTGGTGTCAGATAAATCTATAAAGCCATCCTAAAAAACTACAAAGACTCTTAGGAGGGGAAGATAACGTATGAATAAAAACACATATGGGTTCTTGATAATATTTCAACAAAGATAATTCCTGTTCCTTGAACATGCTAGATGTTTTCCTACTTTTACTCTGCCTGGAGTGGTTTTCCATTCAAAATTCCAGTAGAAGTCTAACTCACCTCCTTCGGATTTATTCTAATCATATTCTCCTATGAGGCCTATTTTATCCTAACCCCTATGCAGCACCCTGGGTCCTTCTTAACCTGTTCTAGTTTTCCCTTTTTCCTGTAACGTTTCTGTTTCTAAGGCAATGGATTATTATTACGTGTTTTTATTGTCTGATCTCTTCTTGCAGAATGTAAATTCTACAAGGGCAGGTGCTCAGTAAATATCTGTGGAGCTAATGAGTAATTAATAAATCAGTAGATACATAATTAGTATTTTGTATGTGCCAGGTCCTATTCAGAGCACTAGAGGTAGATATTTTCTCCACCTTCATGCAGGAATATTTCTAATGGGAAATATAGCTGTTAGATTAATTATTATGGATGTGATCAATTAATGTGAAGCATTATGGTGGGATTATTAAAGAGTATAATATCACATCATCTGAGGTTTTAGAGAAGTTCAACCAAGGAATTGAACTAAAATTCTATTCTAATGGATGAGTAAAAGTTCTTAGGAAATTTAAGCGAAGCTTTTTGTTTTGAGAAATGGTCTGAGTTACCTTACTTGTTGACCTAATATGGTTTTCCCATCATATCCACATCTTTTTATCAGAAACTTGGCCTCATTTTTTGTGCCCCATGTTCTTCAAAGTAAAAGTGAAATCATTTTACTGGTCTGGGGAGGTAGACAAGACATAATTACAAATGAGTGACTATTAAAACTTGAAATTTAGATATGGCAAATATTTGTTTTATATGAAAGTGAAAGGGAGATGAAATTAGATTTACTCCATCTATTACTTCTCTACAATAAATTTATCCACAACTGCTGATTAAACCAAATCCAGTAAAACATAGTGTCAATTATGACTAAAAATTTCCCTAAAGTATAAGAACAGGTTTTGCTCCTTTCTTCATGATGCTAGAGTACAAATATTCTATGGAACAGCAACCAGAGAGGAAGGAGTACACACAAAAGAGATGATGGTGTAGTATTTCGATGCCCATCAGAGAGTTTGCCCCTCTTTACATCCCTTTCTTCCCTGAAGGCATGAAGCAAAGGCTAGAAAAGTGAAAATTGTCTTTGTTGTAAAGGTAAGTACCATCAGGCTTCCTGGGTTGAACTGAATATGATGGGGAGAAGGTCAAACACATACAGCCTGAGAATTCTTATAGTCCAGGTCACAGAGTCACTTATGTTCTTCCAACAATCCTCTCACTCACAGGTTAATTTATTTTTGACAAATATCATAACAGCTTCTCTAAGAAAATCTAGAGGATAACTCTTCCTGTACAGTTGTGGAGCTAATGTACTCGTAAGAACTGTTCTCTGTATGCTGTTTAAAAAAGGAAAGAAAATGAAATATATGTCAATATCTGATATCTATGTCAGTATTTGATAACGTTAAAAGATGAGAGGACAAAATATTCAATCCTGCTCTTTCTGAGCTTTGGGTCAACTCTACATCAAAAGAGTATGTATTCTTTACGTTTTATCTGTCTGGAACTTTTTTTAAGCTTATTTTTTAGCAAGACAAAGTAAGAGAGGAGTTGAGGCTACGTGATTCTCCAGAGAGCATGCAAAGGTCTGGTGAGCTGGTAATCAGGTGTGTGAAGAGTCCTCCTTGGACATTCACTCAGTGTTCTTTTGACTGTTCAGGGAGGAGAAGCTTGATTAATTACCACGTATCCAGTTACTTCTCCTCTAGATTTATATAAAACAAAGGACACAATTTAATGTGAAAGCTACAATTAACTGTAGTAATCTTATAATCTTCAAATATCATTCTTTTTAGGTTCTGTCTTTTCTTTATATACTAAAGACTTGGAGAAATCATAATATGCATACAGTATATTTTGTACCAGCTGGGCATTTTCTTATTCTCCCTCAAAACTCTCAGGTGGGCTAACTATATTTTATTTTCTTGATAACATTATATATTTGCATCTAAGGTTCAAGCCAGGTGTGCTGTTACTTAGCTAGTTTATTTAGCTAGCTAGTTTACGTCTGGCTATGGTCTTTGGGATTCCCACCACCTGTACCCTGAAACAGCTGTGCCTCCCCATCTTGCACTCAAAGCAATTTCCAGGGATTCGTATTTAAAGGAGAGTGAAATGCTGTGTCTAATTATAACAGCAATCTGTTCTGCAGCAGTTTTCACACTCTATTTACATTCCCTACTGTGTTTTTCCAATAGCTTTACTCTTTCTTCCATTTCTCTAATTTTGGTTTTAAACCCATCAAATTGCTCGTTAACTGAATTAATTTTCAAGTACATTACTTCTAGCACACTTTTGGGGAAACACATATGATTGTTTATACTGATATTTAAGATCAAGTTGGAGTTATTTCTCCAAATATCAAGGACAAGGTGAACTGCTGGGTATTAGTGAAGCTGATTAGTCCCTGATATTCATTTATCTTCTGACGTTGGTGCCACCTGCCTTACGATGACTCAGGAGGCATGGGTGGCAGAAGAGGAATGACTCATGTCAGCACAGAGACCTTTTCAAGTATGTTCTCTCAATTCTCTGCACAATTACTATTTAACAGAAAAAGAAAACACAATGTAAAACAGTTAGCAAACATCTGCTTTAAGAAATGTGGCAAATAAATTAAATCTCCACTAACTGTGCAACAAAATATGGTCTCAATTTCCAAGGTATAGTGTAATGATACAATTTTAGAATAGTCTTTTGTAATTATTTAAATCTGTTTCTTAATTTCATGACATGACTGGTTACAGGCCAAAGAAAAGGCATGCAAAACAGTCTCTAAACATGATCTCAAGCAAGTTTATTCTTTACATGCTATGTTTCGCTACACTGGTAACATAAAGATTTAAAAATAATAATTTTTGTTTAATATTCAGATGTTAACACCCAAAACAAAGATATAATCTAAACATGTTTTATAGTCAACCAGATTGTTATTTTAAAAAAGAAATACAAAAATAAAAGTCCATAAAGTACTTAGAATTTTTATATTATTGCTTCAAAATATATTTTGCTACCTGAGATTCTAGTTGTTTTAACATTGTTATTTTTCAGATTTTCATGGCAAACTAATTCATTTTTCACAGGAAAGTTAGCATATTTTGCCAGTTTCTAGAAAACATACTTTCAGTGATTTATTTGTTATTGTTTTGAACAGATAAATTAAGAAAAAAATGCTGTCTTTATGGCATTTTTATTTGCTATTGAAATAGGATATTTTCTTCCAAAATATTACTTGTCTTATAATTGTTTCTAAAATATAGTAAAAGTTCTTGATTATTAATTTATAACCTGCTACCTTATTTAATTTGATTATTGACTCTAAAAATTTTGATTATTTTAGATTTTCTATGTACATAATCACATCAACTGAGAATAATAAATTCAGCTCTGCCTTTTTTTCATATTTGTATCTCTTGCTTATTTCTTGGCTCTAAGATCATTGTCCCTTAGTTCCAGAACAATGTCAATAATAAGGTGATTTTAAGCATTCTTATCTGTCTCCCAGCCCTAAATAGAGTGCTTTCATTGTTTTAGTATTAAACTTTTGATTCTGACTTGAGATAGTTCTCATAAATATTCTCTTTATCAGTTTGCAACACCACGAAGTGGGAACTGAGGTGAAGTTGTGGTGGGGGATGAGGAAATCCTTTTTAAGTGATTGTCCTTATAACTTAGAATTTACACTTTCTCCAAAACCTATTTCCTTCCAAAATCTGAGCATAGTTGTATTTCTAATTTACCTTCAGTAGCTACTACTATGAAAAGTTTTAGCTCTTTCTTTCCTACTCAAATTCTATGTAAAGGATATAAACATATTTAATGACTTCTAATCCCCATATCAACATAAAAATGTAAAAAAATTATCCTCAATTAAAAATAATGCAGTTTTCTCTTTCTTATAAATGTGAAATTAGTTTCCTAGCACAACACCATACATAGTTAATTTCAGTGGCAGGAAATTTACTGAGGTGGTCTGATCTGTATGTTTCCCCCAGTTGGACATGAACAACTTTGCTGGTCAAGGAGGGTTTTTCTCCTTTAAGCGTTTTACCATATTCTGCCCAAATTTATACAAAACAAATATGCTGGATCCTTGTAAAAGTTCTGGTGACAGACTATAATTAATTCCCTTTCACACAGAGAACCACATTGAAATAGAATAACAGAGGTTTTAGAATCAGAAGGACCCTGTTTATCCCCCCACAATCATAGTTACTATGCAGAAAGGTGGATACTGTTTATTGTTAGGTCTTATAATGTATATTCCTCAACATGAGTTGCTTAAGTTATCATTTTTATTCAGCTCATAATTGTTAAAACTAAGTCCTTATGATAGACATTATGTTAAAGACAGTTTTATTCTTCTTTAGATCAGTAAACAAGAACCTTTCTTGTTTTTTTGTGGTTATCATTGTTGTTTTTATATGAAGCATAAAGACTTTATGTCAACCTCTCCCCTCAACAAGGTGTCTTTGGGTAGAAATAAATAAACCATTTTAAGGAGGGACATTTCTTGGCATGGCACTTGTCTCCTGACAGTTATTCAGTGACGCATAGCTGAAAAGGGTTCTGTGCTTACGGCACAAAACGATTCCCTGGACTTGACAGGGAAGAATGTGTTCATTCCAAGCCTAGGGCAGAAGTCTGCTGAGATAAACAGAAGAAAGATAGTGAGCAAATTCATCAAGACCAGCATTATGTATTTCCCCCCTGTTCTGATGGCTGATGTTGCATGATTCCTACAAGCAACCAAACTGTAAAACCAGTGCTACAAAACAGAAGCACCTGTAAGTCAATGGGAGCACATTTTTTCTCAACAAGAGATCCTGACAACTAACAACTGACAACCATCTGCCCCAAACACAGTTTGAGTTTTTAAGATGCATCCGTTCCCCTTCCCAGCTTCTAGTCTCATGCCCAGTAATGCTTCCAATACCTAACATCTTGAATCATAGAATTATAAGTCCTTAGGGCTCACCTGGTTGGCAAATTATCTGAGGCAATACTCAGGCTTTCCAGATAAGAATAATGAGCGCAAGTTAATTAGATAACAGTTCAATACAGCTATCAATACTTCAAGAAAGTGATCAGAATAAATCTTGATACAATTTATTTCGATAGATTCTGTCCAACATTCCAAATTGTGAAGCTCTTTTTAGATCTCCATTCCTTCCTTCTACGTACTGTATTCATTATATCTCCCAGCCCCATGTCATGTTCAGCTTGATAAGCATGCCCTTTATAACTTTATCCAAGTCATTCATAAAATGTTGACCGGGACAGAACTATGGCTGAGTTGCCTAATGACTCTTGGCTCCTTTTTTTGCAATGCCAGTGGAAATTATTCCATTTGGTCAAATTATGAGACTTTATTTAAAAAATGAATTCATTAACACTTATCACATATTTCTTTGCATCCCATACGTCTAGTTAATACTCAGTAAAAGTTGTTGAAAGAAGTACTCTGTTTTGAAATATGAAGCCCTAGGGAAGGTTCAAGGGGGTGGCACATGCACTGCCTGCAGTTTTAAGGTAATACGCAGTTTCTCCACTACTGACATGTCATCATTCCAGCCTTGTTCTGCTGGCATTTTCTGTTCAGTGCTTTCCCCAGGTGAGTAACTGTGGTGAACAAATCCAGGAGATAATGCTTTGGACACTGGGGATCTAATGGGACACTGATAATTTAGAAAGTGAACCACAGTTATGATTGAAATTTTTAATGTAAAACCGAAAGCAATCCAGCCAGAGGAAGCCTTTGAAAAAATTGAAAAATATGATGACTGAATTTTTTCCAAGTAAGCCTTCTTACCCCCATCCCCAAGGAATCAGCAGTAGTTTCAATTTTATGATGAACCTTCCATGCTTTTTTTTTTGCGAGATCTCCCTGGTGAATGAGTGGAGAAATCTTTGAGTTGGCAGCTCAAGTTTCAGAAAACAATCTGTAGCACTGGAGCAGAGTGAAGCTAACTGGCATATACGGGGACTGAAAACATGACTGTGGCCTCATTAGCACCGTGTGCTAAAAAAACAAGCTAAGTAACCAAGTGTGAAGGTGAACCAGGAATGGAGAAGGTCTGGGCACCCAAAATGGATGGTTTGCTTCACTGTGGAATTTTTTCTTGGATCTAATTAAAGCCTGATCCTTTCCAGCTGTTGTGGCACAGATAATAAACTCAGCCTATAATTAAAAATATCATTAATCATTTCCCAAATTATTTGTTGTAATATAAAATGGAAGTTTTATAATGGAAAATGGAAGCCATTCCTGCTGTGAAAAATGGTTTTGATATTAATAACCATGGCTGTAACAGATGTTAATGGCAAAGGGACATTTGTGTTTCTACTTATAGTTTCCATTTTCACATCCCTCTCACTAAGCAAGCAACTGAATACTATTCTTTTTTTAAAAATTTTTTATTGGGGTATAGTTGACTTACAATGTTCTGTTAGTTTCAGGTGTATAGCGAAGTGAATCAGTTTTACATATCAAGTATTCTTTATTCCACTGTTTCTCTTTCTTTAAAATACCTTCAGCCTTTTTTTTTTAACCTTTTCACTGTGAATAATAAAAATATTCTATGACTGCAAGTCCAGATTAAATTTATTAAACAGACTCAACATTCATAAATGTAACTGGATTAAAAATGAGATTATTTCACTTTTTATTGTGGGTGGCAATCCATCCAGATGCTTACACTTAATATTTGTGGCTATCAGACATTGAACTTCAATCTTCATATCAGCTTTCTTTTATATACAATTTTTAAAGGTTACACTCCATTTATAGTTATTACAAAATAACAGTGTATGAGGGTTCCCTTTTCTCCACATCCTCACCAACGTTTGTTATTTGTGTTCTTTTTGATGATAACCATTCTGACAAGTGTGAGGTAATAGCTCATGTGGTTTTGATTTGCATTTTCCTGATGATTAGTGATGTTGAGCATCTTTTCACGTGCCTGTTGGCCATCTGCATTTCCCCTTTGGAAAAATGTCTATTCTGTTCTTCTGCCCATTTTTTAATGGGCTGTTTGTTTTATTGATGTTGAGTGGAATGAGCTGTTTATATATGGTGGATATTAACCCCTTATTGGTCATAACATTTTCAACTATGTCTCCCAATCAGTAAGTTGTCTTTTGGTTTTGGCAATGGCTTCCTTTGATGTGCAAAAGCTTTTACATTTAATTAGGTCTCATTTGTTTACTTTTGCTTTTATTTCCTTCAGGAAATAGATCCAAAAAAATTGCTGCGATTTATGTCAAAGAGTGCTGTGCCTACGTTTTCCTCTTGGAGTTTTAGAGTATAGTATCAGACTTATATTTAAGTCTTTAATCCATATTGAGTTTATTTTTGTATATGATGTTAGAGAATGTTCTAATTTCATTCTTTTACATGTAGCTGTCCAGTTTTCCCACCACCACTTATTGAAGACACTGTCTTTTCTCCATTGTATATTCTTGCCTCCTTTGTCATAGATCAGTTGACCATAAGTGCATGGGCTGATTTCTGGACTCTCTATTCTGTTCCATTGATCTATATGTCTGGCTTTGTGCCAGTACCATACTGTCTTGATTACTGTAGCTTTGCAGTGTAGTTTGAAGTCAGGGAGCCTGATTCCTCCAGCTCCATTTTTCTCAAGACTGCTTTGGCTATTTGGGGTCTTTTGTGTTTCCATACAAATTTTAAATTATTTGTTCTAGTTCTGTGAAAAACACCATTTGTATTTTGATAGGGATTGCATTGAATCTGTAGGTTGCCTTGGGTAGGATCATCATTTTAATAATATTGATTCTTCCAATCCAAGTATATGGTATATCTTCCCATTTGTTTATGTCATCTTCAATGTCTTTCATCAGTGTCTTATAGTTTTCCAAGGACAGGATTTTACCTCCTTAGGTAGGTGTATTCCTAGGTATTTTATTCTTTTTGTGGTGGTGGTAAGTGGGGTTGTTTCCTTAATTTCTCTTTCTGATAGTTAATTGTTAGCATATAGGAATGCAACAGATTTCTGTTAAGTTCTGTTTCCTACTCAAAGCTCTTCAGATTAAGGGAGAGACTACTGTTCTGGAAATTATTTCCATTGAATACACTGAACTTGAGCGTTTGCTGCAAAAGGTAATAGCTGTGAAAGTTAAAACGGACAGCATCTTTGTCAGATCAGGCTGCCATAACAAAGCACCATCAACTGGGTGGCTTCAACAACAAAATTTATTTCTCACAGTCCTGCAGTCTAGAAAGTCCAAGATCAAAGTACTGGCCAATTTAGGACCTAGTGAGAGTTCTGTTCCTGCTGTGTACACAGCTGCCTTCCCACTGTGTACTCATCTATTCTCTTCACTGTGTGCACACATGGAAAGAGAATTTTTCATTCTGATACTTCATTGTTACTATATAGTGTTAGTGTCAGCTTTAAGTTTATAAGGATAAAAATGGAACTTGCCCAAAATAATAGGAATAAGCAATGGAAATCTAACTAGGTGACAATTTCAAATGTGGTTCTCTGGTGAAGAAGTTTCAACATTATGGGTGACGAAATTTTGTGCCTGAGACCCATCTGGTTAATTTAGCATTTGTTCCTTTTATCGTGGTTGTTAAAAATCATTATCAATAGTTACATTAACCTAGGTTGGGTTTGGCACATCTCTACTTTGTACTTTCAACTGTCATGGTCCCTAGATCAGTGTGTGAGAGACTTATGGCTAGTGAACTATATTTAAATCTGAAAAACAATTAAAAACCCAGTTCTCGTTTCCTGATCTTTCCCAGACCAAGGGAACTAACATCTTTAAGGATAACATTCTAACTAAAAAAATGAAGTCCTTTCTTCTACATGGCTTTCCTTGCTGACCACCTGATAAACAGCTAGTTGTGCTATGGCCCTTGCTGAAGTTTAGAAGATACCAAAAGCCACAGAGCTTAGAAAATACTAAATTCCTTGCTTTTTAAAATAGACACCAGGGCTTCCCTGGTGGCGCAGTGGTTGAGAGTCCGCCTGCCGATGCAGGGGACACGGTTTCGTGCCCCGGTCCGGGAAGATCCCACATGCCGCAGAGCGGCTGGGCCCGTGAGCCATGGCCGCTGAGCCTGCGCGTCCGGAGCCTGTGCTCCGCAACGGGAGAGGCCGCAACAGTGAGAGGCCCGCATACCGCAAAAATAATAATAATAATAATAATAATAATGAAACATAGAGCCTATATACAGGTAGAAAGCCTTTCAAAAAATGATTTGAAGAAGTTATATGTGTATTGTTGCTTTCAGGGTACTAAAAATCTTAGCATCAGCATGGCCTATCAGGGGAATGGCATTCCTAGTAAATGTTTCAAAGAACAGGAGGAAAGGCAATGGGGGCAGAGAGCAATATATAACGGAGAAGAGATGGCCCTTGGTTGGACCTTGGATGATGGAATTCATTGCAAGGTATAAACCATATGGAAAGTAAAGGTAATTTCTTCAAATGACTCAACTGAATTTTTGGTTGACAGAATTGTCCTATCAATTCAGTCACGAAGACAGACTGCTTTGCTTACCAGCAACCTCCCCTGTATGTCTATTCCTATTCATCTAGTATTATGTGATATTAGAAGGAGAAGCACAGGGGTGTCAAAGTCAATCTTTCCTCATTTGATCATTTTACCCAGTATTAACATTTTTAAAAAGTCATGTAACAGCACAATGATGGCAGTTTAGAAGTATCCATGATAAGAGTAGCTAGTCTACTATGTGAACGATTGGATTATAGAAGAACCTCTATATATTTTAATATGAATTTTCCTCTAGGTGATGCTCTTAAGACGATATTATAGTAATACCTTTTAGCACATCCTGATATTACTAATTACCAGTTTTCTCTAAACCTTCCTGAAATTTTTTTTTCAAGTTTGAGGTTTTTAAGTTGGAATCAAGTAGCAATATATTTATCTTTCTATCACTATCTCTAGTGGATAATTATAAATTCAATTTTACTAATTTCACTCATGTTCACTTGCTTAATAACACATTAGTAATTATATAGGGAGATTCTATTTAGATTAGAGTAATTCAGTCAATCATATAAACGGGATTTAATCTGGTAAATTACATAAAAATGATTTTAGTAAATACAAGGGAGCTAAGCAATATTAGAAATAAAGGATAATCTCCAGTTATTTTTTTTAAACAAAGAGTTTCAAATTCTACATTTTTATATCTAATTATTTTTAAGCATATGTCATTTTTATAATTTTTGCATTCTAAACACAATTTAGTATTTGGAATACTAAATTCAATGAAAGGTAATTTTTTATATAAGAAAATTTGATTTTTAGAATAATTTAAAACATGAATTACCATTGAAAATATTCCAGTAACAAAGCAAGGATAATTTCATCATATATTCTAAAATTCTCAGAAACAGTGTCTACTCTGATCATATATGTGATTTCTTTTATTCTGAAACAATAGAATAATTTGAGAAATGTATGTTGTACAGAATAAACTATGTTCATAGTAAAATAAAAATAAAATGTTTCCTACGTGTATATATATGCATATATGCACATATACACATATATATATGAATACACATAGTGTGTATTACATTTAGATCACCAAATATTTGCAGAGAGAAATAAACAGTTGATCTGATCTTGGGCCCTTTTTGAATATGCTGGAACAATCACCCGCTTGTCATTGGTCTGCATTCCTTCCTTTTTCCTCCTGTTCATATTATAGGTAGAATCATAAAATTAAAGACTTGTAAATAACCATGAAAAATATATAGCACTAATTCTCCACCCAAGATCAGAAAACTTTTTAGGCAAAGGTAGGACTACAGAAAAAGCTATCCTGAACTCTAAGTACAGTAATTTTTCTTTTAAAACAGATATACGTAAGCCATAATTTATCAGAAGTGTTTTATTTACACAGCTTTTCATAAACATATATGTATTTGTCTGCACATGTGTATCAAGAGCTTGGTAGAGTACCCTCAATACATAACTTAATTGAATTGTTTTCCTAATATAGCATTTGCATCATCAAACCTTTTATATAGCACTGGCCCTTATTAGCACAGGCAACATAAGACTACAAAAGACCAAAAATTAAAGGTAAACCAGTATGGCTCTTTGTGCAACAAAAACTTTTGGCTCTCAAGTTGTTCATTTCACTATTTTTCCCTTCCCTTGTCTCTTTCATATGCAAAAGATAGCTCTGCCACTTTTGGATTATAGCATTTTATAGCAGGTGCATAGGAAAGGTGTCAGTATTTTCAAATGACCCTTCCCCCTAGTGCTGATTTCTGTGTTATGTTTGCCTGACTGGTTTAGCAGCTCTGAGGAGCTGTTTTGTGCTCTGTAGTTGGGTGACGTTTTAGTAGCAATTTTAGGCTGAAGACTTCATTCAGTTGGCCGTTTTGAAATTTATTAATCTTGCGGTGTTGGTGGTGAACCAAGGATAAATTAGCATGCCTTTATTATTGATCTGTCCAAAGCTTTCACATTACTTGATCATGCTCTATTGTTAATACAGCTGAAGGCAATTAATTTTAGAGACAAGACAAGTTGTTAACACAGAACAATTTGCAAGTCTTCCCACTGAAGACACTGAACTTTATTGTAAAGTGTTGGATCATTTCAATTAATTTTCTTTTAATTCTAAATTAGCAGAGTATTTAAATGAGTCCTTGCTCTAGTCCATGAATTGATCTATTCTCTGATCTTTCAAAATTGAGTGTCGGGTCTTCCCTGGTGGCACAGTGGTTGAGAGTCCGCCTGCCAATGCAGGGAACACGGGTTCGTGCCCCGGTCCGGGAGGATCCCACATGCCGCGGAGCGGCTAGGCCCGTGAGCCATGGCCACTGCGCCTGCGCGTCTGGAGCCTGTGCTCCGCAATGGAGAGGCCACAACAGTGAGAGGCCTGCGTACAAAAAAAAAAAAAAAAATTGAGTGTCATCCTGAAGGGTCAAATTTAAAAGTTATGAGCATCTTAAATTGTTTGGCAACTTGATAACACTGCATTGCTTCAGTTTCTTTTCATGTTTGGTCATTGGAATCTTGAGTAGGCTAAATATTTTAGCTAAAAAAGATTGATTTTTCTTAACTCTTTAATGTATTTTTATGCTTAAAAATTGATAATTTCTTCATATACCCAGAATTCAGATATCTCCCAATATTTTAAATACAGTGTTAATGTTACAGCAAAGAAATTATTAAAATGGCAAAATAAAGTTGATAATATTGATTGTACCATTCAGTTGTATGCAGTTTAAATTAGAAAAAATCTATTAAACTTGAATAAGTTAATGTTTCTTTAACATTTAAAAGTTTGTAATTTCTCTGGAACTGAATTTCCCTTCTTATGACACATATCCCAAAGAAAACGTGACATAAAACAAGTAAGACGTATTATCCAACCTTCTCTGACTTTAATTCAATCCCAAAATATTGTTTCAATTTTAATCTGCAAGACTGACTTCTTAGAACAAAATAAGATTGGCTAAAATTTGTGATAACCTTGCACTTTTGTGGGTGCTATTCTGAGGAATTCTATGACAAAGAATAAACACAATAGATATGATGTATCTATAAGAACCATAACTACAACAAAGTTTTAGAAACATGAGAATTACATACACTTTTATTCCTGACACTTCCTTACTCTAGAGATCATAATTATCAGCATCAAAATATTAGTTCAAATTTGAGAGTGATTCTGAATGCTGACCCCAGCATTGACAGTTAACTATTGCTACATCAAGTTAAGTATCAACACAACTAATAAGTTAAAATGGTTAAGTACAAAGCAACTGGATATAGTGCCATATTTTCCAAATATTAAGAGAAGTCTGTCCTTATGAAATTTACTAAATTGGATGTGCCTTAATTGAATTTTCCTTACTCTGATTCTATCTAAAGCTTATCTTCCTAATTCTACACTAGGGAGATATTTATATTGTAACAATAGACACCAGAATTATCTTCACTGAGTTAATTTATATGCTGCATTAGAGATAAATATGCAAGAAATTATTTATACAGGTCATGAATTAATAGATTTTTAAGGGACTGGTTATTTTAGGTTAATTATGCAGTTAAAAGTAGGCTTTCTTTCCTTTGTTTTCATCATGACAAAATTAAAACAATAAATATTAAATATTATAGGATGTTAATGGATAAGGAAGCAGCCATGTAAAAGGAAGCAACTTTTGTAAGCATAATATAAAGACAAAGCAGGAGGAAATTTCTGAAGAAAGCTGAAAATGAATTGTAGTTGAAAAACTACAAGAGATGTATTTTTGTATCTCTCCTGTTTAAGATGGTATTCTGCCTCTACTATGTTAGTGGGAAGTTTATGGGACATAGTGAAAACTGTCTGTAAGTAAACAAAATACAATGCATTCCCACCACAATTCTTTCCTAAAACAAATCATGCCTATTTTGAAGACTATATAATGCTTTTTAAATTCTGCACATAATAACGTCCTCTTATTTTACCTAAAACTAACATTAATCTCCAAGAAGGTTCATTTAATTCTAGTAAAATAGAATTTGATGATCTTATATGAACCCAGGAAATAGAGACAATATTTTAATATGACAATTATGTATTGCTTAAATTATATCAAGATGATAAAAGTTGTGAAAATATGTATAATATGTCAGCTGCAGTAACAATTCAAATCTTTACATAAGGCACAGAAAATGTGCCCAGATTATGAGAATAAATAGTTCAAATGTCTGAATTATTTGAATGGACGTGTGTACTATTAAAAGATAAAGTAAGGCATATTAAAAATTTTAAGAGTTTATTTGAGCGAACATTGATTCGAATCATGAAGTATCCAATCTAGTAGATGGAAAGGAGCTCCAAGGATCAGTACAAAATGAAAGACTTTTATAGACAGAGGAGAGCAGTAACAAGGAAGTTACACTAGGCAAAAGAGCATTAACTTTTGTTATGGGGAAGTTACTTTCCTTGGGGGTGACAGAGGTCTGTCGGGCAGATTACTTAACTAGTGTTGGACCAGCAATTCCTGGTTGACTGGTTTAAGGTCGCATTTCTGGGATAGCAAAAACTGTACAAAAACTATAATTAAGTCAAGTCACAGTTTGGTGACTTGGGGAGTCACATAAGCAGTTCCCATCTTAGGCCTATTTATCTTGTTTTCAACAGCCATAAAATGTAATTCGTTTTGAATTAAGGTTTACAAGTAAGAAACTTGAATTTAAAATTCTGTAAACATTTCTCTAATAAGAATTATTCTATCACATTCATTAGTCAACTGAAAAACTAAAATGTTGGCCTCCATCATTATTCAAGTATAGTTAAGACATTTATTAACCATATATATGAAATCTCATGCATACACTGTGTTTTAAATTTCATTACATGAGATGAAGTTGGAAAATAGCCAACGATTCATTCTGAATATGATTAAAATATGAGTGGGTAAAATTGAGAGTTCAGGACATAGGGTCCAATAGTACTCCTTTGTTTAAAGGTAAAGGTTGAACATACTGGGACTTTCTATGTATATACAAAAAGAGTATACCCAGAGCAGCCTTAAGATCTTGGAAAGACCCCTTTTGGCCTTTCATCTCCATTCACTGAGTAACTTTGGGAAGGAGAGACACAAATCTCAGCCCTAAAGCCTAGAATTCTTGACCCAATTAACTTAAAGCCATGGGGCTAATCACAATGTTTGAGTAGTATCTAGACTTAAATGTTGTTATGGCCTTTAACATAATTTATGAGGCAGCACGTATGAAACGTAATAGATAATTTGATAGATTTTCTTGTGAGATATGGTCATATGTAGAATACACCCTTTGTTAAATTATTTTTTTCAATCATTTGCTTTATTAAACTAAGTTCTTAAATCATTTGCTTCAGTATGTACAGGAGACTGAGCAGAAGTAAGAATCCTAGTATTTCCTCATTTTATTACCTTAACATATTGTATTTTGTTTTAGAATTAGGATGTATAGCTATACAAGAAGCGATTTTTTTCGTTATCTCACCACCAAAAATTAAACAAGAATTGCAAATCCCTCCAGAATCTGATTATATAGATTCAGGTGTTATATTCGATTTACAAAATTGAAATCCTATGATACATACTGTTTTGTAATCTATATGTCATTTAAATCTTCTGTCAGTGACATTTTCTAAGTAGTGTATACTTTGGTACTGTAGAGTATTTAATGGCTTCCAATTTTGCCACTGTGTGTATGTACATTTAGCACACTACCTACTGATGGATTTTTAGATTGCTTTCAATTTTCAGTATTATAAAGAAACACCTTCCAAAATTAGTATTATTCTATTAAAATCAATGCTAAATTGTAAGATGGTTGATAATTATTGCCAGAGTTTCTTTTAATAAATGCAGTACTGAATTATTTTGCCTTTAGAAATGTATAAATTCTTATTTCTATGTATTTTTATAATTAGCCTTAAAATATTTTACAAATTTACATGTAAAAAGAGTTACATACAAACATACATCTGTATCCCATTATCAAAATCAGACCTGCAGGGCTTCCCTGGTGCCGCAGTGGTTGAGAGTCCGCCTGCCGATGTAGGGGACACTGGTTCGTGCCTGGGTCCAGGAAGATCCCACATGCCGCGGAGTGGCTGGGCCCGTGAGCCATGGCCGCTGAGCCTGCGCGTCCGAAGCCTGTGGTCCGCAACGGGAGAGGCTACAGCAGTGAGAGGCCTGCGTACTGGAAAAAAAAAAAAAAAAAAAAGTCAGACCTGCACCTAAGTGCTATTTGGAATGGTATCAGCATGGCTTCCCTAGAATCACCATATCTCCTTGTGTTACAAGATCATTTATCACAGAACTCTTAAGACTTTAATTCAGGAAGTTATGACCATTTATAACGTTGATAATTATATTAACTGATGCTACATGTTAGTTCTGTCTCTTCCTGTATTTCTTTGAAATAATATAAAATAAGGGAGTTTTCAACAATGTAACCAGATGTACAAAAAACAAACAAAAAAACAGTACGGAGTGGCCATTGGATATATGAGATTGACACATATTGGAGAGTGTGATTTTGCCAGTCTTGTCTGTGAAATAGAAAGTGATCTTGTATAGTGTTTCTGATTCTGATAGTCTTCACACCTCTCTTAAAAATGTAAAAGATCTCAGTTAGATTTTTCTTGGCATTACCAGCACATAGTATATGTTCTCAGGACCGTCTGGCCTGTTGGCCTATATAAGAGCAATTTCAGAGTGAAATAAATGTTGAAACCAGATAGATGATACAAAGAGTGAGAAAGTAAAGTTGGTGAGCATAAAACATTATTTCTAGGAACTTTACTTGTAAAATTATCAGAGAGATACATCATTGTCTAGAATTTAACTCTCAATGAAGAGCTTAATGGTTTTATTATCTGTTTCGTTTTTAAGGTGGAAGAGACTTAAATATTATCATATATTTATGACAAAATTCACTGGGAAAAAAAAGTTGATGCCACTACAGAGAGAGAGCTGTTGAAGGTAGGGCTACTAAGAAATCATAGGAAAGGATGGGTTAGCCTTGTGCATTACGCAGATGTTAGAAATTCTGGGAAGAATTTGGGGAAGAGAAAGAATGTCTCCTAGAAAAGGCCTTAAAAAACAAAGAGGAATGATCTGAACAGTAATAGGCCACACTAACAAATCCAGGGGGCATAATCAATTGAAATGAACTTCAAAGCAAAGGATATTTTTGTCTGAGGGTAGAGTCTAGAGGAGCCCTGGAGAATTAAGAGAAACAGGGACCAAAAAAACCTTGTGTTTTCAGAATCACTTTGAGTTTTATCTAATTGAATGTTACTTGAAAGTATGTATTGGGTGGGCCAAAAGGTTCGTTCGGTTTTTCCCATAGATGGCTCTAGTTGCACTTAGTTGTCTTTAACTTCATTAGAAACAATTTTGTTAGATTGTATGTGACAGCTGTAGTATCAGCTGCATTTAAAAAAAGACATCAAAACTGGTGAATTTTTGTGTAGCCATTTTAATATCGAAGATGGAAGCAAAAAGCAACATTTTCGGCATATTATGCTTTATTGATTCAAGAAAGGTAAAAATGCCACTGAAATGCACAAAAAGATTTGTGCAGTATATGGAGAAGGTGCTGTGACTGATTGAACGTGTCAAAAGTGGTTTGCGAAGTTTCATGCTGTAAATTTCTCGCTGGATGATGCTCCACGGTCTGGTAGACCAGTTGAAGTTGATAGTGATCAAATTGAAACAATAATTGAGAACAATCAATGTTATACCATGTGGGAGATAGCCGACATACTCAAAATATCCAAATCAAGTGCTGAAAATCATTTGCACAAGCTTGGTTATGTGAACCGCTTTGATGTTTGGGTTCCACAAAAGTTAAGTGAAAAAAACCTTCTTGACCATATTTCCACATGCGATTCTCTACTGAAACGTAATGAAAACATTCTGTTTTTAAAACAAATTGTGACATGCGATGAAAAGTGGATACTGTACAGTAATGTGGAACAGAAGAGATTGTGGGGCAAGCGAAATGAACCACCACCAACCATACCAGAGGCTGGTCTTCATCCAAAGAAGGTGATGTTGTGTACGTGGTGGGATTGGAAGGGAGTCCTCTATTATGAGCTCCTTCTGGAAAACCAAACAATTAATTCCAACAAGTACCGCTCCCAATTAGACCAACTGAAATCAGCACTTGATGAAAAGCGTCCAGAATTAGTCGACAGAAAATGCCTAATCTTCCATCAGGATACTGCAAGACTGCATGTTTCTTTGATGACCAGGCAAAAACTGTTAAAGCTTGGCTGGGAAGTTCTGATCCATCCACCGTATTCACCAGACATTGCACCTTTGGATTTCCATTTATTTCGGTCTTTACAAAATTCTCTTAATGGAAAAAATTTCAATTCCCTGGAAGACTGTAAAAAGCACCTGAAACAGTTCTTTGCTCAAAAAGATAAAACGTTTTGGGAAGATGGAATTATGAAGTTGCCTGAAAAATGGCAGAAGGTAGTGGAACAAAAGGGTGAATACGTTGTTCAGTAAAGTCCTTGGTGAAAATGAAAATTGTGTGTTTTATTTTTACTTAAAAAACCGAAGGCTCTTTTTGGCCCACCCAGTGTAAGGACATTAACATTTTTCATTATTAAAGCAATAACTTGGATTGAGCATTTAACCCTTGTCAAACTTGTACAGGGTAACTAAATATGTTTATGCCTTAGCTCAATGGATATGTTTATGCCTTAGCTCAATGAACTCCATTTTAAGAACGTGTTATTTTGACCATTTATATATGAGAAAATCAAGACTATAGACCTTAAAGTAATTTTTTGAAGGCCAAACAGCCAGAAAATGAGGAGCCTGTGTGAAAATCCAGGACGCTATGGTTATAAAGCTGCCTGAAGAGTAGGTATGGGAGCAGGGGAGGGAAGAGGTTGAAAGCAAAAGAAGTGAGAGTTAAAAGGGTGAATAGAAGGAAAATAAAATAATTAAATGTCTTTGAAAACATTAGTGAGAAAATTAGTTATATAGTGTAAGAAGATCAGAATGGAATGTGTTTTGCTTTGTTTCGGTTTTGATTTTTGCGTAAAGAACAGGCAATGTTTAGTACCTTTCGGAGAGAGGGCACTAGTAGATCTGGTTGAAGACAGATGGAAGATAAGCTAAGGTAAATTAGATGAGATGACTTTTCATTACATGAGATGAAATGAGAACACAAGGAATATTTAGAGCAAAGTGTCAAAAGAGAAAGATCAGTAACTTGTATTAGTCTCTTACCAGTTCTTACATAAACATGGACTTGGTTTTGAAAGGGTTGTAGTTCTTTTATTTGCATAAGTATTACTATTAAAAATTCTTTCCTTACATAGATATTTCTAGTCAAAGGATTTCAGTTAATTCAAAATGTATTAAATCATTTTTCTGTTGAGAAAGACCAAGCCAGACATGGAAATTACACAGAAAGAATGAATGAAAGAAAGAGACACAAGGGAATGAGAGAGGGAGGAAGGAAGAAAGAAAAGGAGTTTATTAATTTATTAGTATTGTCGATTGTTTAGCATCTCATGTGTTTATTTTGTGAAATGCATTTTCAAATATTTTGCTCATTTTTTTTTTTTTTCGGTATGCTGGTCTCTCACTGTTGTGGCCTCTCCCGTTGCGGAGCACAGGCTCCAGACGCACAGGCTCAGTGGCCATGGCTCACGGGCCCAGCCACTCCGCGGCACGTGGGATCCTCCCGGACCGGGGCACGAACCCGTGTCCCCTGCATTGGCAGGCGGACGCTCAACCACTGCACCACCAGGGAAGCCCTATTTTGCTCATTTTACCATTTTAAAATGTGTTATTTTCTTATCAAGTGTAGATAGTTCTTTATATATCTAGAAAAAAGACCTTTCTTGGACATTTAAATTAAAACTGTCTTCACCCAGTCTGTGACTTGTCTTTTCATCATTTAAAAAATTTTTTTTTATTCCTTTAATTTTTTTTAAAATTGAGGTATAGCTGATTTACAATGTCATGTTAGTTCAGGTGATTCAGTTATACATATATATTTTCAGTTATACATATATATTCAGTGATTCAGTTATACATATATATTTTTTTCTCAGATTCTTTTCCCATATAGGTTATTACAAAATATTGAGTTTAGTTCCCCATGCCATACAGTAGGTCCTTGTTGGTTAGTTGTTTTTATATATAGTAGTGTGTATATGTTAATCCCATCCTCCTAATTTATCCCTCCCCGCCACCTTCCCTGTTGGTAACCATAAGTTTGCTTTCTATGTCTGTGGGTCTATTTCTGGGGATTTTTTTCTTTCTTTTTTTTTTTTTTTCATAGAAACATTCTTACCATTTATTTATATTTAATCCAGAGAAATCAAAGCATGTCTTTCACTAGGTTATTTCTGTTTTGTAAAATAAGTTCATTTGTACTTTTTTTCAGATTCCACATAAAAACAATATCATATGATTTTGTCTTTCTCTGGCTTACTTCACTTAGTATGATAATCTCTAAGTCCATCCATGTTGCTGCAAATGGCATTATTTAATTCTTTTATATGGTTGAGTAGTATTCCATTGTATACATATACCACATCTTCTTTATCCATTCAACTGTCGATGGACATTTAGGTTGCTTACATGTCTTGGCTATGGTTAATAGTGCTGCAGTGAACATTGGGGTGCATGTATCTTTTCAAATTATAGTTTTTTCTGGATATATGCCCAGGTGTGAGATCCCTGGATCATATGGTAACTCTATTTTTAGATTTTTAAGGAACCTCCATACTGTTCTCACTACTTTAATTCTTTTACTTTTCCATATAAATTTTAAAATCAGTTTGTCTGTATCTACAAGTTTTACTGCTTGTATTTTAATTGGATTTATGTTTAATCTGCACACCAATTGGGAGAGAATTAACATCTGAAGTGTACTGTGTCTTTCAATTCATGAACTCAACAGTGTTTTGAGCATACAGATCCTGTACATATTTTGTTAAATTCATACCTAAGTAGTATTTCATTTTTGAAATTATTGTAAATGATACTGTTTTCTGTTGAGGAAATCATAGTTGTTCAAAAAATAAAATTTGATTTTATATTAGAAAAATCAGCTAATATAATTCAACATAATAAATATTAATTAGAAAAATGACATTTAATAATCTTAACTATAGAAAAGTATTTGATAAAATAACACACTAATCTATAATTCTTTAAAACTCTGCCATCATAGTAGAAATAGAAGGTAAATTCTTTAACCTTTAAAGTTATATTTAGAAAAAAATCACACTGCAAATATTATTAATGGTTAAAACATAATCTCCTTAAAGTCAAGTGCAAGACAAAGGCTCCTGCTCTTCTTCCAGCCAACAAAGCTGAGTAAAACAAAATAGGGAAATCAAAGACATAAATTAGAAGGAAAGACAAAAAATGTTTATGTGCAGTTGTTGCTTGTCAACATGGAAAATCCCAAAGGACCTAATTAACAAGTATAGCAAGGTTGTTTCATCTTAAAAAATGATATATAAAACTCAATTTCATGTCTATATATAAATATTAAAATAATTACTTTAAAAATAGTGTTAAAATGTATCTGGGCTTAAATATAACAAAAGACTTGCATAGTATTTATGGAGGAAATTATAATACATTATTGAAAAATATTAAAACTAAACAAAACAGATATCCTACTTAATAGGATATAAGCAGATACAGCATAGAACATATTTGTCATTTAATATTATGTATCAATAGTTCCAATAATATGGTCTTTAGTTCCAGTGCCCCTGGTGTATTTTAGTAATTTAGGGAAAGCAACACATGGTCTGTTTAAATCAATTTGTCTTCCTAAAGTGACTTAAGAAGTTAAAATGCTTTTCCTTTTTTCTTATTTTCATAAAGAAAAAACTGTAACTTAGTTATATAATAGGCAGTTGCTGTGTCTCCTACAGGCTTATTTTGTCTGCTTTGCAATACAGTTTTACATGTTGCTAACTATCTTACAGCATCACCCTGTTTTCTGGGGAAAATTAACCATGAATTGGTAATCAAAAATTTCAAAAAATCATCTTAATTTACAAGATAAAAAGGAAGAACCTTTGACCTACTCCCTAACTGCCTAAAAGAATGTAGATATAGGGCGTGTTGCAAGAAGGGAGTTATCACCAGAGATATCTGCAAAGAATAGGGGAACACTTGGCAGGGCCTAGAGATCAGAGTCCCAACTGTGTCCCGTTGTCTCTGCACGGCCCAGCAAACATTTGCTTACCATTCCAGCTCCGTGTAAATTGCCTCCCTGCCCTTTCAAGTCCCAAACCACTACCCCCAACATGCTCTTTTGTCTTTAGCTGAAGATGGTATTTAAGGGGAGGGTTTCAGCCATTTTGGCTGAAACTCAGTTCGTTTTCCTGAGTCTCTCACATATACACATGTTATTAAACTTTGGTTTGATTTTCTCCTGTTAATCTGTGGAATGTCAGTTTAATTCTTAGAACAATCAGAAGAACTTAGAAGGGTAGAGGAAAATTTCTTCCTCCCTAACCCATGCAAAAAATACCAATAAAATTAAATATTTTATTTAATATAAGCATGCTACTAAATTTATACTTGTTAGAAATTAGGTTAATAAAACTTCTGTACACTATATTTTTAGCCAGAGGTTTAGGATACCATAGTTCATTATACTTCATCCTTTAGCAGAAGTGACAAGGGACTTCTTTCATGATCTACATTGTTTTTATTCTACTTGGCTGACCAGAGGCCATGACAAAATGTTAGTTATATAGTTACATAATAATTACACATATCTTTTGTTTTTGTTGTTGTTTGTCATGCATTGACTTTTCGTTGACTCAGCATTTTCCTAAACTTGTCATTTATGCATGTGTGAAATAATTCAAATTAGAAGGAAATCCTATTAAAATGATTTGTATCACCTCTGCAAGACTTCCACAATTATAGCATACAGAGTTACTTACCACTCCACCTTACTCACATAATACTCTATGCTTACCTCTAGAATAGCACTTGAAGTTTATACTTTAATTTTTAATTATTTTTGGATGGAAATGAAGTAGAGAAAATAAACAGGTTTTTATCCAATGGATGCCAAAGCATCTCTGCAAGTTTTTCCAGAGGTCTGTAAAATAAGCTGTGTTATGTAGAGCTCACAGTTTTGTTCTCTTTCTGACAAGAAGATTGTTTGTTTTGATTTTTAATGCAGAATTTTAGTAGCTGTAGAAAACTGCCCAATTTTGGAAGCTGAAAAACCTCTTTTCAGGTTAGTCTCTAGAAGATAAGTGAGAAAGGAATTGGAACAGGATTCTTAGATGGTTATGAGCAGGTCGGCACAGTTCTTTGGCAACACACACCAATGTACCTTCCTTTCTGCCTGAACAGTAATTCTTGAAGATGTCGATTCATACTATATGTAAAGACAGTGTGCACCTGAGCTATTCTTAATTTATTATTGTCTATGCCCCTCCCTCTTTTTTAGAATCTAATTATTAGTAATAGAGTTCAGAGGCTTTGAACTTGTCAGATTTTACTTGCTTTTGTCAGGGAGGTAGAAATTTTCCTCTACCCTTCTAGGTTCTTCTGGCTGGTCTAAGAATTAAATTGATATAAGACAGATTAACAGGAGAAAATCAAACCAAAGTTTAATAACATGTAGACATGGGAGAGACCCAGGAAAACTAACTCCCTGAAATGGCTGAAGCCCTCCCCTTAAATACCATCTTCAGCTAAAGACAAAAGAGGAAGTTAGGGGTAGTGCTAGGGCAGGAAGGCAATTCACATGAAGCTGGAAAAGCAAGTGTTTGGTAAACAAATGTTTTCTGGGCCATGCAGAGACAGTGGGCACAGAGAGGGATTTTAACTTATTTGTTAATAAATTAACTAAGTTCCTCCCTGTCTACCACACCTAGTTCATACTGCATATGAACTAGTAATCTCCAGTGATATCTCCCTACCTTGAATAGGTCCTCTATCTACATTCTTTTAGGCAGTTAGAGAGAAAGTCAGAATCTTTGGGGCCATAAGAATAATTAGCTTAAATTAATCTTCATGCTAAAGGGACACAATTTGGGGTGGCAAGTTTTGCTCTTCTATACTTTACTGTGCCAGTTATCCAAAGGTTTAATGTAAAGTAAGATAACTTTTGCGAGGAGATTTGAAAAAACAAAACTCTGCCACAGTCACATAAGTATAGGACGTTGAGATTTCTTACTTTATTTTATCTTACAAACAAACTATTTCCCTGGTACTTCGATATATCATTCTGTATCACTGTGTAAAGAAAGTGCATTGTTCTGTTGTGTATTTTCAATTACAATGTAAAATAGTAAAGCATGCAAACAATAACATGCCCTTGAAATAAAAGTTATATATTGGAAGAGCCACAAGTATACCTTTTTTAAAAAGTTAGAGTATTGTGTTTTTTAGAGCTAGATATTAGAATTTAGTGTATGTATATGTATGTGTGTGTACGTATGTGTATAACTGTTCATACACATACAAACACACATATAATTTACTTTCTCTGCAGTTTCTTTTACGTAGGAAATTTAATTAAATATTGAAAAAAAATAATTCATCAATATCTACTTGAGAAGAATGCTTGATAAACTTTTGAATAAAAATGATGAAAATGTTAAGTAACAAAAAATACAGCACATTCATGGATAATGCTCTCTGTTGCATAAATCTGTTCCCTAAAATTACTTTAAAACATTCAGTGAAATCTCTAAGTTGTAAACAATGAGGTGTCACTAACCATTCTCCTAGTTAAGGTCTCTAGAACTTGTTCAGTTCAGCCCCCTTCACCCTCTGAATTCTCGGAATTTTCCCTATAATTTCCTCAGTGCCTCACCTCACTTCCAGGACACATCTATCTGCAAGAGAAAATCAATGGACAGAGGAGGTTAAGTTTCTTTTCTTTTGATTCCTTTTCAAATTCCTAGGAACAAGTTAAAATGTCAGTGACATAATTTCTGATGGCACTAGAGGTATGTAAAAAGGAGATGTGTGTTCTCTATTCCCTAAGCAAATAGGTAACTGCTATGACATTTTGTTCCTGATTAGTCAAGCCTGCGTATAAGGGGAAATGATTGAATATCAACAAAATAGTTCCTGTATTCTGACTATAGGGTTCTAAGGACAGATTTTCCATATATTCTAATTCCAGGGACTTCTAAATAGCATCTAGGTAAACTGTTATTGCAGGAAAGAGTCTCAAATTTAGGTTTGACTTCTTATGCCATCTGAGACCAGATAAGTTGGATCCATGTCAGTTTTAGAACCATTTCTTTTCTAATCAGATCAAATTGATTATGTGATGCTCTAAAAATCAGGCATGGTATTCATTGGGAAACATCAATTATTTCCTCTGTTTTTGCAGATATATATTAATATAGTACTCCATTAGTGAGATGAACTGCAGGTTACTAATTAGCGTAGCACCCCATTAGTGAACTCTATTTGCTTTGTAATTTGGCAAAATTTAATTGTCTTTGGAGAATAATCTAAATCTTTGGCCCAGAATATTCTGCTGTTTTATTTTTTTCTTTAATCTTTCTCCCACCTCAAAATCTGTCCATTATGCCTCTTCCACTTCTTTTTTCCCTTTCATCCCAATTGAGGTTATTGACTCTACTGCTATCCTGGCATGAGAAGAAGCAAAACTCTCTCAGCATCATATTTCACCCCTCCAGTTTCTAGTGTCAATTTATTCTGTTCCTCTAATACAAATTCATTTGAATGGCATGCAAATGGGTCCATTTATAAAAAAGAATTAATATCCTTATTGCTGAGACATGCTCTATAATAAACCTGAAACAATAGTTGTTCAATAGTGGAGAGTAACTAAATCAATTTATAACACCTTTTTTATTGGATTACTCTTAGGCTTACTTCAAAGACCACATCTTTCCCCACATCATATCAATAGATCCTCAGAATTCTAATTTGAGATTAGGATGTTTTTTAGATTCGCTATTCAGTAGATACTGGCTGCTAACAATCATTGGCCAGTTGTAGCCTCCTTAACATAATATAGTTCCTACAACCTCTAGGCCATTACAACTACATGGATACAAAAGAGTTCATTAGAGACAATGAAGAACTGTCAGGGGTACTAGTCATTCTCCTAGGTCTCCTCTCCAATACTTCCCAAAATGTTGTGAGGATTGGGCTGGCATTAGTTCCTGTAATCCTCTGTGATTTCTACATTTTATTAAGGGTGACCCAGTAAAAACTTAGTGTCTTCAAGGAAGGTATTTTAGTAACATTAGGCCTGCTTAACCCAGTATTATTTCACCATGTTCTTTGCTCATGTTCTTCCAGAGTCCTTCCGAGAACATTTATGTATTTTAAATAAACAAACATCTTGATCATTTATGTCTCCAGATGGATTTCTGAAATAAATGTTAAAATGTAGCAAGGACCAGGAAGTAGCTTGGGATACACATTCCAAAAGAAAGAGGAGTTCAGAATGTGCTAAGGCAGTGACAAGTCTTTCATAACATCCCTTCCTTATGGAAGTGCTAAGTATCACTGGTTTCCTGTGGACAATCTAAAATTAGTGTAACTATCCAAATCTATTTCATATAGCCACTCAATTACCTACTTTCATTTTGTCTGATATATTAATAACAACCATTGGGATTGGAATGGGACACAGAGATTACACCATTAATTATTAAATATTCAATATGTTCTTATAAGTTTGTAGTTTCAGACCGTGCAATCATATTTGACTTTTTGAAAAATGCAGGGCATCATTCAATTTTTCTTACTGTGCATATTCTAAACTCAGGCTACATTCCTTTCATGGAGGAGATAAATACTGTTCTTGGCTTAGAGTTTCTTCTCAATTTCTCTTTGCAAAAATGAAAGCTCTCAAAGTTTTCATTTGGGAAGAGTTAAAGGCAGGATCCAACACATACAACCTCAGAGTAGAACTAGGGACAAATATTTTCATCTTTTGCTTGGTCTTGTGTTAATCTAAAGTCTGCATATATAACATGAAAGGGAAAGACATATAGGTATCTGGTGTAGGCATGATGCCTAAAGAAGTTAGAATCTGTTCTATGCTCTGCCTCCCTGCAGGTCTCTTGGATTTGGTCAAAATACAGATGTGGTATTTACTTTCAGATGAACTCAATTCTCACTCCTTCCCCTTTCAGGAAATACTTGTCTGGGAGATCACATAAACCATTTATGAATAGGTTTAGACAAACAAGCCACAGGGGACAGCCATTGTACAATATGATATAGTCTATGTGTTTGTCTAGAACTATCGGAACATAGTGATAATCTATAATGCACTATCTGGGATGACTGTTTTCCAAACTCCTTCTGTCTTTGCCTCTATCTCCAACTGCACTTAGGGCTGCCTGTTTTGAGGAGAATGGAAACTATCGGAGGAGTGACCTGAAATGAAACTGTTCCAGGAAGACAGAGGAAGGATCCCCAACATCTTCAGAACACTTGCTATTCACAGCATATTTTTAGTGCCTTCAGCCCTCTAAGATACCAGAGACAATTCCTTATCATATTCCCCTGTCTTTGCTTTATGGAAATCACAGCATTAAGACATTAAGTTGGTGCCTTCTTTTGGTTTATTCAGTTTCTCTTATCTTTTGAGCCAGCATTGGGAAGCTTAAGTAAGAGCAACAACAACCCAAGTTCCCCAAACTAAGCTGGCATGCCTTTAAAGCATTTAGCTCTTGTATTTTCTCCTTTCCCTCACTGCCTTTCAGGGTCTGTGCTGGAACCACCAGTGGGCCTTTTTCCAAGTTCCATGTTACCCCCTCTAAAAAGACTAGTGAGAGCTAGTCTTTCTCTTACATGTGCCCAACTAGTTTAAAAAACTAGGAAAAATATTGGAGAATAGTCACATGTGTCAGGTTAAGTTCAGCATGAAGGTTTCACTTAATTATTAAGCCCAGCCTGAAACTATATGAAGCTAGTCTATTTGTGAGTTCAAAGCCCTTTGGTCAGAGACCCCTGCACCACAATCTCCAGCCACATGACATATATGACATCTGCTTTAAGCTTTTTGGTAGATATTGATTCTTTACTGCTTTATAGTTCCCTGGATCCTCCCTGCTCATGAATATTTGGACATTTTGACTCAGTCATTCTAGGGCTATTTTTTAAAGGACTCAGGAGATCTGACAGTCTGGGCATTTAGCACATCACCAGCTTCTATCATATTTCAGACTCTGATACTTGCCATTCTGGAAGCATCTCAGAAATGCGCCCTAACCATGAATAAGTAGCAGTTCCTGGAACTAGCCCCAGCTTTCCATAACACCATTTCTCAGTTATAAAAACATAGTTTCTGTAAGGGTATGCCCTACTATATAGTTAATCTTTGATCATTCAAAAGAAGCTTTGCACTCAAAAAGGAACTTTATAAATAAAAAGTATAATGAAACTCTCTAGGAGTTAAGCCAGCATTTTAAAGAAAGCTACATTAAGGTGTATGATTTGTGTATCATGTCTTGTTCCTTTCACATTTTCTTTCCACATGATTCTTGGGGAGCACTATATGACAGCAACTACAAGTTTTCTATTTGAACATTCTTTCTTTTCTACTTTATAAGAAGGATGTGCATATATTCCAGTTTGCCTAAACAGAGTTGTGTTAAGTCTGTGATTCCAGGAAAATTCTTTATAGCACCCAATTTCACTATTAATATATGCTAGTTCCACAGTGAACTCTGTGATCACGCTATTTGTAAAAAAAAAAAAAACCCACAGGTGATCACAATCAAAACTAAATTTCTCAACCTCTCTTTCAGATAAGTAAGTGTGTATGACTAAGCTCTGAACAATAAAATGCAAAGAGAGTATTTTGTGGGACTTTCAGGAAGTCTCCTTGGAAACAGACATCCACTTTGCTTCCCTGTCTCCTGATGCCAATATAGAATACAGACATGATGACTAGTGTTTCAGTCGCCATCCTGGATCATGAAGAAACTTGACGTCTGAAGCCATATGTGTTAGTTAAAGTGAACGCTAATAGCTATAGCATGGAGAATAGAAAAAAAAAAAAAGCAGTAGTTTAAAGACATATAAATTAATTTCTCTTTCACTTAACAATTTTCAGATGAGTGATCCAGGACAGTGAAACAATTTTCCTCTATATGGACACATTGGGACCCAGATTTTTTCTGTCATTTTTCCACTGCTGTCTCGCTCCGTGCTACTTAAAGGATGACCTGCAAGCCAGCTCCATTGATATCACTTGGGAACTTGATAGAAATGTAGAGTGTCAGGCCCCACCCAGACCTCCAGAATCAAAATCTGTATTTTAGCAGTATCTCTAAGTGATTTGTGTGTACATGAAATGAAAAAAAATCACTGCTCTGTGGTACCATTATTATCTCTACAGTTGAAAGTACCAAAAAATGTTTTTAAGTTATTTAAAAAATGAAAAAAAATTGAAGGTTTTTTCTCACAAACTAGTAACTTGTTAAGCTTATAAAATAACTCTTATTTTTTTTCTTAGAGAAAACGTGAAGTTTAGCTATTAATGAACAGGTCTAAAGTTGTGTATTATCCTTGTAAATAGATGCAATAACGCAGGCTGTCAACTTAGTCATAGAACCTTCACTAGAAATGGATTCATATTTTATAGGTAACACCAGGATGTGGGGCTTGTGCACAGAGTCTCTAAAAAAGTCTAAAAGGGATTATCTTCTTGGAAAAAAAGTCAAGAGAACTTTGTGGAAAAGTTCCCACAAAAGTGGAAACCAACTCAGTGTGAGAAATAGAAGGCTGACATGAAGATAAAGGGATAAAACTAAGTCTTACATTTTTTCTCAAAAAGTTTACTAGTGTTGAATGTCTTCCATGTTAAATAATCGAAGGAGGTAAAAACATAACAGAGGGCAGGGAATATATGCCACTAACATGATTAACCCAGAGAAAAACTGACCTTATTTTACTTGACTTCAGGTTCTACCTCATACATTGTAACATTCACATTAATCCAACTCCCAAAAGGATTTGGAATATTTAGGTATTTTACAAAAAAATATTTTTTGAGGACACTGAGGAGAGTTATACAGGTTAACAAAAGTTTTCATAAATTTTTCCTCCCTTAGCAGCTGCCCCCAAAACTTTACATTTTCCCTTTGTCTGAAAATATTCTCCAATCTCCATGTTATTTATGGTACCTGCCATCTTCTTTCTTCCCCTTTATTTTTAAAATAAATATTTAAAAGATAAATTTGAAAGCAATTTATTCTTCTCAAAGTCTTTCTTTCTCTCTTTCTTAAAAAATTATTGTTTATTTTTATCAATAACTTGAATTTGTTACTCTATCTCAGTAAGATATCTGGATCCATTATCGACATCTGTTTTCTTGTTTCCTTTGCTTTTTATCTTCTAGTTTTATTGAGATCTAATTGACAGACAGTACTGTATGTTTAAGGTGTACAGCAAAATAATTTGACTCACATAAATCAAGAAATGATTACCACAATAAGTGTGATGATCATCCATCATCTCATATAAATAGAAAAGTTTTCTATTTTATATTTTATGTATTCCTTTGGCATCTCCAAGGAAAGAAGGATAAAGAGGAATAGAAGTGGGAGGTTTGTGATTAACAAGGCTGTTAAAAATACTACTTTGGGGTTTTGGTGTGTGTAATAGTAATGGCCAAGCAATATCAGGAAGCTCATGAAGAAGTGGCAAGGTCATGGCTAAAAATCTCTCACCTCATTTTCAGCCTCCATTCAAGGTTTAAATCAATGGCTTTCAGTTTCACATGCTCAATACAAATATAATATAATGTTCCCATGTAACTCTCTTCATAATGTAAATCTATAGAGCAGAGGTTGGTGAAAATTTGGGCCATTATTTCTTCAAATTTTTTTTCTTCCTTACCTTCCTTTCTTTCAGGGGCTTCAATTATATGTACATTGAATAGTTTGAATTTATTCTAAAGGTCTTTTTTTGGTAATTTTGTTTCTATAATTTTGCATTTAATTTTGCATTTAATTTTGGATAGTTTCTACTGCTATGCATTCAAGTTTACCAGTCTTTTCTTCTGTACCATATAATGCTCAATTCATCACATCCATGTATTTTTCATCTTACCTAATGAATTTTTATATTCCAAAGTTTTATAGTATATAACATATAGATCAATAGATAGATAATTCACATATATATCTGAATCATTCAGGTATGATAGATAATTCAAATATCTGAATTATATATATATATATGTACTTTTGCCTCTTTGCATGCCCGATAATTTCTGATGGGTACTTAGTCTCGTGATTTTTAACTTGATGGTGGTAGATACTTTTGTATCCCTATCAATATTCCTAAGTGTTGTTTTGGAGCACGTCTAAATTACTTGGGAACAGTTTCATCCTTTCAAGTCCTGCCTTTTAGCTTTGTTAGGCAGTATAATAACAGCCATTAATCTAGGTCTCAGTCTACCTACTATCAAGGCAATACCCCTCTGGGTATTCTACCCAATGAATTGGAAAGGTTTTTGCACTCTGGCTTTGGAAAATAATAACTATTCTTGATCATATATGAACTTTGGGGCTTATTACCTAAAATTCTTTCAAGGTTTTCATACCTGAGCCTTGGCTAGTTTCCTCACATACATTCACTAATCAGTGCTCAGCCAAAAACTCAAGAGGAATACCTATAGATAACCAGAGTTCCTCTTCTGGGGAGATCTGTCCTCAGTAGTAACCTGTTCTACAACTCTTGTCATCTTGTTTTCCCCAGGCCCCCCATCCCATCTGTCAACTCAGGGAGAGACCAGATTCTCACTCCTAGATTAGCAGGAGGCCAGGCTTACTCTTCTCTGGGAGGGAATGAGCTGTGTCAATCTTCCAGCTCATCTTCTGTGTTTTTCTCCTCAGGTATCACGGTCTTGCACTGACTGCTGTCCAATGTATGAAAACAATTCCATCTATACTTTAAGTTTTATTAATTGTTTCAGTCAGGAAGATATATCTGTCTGTTACTCATATTGATTAGTATCAGAAGTGCTACCACAATTATCTTTTTTTTCACAATTATCTTTTTAATTTCTTTCTAATATTACTTACATTATAAAATTTTAGAGGATTGCTTTAAGTCCCTAGTTGTTCATTACCTTATAGCACAGCTGAGGATATTTTCCCCCTTTCTCACTTATGCACTACTAATATAGTTTTGCATGATTTGCTTATAAATATTAGTTTAAAAATTTTATTATTGATGACAAACTTGATGATATTCTGTTTTTATTAAATCAGATTCCTCTCCCTCTTCATTCTGCTGGGTTTCGCTAATAGTTTTAGTTTAGTAAATACCTTTATCACTCTAAAGTTTTAATTCTTTAAAAAGTACCTTCCTCATTTCCTTATTTAATAAATTCACAGTGTTGACTATATTATTGCTGTGAACAATGAAAAACAATGAAAATATGTGCATGTATGCACTTCTACTTACCATATCACTCTAATTAACCCCCCCAAAATTGTATATAATTATTTTATATTGTTAGGTTAATATTGTTTCCATTATAGTTTGCAATTGTAATTATCTTTTATTTTTTGTCTGGCTATTGATTGTGAAAACTGATAAACATCTTTTACTATTGTGATTATGTAACTACTATTCATTTTAATATCATTGTATCATGATTGGTCAACAGAAAATTAAATAGAATTCTATATCACTAAAACTACCATTTATATGAAAAACTTGTAATCATTTTTTAAAATCCAGATGCACATCAGAATTATTTTGGAATTTTTGAAAAATACAAATGCCCAGGTATTGTTTTTTTCTCCAGAGCTCCAAATGTGATTCTAATGAGCAGCTGTGTTTAAAAACAACTGGACTATATAATGCTCTTTTACTTTTATCTAGTTTGTTTCACTTTTTCTTTCATATTCAGTGCTCCCATTTCATTTAGTTTGTGTTTTCCAATTTCTCTGTCTCTTTTGTTTGTTGTTCTTTCTCAAGCCTTTATCAAGTATAATAGAAAAGCTTTTGTATACATATATGTGTGTGTGTATATATATATGTAGCATATATAATATATATATTTTAGAAAACATATGAATTTTTATTTAACTAAAAAGTCTATGACATATAGGTTCTACTTCTTTGACTAAGTATGAATAGAATGCTAGATTTCTAATTTATATTCACTCAGAACCCTGATATAGTTCCATTTATTCTGGCATCTAGTATTACTGCTAAAAGCCTTGAAAGCTTATTATTTTAGTGATTTTTAAAAAAATTTTTGAATGAGGATCGAAACTGCTAATGCAATTCTGAGAATATAAAAAAACACTATGTTGTAAATTAAGAAATTTAAGTGGTTTTCTTTCTCTAAAATTCCCACACATATTCTTTCTCTGGTCATTAGTTGAATGAAGATAATAAATTTGCTTTTTATTGTTAATTTTAATTTTCTTTAAGAGAAACCACATTCTGAGGTATAAAGGAAAAGCGTTATTTTCATATTGTGCAAAAGAAAATATAATATGCCCCTGTGAAAAAGGGTTTGTCTTTGCTTTTCTTCATACACTATTAAACTCAGTCTCTAAATTTAGATTAAAAACACATCTGAATTAGACTTGTAGTCTAAAAACTGATTTATGATACCAGGGAGTTTAACGTTCAGTCATTCATTGGTGATTGCATGGCATCAATCTCTGGGTTGCAGAGTACTACAATTTAATAGTTAAATAGATTGCCTCGTAAAACACTTCATCCTCAACTTTGTCTGACTTTTAGAATACAACTTAAATTTGTTCTCTAAATAAACAATTTTTAAACACTGATGGCAAGCGGTGGTTTGCCTCTTTATGTAGGTAATAAAGAGATTGACAATGCTCAGTCAGTCTCAGTCAGAGCAGCATTCCATTATACAGCAGGAACTGTCAAAAGCAGCCTGGGTGCTAGCTCACTTTACTCTCCCTCTATACATAGAGTGTCTATTGGCATGAAAGGACACTTTTCCTTTTCCATTCTTTTTTCTTGTGTCCCATACATTTATAAGGATATAATTTTTATGTCTTCAAAAGTTTCAATAAAGTTGAATGTCATCTTACTGCCCAGTTGCTATAAAAATGAATTCCTGACTCTTGATATCATCATTTCCAAACCTAAGTGTGACGAACTCTCTGAGTCTTTGCCTTCCTTGCTGGCCCTCCAGTTTTCATTGGACCATATTTATACTCTGCTGCAGTTCATTAATTATACTTACCAGGAAATTTGGAGATATGTAACATTGACTTTATGTTCAATGTCACCTCAAGACTTGCTGCTGCTTCAAAAGCAACCTTATGTGTTGGTGTTAATGACAGGAGCTTTCTGTGTGGCAGAGTTCAAACCTTCCTCCATGGATAAGATCTGGCTTCACCTGTATCTGTTCATTTTTGCAGTTGTGCCATGGAGCTATGCATCTGAGGGTTGAACTGCATGCGATAAGGTATGGAAATGGTCTAATTTACAAGAAAATACGAACACATTTTCCAAAGCAGTGGTATCCATTTAAATTCCTAATAGCTGTATGTAAGCAGAGTTCCCATTGACCCACTTCTCAGATCCTTGGTATTATCTGATTTCCCAGTTGTAAATTTGTGTCTCATTGTGGTCTTAGTTTACTTTCCTTTAATTACAAATGAAGTTGAACCACCTTTTCATGCCATGGATGAATCCAAAATGATGATTTTCCTTGATGAATCCTCAGTCCATGACATCCTGGAACATCTGGTAGAAATAGAATTCCAGATGGAGTCAAGATATCTGTGGGAAGATGAGGTTTGTAAAAGAAAGACTAAACGATAATTACCTTCCTCAAAGAAACCCAGGAGGGGTTGTATAATCTTCTTAAGTTCCAAGAAATACTCTGAGAGAGGTTTAAAACAACACAAAGATCAATACCTCTCCCACTGTCACCAAGAAAAATATTAACAGAGAACAACACTTGGGCAAAACATGAAGAATTAGGTTAGAATATTTTATTCAAAAAATAGTTTGACTATGTTGGAGGATCTTTAGTGGAAAAACAGTGTTTACAAAGCTAAAAAAACACTTTGTGAGTTAAACTATAGAGAGAGAAACTTAAACATGCACAGATAAAAACAAGTCACTGGCCATGGGATAGAAAACAGATTTATCCTTAAGATAAAAGTCTTAAAGTTCTGGTTCTAGAACTTTAATCCAATCTGGTGGTTGGATTTGAACAAATAGTCCCCAGTCTTCTTGCTAAAAGACTTATTTTAGCAAGAATGCATTTTGCTGTTTTTCTGAAACATTTATTGCAAAATGGGGAATTTCTTTACAGGTACATTTTAAAGCTTCAAAGGTCAGTAAATATTGTCATAGAATAAAATTGGGAAATTTAAAGTTTTACTTCCATTTTAAAGTGTATGACGATGTTGAGTTTTAGATGTTCCATCTAAAACTATGTGAGTTTATTAAGAGATTGAGCGACCATATATTTAAATCCATGAAAGACATTGAAATTCTACACCAAAACTAAATAGTTACAGCTTAATGAAAATGCATGGTAAACCATTGGATTTCAAAAACATATTAAAATGAAATATGCTAGCACTGGTAAAGCTGTTATGTATGAATTTGATTTTGTAAAAACCTAGAAAATCAGAAAAATATATTAATAAAAACAGAAAGCTGTGACTTGAACTTTCTAGATAAACATGGAATACCTGATTTTTCTGATAATTATTGATGATTAAAATAAGATTTTCATACACTCTGACATCCTCAGTTGGATTTTGTAAGGTTTAAACACCATAGGAATGAAGGAATAGATTTGTATTATTCAAACATCTCTTAGAAATTGGGAGTTCTGTGCTACGATTGTCTGTATGTACAAAATGAAAATACTACAAACAATTGTATAAAATAAAGTATAATTTTTACCCATAAGTCAAAAAAGGATTTGATATAAAAACAAAAACCTGTATTTATGTGTTTTTCTCAGATAATAATATAGGATATCAAAATACAAGAAAACTACTTGATCCTCTTATTTACACAATAAAATTAAGACTTTAATTGATACTAGATAAGTTAATATGATTAGGAGAATCAAATGTGCTAATATAATACAAATCTGGATATTACTGCCATGACACTGCATAATATATTACACTTACAAGGGATTATAGTATATTATAAAAAGGAAGAAAAGCTGAAAGGTCAGAAAAAAGAGCAAGACAAATTAAAAAGCTTTAATTCCAAGTAGAATATGATCAAATTAAAATTTAATTGAAAATATGACATTTGTAATGTCATACATTACTAAATATTAAATAGTAATATTCAGAAATCATTTGTCTAATTAGAACATAGACATAACTTCATTTAATTAGAACTTATTTATAAGTATTTATACCTCAGTAACAAGTCACAATGTAGATACACCAGATGGCTGCAAAATGAAATTCTTACATAGAACTTTGGGAATTAACATGTTGGAATTCCCTCATTGTCTCAGAGTAGACTAGAAGGTGGGCCCTTGTTTCTCCAGTTGCTGTATACTATCACCAAGAAAGAACATTTGTCTTAGATTCTCCACTAAGATAGGACTTAGAACTGTCAGGTATTGTAATAACAATGCTGTCAAATGGAAAGAAAATAAAAATGATTGACTAAATGGTCCATCAGATAAGTAATTATAGAGTCACACAAAATGATGGTTAATGAGACATCTTAGAAAAAATAAATTGGCCATGTATACATAGTCAGGTGCATCAAAGAACCAAAGGAAATGCAGTTAGAATATTGAGCTTTATTCAGTGGTGTCATTACTCACAGTAATACTGAATTGTTGTCTTCTATTTTCTTCTCATTTAAAGCAAATAAGTTACTATGCTGTTTTCATTATGAACCGAGTTATGTAGCATGAAAAGAGGTAGAAAAAATAATGGATAATGGCTGTATTTAATTAAAATATATTAGATCAATGAAGAGTCCATAATAATCAATTAAGGAGTAAATTAACATAAAGTATTTTAAAAGGAGATCAATATAAGAAAAAACATGATTATTTGAGCCCTCTTACTTATGTAGTATTACTGACATATTTATTTTATCAATTGAATGTATAGAAATTAGTTAACACTATAAACAAAAGTTGAGATAATTTCTCTGACTCAAGAAAGGCTATCAGTTTAATAATTAACATTTGTTGTAATAGTAAGTCAAATAAAATCATGAGAAATATCTGAAAATCAATTGAATATCATTTTAATTTTCTTTAAGTGTTCCATGAGCCTAAGAATATGAAAAGATGTAAGAACTCATTAAGGCTAAAAGTTTCTAAATTAAATCTATATGGCTAAGGATTCTATTAAGTTTTCAAGTCTTCAGAATTAGTAGAAAGACATTTATGTAACAATTTTTCAAGCAGAGTGGAAGCTGCAAATTTCTATAAATAGATGATTAGATAATGAGTGTAACTTAGATCAAACAACATATGCTGAGTGGTTGTCTCCTTCCTGAAGTAATGAAATCATTCATATAACCACTAAAACTATGGTTTAAAGTGACCAATCCAGTTCCTACATCTGGCCTAAATGTCTTATAGTAAGTACTCTCAATTACCTGGGATAGTAATAAATTTCTTCCTTAATGGGTAAGCGTTTTTTAAACCTGAAAAGATTTAAGACTAAGCAGAGAAATGTTTATGAGAATCAAGCACATAATAGTAATATTTTTATGTTAAGAAGAAAGTTTTGCATATTTACTAATTGTTATGCTTGTAATGCATGTAAGATTTTGGCCTTTTAGAATGATAGTATTGTAACTTTAATTTGAAAGGTACATTTAGGTAATTAAACTTACAAATTTCATATGAAATGAATGGAAAAATCAGACTTGAAAGCTGAATGTAAACGTTATCATCTTGTGGAAGATTTAGCCCACAGAGAAAAATGATTACCTTGTATAATCTACAACAAATTGAAGACCAGGATGAAATCTCCAGAGGCTGTAGGAATATGTATACCAACTACTCACAGGACTTGTGGTAGAGACCAGAAAAACACTTTGCTTATCCCCCCTGTAATAGGGCATTCTTTCCCATGTTTTATCGGTGGTTGCTGAACTGACAGTTATTTCTGGAAAGCACTTTAATATAATAATATGTTATTTTGTGAGATTATAACCACAAAGGGAAGAAAATGAAGAAGAAATCAATATCTCCATAATAAGATGGCAATATATGTTGATAGGTAGAAAAAAATTCCATCTGGCCCAATATTTTAAGGCTTTCCAAATGCATTTCATCAGCACTCTTTTTAGATTATCCTGGATATCAGAAGGAGATAAAGATAGATTTGTAGAAAGGAACTGGAATGTGATCCCAGCCTTTAGTATGTGAAAATTCTCGCCCTTCTTTTCTGTGATGAATTTTGGCATATTGTAAAGGATTTTATAAAGGTATTTTAAAACTGATTCTAAGTCTGTGCTTTTAATTTCTACCACAAGAGATTTGTTGGTTCTTTTAAGGTCTGATTTTAACATAAAAAATAATAGAATTCCAATTAAATTTTATATTAAGTGGCATATTATTTTCGCGATGTAATATGTATTCTGTTGGCACATCGGGAATGGAGAGAAGGTATCCTTGTGGATTTGGAGCGGCTTCTTATGGTGGCATCCAGGAAAGAAATTGTTACGGACTGAATGTTTGTGTCCTCCCAGAATTCATATGTTGAATCCTTAATGTATGTTTGGAGATTTACCCTTTGGAAGGTAGAGTTAATTTACTTTGGAGATTAAATAAATTAAACATTCATCCAATAACTAGCAAAATGTATTTGTATAAAGCTGAGAAAATGTGTGACCAGTAATAGATAATCAAATCTCATCCTTTAAAATGTAATTTGATTACATGTAGAGTTTAATGAAATTGTTTTCCTTGCAAAGCATTTTACATGTGAGATCTACACATACAACATAAACAAGAAAAAAGTCACTCACCAGATTTGATAAAGCATTAGTTTCATATGTTAATGCTTAATTCATGTTTATGTGATAGTTTATATTTTTTCTAAAGTGACTGTATAAACAGATTCACAATGTAATGTGAATTCCTTCTGAGAAATCAACTTTTATATTTTGTTCAAAAAATTATTTTCTTCCATTTAAAAGTGTTATTTCCTCTTTTTATTATAAATTTACCATTTCTATTTTATATCTGTTTGAGGCAAGAAGGTTCACATGATATTGTAGGTTTAATTCTAAAATTTTTAAATTTATTTTCTGTTGATCCCCTTAGCAACTGGTCACCTCCTTGATAAGAGAAAGGACAGGGCCATTTCTCCCAGGCATCACCTAGAACGAATGTCTACGTAACATTTTTAGTTTTCGAGCCAGGTCACATCATATGGCACAAATCCGACTATAGATTAGTTTCCACTGGAGAAGTCCACCTCTGCCACATCAGCTGAGGCCAAGATTGGATTCCACACAAGTTTAAAGAATTACCAAATGCATCATTCTGGAAAGGAGTCATTCATGTGAAAATTTCATTAAAAGAGGCTGATGATGACCAGCCTGCAGAGCATCATAAACTCTTTTTCAGAACACATGTGTACTCTCACACAAGCACATAACAATAATACAGTACATAGAAAAATACAGTCTGCACAACTAGAGGAATAATGATTCCATTGTCCACTCCACTGGGCAGCTCACATTAGAGAATTCAGTCACCACTGAGTACCTGATCTCTAGCAAGCACTACTGTGGATCCTAGTGCAGCAGTGTGTATACAGGACAGACGGGTACCTGCCATCAAAAACTTACATTCTAATTGCATGCAGGCAATAATCACTCAAATACATAAATGATTAAGGCGACTTTAGGTATTAAAAAGGACCATACAGAAAGTAAAAATAATGTGATATGATGGAAAGCTACTGGTGCTAAGAAGCATACTATACCTGCTGAAATTTTCAGGAAAGAGTTTTAGGAAATTGACATTAGACTTTGCATCTGACTGAGAAAGAGGCAACCATGCAAAGATCTGGAAAATGTTGTCCCAACATTTTCCTTCCTTGTAGAAGGAACAGCAAGAATCAGAAAAATGAGATGCAAACCAGCTACTTGTGCTTGGAGACCAGGAAAAGACTGAGACATTTCAAGCATATCGAAGAAAAGAGCATCATGAAGGGGGTTAAGTCGAAGAGATAGGCAGGGGTGAATAATAGACGATTGTAGGTGATGGTCAGAATGTGATTTTTATCCTAAGATTAATGACAAGTTTGGACTTTAAAGCCAGAGGTGTGATGTGACCCAATAATACTTTAAAAATTTTACATAGCACTATAGAAGGGAAGAGAAAAAATAGTAGTAAAGAGATTATTTAGGGGCTGTTATTGTAATCTAGGCAAGAAAATGTGTGACCTTGGATCAAGGCTATAGAAAGGTGGATAGTGATGAAATATTGATTTTTTTATATATTATTTTAGAAATTGTGCTGATAGAACATACTGAAGAAATGGATATAGAGTTGGAAGGAAAGAATCGAGTGTATCTCCTATGTTTGGGCTAGAGTGATTGGTGCACAGTGATTCCATTTAACAAGATTTAACAGACTGTAAGAGATAACTGCTTTGTGCGGGCCATATTTAATTGAGACTGATGGCTGGACCTCCATGTAGACATGTCAAACAGGCAGTGGGATATGTGAATCTAGAGCTCAGTATATAAATCCAGGCTAAAAGTACAAGCTCATCAGCACATTAATAGTATCCAGGGCCATATAGCTCGATAGTGAAATCACCTAAAGATACAGTATAAATGGAGAAAAAGCAAAGTGCCCCATCAATATTTTGCTCATTATATAGATAAAGGAGTTTTCTCTGAAGCCTGGGGTGGAATATATTCATCTGGTGTAACTCTGGTTTCATTACATTTCTACCTCTCTGAGCCTCTGACTCCCTGCCAAGTATGTTTAACGTCTGGACTTCATTCAAGGAGGCATGTCAGGAGAGTATTGGGACCAGCTTCGATTTCTTACCAGGACTTAAATCCTGAGTAGTTGAAGACTGCTCCCATGTCAGCCTTACATTTTTTTATCCTCACCTTTCCAGTACAGTACCCTCAAAATCCATCCCTTCATGTATTCCCTTTATCCTTCCAGTACATGTTAGCCAGATCCTACAGTTTATTTGGTGAATGAAGTCATTCCTCCCTAAACAAGTTTGTGTTTGTTTGTTTGTTTGTTTGTTTCTGCTAGGGCTATTCTAAGATCTGACTCTAGTCACGGATTTAGAGGCAACGAAGGGTAGACAATGAGCTGATACAGCAATATTCCTTGTGCTCAACTTCATTAAAGTCAGAGAAAGGAAGAATTTAAACCACAATGAGATACTACCCGCAGGCAAAAATTCAAAAGCCTGAGAAAACCAAGTGCTTGCAAAGATGTAGAGGAAAGAGATTTTACTTTAACTGATGGTCAGAGTGAGAATGGTAAAAAGATTTTGGAAAACAGGCATTACCTAGTAAATTTATACATGTGTAAACACGATGACTCAATATTTTCATTGCTAGGTATATGGCCTAGGTGAAAACCACGTGCGTGTGTGCTAAGATACCTGTACAAGAATATTCGTAGCATTCATAAGAGCCCCAAACTGGAAACGAAGCAAATGTCTATATTTGGTAAATAAATGAAAACATTAATTTAATGAAATGAGAAATACAAAATCTGTAAGATATTAAAAAAACATAAAAAGAATAACTACATTCCATTTCTACAGAGTTCAAAAACAACTAAACTATCTTGTAAGGGATACTGTCAGAGGTAGTAAACTATGAAGAAAAGCAAGAAAATGATAACTATAAAATTTATCAGAAATTTTGTGTAAGAAATCAGAATTTTATTGGGAAAAGAGACACAGTGCAAGGAACGGAGGCCTCTAGGATTTTGACTGCCCCACGTGGTAAGGGCTAGTTCTCAGTTAGTTGGAGTTTTTAAAATATTAACCAAACCTCACACCTTATCAGATGTTGCCTCCTGCGGTACAGAGGCAGGTATAGCTATTCCATATTGTAAACACACTTTATTACTCCAGTAAAATTCAAACACATTAATTACTGAGATTATTACCAAGACATCTTTAAGACACTTAACACCGACAATTATTGCATCCATTGACCATCCGTCTCAGATGGCCCAAGACTATCCACCTTTAGCCCTGAAAGTTATGGTCTCTGGAAACTCCCCAGTGCTGAACAAACTGAGGATTTAAAAATGCATTTAAATTACATTTTTTATAGCTATCAGGACTATTAGTTACTTAGTTAAACTTTATCCAAGGAAAGCATTCCAGATTTTCCTACTGGGGAAGATAAGTTGAACCACAGATGTTCTGGTATTAACTGGAACAAAGAGTTATAAAAATAAAAGCCCTCAGAAATTTAGCAGACCTTATGAATGACGGCATCAAGTTTCTATTCATTCACTTTAAGAATTTTGACAAAATTATTCCAATGGGAAGTTTTGTATTATAATTAAACTATTTTCTTCCTTTTAGTAACTATGAAAAACAGCTAACCATTTAAATTAACAGTCAAGTAAGTATATTTTGTCTTTGCAATGGGACAGTAAAACAACACAAATGGAGCTAATTAGAATAACTGAAAACTTGAAAGCTCAGGGCCATAGCAACTCTGCCAGTATATGGAGAACAGCTGGGTGTATTGATGGTAATTTTTAGGTATAGCTTGAATGTTATTACTTGTAGGTTAACCACTATCAGGAGTGTTTACCAAAAAAAAAAAAAAAAAAGCCACAGAAAGAAATGCAGGGATTAGTAGCACTATTAGAAGACATCAAACCTTCTACCAAAATAGAAGAAATAAATTTAAATACATATAACAAAGACAAAAGAGAGAAATGTCAATGATCAGGTTAATATACTTGAGGAATATAAAGAATTTCAGATTTGTGGTCTCTGAATATACTAATAACATTCAAATAATACAATATATATTTTAATTAAAACTAACATTTCAAAGTTTTAAAATAATGTATAAGAACCTATAATATGGATTGTAAAATTAAGGAATTTAGCTTTTAATGTGAATGAAAATTCACCTAGTAAAACATGCATTCGTTTGTATTAACAGTGATATCTTTTTTTCTGGTTCTACTCTTCAATATTGTGAAGAATCCTAACCAGAAGAGAAAAGCTTCTAAGCTAATATGTTTAAAAGCATGTACTTTCATTGAACAATCAATCATTTGTTTAATCATAATATTTTATTATTGATTTAGGATATGATCTGATGAGTGAGATAATTTTATGAGGCCAAGTTCAAATATCACCCCAACACTTAAATCTTTCCTCTACTTCCTAGGTCTACCAATGGTCCAACCCATTTTTTGTACTACTGTATTCCACCCACTCTGGCCTCCTCAAGGATTTTATAACTGAAATTATTATTTTTTATTTCTTCTGTCTCATCTCTTGTATCATTAGCAGTTTTTGCTTCTTCATCTTTACTAGGTAATTAGCAACAGTACTTGACATTCTATATCATCTCCTATTCACAGTCAGTATACAAATGAATAATAATAATAACAACAAAAATGAATAATAATAACTAAACAAATGAATAAGTTAGTAAAATTTAAAAAAAATAAAACTTCCCCAAATCTTCAAAAGATTGTCAGTTGGTAGATTGGCATGATGGGAAAATGAACTCATTCCTCCAATTAATTATTATGTTTTCCTTTTAAAGTTTTAAGATTTTTTTTATTAAGTAGATTTGGTCAAGATCTTTGGGCCATTTTCTGTTAGCCTGTATTGAAAGCAAATTAATAATGTCTATTAATCCCCTGGATAAGCCTCCTTTTATTTAAGAACCTTGTTCACTGGCATTTCACTACAAAAAGGAGAAAAATGTGTCTTTTGTTTCCCCAAATAGAAAGACTTGTAATTGAATTTCGACTTAGGCCCAAATTCTGCCCTACAAAATGTAATTAAATAGAATTAACACTGTCACACATCCTGGCATGTTAACCTCAGTAGACTATAGCAACAATTTGTCATCTGCCCTCAGTCATTAAATAACAATCCTAGCTCTGTGCCACAGGGACTTTGCTAGTGGACGTCGGGTGAACACAGTACAGGTGATATTTGAATTCTGTTCATCAGTTCATCTTAAGGAAAATAAAGGGAACATGAAAACTTTTGGCTAGTCTTTTCCTCAGAGTGATTAAGTTTTTTTATCACATTGTGATTATAAGAATAAAATTTTGTCTAGCTTTTCTATTCCATTCCATTCTATTAGTTAAATTATATTGACTTGAATGGCATCCACTTCTGTATGTAAACTGCAATAATGGTTATTATCGTGTGGGTTGGGGTAGAACAGGTGTAAAAGTGCTTCTTTCCTTAAAGCTCTCTCTGATCTGAAAAAATAAAAACATTCAAGGCTGTTTGCATTTGCCAAACAAAAAAGTGAGTGATAAGGGAACAATTACCAGTTTTATTAAGGAATTTTCTGTATATTTAATCACGCATAATTTTTTAAAATGCCCTATAGAATGTAATACAGCAAGAAAAAGAAGAAAAGTTCTGTTTTACAGCCCTGAATATCTGAGTCATATTAGTGTTTGCTGAAATATATCAGGAGATTACAAACAGTCCATCTTTAACTTGTTGGATTTATGAATAAATGACCTTAAAAATCTGACTTTCGAAACTCAAATTGTTTATTATAGTGGAAAGAAGGAAGCTACTCTTCAGAGCATTCAGGCATTTGTTCAGGTCTTGAATATGACTTTTACACGTGGTGTAATGTTAAACAATTTGCTTAAATTTGGTGTGATAGAACCATGGAGTGTTGTTTAGATTAAATGACAAAAATATCTATAAAGTGTTTAGTCATACACTTGGCAAACATTATTATTAATAATTATACCATTGATACTTGCAAGAAGCTCTGAGAATAAGATTAAAACCATTGTGTAGTGTAACAGTGAAAAGACTGAGTTTGTTTTGTTTTTTTTCCTTTGAAGCAGGAGAGGTCTAAAGTGTTATATACTATCTCTTTGATTTTTTGGTTTTCTCCATTGAATAAAATCAGCTGGTAGTATGAAAACAAATAAAATAGCCTCCAGAGAACAAAGTGTTCTCTTTAATATGTTGAGGATAATTATTTGCAAAAATTTTAACTATTCTAATTTTTATTATCTTGACTTCTAAATGAAAATATGTTTAAAATTTTGATAAAAATTAAAACATTCTATTTCTACTTATGTATCACACAGAAGAACATTAAGGTAAAAACCATCATACAGAGTTTAAAGTTTAAATCTTAGGGCTTCCCTGGTGGCGCAGTGGTTGAGAATCTGCCTGCCAATGCAGGGGACACGGGTTTGATCCCTGGTCTGGGAAGATCCCACATGCCGCAGAGCAACTAGGCCCGTGAGCCACAACTACTGAGCCTGCGCGTCTGGAGCCTGTGCTCCGCAACAAGAGAGGCCGCGATAGTGAGAGGCCCGCGCGCCGCGATGAAGAGTGGCCCCCTCTTGCTATAACTAGAGAAAGCCCTCGCACAGAAACGAAGACCCAACGCAGCCAAAAATAAATTAACTAATTAATTTTAAAAAAAAGTTTAAATCTTAATTATAAACCAGGCCAATGGGCAATTAAGATGTACTTATTAAGTGGTTCTATTATGATGTATTATCCTAATATGGCTCTTAAATTAGCTCAAAATTTACATAATCAGCAATGATTATAAATATGGAAGGTCCTATCTACTGCTTCATTACCAACACCTCCTTTGCATAGAGTAACCCAGGTTAGGAGGACATGTTCAAAATGTAATAATCATACAAATAGTCTCCTTGGCAAGCTAAGCTCTTCTAATAAAGTACAAAGGTACAGACACAAATCTGCTTTTAGGACAAATAATTATTACCTTTGTGCCTTTATTTTTTATTTATTTATTTTTGCGGTACGCAGGCCTCTCACTGTTGTGGCATCTCCCGTTGCGGAGCACAGGCTCCGGACGCGCAGGCTCAGCGGCCATGGCTCATGGGCCCAGCCGCTCCGCGGCATGTGGGATCTTCCCGGACCGGGACACAAACCCATGTCCTCTGCATCGGCAGGCGGACTCTCAACCACTGTGCCACCAGGGAAGCCCCTGTGCCTTTATTTTAACATTAAACTTTTCTTTTAAAGAGTTTAGAAAATACCTAAGGACAGAATTCATCATCATAATTAAATTTAATCCAACAAACCCCACACAAAGCCCACATTTTCATAATAAAGTAGAACTGCAGGGAATAACTCTCTACTGTACATTTTGGTTTTGTTAGTATAATTTTAAAAATCCAGACTAATAAATGGCTAATCAACTTGCATTGAATTGTAACAAGAAACAGTAAATATAAAAAAGTGTGTAGGCTCTAATATGCATTCTTTATGCTGAGTCCTGTTCACAAAGGAAGGGGAGGGGGTGGGAGGGGAAGAGAGAGGAGAACTGAGAGAGAGGAAGAGAGAGAAAAACCTTCCCTGTTCTTTTGCAGTTGAGAGGCAAATAAGTCAGACAGGGGAAGACAAATACGACATGCTGGCACTTATATGTGTAATCTTAAAAAACAAAGGAACAAACTCATAGGTACAGAGAACAGATTGGTGATTGCCAGAGGCAAGGGGTGGGGATGGGCAAAATGGGTGAAGGGGGTCAAAGGTACACACTTCCAGTTATAAAACAAGTAAGTCCTGGGGATATAATGTACAGCATGATGACTATAGTTAATAGTAATACTGTATTGCCTATTTGAAAGATGTTGAAATTAGATCTTAAAAGTTCTTATCACAAGAAAAAAAATTTAACTATGTTTAAGTGGTAGATGTTAACTAGACTTATCGTGGTGATCATTTCACAACACATACAAATACTGAATCATTATGTTGTATACCTAAAACTAATACAATGTTCTATGTCAATTATATCTCAATAAAATGTCAAAAAAAAAATAAAGGTGTAAAGAATGGTAAAAACTGAAGAATGGAGAAGGAGTGGCTTGGTAATTTTTATGACATTTCCTAGGACTAAATTAAAAATGGTCTTGTAAATCAACTTAAAGTCAGGAAGGAGAGAGGTGTTCTACATCATCATAAGGTTAAACATTATACGAGAGCTATGAGGGAATATGAGACTTGCATGTAGATCCCATGATAACTATTTGTCAGAAAATGACTTTGTCAATTTCCATGTGTCTGATTTTAATTTTTATAAGAAATAGGCTGTAGCAAAAGAAAGCAAAAACAAGAAGGAAATGAGGGACCAAAGAGAATGAGGAAGGGAAGAAGGTTCAGAAGGAGGGTAGAATGGGCCACCCAGAACAATTATTGTTCTTCCTTCAAATCTCTAACCAACAGAGCGAACAGGTGAAATACCACAGTGGTTGACAAGAAATTTTGCTTGATAGGGACTAAAAGAATTTTTAAAATATATATGCACACTGTTGCACAATGTAGACTGTCATCTAAAAAGTTTAATCATGAGCTTAGCTAGTTGAAAAGTATATAATTCCCAACATATTACATTATTGACATTTCAAAATTATGTTTAGCTTTTACATGTATACAATAATAAAATGGCAGTGATATTTGATAATGATAATCATCATGCATTTAAAAAATAAGTGAACAAGCACTTCTTTAACAGGTGGTAATATTATGTCTCTTGGTCACTTAAAACCTCTATTACCACTCAATTTCCCCTAAAGAATTTTATGGCAGCATCTTTCACTAATCACTATATCATATATCCCTAAAATTAATAACCTTTCATACATGCTCTACATCACCCTCGAAATGCAATTTTTGTTTCTATGATTAAAAGTCTCCAAGTTTTAAAGGAAATTATCCAGATGGAGTTTTCATTTCAATTATTAATAGTAGATGGTTAATAAAAACATAAAATGCTATAAATTTTACTAATGGCTGATTATTGAAAATGTTTTCTTTAATGACAGGGAAAACATAATACTTATTTCTAGAATGAGACCAGCGTATGTAATAACATAGCAATATATTTTTTAGATGTCAGTGCTGAGAAAAACTTGTTTATGGAAATGAGAATGGAAGTTGTTTCATTATAATATTTCAGTGATTTGAATTCCTTTAGAGTTAAAGTCTAGAAATCATACAGTGATCAATCATTATAAGTTAATTTTTTAATTTATTGTATAATAATTCCATTTGCCACTATATTCAATTTTATTAAAGTAAAGAAAGTAAAAAGGTTTCTTTCCCATTTATTAGAGTCAATCACATTTTTAGTTTCCTGGAAGTGTATTATATGTGTTTATTCTCCCCTTAGAGGAAGTTTTTCTTTAAACTAAAATATTTAGATAATATTGGAAAATCAAATTGTTTTTAATCTCAATACAGATTTCCAAGTCTGCATTTTTTATTAAAACATATATACTTTATCAGATTTAAATGTATTTTCCAAAAAACTTTGGAGCTGCAGGTTTAACTCTGTTAATGTAAAAAAAAAATCCGTGATATAAACTAATTTGCGAACACAGTCCTCATTATCTACCCAAGTAGTCAAATTTGAGTTGCTTTCGATCATGAAAAAAACTGAATTCATTTTTCAATTTAAATACTTCTATTAATACCATCATGACCACTATCTCTCTTCTAGTCCCCATTCAAGAAGAGAGAGAGAATTAGCTCTCTTAAATGATGGAAAATAAGTCTTACTGAAATGAAAAATATTTGAAATTATTTCTTTATTAGGTAACTCAGGGATGTTTACACTCATAAAAAGGCAGCATAGGAAGACTAAGGGTGACCACGAGGTTTAAACTTCTTTTGTAGCTGTAACGTGAGAAACTATAATCGGGAAGGGGAAGGTGGGAGAAGGAATCAGTGGGAAGGAGTTCGTGTGGAAGTTAAGGATCTCGATTGTCCATGACCATGGACCCTTTGGAAAATCTTGTGTACCTTACATGTATAGGTGTATACCAAGGTCAAAGCCAATGGGAGAAAGGATAGATTTAGCTTATCTCCTACACTGTAACTGTGGAGATTACCAAGATCCAAGATGTAGAGGGAATGGAAAAGAGACAGAGATTTCAGGTATAGCAGAGTTCTTTTAAACCAGAGAACCAAATAAAGTGACCTGAGGTTGTAATGTAAGAAAGAATTTTCTTGAGGGGACACACTGCTGCCTGAGAGCATGTCTTGTTTTTATGTCCCGAGATTCTGGACAGGAAGGCTCCATATTTGTATACTTCACTGGAATGAATTAGCTCATTCTCACGTTTCAATTATGAGCTCTCTTGTGATTTCCAGGAACATAATCCTCACTGATAGTGAAGGGATGCGATAGTCCTTTGTATAGTTGTGATTTTCATTTCACACTGAAATGGTCAGTAAATCCTGGCACTTGCTGAAATAGTATGAATAATACCATCACAAAAATTTTGCTGGGAAATTGATGTACAAGTGATATTTTTTAGTCAAGCAAGACTATTTTTGAGAGAATTACATACTTATGGTTGTTTAAAATCCAGATATAAATTCAAGTCAAAGAAGGTATTATGTCCTTTCATCAGTAGTCCTTGACTCCAAGCTAAAATGAATTTAAAGGCCTGTTGACCTACAGAGGTTCATGTGAGTCCTTAAGGAATTTATTAACTCCAGGGTACAATTGAGTATCTAGGTTGGATGATAGAGAGCTATGGATAGATCGTTGAGAACTTTGAAAATTAATTTGATTAAAAAGAGGAAAATATATGAAAAACCTCAATTTCACTATTAATCAGTAGGGTTTTGAGTTGTTTTGCAGTAACACTTTATCACTTTATATAAATTCCTCTTTGAAAGAGTGGTATTCATTTGATGTGATTAAATAGACCAGGAACATAATCTGTCCGAGGTGGGAAAGGAATCCAGACCTTGGTTTATTATTATCTGTGGAACCACAATTAAATGTACTAGAGTCACTTTTTCATACATAATATCTTCACTATTTCAGTCACTTTACAAAAGCATGTTAACATTCAATAGAAATTTGGTTCGCATTCATAATACTTCAAATAAAAATAATTCGGTCATAATTGGTATTAGAAAGGAGCATTCTGGATACAAGAATAATACTTTGGCAATTTTAGTAATTGTACATTACCAAATATCTTTCATTTAGAAAAAAACCAATTAATGATTTCAGTTTTATATATTATGACATGATTTTCAATGTCACTACATTTGTAATATTTTCTTAAAATGTTGGTGTAGGTTTTGATAGAGAACATAAAAAATTCAAATATTATTTGTATATAAAGTAATCAGAGAGTGACAAACCTACACATATGCAGTTATTAATAGGTAAGATTTAAGAATTTAATTCCCTTACAGCAACACTCTTACTGTGTTCTTTAGAGTTCTAAGAAGAGAATAAAGACACTGTTTTTTAAAAATGATTTTAAGACTTTGTGGTAATAATAATTTCATATGAAACCAGCCAAACTTTAATCAATGCATAAAGAATAATAGCAAAGAGAAATTATAATTATTTTTTGGACTTCCAGCATATAGTACCAAAATTTTATATTCATTTTCATTAATTAGGCATAACCTATAAAACAAGCTAAGAAAAAATGATTAATCAGAAACTGAAGTTGTGTGTTAATTATGATCTATTGAAACATTTTATATCAGAGCATAAGCTTTTTATATTATCTTCGGCTTGCAAAGCTAATGTTAATTACTGTATAGATTAATAGCTGTCAAGTGTGTCCTACTTTCCGTGTAAATGAACATAAATTAGCTTCATATTTTGGCAATAAATAGAGTACATCACTTTTGGAATTCTTTTAACTCATATGCACATAACCTCATAAAATGTAGAGTAGCAGTTATATATTTCTCTGAAAATAAAACTGTTCTCAATTCTGAAACAAGAAGAAATAACCTTGGTTCTGTGTATTCCTCTAATTGAGATTGCTGAATGAGCAGACAGCAGGGTAGCAAGCCACCTATGAATAAATACTGTGGAGAATAAAGTGGGCCTAAGGCAGTGACCCTGAGCTGCCACCATCAAAAACCCTTTATGTAATTTCCCCTAACACACTGTTTTGCTTGTTAAAAATGAATAGGCATTAAAAAAAATTATTTTTTCCCATTAGTTATTCAAGGTTTAAAACTAAATTCATTTCACTTAAGACAAAACCAAGTAAACCTGAAAAATTTTAAACCGTATATATCTTACTATGAGTAAATGTTTAGCATCTCTCTTTTTCTTAATACTGATACATTGAAAATAATTCATGGATCCTCCAGTCCTAAGTTTGTTCTCTAGAAATCAAATAGCCTATAGTCTCTTTCCTATAGATTATGGTTCTCACTTTACACAATTAGAGTCTTACAACAACAATCCTAGGGTTCATTTCCTTGATTCTAGCATCTCTTTACTCTCATCTATCCCATGTTCCATGGCCAAAGCAGATTTCTCAATTGTTTTTTAAAATAATTATTTTATGAAAGTCCCTTTTTTTCCTACCTTTTAAGTATTTCTAGTAAACAAACAAATAAAACCTAGAAAACCAGAAACAGATAGTTAACCCCCAAAAATGGAATTACCATCAACCATGGTTATATTCCTAGTATATCAGTCCAAAGAGATGTAAACCTAGAGGTTTCTTGGGTCTCAGCTCTGTCTTCCATCACCCAGCTTTCTTCTCTGAAGGCTTGTCTTGCCCTCAGTACTTGACACAGCCATTGATGGCCAACTTTAGGAAAGAGGAAAGCCTCCAGCTGGAATATGTCCCTAGTCAATAACCTCAAGAAGATGCTAGAATCAGAGTACAACATCATAAATCTAATTTCGAAGACAAGAAACCAAGTTACTATAGCAATTGAGTTGTTCAACTGGTAATACCTTTGACCCTGTATTAGTTACCCAGGGCTGCCATGTAACAAATAACCACAAACCAGGTGGCTTGAAACAAATTTTTTCTCTCAGTTATGGAGGCTAGATGTCTGAAGTCAAGGTGTCATCAGGCCTCTGCTTCCTCTTAAGACTCTAGATGGATTTTTTTTCTTACTTCTTCCAGCTTCTGGTAACGCTAGGTGTCTCTTGGCTTACAGATGCCTCCCTCCAGTTTCTTTCTTTGTCTTCACATGATATTTTCCCTGTGTGTTTGTGTCCAAATGTCCCTTTTCTTATAACAATACCAGCCAACTAAATTAGCCCCCTCCTTCCCAAAATGACCTCATTAATTCAATTTCATCTGCAAAGACCCTGTTTCCAAATAAGGTCAAATTTACAGGTGCCAGTGTTTAGACTTTAACATATCTATTTTCAAGGGAGATGATTCAATTCGTAACAGGCTCCATTTTGGGAAAAACAGCTTAAGGGAAACATCCTCTGTAGTCTTTAGAGATAAATGATTCTGGATGAATTACAATATACAACCACTGGATAAAGTTCTGGGTCGGACAAAATGTCATTTTTTATTATTTAAGTCCTATCTATCCTTTTTACTTTGTCACATACCGTATGTGTTCATAACATGCTTTCAGAGGAGTTTTCAGGAACTGACCCTTATATTTTGGGAGTGGCTACTGCTGTAATATATATATATATATATATATGTGTGTGTGTGTGTGTGTATATGTATATATATAATATATACATATAATATATATATAATATAGATATATATTTGGTACCACAACCAAAGAAGAATAATGAAAAATCCCAGTATAACTGAAAAAGAAGTCAAATAATGAGGCCTCTTGAAAGAATTATATCTGGAGAAAAACCTGAGGAATCAAAGAGTTAATTTGATTAACTCTTTGATTAACACACTGTGTGTGTGTGTGATTTGGAAAGGGATTGGCGAGACTTTGCTCATCTTAAGGAGGCAGAAATAGCGCAAAAGGTCAAAGGGTATGAGGAGACAAATTTCGGTTCAGTGTAAAGAACGATGCATTTTATGATATCCAGGCTCAAAATCAGATACGTGTGACAGTAATCTTATTAGAAGGAGTCTTCAGAAGTGGATAATCCCTCCCATTAGGTTCAAAAAAACATTTCATAAGCATAGGCTATACAAGTGTCTGAGGATGTGACCAACACCAAACCTGAGGGTGTAAGTTTTGCTTGGATAAGTGGGTGAACTGGACTGGACCTAGTTCCCTGAAGAGTCCTCTTTTATCTAGGACTATGGTTTTGATATGCTATTAAACCTTCAAAAACAGGTCTAACGTGTTATTGAATTTTAACTTAAATGAAATAAACATAGACTATGTTTGAATATAAAATAACAGTACAGTAGAGAGAAATTGTCATTGTATGTGAAGCCGTTTTCTAACCAGATATATTTGCTCTGTGCTGAGGACCAAGGACATGGTTATTTTTTTCCTACCATATCCTCAGCTTCATTGAGAGCCCTGATGAGGATAAGTACTGTAAGCTGTAAAATATGCTATCTCCCCAGCTTAAAAGGGAGAAAACATACTAACACATTGGATAACAGGAGATGGGCTAATTATTTTTAACTTAATTACCAGAAATTCTTGTACAGTTTATGTTGGTATCGATTTAGTCCTGAAAAGTAAACATGTAAATAGAATGCAGGTCACAATAATCAGTAAGCTAAATTGTTTGCTGTAAATGTAGTTATTTTACATTTCCTCTTGGCTCATCAGAAATGATTGGAGACTATAAACTATCTCGATGGAATTAATGCAGATTCTCTACTGCCATTAGTATTTTCAAGTATTACTCCACCCTTTTACAAACTGAAATCATCAGGAATTAATATAGAAAAACAGTACTCTTTTAAGATGTAATTATCCACTGTAGCACATTAACACTTTCAAGCTTCAGATTCATAATTAAAGACCAAGAGAACAACCTAAGGCTTCCACAACCATCCCAATCTGGCTTTATTGTTAAAGGATATGAATAAATAGAGACTTTGCTTCATTTTGAACTTGGTGAAAACATAGCTCGATTGATTAACTTCCAGCAGAATAATGGAGGAAAAAAGTGAAAAGTTGCAGATAACAAGTATCTGAAATGAAACTGATATCATCATTACAGATTTACCAACATTTAAAAGATGATAGTGGAATATTACAAACTATTATATGCCCATAAATTTGACAACTTAGATATATTGGACAAATACTTTGAAATATACAAACTGTTTAATCTTACTCAAGAAGGAACAATCCTATACCTCTTAATGAAATTTCATTCATAGTTAAAAACACTCAGTCAAAGAAAATTCCAGATCCAGAGGGCTTTACAGATAAATTATACCAAAAATTTAAGAAATAATACCAATACTATACAAACTGTTCAAGAATATAAAAAATAGTGAATGCGTCCCAATTCACCATATGAGGCCAGCATTACACTGATACCAAAAGTAGACAAAACATAAGAAAACCACACTATCTCTCACATATAAAGATACAAAACCATCAAATTATTAACAAACTGGACCCAGCAATATAAGAAAATGAAAATACATCAACACCAATGGGGTTTATCCAAAAATATATAAGCATGGCTTGATGTTTAAAAACGCTTCAGTGTAATTCAACACATCAACTAACTTAAGGGGCAGGGGGCACTTGACATTTCACAAAATTGAATGTGCACTCATACTAAAAACCTCCCAGTGAATAGAAATGGATGGGAACTTCCTCAAACTGATTAGGAGCACATTAGAAACACTATAGCTAATATTCCTCTCAATGGTAAAAGAATGAATGTTTTCCCTATTACATTATAACCAAGGCAAAGATGTTCACTGTTACCACTCTTGCTGAACATCTTATTGAAATACCTAGCCAGTGCAACAACGCAAGAAAAAGAAATAAAACAGGTAACAGGCAAAAATATTGGAAACAAATAAATAAATTGTTCCTATTTTCAAATGGCATGATTACTTATGTAGAAAATCTCAAGCACTGCTGAAAATAATGTAAACAGAAACAATTCTCGGAGGATAGAAAAACATGATCCATTAAATTATACATATAATTTAGCAAAATAGCTTTAAAATAAATAATAATTGTCAGAATTACAAGGACAATTTTAAAAATCTTAATTTAGAGTGAGAGAAAGTTACATATCTATGGATAATTTTTAGGGAAATAGCTTAAAAAGAGTAATGATTTAGAAAATTTGATTAATAAAATTAACAAGTATCATCTTACCTAATGGATAAACAAAAAATTTTACAATTACCCATCAGAAATATACACATATATTTTCAAACATACCTGAAATATTTTCAAAACTGATCACATGACAGAGCACAAAGTAAATTTTAACAAATATGAAAGAATTATTTTCACACAGTCTGCAAACCTCTAACCACAATGAAAATTAATTAGAGACTCTAAAAAAGAAGGATATCTTCAAATATAACTACATGAATAAATTAAAACATTGGAATGGAAATTAGAAAATATTTAGAACTGAACACTAGTTGAAATACTCATATCAAATGTTGTGGGATATATATAAGCAGAGCTTAGGAAATTCAAGGGTTAAATCATTACATTTGTAAGTAGAAGAAAGACTAAAATTTCATGAGCAAATATTTCAATATAAGAAGTCATGGAAACAAAATAGAAGTAAGAGAAATAACAGTAGAAGAATGAAAATAATAAATTGAAATTATGAGGTAATTAACTGGAAAACACAAACAGACAAAAGCTAGTGATTTCTTAAGATTAATAAATAGCTCTCTGGTAATATTGATCAAGGAAATCAAGAGAATGAATTCCATTTAAACTTGGCACATTAAATGCATGTTTTAATCTCTAATTTCTCTTGAAACTCCACTAATATCAAAATATAGGAATAAATACACACACAAGACAAAGAGAATGAACAAGATAAGACACAGCAGACAAGAGATGTCAACATAATTTTGAACACAGATAACAGATGAATAAAACTGTAATTGAACCACAGAGAAAAGATGGAACTTCAGCTAAGGATAGGACCAGCGTGAATTGGCTAATTAACATTACAGAATCCTGAGAAGGCTCTAGAATTGAGGACATCAGATTCTTCTCCTTGCATGATGAGGTTGAAAACAGATTACCCCTCTTCTCCTAGAATCACACATACCTGCTGTCGCTCTGACAACTCTAGACCTCTGGAAATGTTGTGTTAGAGCTCTGGACTCTTAAGAAATCAGTCAAAGTTGGCACAAGGTGTTTAATTCAAGGTCTGCATATCTAAACATAGACACACATACACACATACATATGCATACAGTACACACACATCATTTTCTAGATGGGAAATTCAATAATCAGATAACTCAGTTATATTTTAAATAAAACAATGGGAGGGACTTCCCCAGTTGCTGTAGTGGTTAAGAATCCACCTGCCAATGCAGGGGGCATGGCTTCGATCCCTGGTCTGAGAAGATCCCACATGCCACGGAGCAACTAAGGCTTTGCGCCACAACTACTGAGCCTGCGCTCTAGAGCTCGTGAGCCACAACTACTGAGCCCGCGTGCCACAACTACTAAAGCCCACATGCCTAGAGCTGTGCTCTTCAACAAGAGAAGCCATCGCAATGAGAAGCCTGCATGCTGCAATGAGAAGCCCACGCACCACAACAAAGAGTAGCCCCCACTCGACGCAACTAGAGAAAGTCTGCGTGCAGCAACAAAGATCCAATGCAACCAAAAATAAATAACAAATAAAATTGATTCTTTAAAAATAAATTAAAAATAAAAACAATGGGAGGAGTGTAGAACGTATTTCAAATATTCTTTGTAACAGTGAGTATGGTATTCGCTATGTCTAGCTAATACTTCACTTCTAATTCTCTCAGTTTTAACTTAGGAAAATGCTTCATACTTAAAGGCCAGACAACTACTATACAATTTGGCAATTCCACCTCTGGGTATTTATCTCAAGAAAAAGAAAACACTAATTCAAAAAGAAATGCATAACCCTATGTTAATAGCAACACTATTCACAATAGCCAAGAAATGGAAGCAACCTAAATGTCCATTGATAGATGAATGGATAAAAAGATGTGAGGTATATATTATATATACATATATGTATATACATACATATATATATGAATATTACTCAGCCATAAAAAAAGAATGAAATCATGGCCTTTGCAGCAACATGGGTACATCTGGAGTGTATTTCGCTAAGTATAATAAGTCAGACAGAGAAAGACATATATGGTATGACTTCACTTGTATGTGGAATCTAAGAAACAAAACAGAAACAGATACATTGATGCAAGGAACAAACTGTCTCGGAGGGGAGAGGGGTAAGGGAATGGGTGAAAAGGTGAAGGGGATTAAGAGGTGCAAATTTACGGCTATAAAATAAATAAGCCACGGGAATGTAACGTACACATAGGGAATGTAGTCAATAATCTTGTAACAACTTTGCATGGTGATGGATGATAACTGGTCTTACAGCAATGATCATTTTATAAAGTATAAAAATGTACAATCACTATGCTGTACACCTGAAACTAATATAATATTGTATGTTAATTATAACAATTTGAAAAGTGACCAAAAATAAATTGTTAAATAAAAGTAAGCTAATCAGCCATTTTAATTCCATTTGCCACCTTAACTCCTCCTTGCCATGTAACATAACATATTTTCAGGTTCTGAGGATCAGGGTGGGAGAAGCACCGTTTTTTTCTACCATTCTCAGGCTTCAGAATTACAAACAGCTGTGCATTTCTAAAAGCCTGTGTCTAGCTTCAAATAAAACAGCCTCTACAAAGTACCAAGTCCACAGTACCATGCCTCTCAGGCCTTCCAAAAGCCTCAATCACTGCATGTATTTTGCTCTCTTAAAATTTACTCCATTTCTTTTAGTGCTTGATGGTTCTCTGTTCATATACCAAATACTGATAATATACATCAATGGCAAGTTCTGCTCACCTTCTCCAAAAGTCATAGTCAGCCTCTTCCTGGTAGATTTGAGTACACAGTGAAATCCTCTTTTCTGTGTATTACTTTTAAATGAAATGTTTTAAACGGTAAGCATGTATATTCCAGTGTGCATGGTGTGTATAGTGTATGTGTAAATAATACACACAAAAACACTTCCTGAATATATACGTGAAGTTATTTTATAGCGTTTATTCATATATGGATACATGGTATGCTTTATAAAGCAAAGCATCACTGGTATAGAAAATCCACATGAAATGCAATGTAATATATTTCAAATTTAGCAACATACCGAGAAAATACAGAGAAAATTACCAATTAAATAAATATAATCAAATAAAAATTAACTCTACTATATCAGTTGATAGAATATATTACATTTATATTCAATTGACAGATAGAGGAGTCAGTTTCACTATAATATGAACTAGGAGCGGTTTAAAAAGTTGCAGCACTCTTTGTCATTAATAGTTTTATTTATAAATGAGATATATTCTCTAATAATAAAATTTTCTGTTTAAAATGACTGCTCTTCTAGAATGCATTAAATAGGAGATGAATACATTTTAGAATATGCGAAAGACAATTACCTACTCAGTTTTTGGAGAATTAATCATTACATATAAATGCTCTAGGAAAAAACATGCAGGTACGTAGTAAGTACTCAAATCTTGATATTATAATTGTTGATATTATAGCAGTTTTCATAGAGTGGTAGTGGGAGAAAACAAGTTGCAGAATGTTAATAGGAGTCTGGTAGAAAGAGAAATTCTTAGAACACATGTGTCACCCGCAGTGCCAAGAATTTTAAAATGTCAATGAATCTTGCGTGGCTATGGTGCTCTCTAATACCATCTTATTTCAGCTATATATGTATATAAAAGCATGGCCAGCCTCTCTAAAACCCTATATTTGGAACAGGGGGTGAGCAGTGTCCAAAAGAAAAGGTACTGGAAAGCAACAAAATTATTATCAATTCTTGAAACTGTAAGGAAGATTGAAACCCTGTTTCTCCATAGTGTGGTTCTCTCAAATATCTGCAACCACCGTTCTTTAAAAGAAGGAGTAATATATTATGATGACCAAAAATGGAGTGCTAAAATTTCTGTGGATGAAATTCAATTATGTTACATTTAATTCAATTTACATAACTCAGATCTTATTTAACTACTACTGTTTACTAGACACACAGTTATAAAGACATAGTACATTGTCAGCTCTTGAATACTGCTGTAGGGGAAAGAGAGGTATTTATTGATAAATTAGTACACTTTATTGTCATACATGTCACAATAGTGGCATAAAAGGAAATTTTGCCAGGAAATTATTAATAGGATATGTTACCTTTGAGTTAGTCCTTAAAAAATAATCAAAATGTTGAAAACCAGAGAATAGAAGAAAATACTTACAAGGGAGAAAAAACACAAAGAAAGATATTGAGTTCAACTAAGAATGTAATTAAGTAACAGGACTTCTCTTTATGTCAATTTAAAGGAACAACTTTGGCCCAATCTAAGACTGAAACAGATCTTAGGACTCATCTTCGGCTATATTTTATCTCCTAGAACATATTTATCATTTAATACCATAAAATAAATGGTGATGACCTGACTTGTTAGGATGACTTTTTTGTCTATCCATTTATCAATCCTGAAAGTTCAATTCAGAGAATGCTTTTATAGCACTGATCAATCAGAATCTGTTGTTCAAGTGCCTTTGGCCTCCTTCAACCATAATGTTACTCGTTCAATTTGTTTATCAGGTTGATTACAAAAAAACTTACCTGCTTTTGTGTCTGAGTATAGATCAGAGCCTCCCTAACTCAGAGACTTCTTTAAATCTGATAAATTACTTAGAGAACTCTGTTGGGTTCATTTTCAGCTATGCATTTTTATGTTTATTTCACAGTCATCTGTTGGGTAACATTTAGGTTGTTTTTAATTACTCTCTATGGTAACACTAAATATCATTGCCATTTTATGCATGCTGTCCTTCTATTTTGCTCCTTAAAAAAAGTTTCCTTAGGAAAGAAGTAGAATTGAGTCCAATTGTATGAGTATGCTTAATATCCGTGGTACATAGTGCCAAATTGCTTTTCAAAAAAGCTGCGCTAATTTCCATTCTCAACATGGAGGTAATTATACTTCTTTTTCTGTCCCCTTGTCTCAATCAGAAGTGATTCATATGGTCAAGTAACCCCAATCCATACTCTGAGAGTCACACTAACATGTCAGAAAACTTATACATAAAGCAATAGTTTTAATCCTAATTTACAGATGGCTTGAACTACACAGGACAAATATAACTGTATTATCCAGAGAAACTAAGAATGAAGTTAGATATAGAGAATCTTTTTTTGTGATTTAAGTAGCAGCATAGCAGGATAAGTTAATACGAGACTCATTGCCTATTCCAAACAGCCAGGACTGCTAGATAAAAATGTAACAACGAAACAAAATTAATTTCAAACTTGAGCTTGAAAAAAAGAACAATCCCATTTTGCAAAAACTACAGATCTGCTACCACAGTAGCTTTGGATGGAGAAAGGGAGTAGTAAGAACTTTTCTTGGAAATGGGCCTGTGTTCTGGATTCCCTAGGAACAGAGCCGGCCTCAGGGATTCAGGTGCAGATGGTTTATTCAAGAATGCTCTTCACGAAAAGCCTATAAAGAGCAAATGAAGCAGGTCAGGAAAGGGAAAGCCTTGGCTCAACCCACAGCGAAGATTCTAGCACATACAGCATAGCAGAGAATGGTCCACCCCTTGGAACAAGGGTTTATGCTTTTATAGCCTGAGACTCCAGTGGGGCATTGGCTGCAGCACGGGGTGGCAGGTAGATAAATTTTCAGGTTGACTGGCTCTCCCTAGCCGAAGGCAGTTTCTGGAAAAGAGGCAGGTATCCGTTCTCAGCATGCTGGGGAATTGATATCCTGGTGTGGTAAAGGGGATCTGTGCAGGGCACCTGAGTTTCTACTATAAGAACCTAAACTTGGAGCTGTCATTTTGGAAAGCGCGTGGTCTCACAAAAGAAAATGAAAATATTCTACTTATTGACTCAAAGAAAACAATGCAGCTTGTCTTTCCCTATAACTCTGGTTGGAAAATAGAGAAAAGTCTTCCATGCTAAATACAAATCTCAAGCCTCCTCCATGCGTGGATGTGAACTACAAAATTTAACTTCTCACATGTTAAAGTAAATGCCAAATCCTGAAACTAATATAAAAACTGTCCCTGCTGTAGTAATACCGTTAGAAATCCCAGGAGAAACAAATGCAGTGTTTTCCCTTAATTTTATAGCACCGCAAATGTGTGGATGATGAAAGGTAGAACATTGAAAATGAACCCACAATAAAAGATAAAATCCACATCAAGAAACATCTCCCATGAGATGAGTCAGTAGAGACCACACTCTGGATGGATAATATCCTAAGAATAAAATAATAGAACAACCTGAAGCATAATGTACCACAGTAATATTTTAAATGATTGAAGAGATAAAAGAACCTCTATACTGTTTTCCATAGTGGCTGCACCAATTTACATTCCCACCAACTGTGTACCAGGGTTCCCTTTTTCCCACATCCTTGCCAACACTTGTTATTTCTTGTCTTTTTAATAATAGCCATTCTGAAAGGTGTGAAGTGATGTCTCATTCGAGAGTACTCTGCGTTAGCCAGGTGGGCCCAATGTAAGTGATCACAAGCGTCCCTATAAATTGAAGAGGGAGGCAAGCTAGTTGAGAAGGTTGGAGGTAGGCGAGGTCGCGGTTGCTGGTTTTAAAGATGGCGGGGCCCCACAAGCCGAGAAATGCAGTTGGCCTCTGGAAGCTGAAAAGGAAAGAAAGATCCTCTCACAGTGCTTCCAGAAGGAACACAGCCCTGCCGAGACCTTGATTTTAGCCCAGGGAGACCCATTTTGGATTCTGACCTCCAGAACTGTAAGCAAATAAGTTTAATTTGTTATAAACTACTAATTTTCGGCTAAATCGTTATAGCGATGGTTGGAAACTAAGGCACTAAGTCTTTGGGCCTGCCGTGGGCGATAGTGTAACTCTGTAGGTGGCTGAAGCTCATGGCGTTTCCTTTTTGCCCATGGAGCTGTTTTCATAATATGCTGCACTGGCTGCTTGTGGCCTCCTAAATAAACACAGGCTGCAGGAGGGCTTCAGCCTGAGGTGAGGAGAATATCTTTGAGGCTTTGGTAGGTGGGCATAGCTTCACAGTTATGGAGGGGCTGGTGGAGATTTTAAACACCTCTTCCACTTTCCAGAGATTCTGATGTGAATGGTTGAGGTGTGACCTGGCATGGAGACACTTAAAAGTGCTTCAGGTAATATTAATGTGCAGACTAAATTGAAAACTTTCTTAGAGGAGAAAGATGATAGTCTATACATCTTTTAGGAAAGATAAATAGAAAAATATTTGCTGCTTGTTGTTGTCTGCCAAGATGGCTTCTGATATACAACACTAGGGAGTTCTAGCTGTAAACCATTAGTTTGAGACCTAAAGTAGAAGCACTAGATCAGCTGCCCGTCAAATTTAGACTTAGAGCCAGAGAAGAAAACGGTCTGTGATAAACCTTGGAATAACATGGCTGGAGGTGGGGTCTGAGAGTGAAAAATGGTGACTAATTTTGTGAGTTTCAACGTGATACCTATACACGCATGTATAAAACCTGCATTTCCTGTCTCTTGAGTAAAAATGACTGAAAATGTGTGGAATCAAAAATGGAGGGGAGAAAGAAGGCCTTGGGGAGCTGAAGTATGGCTCCACACTGATCTGAGAAACAGATTTCAGAAGTCGCAGCTACCTCATCTCAGGAATCCATGCAGAGTGATTTTTTTTCCAGTTGAAATCATTCCAGTTGACCTTTCCAGGTGTTTGAAGTGATGAACATCATTAGGGGGCAGGTTTAAAGAGACTACACCTGTGGTTTTCAAACTTGCCTGCATACTAAAATCACCTGAGGATCCGCCCGGGTGGTAAAACAATCCAACTAAGTAGGAATCTCTGGATTCAGAACCTGTTTTTAAGTTTTAGTTTAAGTGCCTCAAGTGACTTTCCAGTGGTCTTAATAATTTAGGTAAAGAATTCCTGGCCTAGATTTTGCCATAGCAAGAGGTGGTGGCTAGGGCACAGTCCCTAGGGCACAGAACCGGTAAGGTCTAATCCCAAGATACCGTGAAGGCTGTTTTACTAGACCAATCACTTCCTGAGCACCAGAAGCAAAACGTTAAACAACAAAAACAACTAAGATGTTTTGGCTAGAATTGGTGGAGAAAGAAGCATCTCAAATAAATCCTGGGGGCTGTCAATTTATAAACATTTCAAGAAGGAAACAATTTAAAATGCCATTTAGTGAAAGAGGAGGTAGTGGTGTGTGTGTATTGCTTATACCCCAACCTCCTCCCTCCTGAAACATGGTATTGAGTGATGCTAAAGTATCTCCTTGCAAAGAATCTCCTATTTGAGTTAATTATACACACACAGACTGAGTGGCATCCCAGTGAAGTTCAAAACAAGATGACTTTCTCTCTTCCTGCTGAATGCCGCTGTGTCTGGGGCAGGGTGCTGGGTATTATGGAAATATAATTTAGTCTGAGACAGCACCTTTAGGAACTTGAGTTTGGCTTTTCTAAATTAGATGAACATGGGGTCAGTTAACCATTTGGTTTCTCTAAAAAGAGGGTACCTGGTGTTAGTTTAGCTTCTGATTTAAAGGAGCTACTCTCTTTACTACCATAGACCACCTACATCTATTTAAAAAAAAAAAGAAAAACACCCTGGAATCTACCCAAAGAATAGATCTAGCTGAGATTGATAGAGAATAAGATGAGAGGACTTACTACTTTGGACTTTTAGTACAGAAGGTTAACAGAAGGTGGTAATGTACTGTAATGTTAGGAACTTCTTTCAGGGATACCTAATGTTGGAACATTCCTCCTAGGAGTATGACAATGAAAGAAGCTTATATTTAGGACATTTCTGTTATTGTTTTTTTTATTTTGGAGGCTCTCTATACATTTATGCATTTTATTGGCATATCTTGATGTCACTTAACCTCTTGCAAAATATTTGATTTGTATTAGACAATGTGACAACATAATTTGTGATGGAAATTCAGGGTGTGGCCTCAAGGGTAAAATGATTCTTTTAATTGTTTAGTTGATTTACAATACTGTTAGTTTCAAGTATACAGCAAAGTGATTTAGTTGTACATACTTTTTTTCAGATTATTTTCCATTATAGGTTATTACAAGATATTATATAGTTCCCTATGTTATACAGTAAATCCTTGTTGCTTATCTGTTTTGTGTATGTTTGTATCTGTTAATTCCATACTCCTAATTTATCCCTCCCACTTTATGGTAACCATAAGTTTGTTTTCCATGCCTGTGAGTCTATTTCATATATAGATTGATTTATATTACTTTTTAGATTCCACATATAAATGATAGCATATAATTGCTTTTCTGTCTAACTTAGTATGATATTCTCTTGGTCTTCATGATGCTGCAAATGGCAATATTTTATTTATTATGGCTGAGTAATATTCCATTGTGTCTGTTGGTGGACACTTAGGTTGCTTCCATGTCTTGGCTACTGTAAATAGTGCTGCTGTGAACATTGGGGTGCGTGTAACTTTTCAAATTACTTTTCATCTTTTCATTCTATATGCCCAGGAGTGGGATTGCTGGATCATATGGTAGTTCTATTTTCAGTTTTTTAAGGAACCTCCATACTGTTTTCCATAGTGGCTGCACCAGTTTACATTCCCACTGATAGTGTAAGAGGGTTCCCTTTTATCCCTGCCCTCTCCAGCATTTATTCTTTGCAGATTTTTGGTGATAGCCATTAGCAAAGGGTTAATATCCAAAATATACAAACAGCTCATACCACTTAATATCAAAAGACAAGCCAATCAAAAGATGGGCAGAAGATCTAAATAGACATTCCTCCAAAGAAGGGTGATTTGTTTGAGTAATAAATTTAGAAGGCAGAATTAACCAGGTGTATTCAGTTCATCTCGGATTCTTCTTCAGCCAGCTGTCTTCCTTTCTATAGGTCTAGGATCAGGCTCCTTCCCCATGTGAAGAGGCATGTTGAGAGACATGTTGCATTCACAGCCACATTAGGACTAGATAGTTGAGTTTCTCTAATTCTGAAGTTCAGTCATTCTTGCACAGATGACTATACCCTCTGTCCCATTTCTGAGTATTGATGGTATTTTGGCCTCCATGTACCACTCTTGTACTGTTTCTTCCAAACATGGTGAAGGTGTGATTGAGTTTCCCTTAAAAATTCAACATGATTAACTAAATTTACTTATTAAAGAAGAAATGATTTATTGATCACTATGTCGTCATATACCCCGGCTCTTAAGTTGCTCTATTACCCCAAAGAGCAGCATTATTTCAGTTAAGTAGATGCATTGTTAGAACAAATATTTCCATACAAATAAATAAATGCAAACATAATTTGAATTGAATGTAGTCCACTAGTTACAGAACCTCATCAAAATATTGATCAATAAATGAAAAGCATAAAATTGGTTGAATGTAATTCTGATTTAGAATTGATATAAAACACTGAAACCCTTACAGCTCTAAAAGACAGCTGGTAATAATCTACAAGGAGATTTCTAAATGCATTTCTTTTGTGAACTGTTTATGAATATATTTTGCCACTTTTTACTGATATTTTGATATTTGGGAGCTCTTCGCATATCAGGAATATTAGGCTTTGCAATTCAAGATTGAATTGTTTTTCAACTTAGACTGACCAATCAGGAAGTTTTGATTGCTCATTAACTGTAGCTCAAGGGGACCATGATTAACTAGCTACCACCGAAGAGCAATGTGGTCCAATTTTGTGTGATTACCGCTGCAGCCCCATGGCCCACTGTGGTAACCATGGCTACCATGTCTCTGGCAGTTAAGTGTCACCCCTTGGCCTCTATCGTGTTAGAATCCCATCACCAAGGTTGAATTCCAGAAGACTCTTTCTAAGGTGACATCACCAGCAGTCATCCTTGGCCTGGAGAGGGTAGCCACACATGAGGGGTTCAAGTATGCTGATGTTCCCATCTTTAATGTATAGTTCAATATCTTGATGGAGAGGGTATCCTCTTAATGTTCTGGGAAACAGCCTTTGTATTTAAGCAGATCTTAAATAGTAAGTTTGATAGTTCTATTTCTCCACGATTTTTTATTCCTGACTCTACACTGTACTCACATCTCCTGTTACCTTGAACGTCTAAGAGTTCACTATTGAGAAGACATTTCAGTCAAGCAAGCACTTTAGAAACCGCTTCCAGATACTTGAGCTAAAAGTCCAGAATTCTGTTTTGTGTACCAATAGGACTGGTCAAATTCTGTGATACATTATGACCCTTCTTTGGTCTAGTTCCCTTAAAATCCATTCTCTCACTCATCTCCCACCCCAGTTTCTGCTGGTTTATATTAGCAAAACCTTGCATCTTGTGTGTATGAGCATCCTCCTAGATCAGACATGTCTACCTCGAAACAGCTTGAATTTTGAGTTTAGCTAAAGTCCTCAAATCAAGGAAGAAGAGCTCATGTGGGTCTTGAAACATGAGCAACCACTGACTCAACCCATGACCCAGTACTCTGGCAAGGGGTGACCATCTTCCTCAGAAGGTGAGAGATTGTTTCTGTAGGCAGTGGTATCTCATCCATATTTGGGGGTTCAAAAATACTCAGATTCATTGGAATATGCCTAAATTGCCTCCTTCCAATCCCTATGATTCCACTGTTTCCTCAGTAACACATTAATGCTAACATAGACAATTGACAAAGCTGTGACTGCATTATAATTCAGCCACCCGCGGAGTAAGACCTTATTTTGTTTTAAAAAATTTGGTCTTAGCCACATGAAATAAAACTTTTTTTCAGTTATAGAAGTTCTTGGGTTTTCTACTTGTGAAAGGAACTAGGAATTTAAAGCCCAGATGTTGTAATTTACTTTCTTCAAGTTCTGCTGTAGACTAAGGAATAGTCAGCGTACCCTATACAATAGTCTTGAATGTTTTATGCCCATTATACTATTGCAATAGCCACTTAATCTCCCAAATCCTTTCCTTATGCATTTGTGCTCCGGCAACATTGAGTGATCATTTAATTACCATTTGCTACTGTAAGCTATGACACCCTCGCCCCCCCCCCAGTGACCTATCTTGTACTGGCTGTGAGCTCATAATTAGCTTCAAATCTAATCAAATCAGTGAACAACTTCCAGTTTTCATTTCTTTTTTCCTAGGTACACATCTATTACTAAAAGTCAGTTCAGGAGAATAGAAGCTACTCAATATATTCTAGATATTTGAATATATAGATCAGGGGCTTAAATAGCCATTAGGAAAGCAAAAGTCAGTGACAATTCCTTAGTCTGAAGCATCAATGAAGATGGTCCCACAGGCTTATCAGGAAACTGCAGCAAATCTCAGTCTCTGGAGATGTCTCACTAGTTCTTTCAGTCTGAAGCAGTAAAACAGTGGTTTCCACAAACTCACTAGTTATTCCATAGATCTCGTGTCTGTCCATACATCTAGTGCCACCTGTCTCTAGTTTAATATATTCTCTTCCTGCTTCCAGATCTTGTGTGGGTATCTTCCATTGGGAAATTCTAACCTGGAACCAGAGGGAAAGGCAGTTATGCAAAACAAAGTACCTCTTTTCTGTGACTCAAAGGAAACCTTATTTTAAGGAGGTGGTGCTGATGCCAAGTTGACAACAGATAATTCAGCACAATCAATGTTCTTTTAATAACTTTTTTAAAAATTCTCCATTATACAAAAATATAGGCAGCCTTTAGTTTAAAAATACCTTCGTAAGCACATGACAGTACAAAATCAGCAAATATAAGGCAAATCTTTTGACAAATTTTCCAACTTTATTGAAACATAATTGACATAACATTGTATAAGTTTCAGGGGTACATGTGTTGATATATGTATATATTACAAAATGAATATCACCTTAGGTTTAGCCAAAAGTATCATCATGTCACATAATTACCATTTCTTTTTTCTGGTGAGACACTTAGGATCTACTCTCTTAGCAACTTTCAGGTTTATAATATAGTATTTTTAACTATGATCACCATGCTGTACATTAGATCCCCAGAACTTATTTTATCTTATAATTGTAAGTTTGTACCCTTTGACCTAGGCAAATTTTTAAGTAGTTGCAATTAGTCTTTCGTTCACTTGTATGTTCCTTTTCATTCCTCTGCTACTCCCTGGTTCACCTTCCATATTCATGGTGTCCTCATGATGATTTTCGATTGCTCATTGCTTCCTTCTGCAGCCTATTCAGAATTAACCTCTCCCAAGGTATTTCATGATACACTGCAAAATGAGTTATCTTTTCCCCTAACCTTATTTAAACTCTCAACTCTTCATGGCGCTGACCTTATCTAGGTGTTAGGAAGAAAGTACTCTTACTAAGCTAATTTGAATCAAAGCATTTGGTTAATTTACTCTTTATGCGTATATTTAATTTTAATTTTTTATATCAGTATAGTTGATTAACAATGTTTCAGGTGTACAGCAAAATGATTCAGTTATACATATACGTGTATCTATTCTTTTTGAAATTCTTTTCCCGTTTAGGTTATTACAGAATATTGAGCAGAGTTCCCTATACAGTAAATTCAGTGGTCATGAACTTTTTCTGTAAGAAGATAGAGTAAACATGTTTTGCTTTTCAAGCCATGTGGTCTATATCAAGTATTCCACTCTACAGTGGTATCACTAAAATGGTCATTGACTGTACGTAAAAGGACATGGCCACTTTTCAATAAAAATTTTTTTTAAAACAGAAGGCTGGATATGACAAGAGCCATAGTTTGACACCTGTAGTTGAGGAAAAGTGCTGCTTGGACACTTGGGTATTCGAGAAGGGGACTAGGGCGTAGTTCCTATTGCTTCCTAGAAGTCAAGAAAAAAGAATATAATGGTCTTTAGAAAATCTGTGAATTAGAAGATTCAAAGTATTTTGAACGTTAATGCTTCATTACATTCTTCATGGAATTTGTCATGTTGATCCTTAAAAACATGTATAGAATTATTCTCATCAAAAGTAAACTTGAAATATGTAAAATATTACATGATTTTTTATAGAGACCTTCAGTAAAAATCAAGCTTACAATAATCAACTTTCAAACGAGTAAATTGCCACTGAATTTTAAACTGAGGTAGTACATATAATTTTTCTGATAAAAATGCAGCATGCTTAAATTTTAGAAAATCTGGGAGAAGTAATTTTTATGCCCTGTGAAATGTCTTGAGCCTCATTTCTTTTTTTACAAACATTTTTGTAATAGCTGGAAAGCAGTGTTCCTTTGAAATTTAACAATTGTCTGGAAAATATGGAAGATGAGATCATACTTTTAGTCTTGTTTCAGCATCTACCCAGGTTAATGAAAATAGGTAGATCACTTAAACTTATTCTTGGCTGTAACAATTTTTAGGAAGTACTAGGAAAGCACTTTTTAAAATGCCTTATATCTTACAAGTGACAATATGTACTGATTTACTGAATGAGATAGAAAGGAGCAGTTAGATACTTTGAGAAGACCAAGAGGGATTTATCTTAAATTACTCTTGGCTGGAAAAATATGTAGAGGAGACATTTTTCAAAGCAGTTTTAAAATTTAGATTGACATTAGAACTTCCTAATTCTTGGTTTTTTGTGCCTCCGAAATTCCAAAGTGCTCCAATAAAAGTGGAAAAAATAAGTAGAAATATTTGGAAACATTTAAGTCACTGATTTTTTTTGGTCATGGTTTATTTGAATATGTAATAAGCATAATCCTAGGAAGTGAATTGAAAAGGATGCAAACTGGAGCACTGACCATTCTAAGAGACTTCTGCATTATCAGTACTTTGTTTTCTTTGTAATGTTTTCTTTTCACCCATGAAATGGATCTAAACTTAAGAAATAACAGGAAATAACCTCTAGACCTGGAAATTTAAAAAGGCAAACTATTATAAAATTCTTGTCATTCTAAGTTTCTTTTACTTAATTCATGGAAAGTGGTAAAGGAGTAAAATTAACCTTAATGCCAGGTCACTGCAGTGATGCTCATTAACACAGATTCACGCTGGTACCAAGTCAAGGGCTGACTGGAGTAAGGTCTTATTAGCTTTCTGAACTGAGTTTTGTGCCCATCTACTCTGAAAAGAAAAAAAGCTGGCATATTTTATATGCTGCAAGTTTCCATAAGGAAATCAGCTCATTAAAATGTTCACAATGTGTACTACTTTTCTGTGCTCTGCTTATCACCTTTATTACATTGTCCTTTAAAGGACTCAAATATCAAGAGGTCTTTTGTAAAACCTTGAAGGATGTGTATTTGCAATAGACAGTATGTATTAGAAATTGTAAAAAGTCCATTCTCTTTGGCCTAGTACTTCTACAATAAAATATTTTAATAAATATACACAAAAACATTAACAAATGTTAATAATATAAATTTTTAAAATATCCAACAATATGTTCAAGTTAAACTGTATGAACCGCAAATGATCAGACAAATATTGTTGTCTAAACAAGTTTCGTAACAAAATTCTTATGGTACTTTAAGTAGAATCATGTAAATAGTATATGAAGTATAAATATTTGCAACACTAATTATCTGGTAATATATTTTGTTTAACTTTGTAAATATCCTTATACTCTGTTTTATAAGGAAACCATGGGGCAGCTTGTGGTGCTTCTGTGCCTGGTGGTAATGATGAATAGCCAATTACAGGAACCATGAACAAACTGATCAGAGAGGGTTCAGACATCAGGGTTGAAGGTCAAGACAACCCCAACATGGAAAGTTACCTGGAGAAGCAGAAATGCTAGTTATGGATAAGAAGTCTAAAAAGGGTAGTCGAAGAGAAAGATGATCAATACAATTAAGAGCCTCAAGTCAGTTACCGAAGTATTGACTGTAGCTTGTTACAGATTGGCTTGCATTTTGGCTTTAATATACATTAAGGCTGACTTCAAGTTTAAAGACTCAGTGACAAAACAGACCGAAGTGAACACAAGTGGATCTGAGTAGAAAAGGAGTAGATGATAGCAAAGGCCTTTGGTGTCCCCATGTCACTTCCCCTCAGCTCACTTCTGATATCAGTAGCAGATATTCAAGCTCAGACCCATCTGCCACTTCCCTTGCTGACCATTTTTATGCTTTCTATCCTGAGACTTTAACCGAGGCATTAAATGTCTGCTGGATCCTCACGCAAACGCAGCCTACCAAGTGTTGGACTTAGCGCTCATGAAGTCAAACCTTGATCCATCAGAGAAGCAATCTGGCAGACATTCACCTGACTGTCCTACAAATAGATATTTCTGGAAGACATTCTGTACACCTCAGGGGGGCTAGAGTAGAATTGGTCCCCATTTCCCACAGCAGTAGCTTTGAAACCTTTTTTTTGGCTTTTCCTTCTCTCTCTCCCCCTACTCTTGGATCACTTCCCAAATATAAGGATGTTATAATAAAGTAAGGTAATTGCCCTATTAACTAGAGATATGAATTCTCAATGAAATACTAATAAAGTACATTAAAATTATGACAATTCTTATCCTGGAGTTATCCCAAGAATAGTTACAGAAAAAAACCAAAGTGTCATTTTTAAAGGTGATAGTCACTCCCACACAGAAGATCCTATAGATTTAGCGTATTTCAGACAAGCCAGTTCAGGAAGCTTGCTAGATAAAAGATTAAATTATATAATTGACAGTTTTACAAACCATCCATTTTAAAAAATATAATGTAAAATACCACTCAGTGGTTAATCCATGGATACTTTAAATTTCTAAAGAAAAACAAGGCCATTAAGAAACATCTAAAACTCTTAGAACTCAAAGAATAAAGAAATGTCACTAATACGTGGTGTTAATTTTAAGATGTTAATTTTGTATATTTTAAACTATAAATTCCATCAAATCTTATTTGAAATTTTAGCAATTATTTTGTAGAAATTTTGTCAAACTGCATCTAAATCTTATAACAATACACAAACAGGAAATAACAAATAGGAGGGACTTGTCCTGCCAGATATGACATGCTATGTGAATAGCTGTGGAATGAAAACGGTGACATAGACACATGAAGGAACTAACAGACAATGGAGCTGAAGAATAAGCCTAGATCAGATGTATATGCATAGGGATTGGTATATGATAGGTGTGGCATTGTTAAATCAGGGTGGGCCAAGAACGGATTAGTGGATAACGATGAGAATTGGCTCCATCTATGGGGAAAAAGTCTTACTTCTAACACAAATGAAGAAAAACTCTAAAATGAACTCATTACCTAAAAATAAAAGTTGAAACCACAAACAGAACAACCAAGGACAATATACATAAGAGATGAGAGGTAGAACAACCAAGGACAATATACACAGATGAGAGGTTATCTTCTAAAACAATTCATAAAAAGTGCAAATTACAAAGGCAAATAGTGGATTTGATTACAAGAAGGTTTTATTTTCAATCCAGTATGCTATGAAATTTAAAATGAGAATGAAAAAGCATTTGACATCTGGAAGTAGTATGGAGTTAATATTTAAAACATAGGGTATCCTGTAAATCAACAAGAAGGTAGGAAAAACCGCAGGAAAACGGATAACAGGTATGAAAAGTTGATTCACAGAAGCCGAACCCTATCTGGGTAAGAAAATTATGAAACGATGCTCAATTTCACAAGTAATTGGAGAAATGGAAGTCAAAACCAATGTCACATCCATTTTGCAAAATTTAGAGTTATATAGAATCTTGCCAAGGGTACGGACAAACAAGAATCCTCATACTGTTAGAGTCCAAAATACTCTATCCATTCCAACCTTTAGAATGATCTTTATCGATACTATGCACTAAGATAGAAAAGGCTAATATTTATTGAGCCAGATACTACTATAAGCGTTTTATGTTTTATCTCATTTAATCAGCCCAACAATCCTTTGGAGCTACCATTATTCTCATTATATAGCAAAGGGTTAGAGAAAAAAGGGCTTTAAGATTACACAGCTGGTAAAGGGCAGGAATAGGACTTAAACCCAGGGTTATCTTGTAATTGACACTGTATGACGTGAGACTCCAGGCTGATGCCTGTCCTGATTTCTTTATTTCATTGCTACTGAGCTTAGGGTTTAATGTGATCACCATAGAGATATCTATTCTAAGAATTTCCTGTTACAGTAAGTAACTACATTGTAAGCTCTACAATGGCAAATGATGTAGCTAAATTACCCACAGCTAGTTATTCTCCTACACACTTAGCACTGTGGGTGGCAAAAATAAGGTACTTAATACTATTGGGTAGAATTATAAGTGAGTCTTTCCAAAATAATACACTCCCAGAATTGCTACTACTACTCCCATCACAACCGTGACCACCACCCACTGCTACTGCCTACCTATACGCATGCACAGTCAGAAAAATGACTACATAAAATATTAGCAAATGCTATCACTGTAACTTTTTAATGTTCTACATTATAGCTCTCATCCTTTCATAGTTAGTGGGCTTGAACTTTGTGCAACTATGGAAAAGGTGGTCTTTCTGAATTCTGATCTTCCCAAAGCTTTGTATACTGGCTATGATAAACATGACAAGTGATATTTATCCTGTAGAATTTGTAGTATGCATGTGTGAGCGGGTTCAGCCTTTGCAAAAATACTTTGTTTATTTAGAAAGGCTGGTGATACGTGGTTATCAACCTTCACAGTAGGGTATGTAATTTGTTAGCTTGACATTTTATCCCTATTGTTAGTAGTTTGTTTATAACATCTATTTAACCAGTAAGCAGATATTCACCTAGCTGATTAAAAACAGAGTAAATCTGGATTAATAAGGTATCCAGAAAAGCAAGTTAAAGTTGACACCTCTCCAGCTGGACCCTAATTTATCATTGGGGTGGTACTAACTAGAGAATACTGAATTCCTCCTATCTTTATCCTGGGTAGCCTTTTACAGATTTGACTTTTCTTCTTTCAGTATGTGATTGAACTAATTATGGGGGAATCTTTTTAAATTGGGAAAATCTATTCTTATCGATTCTTATAGCCATTCTTCCCATCAAAGTAAAGAACTGTTATTTTTGTTACCTTACCTCTCTGCATTAAAAGATGGAACTCCACTTGATAAGCAGTAACCAACCCTCTAAGGTGATTAGAGATTGATTCTAATGAGGCCAGGGTCACAGAGTAAATCCACATACATGCCAGTTAGCTTTATGCATTGAAATATATTATCCCAGTGACTTCCCCTTGGGTCTCTACCTAGGCCAGAATTTGTGTGATGGAATTGGAGAATGCAATGACTCAGCAGAAACTTTCTACCCTTAGCTGAAGCAGGGGCATTTCAAGTTCATGGCCTCTTGCGTGTTGGTTAACTTTATCTTTTTTTTTTTTAAGTAAAGGAAACATTTGAAGAGGTCAGGTGGTCTACTTGTGAGTTGAATAAGTATAAATTGGGAAATGTAAGAGCTGAAATACTTTGCAAATCTCAGTAAGTGTACACTGATTCGTAAGCAGTGTAATCTCACTGCTTCAGTAAGTCTATATGTTATGTAATACATGCTTATGGTACAAAATTCAAAAATTTCTGAAGGGTATACATGAAAACTGTTTAACCCTTCTTTGTCCCTCAGACTCATAATTCCCTCTGTAATATAACAACTAACAGATTCCTGTTTATTCTTCTAGAGAAACTTATTGTTTGAAGAATTTTTTTTTTACTGTAGTTATCTTTTCTCTCCTTATTACAAATGACTTTATTGTTTGAATTATTCCTGTGATAGTATTGAGAGACTGCTGCCTTCCCCAAATATTGTCAAATAATCTTCATGAAGTTTAACCCATGTAATGCTGAATCAAAATCAGAGTTCCTAAGGAATTCCTCATTAATTCTTTCATTCAGTCATCAAGTCCTAATTTAGCATTTACCCTGCATCAAGTAATGTGAGTACTATATCTATATGCACCTTGAATTCCCTAGTAATCTGTGTGCTACAGATTAGTCTAATGACTTTTCCTAATGATCAGATTTCATGTAGGCGAAACCACATAGTACAGAGCCACTTGAGTTTTTATAAGATTTAACACCTTCAGTTGTTTCAGTTGTTAATCATATATCACAGTTTCAATGCCCTTTTCATTACTCTACTTTGACTATGTAAAGAAATATTTGACACCTATAAATACATACAATATTCAAAATATTATTAGCACAAAATAAAATTAACTTATCACCTCTGTTGTACCCAGATGCTTTGTACTAGAGTTATCTAGTTCCCTACATATCCTCCTCATAAAAATGTCTTAATACTATCCATCAACTTTCTGGAATTAATGTAAGGGGACATGCTGAGTCATCAGAGTTGCTCAAGTTGTACACTGAACAAAGATGTCCAGCCAAGAGAACAGTCAGGACTCAAGCTCATCCCTACTCTGCTTTTCACTCTTGTATCCTGCTGTACAGCTGGGTGCATTTGGAGGAGAGAGCATCTTCTTTGAAATGAACAATAGTCCACAATGCTGTGTCAGCCCAAAGGAGCTTTGTTAAAACTTTTAAATGGGGCAACATAATTTTGCAGTTCCTCGCATCAAAAGGTAAAGTCTATTTCCCTAACCTTAAATCTTTGCTGGTCTTATATATTGCTTTGACTAATTTAGGAAGTGGCAGAAATGCCATTTTGTGAATTGGCCCTCAGTAGGCTTTGCGGCTTTTTACTTAGCCCTCTTGAATCACTACTCTAAGACACCATATAAAGAAACCAGTCTAGGCTATTGGGGAATGAGAGACTGCGTGAAGGATGAAGCCAGGTGCCTTAGGCCACACCCAGCACTAATTACTAGACGGGAGAGAGATCATCTAGAAACTTCCACCTCAGCTGGTGTGCCAGTAAATGCCTTCTCAAAAGGAAAGCCATATAAACGAGCTGAGGAGTTTCCCAGCCAACGCACAGAATCAGGGGGAAAAATAAATTGGTGGTGTTTTAAGCCATAAGCTTTTGGGTGGTTTGTCTAACAGCAATGATTGATACAGGTGTCTTTTAAATCTTTTCATCAAGTTCAACATCCAAGGACAGAGGTAATTTTCCTAATTCTCCGAAAGGCACTATATATGCTAGCACTGATACTGTAAGTCTGAACAATGTCCAGAGAGATGAAACATAATTCAGATAATATGAATAACAGCTAAAAGCATCAAAGGGACTAGTTGTTGAGTGACTGAGTCCTCCAGATAGCTTTTAGAGGGACAGTGGTCTTACCTCTATGTGAAAAGTCACCCTAATTATCTGCCTGCCAAATAAAATTACTAAGTCATTATACGGAATACTTTGGGGCGGTGTACACACTAATGGCATTGAGTAAGAGAAATGCTGCTAAAATTTGTATCAGACATTTACTCTTGGACCTGGACAAGACCCTTTTGGATCTTTGTGATTTGGCTTCTGTCCAAAGTTCTTTTGGTTCAAAAAGAGTAGTATGCTATTCTGCTTGTATCTCTAATGCTATAAGCCTACAATGAAAATTACCTTTTTGCATGGCCAAGAAAATTCCACAATATTTTTGAATGTAAATAGCATGAACATGTTCAAGGGGAAATTCACATAAACTTAGTACAGTTATTAGAGCAGTGACTTTACTGTTAACCTGTACAGCTTGTGTGTGAAAGTAGTATATCAATTAAATCTCCTTTCTATTTCTTTGGTTTTAATGTGACAAAACGTAATATTTTACCTTTTAGCTGCCTGTAAGATATTGCTATCTCTAAGTGCAAAAAGTAAAACAGCTTTATTAGTAAGTTACAGATTATGTGCTTATGATTGTTGTGTGTGATTTGATATTTTGCTGTTTATGAATGTCTAAGCTGTGTGACTTTTAAAAATATTTTAAATTATTATATTCTGAGAAGTGATACTAAACAAAGGAAGTACAGATAAAAATAAACAAAATATTTGAGACAAAAGGGAATACAAAATGGTTGTAGAAAATGTTAACTTGATGAGTTACATTTTTTTAGAAAATCTCAATTTTGTTAAAATAAATATTTTACTGAATCTTTCTGATTGAATTTCCATCCCCAGATGAACTGGGAATGCTGAATTATTATTTTGGTTGACAACACATAAATGTGAAAATGAAAGGCTCTTGATACATGTAGTTTCCTTTCTCAAAAATAAAATGAGCTTATCACATATACATGAGATTAAAGACATGTAAGAAGCTTCCTGGAAGCTCAATAAAATGGCAAAATAGAGTAATATCCTCATAGAAGTATCTAGTCTGACTTGGGGGAAGAAAAATATACAGCTATTATCAATAATACTGAATTACCAAAATAAAGGGTCCTTACCTAGTTTGGACTTTAGTCTTTTATGTTTACCTTGGATGAAAACAATGCTCAGAATCACAATTTTTTTTTTAAGTTTTAAAGTCATCTCAGCAATAACAGCGTAAAAAGTCCCATGCTCTTCATAAGAGGCTTTCTGTGCTAGGTTTAGAATTTTATACTTGTCTTTCTGTAGAGTATACTCAAGATGTTAGGGTCAGAATATAACCAACAAAATATAAATTCCATTTGTTCCTTTTGATAGTCAAAATGCCACTACCTAAACATAGTTGTGTGGTAGTTTTGTGTTTGTTTTCCCGGCTGTGGTGTGTTTGAGCACACAGGAAAGTATTGCAGTTCTTTTTTGGTATGTTATTGACATATAGGATTGTATTAGTTTCAGGTATACAACATGACTTGATATTTATATATGTTGCTAAGTGAATGCCACAGTAAGTCTAGTTACCATCCATCACCACTCAGTTAAATATTTTTTCTTATGAGAATTTTAAGATTTAATCTATCAGTAACTTTATTATACAATACAGTGTTAAGTATACTCCTCATGCTGTACATTACATCTCCAGGACTTATTTATAACTGTAAGACTGTGCTTATTTTTCTACCACGTTCAACTCCCCAGCCCCCAACACCAGTCCCAGCAGGCCACCAATGTATCCTCTGTATCTGAGTTCTTTTTTAAAAAGTTCCACATATAAGTGAGATCTTACAGTATTTATCTTTGTGATTTGTTTCATCTAGGATAATGCCCTCAAGGCTCATCCATATTGTTGCAAATGGCAAGATTTCCTTCTTTTATGGCTAAATAATATTCCATTATACATCACCACATTCACCCGTCACTGGACACTTAGGTTGCTTTCATGTCTTGGCTATTGTAAATCTGCAATGAATGGGAGAGTGTCGATATCTTTTCCACTTAGTACTTTTGTTTCCTTCAGAAAAATACCCAGAAGTGGATAAATGGATCTTGGCTAGTTGTATATTCAGTGTTGTTTTGTTTTGTTTATGAAACCTCCATTCAGTTTTCCGCAGTGGCTGTACCAACTTGCATTCCCACAACAGTGCACAAGAGTTCCCTTTTCTCCATATCCTCACCAACATTTATTTGTTGTCTTTTTTTTTTTTTTTTTTTTTTTTTCCAGTACGCGGGCCTCCGGAGCCTGCGGAGCACAGGCTCCGGACGTGCAGGCTCAGCAGCCATGGCTCACGGGCCCAGCCGCTCCGCGGCGTGTGGGATCTTCCCAGACCGGGGCACGAACCCGCGTCCCCTGCATCGGCAGGCGGACTCCCAACCACTGCGCCACCAGGGAAGCCCTTGTTGTCTTTTTGATAATAGCCATTCTGAAATGTATGAGGCAGTATCTCACTTGCAGTCTTGATTTGCATTTCCCTGATTACTGATGTTGAGCATTTTTTATGTACCTGTTGGCCATCTGAATGTCATCTTTGGAAAAATGTCTCATCTTTTGAAAAATGTTTCATATGCTCTGCCCCTTTTAAAATTTTATTGAATATTTGCCATTGAGTTTTATGAGTTCTTTATATACTTTAGGTATTAAACCCTCAGTAGATGTGATTTGCAAATATTCAGAGGGTTACCTTTTCATTTTTTGTTTTAGCTGTGCAAAAGCTTCTCTAGTTTGATGTAGTCCCACTTATGTTTTGTGGGTGTGTTTTTGTTTGGTTTTTTGCTTTTAGTGTCAAATCCAAAAATTCATCAACAAGACCAATGTCAAGGATCTTACTGTTTGTTTTCTTCTAGGAGTTTTATGGTTTCAGGTCTTACACAGAAATTAACTCAAAATGAGTTAAAGACTTGAATGTATGGTGTAAGATAGTGATCTAGTTTCATTATTTTGCATGTGGCTGTCTGGTTTTCCCAACACCATTTATTAAAGATATCGTCCTTTCCCTGTTGTATATTCTTGGCTTATTTGTTGCACATTAATTGACCTTATGTGTGGATTTATTTCTGGGCTCTCCATTCTGTTCCATTGATCTGTGTCATTTTTTTTTTTTTTTTTTGTGGTATGCGAGGCTGTCACTGCCGTGGCCTCTCCTGTTGCGGAGCACAGGCTCTGGACGAGCAGGCTCAGCGGCCATGGCTCACGGGCCCAGCCACTCTGCGGCATGTGGGATCTTCCCAGACCGGGGCACGAACCCGCGTGCTCTGCATTGGCAGGCGGGCTCTCAACCACTGCGCCACCAGGGAAGCCCTATGTATCGTTTTTTGATGCCAGTCTCATACTGTTTTGATTATTATCACTTGGCGATAAACTTTGAAATCAGGAAGCATGATGCCTCCAGTGCTATTCTTCCTTCTCAAGTTTGATTTGGCTGTTTTGGGTCTTCTGTACTTCCATACAAATTTTAGGATTTTATTTTTGTGAAATAAACGTTATTAGAATTTTGATATGGATTGCATTGAATTTGTAGATTTGGGTAGTATGGACATTTTAACAATATTCTTTCAATCCACGAGCATGGAATATCTTCATATTCCTGTGTTCGATTTCTTTCATCAGCCTCTTATAGTTTTCAGTAAATAGGTCTTTCATCTACTTGGTTAAAATTATTCCTAGGTACTTTTATTCTTTTGGATGCAATTGTCAATAGAATTGTTTGGTTTTGTTTTCTCATTTTGGTAGTTTGTTGTTAGCATTTTGAAATGCAAATGATTTTTGTGTGTTGACTTTGTAGCCTGCAACTTTACTGAATTTATTGATTAGTTCTAATAGTTTTTTGGTGGAATCTGTAGGGTTTTCTATATATGTCATCTGCAAATAGTGACAATTTTACCTCATCACTTTCAATTTGGTTGCCTTGTATTTCTTTTTGCCTAATTTCTCTGGCTAGGACTTCAATACTGTGTTGAATAAAAGTGGTGAGAGTGGGTATCCTAGTCTTCTGATCTTAGAGGAAAAGCTTTCAGCTTATCATGGTTGGATGTTAGCTGTGGGCTTGTCATACATGGCCTTTCGTATACTGAGGTACATTCCTTCTATACCCACTTTGTCGAGAGTTTTAATCATAAATTGATGTTGATTTTGTCGAATGCTCTTTCTGCATTTGAGATGATTTTTATCCTTCATTTTATTACTGTGACATGTCACAGTGATTTGTGGATGTTGAACTATGTTTGCATCACTGGAATAAATCCCACTTGATCATTGTGTATGATTCTTTTAATGTATTGTTGAATTCAGTTTGCTAATATTTTGTTGAGGATTTTTGCATCTTTGTTAACCAAAGATACTGGCTTGGAGTTTTCTTGTGGCATTCTTGTCTGGTTTTGGTATTTGGATAATGCTGGCATCCTCAAATGGGTTGGGATATATTCCTTCTTCTGTTTTCTTGGAAGAGGTTGAAAAGAATTAGTATTCTTTAAACGTTTGGTAGAATCATCAGTGAAGCCATCTGATCCTGGACTTTTGTTGGGAGGTTTTTTGATTGCTGATTCAGTCTACTTACTAGCAATAGGTCTGTTTCAAATGTTCTGTTTCTTCATGATTCAATCTTGGTAGGTTTTATGTTACTAGGAATTTATCAGTCTTCTAGGTTGTCCAATTAGTTGGTCCTATAGTTGTTCCTAACAGTCTCTTATGATCCTTTGTATTTCTGTGGTATCAGTTGTAATATTTTCTCTTTTGTTTCTGATTTTGAGTCCTTTTTTTCTTGGTGAATCTAGTTATAGTTTGGTTTATTGTTTATCCTTTTAAAGAATCAGCTCTTAGTTTCATCTTTTCTACTGTAATTTTACCCTCTTTATTTCCTCTCTGATCTTTATTTCCTTATAACTTTAGGCTTCTTTTTTTCTCTCTAGTTCCTTGAAGTGTAAAGTTAGGTTGTTTGAAATTTCTTGTCTCTTGATGTAGGCATCTGTTGCTATGAACTTCCCTTTTAGAACTGCTTTTGTTGCATCCCATGTTTTGGTATGTTGAATTCCAGTTCATTTGCTTAGGTATTTTTAATTTCTTTTTTGATTTCTTCTTCAACTCACTGGTTGTTCGGTAGCATGTTTAGTCTCCATATATTTGTGAATTTTCCAGTTCTCTCCTGTAGTTGATTTTTAGTCTCATACCACTGTGATTGGAAAATATCTTGATAAATTTAAGAAGATTGAAATCATATCAAAACTTATTTGTGGTCTAACATATGATCTATCATGGAGAATATTCTGTGTGCACTTGAGAAGAATGTGTATTCTGTTGCTTTTGGCTCCAATGTTCTGTATATATCTGTTAAAATCATAATTTAAAATGCCATTTAAGGCCAGTGTTTCCTTTTGATTTTCTGTCTGGATGGTCTTTCCATTGAGGTAAGTGAGGGTAATTATTAAAGTCCCCAGTTGTTATTGTATTGTTGTCATTTTATCCCTTTAAGTACGCTAATATTGGTTTTATATATTTAGGTGTTCCTATGTTGGGTGCATAAATATTAGCATGTAATATCATCTTACTGGATTGACCCCTTTATCACTATGTAATGCCCTTCTTTGTCTCTTATTACAGTCTTTGTTTTAAAGTCAGTTTTGTCAGATATAAAGATAGCTACTCCATCTTTTAGTTTTCCTTTGTGTGGAATCATTTTTCATTCTTTCATTTTCAATCTGTGTATCCTTACATCTTAAGTTAGTCTCTGTCGACAGCATATAGAGGGGACTTGTTTTTTATCCATTCATCCACTCTCTATTTTGATTGCAGAATTTAGTACATTTACATATAAAGTAACTATTAAGTATGTACATATTGCCACCTTGTTAATTGTTTTCTGATGTCTTGTAATTCCTTTGTTCCTTTCATATTATCTTGCTCTCTTCTGTGATGGTGATTTTTTTTTTGTAGTAATATGCTTAGATTCTTTTATCTTTTGTGTGGCTACTATAGGTTTTGCTTTGTGTTTAACATGAATCTTACACATAAAACAACCTGTATTTATAATAGTATATTTTAGGTTGATAACAATTTAAGTTTGAATACATTCTAAAACTCTCTTTATTGCTCTCTCCCTCACATTGTTTTTGATATCACAATTTACATTTTGTACATACATTAAATTATTGTAGCTATAGTTATTTTTACTACTTCTGTCTTTTAACCTTCATGCTAGTTTTAGAAGTGATTATTAACACTTTTTTACAACATTGTATTATTCTCAATTTTACTATGTTTATATTTACTGGTGAGATTTTTTTTGTCACTAAGTAGCACCCTTTCTTTCTACCTTGTTTCCTTAACATCTATTATAAGCCTGGTCTAGTGGTGATAAACTCCTTTAGCTTCTGCTTGTCTGGAAAACCCCTTATCTCTCATTCAATTCTAAAGGATAACTTTTCCAGGTAGAGTATTCTTGGTTGGCAGTTTCTTTCAGCATTTTGAATATATTATGCTGCTCCCTTCCTACCTGCAAAGTTTCTGCTGAAAAATCTGATAGACTTATTAGGGTTCCCTTGTACATAACAGATTGTTTCTCTTGCTGCTTTTAAGATTCTCTTTAACTTTTGACAGTTTAATTATAATGTATCTTGGTGTGGTTCTCTTTGGACTTATCTAGAAATCTCTGGGTTTCCTGGAACTGCATTTCTTTCCTTCCAAGGTTAGGGAAGTTTTCAGATGTTATTTCTTCAAATAAGTTTCCTGCCTCTTTCTTCTCCTTCTGGGACCCCTATAATGTGAATGTCAGTTTGCTTGATGTTGTCCCATACATTTCTTGTGCTATCTTCACTTTTTTGTATTTTCTTTTTGCTGCTCTGATTGGATGAATTCCACTGCCCTGTCTTTGTGTTCATTGATTTCTCTCTTCTGTATCTAATCTTTTTTCAACCCCTCTATTGTATTTTTCAGTTTAGTTACTGTGTTTTTCAGCTCTGGGACTTCTACCTGGTATCTTCTTACATTTTGTCTCCTTGAAATTCTCACTTTGTTTATCCATTCTTCTCCTGAGTTTGGTGAGTACTTCTATGACTCTTGTTTTGAACTCTTTATCAGGTAGATTATTTATCTCCATTTCATTGAGGTCTTTTTCTGAGGTTTTATATCTTGTTCTTTAATTTGGAACATATTCCTCTGTTTATTCATTTGCTTTACTCTATGTCAGTTTATATGAGTTAGGTAAAATAACCACCACTCCCAGTCTTGAAGGAGTGGCCTAATGTAGGAGATGAAACTTATTGTTCAACCCCGTCATAGCTCTTGATTGTCTCTCGAACCTTTTTGATTACCCAAGCAGCCTACGTTGTTATTAGTGGCTTCCAGTAGTTCAGCATGTGCCAAGTCCTGTCACTGTCCTAAAAGGGATGGTCTCAGTCTCGATTCAGGCTGATTAGAAGCCAGACACTCAGGCAGCAGCTCTTAAAGTATGCAAATATACTTCTTTCAGGGGAAGACTGGGAGATGGCATTTCTGTCTGTTGCCTTTACACTGAGTCCTGGTGTAACAGTTGAGAACTGTTTTATTTGCTACCATCCTGTTGAACTTGTGAACACATACCCAGCTTATGATAGCCAGCAGAGCCGGGCTATCAGTAGATGTGTCCTCTGGGTGGCAGCCACAAAAGCCAGGCTGCCTGATGTGTACACATGCTCCTTTCTCAGATACCAACCTACAGCAGGGCAGAGGGAAAACACAAATATGGTATGCACCAGCCTCTCCAATCTCTAGAGGGGGCTGTAGTCAGTCCTTAGATACATGCTTAATTAGAAGCCTGCCCCTCGGGCCACAGCTATGAAAGTAAGCTAACAGGCTTCTTTAACACACTGGGGTGTACTTCATTACCCTGTCTCTGTACTGTGCCCTGTGTGTTGGTAGTCAGTTAAGAACTGTTCCTCCATTTATTACAGTCCTATAAGGAGGACCCACAGATGTAAGCCCCACTTGCTACCAGGCAATCAAGGGGTGTCCTTAGAGGAAATTGTTCCATATGTAGCTATAGATTTGGTGTGTCTGTGGGAAGAGGTGACTTCAGAATCCTCCTATGTCACTATCTTGAACTGGAACCACCTCTGATAAAAGTCAGTGATATGATATCACTACAGTTATCACCTCTTACTTAATACCAACAGTGGCATCCCTATTGCCATTGGATTAGTGAGTCATCTAGTGACACTACCCCATATTAGGTCCATATAGGGAAAAAAAATATATCACGCTTGGATTTCCCAGAAACTATAAGCCTGAGGAAAAGTTTTATTTGCTTCTAATTTATTATTCAGTGTGACTGCAGAAAGCAAGCATGTAAAAGCGAGACTGAGGCAGGGTAGGAGGAGAAGCCAGTCTGATGGGTTGTTACTTAACTGGCCACTGTTTGATGTCAAGCATGACTGATTGCTTGGTATCACCTTTGTCTTGTGAGAAGACAAACTGTCCTGAGAAGTAGCTGTTTATCTAGAGAAGGAAGGAAGAAAAATGTAATTCCCTTGCACGCTCTAGTTGTACATGCAGGCAAGTCTTGCTTTGTCTCAAAACAGCAGTAACTAGGGTAGGAAGCAAGGGTGCATAGTTGAGACATGAGGAAAAGCACTGTTAGCCTCTGCGTGAAGGTAATCGGCTGGTGTAAATGCAGTGTTAGTGATTGCAGAAGCTACCAAGTCCACAAACAGGCAAAGTCCCTGGAAAGAGATTACCTCTGATTAATTGGTACATACAACTTCAGATACTTTATCATTTGCAACTACCCTAATCACACTTTGAAAATAAGAAAACTGAGCCTCAAAGTTTCCCCAGGACAACTAGGAAGTAACAGATAGGATTTATATCCAGGTCTGTCTGATTCTGATGTACAAGCTTGCCCCCTTGCTTCTACATAGTAGGCATTTATCAGCATACATCTCCTAGGTGTACGCATTGCTGATTTCTACTCTGGGTTATAACTGCATATGTCCTGCAGACTGGCTGATGTCCCACTGGATAGCTATCTGATGTATCAGTGTTCATTCTCTGAATGTTACTGACATTTCCCCCCAAATATCATTTATGTAGTATTTCCCTTTGAATGTATAATAAAACCTTCCATACAATGGCTGATCCAGGAATCTAAGGCCTATACATGGCTCTTTCCTCATCTTCTGAAATATAATCAGTGACACATAGAAAATGCTAATATTTAAAAGCACTTTCTACATGCTTGGGACTGCCCTTAATTATATGCATTGATCAACTTTAAGGTTTACAGCAAAATAATTAGTCACTATTTCTTTCCCATTATTCAGGTAAAGAAACAAGGCAACTTGCCTATTCCCTCATAGCTAGAACGTGGTAAAGCTCAGATAAAAACACAGGCACTAAGATTCCATCTCTTAGAGACTAATCACTGTGTTAACTTGAAAAATCTTTTGATGCTGCTAAATGTTCTTGAATCCATCCTCTCTAATCCACGTTCACTGTCAACAACCCAGTCCAAGTCACCATCTTCCTAGACTTCTACAGCAGCTCTTAACTAATGCCCATTACCCAGTATTACTCCTTCCAGTACATTCTCTACATCACAACCAACATCCTTTAAAATGTAAATGTGATTTGGTCTCTTCCTAAGGAAAATCATTCAAAAGCCTTCTAATGCCCTTAAAATAAGACTGAATTACATTAATACAGTTCACAATGGACTTAGCATTCTGGGCCTGGCTCATACATACCTCTCCATCATCCCTCCAGAATCTAAATCTTCAATCTAAATGAGAGCTGCGCTCAAATAGTTTCTGTTCTCAAAGATACCACTCTCTCTCATGACAGTGCTATGCCCTTCATATGCAACTTTTCCATCCCAACACTCTCATGTACACATTTTTGTGGTTTGTTCCACTGATTTTTAGTTTTCAAACTTTATCAGAAAAGACTGATCCTTTAAAGTGTATCCCCCTGATTTAAAGACTCTTCAGTGCCTTATATCCCCATCATTATATTAGTAACTCCAGTTTTGTGATTGGTAAGTGTTAGTGTTCCCTGTTAGACTCTAAGCTATCTGAGGGCAGAGGCCATGTATACCTTGTTGGATACCCCTCACTGTTAGCACAGCACCAAGTACAGGAAAGTCTACCCTTCCCCCCGCCCTCCACCCCCACACAACACGTGCAGATATCCACAAATACCTGCATATGCACCCACACACATGCACAAACACACAAGGGTGTGTTTGATTGATTGAAAAACTTCTAGAGCATGGTTTGGTTGTAGATCAAACACTCAACTAAGAGATAAACAGGGACGAACCTTAATTGGGTATTACAGTTAATGAGACACTTTCTCACACAGACATGAGAAAATCAGCTTGATAAAGGTTGCTCCTAATTTTTAAAAACCATGCTCAAAATCTTGTTGCCTGAAGATTGATTCTCTATCTTTATTCAGGATCCTTCCAGATCCTTCTGATGGCAAACACAGCATTGGGTTTATTCTCTTCCAATTTACCTCCTGTAAATTCCCCTATGTTGACATGTACTAAAGTAAATACATCCTACTGAACTTCTATGTGCTACATTTTAAATAATCTAAAGTAGCTTTTCTTAAAGGGCTGCATTTACTTAATTTTAAACATTAATATCTTAGATGCCGAATCCAGTAGAAATTTTAAGATCCAACTTTTTCATTTAGCATTGAAAAGTGATTTTTTTCTTAGAGCAGCTAAATGGAACTGTTTACAGCGTACTAAAGAAAGAATAAAGATGTATGAAATAAAGCATTTTTCACATATTAAAAATGAGAACACTTTGAAGTAAACAATTATCTCAGTACTGTGTCACCAAATATTTTAATGGGATTCCATTGGGATGAATTCTAAATATTGTAATCAGAGCATGAAATACAGATGCTTTAATTAAAAGTCAATATTTAAAAACCCTGTTCCAATACAGGTAATTTTAAGAATGCAACTTCCCCTTCAGTCTACATAGAACAAAATAACAAATCCATTCCACAAAATTTTTGGTCTGTTTATGCATTCAATGTAGCATACTGTGATTTCTTGGTAAAAATACATCTCTTAAAACAGTGATATTTTTTGAATTTTGACAACATGTATAATTGAATGTATATCTTACATAAAAATTAGTGGTAGTGATTTATTTTAAGAAATGGCAATTTAAATACATCCAGAAAATAATTCAAAGTATTTAAATATGAGCAGAAAAGTGTTATTCTTAACTCTGAAAATAAGGTCTCTAGCTGTAAGAGAAACAGAAATAGCTTTTGAAGGCAACCATTAAAACATTTTATAAAACTTATTTCCCTTTTCCACCCCATCTCTAACCATGTCCTGAAACTTGTCTATAACAACTTTCCTGTTTTCCTTGCCACAAATCTTGTCTCCCTCACATCCCTTCTAGTCACCACTTGTGTCCCATCTAAGAAAGCAACCCTGACCATATCACTTCACATATTTAAACTAGTTCATAATTCCCATTTGGTTACACTAGAATGTTCAAACTTTTTAATATGGCGTGAAAGGTCTTCATGAACTTCTTACTTTCTTCCAATATAACCTGTCAGGAACTCTGCACTGCCTTGGTAAAAGTGGGATAGCCCAGCATTGGTGAATCCTGGGGCTCTATTTCACCCAGGGTCATGACCAGAGCTTTCTGTTTAGCTCTTGGTCACAAGAAGACTACAGCATCTCTAGCCATCATGTTCTTTCATGACACCATCCAAAGGAAGAAGATATGGTTTATCTTTGTGTCTGTCTCCTTACCCAGGGGAAACCTTTCATGGAAGCCACATCCTCTATCCTCCCAGAAGAACGGCCCTTCAGTTTCATTGGCTAGGACAGGGTTATATACCCACTCCTAACTAATTACCAGAAGTAAGTAGTTTAAACACTAGTGCTTCGATCAGTTTCGGCTAATTGTGATTCATTCCCTGGAGCACTAGAGAAACCTACCTCTCCTGCATATATTGCCACCTGAACAAAACTGGGGTTGAATTTATTTGACAATAATGGAGCAGTGGATGTGGGGTATACAAATAATTGTGTTTCTCAAATCCTCTTCTCAAAGGTTCTAAAAGTTTGGCAACAGGCTCATCTGTCCTAGGAACTCTCCTCTTTACTGAGTTTATTTCTCACCTTCCATTCCTTCACATCTCCAACGTCCAGTGTCTTCTCTTATTCTTCCTATTGTCTTATACATTTACATATCTAAAACAAACATGGAGGTCTTCAATTACTTATCACTACTCAATTTTGAACAAGCATGTCTAAGGTACAAACTCTTTCTAGTGAACCAGAGAAGAGAATATTATGAATCTAGAGTTTTACCCCAGTCCCATTTATAGTCTCTAAAACCCTGAACTTCTTTTAGGTCACTATCAAAACCATACTTCTGTCACGTTAAGGTTTGATGCCTGCTCCTCCTATGCTTTTTCTCCATCCCACTTCTACTGCTGCATTGGTAGCTGTGAGATCATGTCGAACAAGCCCTCCCTGACTTCATTTGTATTCGGTCTCCCTATTCCCTGCTTCCAAAATATACTGGATGTATTTTTGTCATCACTGTCAAAGTGTCCTTTATAAAATCGGAAACTACATGTACTGTTTTATGCATTTTCAAAATGTAATTAATGCATGAATTTTGACATATTAAGATACACGTTAGCTCCCACTCTCTTGACTGTACAGTGTAACCAAAAACAGCTTTTTGTTGTAAGAATTTTAAGTTGATATGTAGTATCTAAACACAATATAATACCAGTACTTGCTAATGCTAAAAACAGTGATTTGAAAATGACTTTAAATTATTCATGAGTCTCTCCCATTAACATAATTAATTATATTCATTATTTTTATGGTAGCTGTACCAGGTTATTGCAACCTTTACACTTCAGGCAAGCTGTTGTAAGCATCTATTGTTCATTAATGGCTATTACTAGAATTTCTTACCCGATATAGCAGAATTCCTCCTTTCACTATTCCATTTTTCAGGAGTCTTATTATCCTGTTACATTTCAGAAAAAGATATTACACTAAATATAGTAACATTGATAAAAGTAGCAAAACATTATACTACGTAATACAAAATAACATGCGTATGTGTTTGGGTATATTGTCAGCATGTTGTATACATGCATACGTATATATGATACACATAGGTATTATCCACATTTTAAAGATGGGAAATGAGGCAACCTACCCAAAGCCATATAGCAAGTTAGTGGTTTAATCAGGATTCAAACCAAGGCATTCTGTCTCTAGAGGATAGTAAATGCCTCCAGAATTAATGTGTATATATATTATTATATGTAATAATATATTCAGTTCCCGAGAAACAGAAATTGTCTGTTTCACCCCAGAATAAAGCAAGAATGGGAAACTTAGAAGGTAAGAGGTATTTCTTTCCTGATCTTTCATGGTGCTTCATAAAGGCAGTGTATTAATGTCACTTCCAAATCCATACACCTTCAGTGATGCCACATTACCTGAGGTTAAAATCCAAATTGTTATAGGACATTCAAGACAATGAGTAACATGACCTTATCCAATTTTCTCAGAATATCTATAGTTGTCTTAGTTAGGATAATCTCTCCTACTTGTGAACTACTATAGTGTTTTCTACTTAAACCACTTAATTGACAATTAATACAATGTTTTTCCATATTTCTTTTCCAGTTTTTAATATCTATTTTACTAACTTTTCACTTTTACTTATGACAATAAAAAAAGATTGTATAATCCTTGGGTTCAGGGAATATACAGCGATTGTGAAAATTTAAGATTACTAACAAAATTACATTGACAGCATTTTGCTTATTTTACATTTTGTTATGCTTTAAAAATGTATCAGTTTAAAGGTGTCTGAAAAAATTTATTGGACACTTGTCTTTTGCTACAGACTATGCTATTTAATCCAAACCTCCTCCCTATGAGTTTACTGCTGGAAACTAGTACCTGGAAGAGGGGCTGTGAAAAGACAGGAAATCAATTGAGTATGTACATGTGTGAATGATGAATAACCTGTACATAAAGCAGCATCATTTATCAGATTGAGTCCACACACAAAGTAGGATCATTTTTTAGAACTAATAAAGTATAAGTCAATGTATGATGTGAAGAATACAGGCCAACAGAATATTTATCATTATTGATGTGAAGAATACAGGCCAATAGAATATTTATCATTATTACTACCATTATATTCAAATTAATAATTTTAAGCAATATTTAGTGTCAGTATTACAGGCACTCTAAGTACTATAGATGTATTATCATTTAATACTCTCAAAAGTCACAGATAAGTACTATTTCCTCAATTTTAGAGGCAAAAAACCTAAGACAACTAAATTGCTCAAGGTTAAAAAGCTGCAAAGTGGTAAGGACAAGAATTACAATATTAAATGAGGTGGTTTTTTTATACATACCCAGAAGTATTCAATACCTTCCCATACTGCCTCTTATCAGATTAGGTTATAACCTGTAAAGGAAGGCACAAGAGAAGAAAAATGACAAAAAGACTGCATGACTTACATGTGTGATAAATTTTATACTATCAGTTTAACCAAAAGGCATGGTCGACTTCTAATCTTACCACCAAAAAATGATTATAAAATTTAACAATGGGGGATTTAAAAAAATCTGAAGAAGGAATAGGCTTGGATGTATATATAATCACCAGTGCAAGATTATATGTGAGATTATAAGTATAGCTGCATAGTTTATGAGATTTAGCCGTGTCATAGCATATCAACTCACCCACTAGAATGTAGCCACTATGTGGGCAGATATTTCATGTGTTTCATTCAGTATTGGAGCTGCATTGTTTAGGTGCTTGGAACATGGTAGATATGCACAAGTGAGCATTGAATGAATGAGTTTACCGTGTGTTTTTTCTACTACCTGCCTTAGAGTCCCACAGAATAAGATGATGCAAGGTGGTATATACTATACTGGTTCAAACAGTGCTTTTCACACAGTACTGCATTGATTTAGTCTCACTTAAATCATGGAAAATATGAAAAAACTTATATAGTAGTATAGATTATTAAAATGAAGAGTACAAAGGGTAAGAGTCTATATAAAAGTCTTAAATTCCTGAAGGCCAGGAAATTTAAATTTAGGGAATAATGTGCAAGTGTTTTTCCTTTTCAAGAAGTGAATAAGATAAAATAGAAAACTTCAGCTGTGACTGGTCATTGCTCAACTAATGCCTAGAACATGGATACTATTGGCTGGGTCTTTTTTCAATACTTATGGACTCATTAACAAATTAAAGCACACTTGTCCTGCAGAACTGTGAGTCTGTCATGCTACATGGCCTACCAATGACCAATACAAATACTACTTTTTATTGAGTGCTGTCTTCAAGCACTCAATCACGCTGTATTGATTTGTACATATAATCTCATTTGATCTTCAAAACAGAAGAAAATGGGAAAATACCATTAGTATCACTTTACAGATGAAGAAATCAGGGTTTAAAAATCCAAGTCTGACTCCAGAGCCCAGGTTTTAAGTCGGTGCGTCTCAAGCTACTTTTTTTCAAGTGTTACTGAGATTTAATTGCCATACAGCACCATAAGTTTGAGGTATGAGGCAGAATGATTTGACTTACCTATACTGTGAAATGATTACCATAATATAAACATCCATCATCTCATAGATACAAAGAAAGAAAAGTGTATTTCCGTGTGATGGGAACTCTTTGGACTTTCAACTTTCAAATATACCATATAGCAGTGTTTAACTGTAGTCATCATGTTGTACGTTACATCCCAAGTATTTATAATTGTAAGTTTGTACCTTTTGACAACCTTCATCCAATCCCCCCTCCCACTCTCACTTCTGGTAACCACAAATCTGATATTTTTCTGAGTTTACTTTTTAAAAAAAAAAATTCTACGTATAAGTGATAAACAGTATTTGTCATTGTCTGACTTTGTTCACTTAGCATAATGCCCTCAAGGTCCATCCATGTGGTTGCAAATGGCAGAATTTCTACTTTTATGGCTGAAAAATATTCCATTTTATATATATATATATCACAACTTTATCCAATCATCCATCAATGGGCACTTAAGTTTCTGTATCTTGGCGGTTATAAATAATGCTGCTAAAGGGCTTCCCTGGTGGCGCAGTGGTTGAGAGTCCGCCTGCTGCTGCAGGGGACACGGGTTTGTGCCCAGGTCCGGGAAGATCCCACGTGCCGCGGAGCGGCTAGGCCCGTGAGCCATGGCCGCTGCGCCTGCGCGTCCGGAGCCTGTGCTCCGCAACGGGAGAGGCCACAACAGTGAGAGGCCTGCGTACCGCAAAAAAAAAAAAAAAATAATAATGCTGCTATGAACATGGCGGTGCAGATATCTTCTGAATTAGTGTGTTCATTTCCTTTGGATATAGTCTCAGAAGTGGAATTGGTGGATCATATGGTAGTTCTGTGTTTTGATTATTATAGCTTTATAATAGAGTTTGAAATCAAAATGTAATGGCGCCCACTTTGTTTTTTCTGGAGATTGCTTTGGCTATTCGGGGTCTTTTATGGTTCCATATAAACTTTAGGATTGTTTTTTCTACTTCTGTTTTTAAAAAGCCATTGGAATCTTGATAGGGATTACATTGAATCTATAGATGGTTTGGGGTAGTATGGACATTTTAACAATATTCTTCCAGTCTATGGAAACCAGATACCTTTTTGTCAATATTTATGTCCTCAATTTCTTTCAGCGTCTTGTAGTTTTCAATGTAGATATCTTTCTCCTCCTTGGTTAAATTTATCCCTAAATATTTTGTTTTGATGCTATTGTAAATGGAATAGTTTTCTTTATTTCTTTTCCCAATAGCTCCTTAGTACATAGAAGCACTACTGATCTTTGTATGTTAGTTTTGTATCCTGCAACTTTGTTGAATAGATCTAACAGGTTTTTTGGTGTCCTTAGGATTTTCTGTATGTAAGATCATCTGCAAATAGGGCTAATTTTACTTCTGTCTTACCAGTTTTGAAGACTTTTATTTTTCTTGCCTGATTGCCTGATTACTTCCAGTCCTATATTGAATAGAAGTAGTGAGTGTCATGTTCCTGATATTAGAGGAAAATATTTCAGCATTTCACTGTTGTATTTGATGTCTGTGCTTCTCAAGCTTTAATGCGTGTACAAATCACCTAAATGTTTTGGAAAACCCAGATATGGGGTGGTACCTCAGGCATTGAATTTTATCAGTCTCCCAGGCAATGCTGCTGCTGCTGGCCATGGACCATATTTCTAGCAGTAAGGCTCTAAAACACTGTATCATTCTGCATCCAAGAATTTTATGATAGGTGGTTGGGTGGATGGGTGTGTATTCCATAATACTTATTTGCAATAAATTGAAATATAAGTATTCCAAGAAAACCTTAGTCAAATTATAATAGAATTGAGCAGATTGTCATCAATTAACAGTTTGAGGTATATAGCAGAATACCTCTGTCCCATATCATTAACACTGATGTCAGTGTCATAAATTACAAACACATACCATTCTTTCAATGTAAGAAACAACCTATGAAACCTCTATATCTTTAAATAGAAGTTTTTGATATTTTTAAGCAATATCAAAACTTTACATGCTTATTTCATATCAATAAAATAATGCAATTTTAAACTAGATCATGAAATAACATCTCTTTACTCGTGTTTCCACCTGCTTTCTTCCCTGGCCAATTTATTTACATTTTTTTTCATTTGTATACATAGCTGAGAATTATTCATTAAGAGAATTTCTAACATAACAGCAAATAATTCTTAAATATTGGTATTGTGAAGTTTTTGCTCCCATCCAACATTTTCTTGATGAATTTAGGTACATACCTTCCATGACAGTTACAAATTTTATCAGTGTGTGAAAGAGAACTGTTTCTGAGCTAAGAAAACAAATCTGCCAACAACTTGGATAACTGGAGAAGCATTGTTTTAAAATTAACAACTCAAATTGTCTAAGTAAAACTTTGATTATCTCCCAAGACTGAAAATAAACAAATAAAATCCCAGTGACATTATGTTTCTTATAAATTCAAAAACAAAGAGGTGATTAAGAAATGAGGTAGCGGGCTTCTCTGGTGGCGCAGTGGTTGAGAGTCCGCCTGCCGATGCAGGGGACACAGGTTCGTGCCCCAGTCCGGGAAGATCCCACATGCCGCGGAGCGGCTAGGCCCGTGAGCCATGGCCGCTGAGCCTGCGCATCTGAAGGCTGTGCTCTGCAACGGGAGAGCCCACAACAGTGAGAGTCCCGCATACTGCAAAAAAAAAAAAAAAAGTAGCATCATAACAGTGAAGAAATGATAAAGAATCATGCTAATCCACAATTCAAGCAATGCATGTCATTTCTGATTTTATAAAGGACATTTTGCTTTACTTCCTCAAAATATCTTGTTTCTTTTGAAATATCACATTTTAACCACATTCTTACTAATTGAATTTTTACACAGTAGATCTGCATATATACTCCTATTACAACTCATAACACTGCTTATCATTGGGATAAACATTTTTTTTCTGGAGACTATACTAAGTATGTCTGTATCCCCAAGTTAAGATTGAGGTTAAATGTTAAAACAGCAAGCGCATTATGTTAAATGATGGGTTTATTTTCTCTACTGGGATATCACAAACTATTTTATCTAAAAGGTCACTTTTTTCAACTAACTTATATTTGCTAACTATTGAATAAGGCTAAAGAATGATTCTGGATTTAAAAACTTTAAAATCCAAAGCAAAAGAATATATGAATTATATCCATAAAATATGAAAAGATGAGGCCATTCATTTGACTATAATTAAAGAATTTTTAAACAGACTAACATCCTCTTTTTTAAAAAAAAAAAGCAAAAAGAAAGAATTAAACTTTTTAATACCTGCTAAGACAACAAATCAGAAGTGTAGGTGGTAGAGGTGAGAGTGGGGAGTCTACTTCATGCATATTAGAGAGAAAGTGAGCCCGGCACCTCTGAATCACCTGCATAATGTGCAAGCATAAATTCTTTTTTAATAATTCTGAATAGCAGACCAATACTCAGAAGCATATATCAAATGGCTCTTGTTTCCAGGCTCTGTTCTACAAATGTTAGACTGTTAAAAACAGATCATGCAGGTTAGAATCAGACAGCTAAAGCTTTTCTTGGCAATTTTAGCTGACTTAATCTGTCTTATTTTTATTGCTAAAATAGACAATGATACCAACCTGAAAAGGATCACTGAAAATTGTAGTAGTACATACTAATCCTAAACAAAATAACACCTCAAAAAGAATATTCTAAACAAGTAAACAGGTTCAATAGTTATTTAAAACATTTATGGTTATAAAAAATGGACCTTGGCAAATTGTCCTAATCTTTCACCCAGGGTGAGCTGACAAGAGCTCATCAGGCTTTCAGGAGGGACACTGAAAGATGCTGTTCTGAATCTCATGTGTTTTTAATGTTGCCAATTGGACCTCAAAACCTAGAAGAAAACTTCAAGAATTCTGTATTTGCATACTTTCCAGTTCATAGATTGGAAGTTAGGAAACTGTCATTTGACCCTTTTCAACCTAAAATAAATGACAATTTCTTAGGATGACTCATATTAAGTTGATTCCTATGTCTGTTCCTTGGGACCTTTGAAAGGCCTGAGGAGATAATAGCTGTCCATGAACTAAAGTACCTTCCCAGTAGATAGACCATTCATTTTAGATGAACAAGAAAGGAGGCAGAGAATTCTGGAATGGAGAAGATTAGACCTACAGGGCAAAAAGGATCACATTCTCAAAGCCTCTCACCCAGACCTCAAGCCGTCCCCAAATACTCAGAATCCAGTCCTTATGTGTCACACAGTTTGTAGACTTCATGCCCAGGAAAGTTCCACCTGCAAATTCTATAAAGTGTGGTTGACAAGAAATGCTTGCTAGAGAGGAGCAGAGCAGGTGAGAGTGCAAAAAAGGATGTATCCAGCCCACTCGGCCCCAGGTTTCTGAATAAACAGGTACATGAAGTCTCTGGAGAGTTCCCAGGACATTGTCAATTCTACATTTGTTCTCTTGAGTTGATACTTCATTCCTTTCTGTTTAATAATTTAGAACATAAAACTTGTTTGTACCCTCAGATATCTCTTCATAAATGGCTGAAGTTTCCTCTCTTCCTTTCTCCCTTTCTATACCCACACACCTGTATATATGTTACATGTATTCATGAGATAGCAAGGAACGTTGAGGTAACTTTTAATTTAAAAATTTTGTTAATACTTGATTTTTAAATGATTCTTTCATATTATGTATATTGAGTTAAAGGAGATACTACATCAAGAACATTTGTGGTTGCCTGCCATATATTAGAGCAAAGTTTAGACAATTATAAGATGCCAATGATTTTCTGCAATATGTTCCTGCTGTTAAGGGATGAATGGGGTCTTCTATCGCATGGTAGTCAAGGTGCAGAGGAGACTGAGGCTAGCGCCAGTCAGCTGATTGGGGGTAAACTCTAGAGGAAGAGGTTAATCGTTATTGGAACATGGCCTTCATTTTTTTTAAGGATAGAGGGCAGTGATGACATCAGAACCAAGCAATAAGGTTGATGGCTGTTACTGAGGAAAGGACTTCAAATAAATAGACATGATTCTTAAGACTAAAACAGAGACGCAAGTCCACATGGAAGCTATATGATGCCAACCCTCTACTATTCAGCATACAGCCTCTCAGGCAGCCCCCTTAATTGCTTTAATCTCTCTCCCTCTCTCCCTCTCTCCCTCTCTCCCTCTCTCCCTCTCTCCCTCTCTCCCTCTCTCCCTCTCTCCCTCTCTCCCTCTCTCCCTCTCTCCCTCTCTCCCTCTCTCCCTCTCTCCCTCTCTCCCTCTCTCCCTCTCTCCCTCTCTCCCTCTCTCCCTCTCTCCCTCTCTCCCTCTCTCCCCTCCCCCCTCCATTCTGGGATCCATCATGATACCTCTTCTATGCTTCTTGGAAAGTAGAATAAGTGAAATTCCCCCAATCAGGAGGACTATTTCACAAGGAAAACTAAGCTCAATTGAGATCACATCCACCTTTAGTATAGAGAAGGACAAAAGCTACCCAGAGTTTATAGGAAAGCAGAGAATTAAAAATATCAGTGGAAGGAAACTGAAATTGATATTCGTCACCTCATTTCACAGCAAATGCACTGAGCACCCACTACATGCCAGAGAGTAAAACAGGCACCCAGGAATACTTATCCAGACTCATTTCACATACCTCATGCATTACACTCCAATGCAGTGCCCTTGTCTGTTCTTGGAACACAGCACGCCCTGGGCATCCACATGTCCCCTCTTCCAGGAATTGCTCACAAGAGTGACTTCATCTTACTAAATTCTGTTCATTATTTTGGCATTAGCTTAATTGATGCTTCTCCAGAGAAATCTTTGACATCCATCCCAAACCTATTATAATCTCTCATCATACTCTTTCCTATCTTTTATAGCTCATAAAAATTTTGGATCTATGTTTTCTGTGATTATATCTTATTGTCTACCTTTCCAATAGATTGGAAGCTAGTGGTTCTCAACCTTGGCTGCGCGTGAAATCAGGGCCTTTTAAAAAATTACTAATGTCAGAGACCTCACTCTTAGAGATTAAAGTTTAACCTGGGATGTGGTCTGGGCCTCACAACTATTTAAGAGCTTCCCAGATGATTCTGATATGTGGTAGATAAAGCTGAGAATCTGATGTACAATCTTTGAGACAACGATCTATGAGGGAACAAGTTTACTGCCACACCCACTATGTCCAGTAAGTACCTGCTGCCGCATATTAGGCTCCAGAATGAACTCAAGGGCCCTGATGTTGAGTAGCTCAAATCACATCCAGAATGAACATGTTTTCCAAGTGCGACTGAAAGGCTCATGGGTACATGTTATAAAATAAGGGTAGGAAGACAGTTCCAGAGGCAAGCAAGGTGTTATTTGGGTGGTCTGATGGGGTTCAAGATGCAGGTACAGAGTTTAAATATTCAGGCTCTGACTATAATGCTGCATGGTCTTTGACAATTTTTTTTTTACCTTTTTTGTGACTTGATTCCTTCCTCTGAAAAATGACGTTGTAAACGCGTAATGAATAAATGAATACACATGAGTATATAGTAAATGCTAAGTAATTTTCAATTGTTATTTGTGTCATTATCAGTAGCTGAGTAGTTTATTCTGAAAATACATATTAACCCCAAGGTGGTGACATATCATAATGGAAATCACTCATCTACCTCTGTCACTCCAAAAAATGAGCTTACGTTTATCAACAAGATGAAAATAACGCTCTGAACACTGACCCCAATCTGATGAGGTCATGATTGTATTGATATATCAGAGACCATTAGAATGAAGTCCAGCCACACGATTCATGAAAGCACAGAGAATTTCTCTCCTCCAAAGAGAACGCTAGATTTTTCCTGTCCCTTTGCTTTGTGTTCTTACGACACAGATATTTTTCTCCAAGGTGTAAATTATCTGGGTAAATACATATGTGTGAAAATTACTTAAATACTAGAAAGAAAATAATCGTATGTTGAATTAAAGGAATTGGAATTAAAGGACGTTTGAAAAATAGGAAAGGTAAAACTTTTTAAAGCATCAAGAATTAAAAACTCAAATTCTGCGGGACGATATTGAGAGAGTTTGTAAATACCGAAGCCCTAAAAGCCAATTTGTGTGGTGTCACTGTGGTTATTAATATTCATCTCTTTTCAAATGTATGCTACCAAGGACTGCCATTTTATACAACAGATGTAAATAGTTCACCATGGTGTCCTTCATTTTCCTTTTAGAAAAAGCTATTTGGGAAAGCTATACAGCAGCTTGAAACTTATCAAGCATGTGGTCTGGTTCAAACACATTCTCTCAGTGCTAAGGAGAACATCAAGTCCAGAAGTGCTGATGGTGGTGGATTTTTTCCTGAGCGTGCGTTCCTTCCTCACATGGTCCGTAATTGCTGCTGCTGTTATTTACTAGCAAGGGGAACTGGTACATCCAAAAGACTGCCTTTTTCAATCCTGTCATTTTTAAATACCATTTTTGCTGCAATGAACGCTCGCTTTTCGTTAGAACGGAAGTCACGATGATGAGTCTGGTCTTCAGACTGTGTTAGTTCTAATTTGAGAGTATAATTAGAAATGCTGCTGGGGAAGGTCATATTTCAGAAATAATGATGCTAAATCTCTTCTGGAAAGGTCTTCAAGCCAGAGACTTTCTTTCTCTATACATAATTGACCAGTAATTCTCTACCATCATTATGAATACGTGAACATTTCCAGGATAATATGAGAAAAGTTTCAAAGCTGTTGGTATCACACATTTCACATACTTCCTTTCCAGTGTGAGGCATAAAGGTAATGAATGTCAGCTGTTTAATTTTTAAGAGTTTAACAAAACTGGAAAACAAGCTAAAAGCCTTGGTGTTAGAAGTTTAGTTGGTTGTTATTACAAAGTGCCTCATATGTCCTAGAATTAAATTTAATAGGAAGACAATCTTTAGACCAGTCAGAGCTTTTAATGGACAGGTAGCGTCAACAGAGACAACGTATGAGCCTCACTTTTATGTCTTTTTTTCTCATCTATTGCAATCCTTCTCCTCAAAACTATATATGAAATACAGTATAGTCAATATCACTATCTAACACCTGTTACTTTAGAGGTGGGCTTTTTGTTGCCTCTAAAAATATTTAATCAAAGGATTGCTGAAGATTTACTTTACATCCTACTTTGTATTTGGAATAAAGAAAAAGATTTTCTTGGTATGCTCAAAACCTAAGGATTGGCTTAGTCCAGGTTATGCCTCCTCACAGAACTGTCGCAAAAATCTCCTGCCTGTAACTCTTCAGTCACTAGAACGTTTACATACAACATACTAGGTTAACTTCAGCAACATATGCTATTTGGGGTTTGGTCTGTCTTACCTTATAAACAGGTGGCAGCTGATTAGTTGATTTAAAATGAGAGCTCCTGTTTCTGCTAGTTTAGCAACTAGTAACTTGAGTTAGCTATCTAGATATTGATTCTCTCAGCAGGAGAATTTATCAGCACAACTGTTGTCTGATAACTGTACAACATCATATAACAGCATCATTGCAACTTTGAAAGCCAAATTAAAGGAGCTTAGACAGCCTGTATGTTAGCTGCTTACATTTGCATACTGCTTGATATAAAAATTTCTCTATCCTTCCAACAAACACCCCCGGTGGCTGTTATAAAATGCCATTTAATACCATTCCATGTTCATTGTAAGCTATATCTTTGTAAAAAAAAAGAAAAAACGATTCCAGTTTTGGAAGTGCTGTGTTTTATCATTATTTATTCAGGATACAGAATCCCCTAATAATTGCCAGAAGGAAATCATCATTTTAGGCTTAATCTGAGTTAGCGAACTCAGTGTGTAGTTTTGGAAATGAGAGTGGCCCAAGGGTTTTCATCTGTACTTCAAGACATGTAAGAATAATAACAATTTAACAGTTGCAGTCCTGGATTGGAGACTCAGAGATAGGACTGCATAACTGAATGGGTCAAAGGACAAAGCCTATTAGAAGGATGGTAATGGTTTAGATTTAGAATGACACAGGACCTGACACGTCTTGGTAACCCAATGAGTGGATAGAAGAAGCAGGGGTCTTGATTTTCTTTTAGGCACTCAGAGTTGCTTGAAAGAAGTACTACTATAAAGTTCACGGGGACCGTCTACATCCCAGGCAAACTTAATTTTCTAAAGCCAAATTTGGGGCAAAGAGTTCAGAGAAAAGAATAATGTGGTTATTGCCTGGAGTCTGTTGGAGACCTAAATTATAGATTTTGACTATAAAAATTTTCTTGCCTTCAAATAAGAAACTGGATGTTTTTGAAGCTCTCATCTTCGAAATGAAAATAGAAAGCTATTCTTTTAGCTTGAATTAGAAAGAATTGAAAGACAATGGGAAATTTATCAATGATAATACAAATTATGAAAGTGACAATCTTAAGCTTCTTGTAGCGGGTAGTCATCATTTGACATCAGTTACTCTTTTCCTATTCTCAGAATTTTACAATCTTTTTTCCATTTTTTTAAAATTTTATGTGTATTCTGCTTAAAATGCTGGGTGACAGCAGATATATCATGAGGTCTATTTTGCATTTCGTTTCTTTGTTTGATCTGTGATAACCTCAGGAAAATGGTAACAATATGGCCTTTAAAAATTTTGAGAAAAAGTATATCATCTCCTATTTTAGAAATGATGATCCAGTTGATACTTGATATTACATGTGACAACAAAACCTCCAATATAAACTGCCAAAGCTAGCGCATAGTTTTTCATGCTTTTTTCCCCCTTCACTTTTAAGTGAAAACTTAAAAATGGGAGCTTTCTTCACCCTTCAGTTATAGCTGAGCTTTGTGTGCAGAAGTTGTTTTGAGCAAGTATAAATTTCCCTCAGGCTGGATGGCTGCTTTGAGAAAAGAAAAAAGGTGATGAGTACATTACTGTCTGTGTGTGTTTAATACAGCCCAGAAGGAAAGTTATTCTGTGGCAGGATTTCTATGGCTATTATGCTCTGATACTGGTGCATAGATCTTCCTCAATCAGACTTTGATAATCCTGGAGGCCACTTCCTTTGCAGAAGGAAAAGGAGTATGGTAGTGAACCAGAGCAATTATTAGGTCAGCTCTCTGTCTCTTGTCAATGCAGGCTAGGCAAAAAAAAAAAAAAAAAAAAAAAAAGACTGAATTATTGTAATTAAGATTTTCTAATTTTTGAGTAGTATTTATGAATTTAGTCTCTAAGCATCGTTCTGTGACTAGCAAAAGAGGTAGTCTTTTTTTTTTTAAATTTATGTTTGGCTGCATTGGGTCTTCGTTGCTGCGTGAGGGCTGTCCTTAGTTGCGGCGAGCAGGGGCTACTCTTTGCCACGGTGCGCAGGGCTTCTCATTGGGGTGGCTTCTCCTGTTGCGGAGCACGGGGCTCTAGGTGCATGGGCTTCAGTAGTTGTGGCATGCGGGCTTCAGTCGTTGTGGCTCGCAGGCTCTAGAGCGCAGGCTCAGTAGTTGTAGCCCACAGGCTTAGTTGCTCCGTGGCATGTGGGATCTTCCTGGACCAGGGCTCGAACCCATGTCCCCTGCATTGGCAGGTGGATTCTTAACCACTGTGGCACCAGGGAAGCCCCCAAAGAGACAGTCTCTTTGAAAACAAAAATATATAATTTCTTTCAACTAATATATTCATCAGTTAAAAGAAAAACAAGTGCTAAAGTGTTTAAATCTTGGCTCCTCTGCTTAATGGCCTCGTAAACTTGAATTGCTCAGCTTCTCTGTCTCAATTTCTTTATCTGTATAATGGAAACGATAATAGTTGCTTCTTCCTGATGTAACTGCAAGGATTCAATAAAAAATACATGTAAAGAACATTGAACAGTGAATTGCATCTTGTAATTGCTCCATAATTATCAATCATTACTGTAATTATTGAAACTCCTAAGGATTTGCACACAGAACTGTGACCAAAATTTGACTCTGACTTTTGTGTATGTTTAAAGAGCCTTAAGATTTGGTTTGATGACTTCTGTTGGTCTATGGTTTTAGTTCCTATGAAATCATGAGTCTTAGCATTTTTTAATGAAATGCAGGCACACCTCAGAGAGATTACAGGTTTGTTTTCAGACCACCAAAATTAAGTGAATATCACAATAAAGGGAGTCACATGAATTTTTTGGTTTCCCAGTGCATGTATGTTATGTTTACACTATATTTTAATGTATTAATTGTGCCATAGCCAAAAAAACAATGTGTATACCTTAATTTAAAAATATTTTATTGCTAAACAATGCTAACCATCTGAGCTCTTGACCAGTTGTGATCTTTTGGCTGGTGGAAGGGCTTCCCCTGTGTTAATCAGGGTCATGGTTGCTGAAAGTTGGGGTGACTAGCAATTTCTTACATAAAACAACAATAGTTTGCCACATTGACCAGCTCTTTCTTTCACGAATGATTTCTTTGCAGCATGTGATGCTGTTTGATAGCATTTTACCCACTGTAGGACTTCCTACTTCAAAATTGGAGTCAATCCTCTTAAACCCCTGCTGCTGCTTTATCAACTAAGTTTATGTAGTACTCTAAAACTTTTGTCATACCAACAGTCTTCATCTTCACCAGAATGAGTAGTTTCCATTTCAAGAAACTATTTTTCTTTGCTCGTCCATAAGAAGCAACTCCTTATCCATAAAAGTTTTATCATAAGATGGCAGCAATTCAGTCACATCTTCAGGCTCCACTTCTTCTAATTCTACTTCTCTTACTATTTTCATCACATCTGCAGTTACTTTCTGCACTGAAGTCTTGAATCTCTCAAAGTCACCCATGAGGGTTGGAATCAGCTTCTTCCAAACTCCTGCTAATGTTGATAGTTTGACATCTTGATAAATCATGAATGTCCATAGTGGAATCTAGAATGGTGAATCCTTTCCAGAAGATTTTCACCTTACTTTGCCCAGATCCATTAGAGAAATCATATGACAGCTATAACCTTATGAAATGTATTTCTTAAATAATAAGGCTTGAAATTTGACATTGCTTCTTGATCCATGGGCTGCAAAGTGGAAGTTGTGTTAGCAGGCATGAAAACATTAATCTCAGCTGTCTCACTCTTATCATTCATGTGTTCACTGGAGTAGCACTTTTAATTTCCTTCAAGAAAAACATCACCATCAGAGCTCTTGGGTGACCAGGCATTGTCAATCAGCAGTAATATTTTGCAAGGAATCTTTTTTTTCCCTGAGAAGTCTCAACAGTGGGTTTAAAATATCCAATAAACCATGTTGTAAACAGATGTGCTGTCATCCAGGCTTTGTTCCATTTATAGAGCACAGGCAGAGTAGATTGAGCATAATTCTTAAGGGCCCTAGGATTTTTGGAATGTCAAAGGAACACTGGCTTCAACTTAAAGTCACCAGCTGCATTAGCCCTTAACAAGAGAGTCAGCCTGTCCTTTGAAGCTTTGAAGCCAGGCACTGGCTTCTCCTCTCTAGCTATGAAAGTCCTAGATGGCATCTTCTTCCAATATAAGGCTGTTTTGTCTACTATGAACTTCTGTCTTCTGGATAACTTGCTGCAGCTTCTACAACAGCACTTGCTGATTCACCTTGTACTTTGATGTTATGGAGAGGGCTTCTTTCGTTAAACCTCTGCTAGCTTCAAACTTTTCTCCTGCAGCTTCGTCACCTCTCTGTCTTCATAGAATTGAAGAGAGTTGGGGCTTAGTTCTGGATTAGGCTTTGGCTTAAGGGAACGTTTTGGCTGGTTTGATCTTCCATATAGACCACTAAAACTTCCTCTGTATCAGCCGTCTCACTCTTATCATTCATGTGTTCACTGGATTAGCACTTTTAATTTCCTTCAAGAATTTTCCTTTGCATTCATTCACAGCTTGGCTAACCATTTGGTGCAAGAGGCCTAGTTTTGGCCTATCATGGCTTTTACATGCCTTCCCCTCTAAACTTAATCATTTTCTAGCTTTTGATTTAAAGTGAGAGATATGTGACTCTTCATTTGAACACTTAGAGGCCATTGTAGAGTTATTAATTGGCCTAATTTCAATACTGTTGTGTCTCAAGGAGGCCAGAGGATGAGAGATGGGGGAACAGCCAGTCAGTGGTTCAGGCAGACCACACACAACAGTTGTCGATTAAGTTCCCTGTCTTATGGGTGTGGTTTGTGATGCCCCAAAACAATTATAATAGTAACATCAAAGATCACTGATCACAGATCACCAAAACAAATATAATAATAATGAAAAAGTTTGAAATGTTATGAGAATTATCAAAATGGGACAGACATGAGGTGAGTAAATGCTTTTGGAAAAATGGTGCCGACAGACTCACTCAGTGTGGGGTTGCCACAAATCTTCAATTTGCTTAAAAAAAATATATATCTTATGCCCAATAATGTGAAGTACAATAAAACAAGGTGTACCTGTATGTAACTTGTGACACTTAAATGAAATTTCCAGCATCAAAAAGAAAGTAAATATAGAGAAGAATAGTAAAAATTTCTACTTGCTCAGTTATTTGTGGTTACTAAAAGCCTAACATTGATGTTCGTGTTTGATGTAATATCATTTCATGATGATAAATGGACCAAGGCTTTTAGAAGGAGCACATCTTCATACCCACGCTGGTCTAGCAAATATGCTTCTAACTTTCGGATGTTTTGTTATAGTAAGTTGAAGAGTAACCATGTGGTAGGCATACATCTTTGCTACTACCTCAAATCTCCACCACTTCTAAAATTTCTTGAAGAATTTTTGTTAAATTGTTTTGCATTTCTTGAGAATTTGTAGGCCCCATCAGGAATAAATGTAGTAGATAGCAAGGTTCTAATAAATATTAACTAAGTGGATTCATGAAGGTTTCTATTTTCTAATTGAAACAAAAGGCTTTTCTTGGCTCTCCCCATCTTCTCTCTTAGCACCTGACAATGGTGACTACTTCTACAGGTCTTACCTCTTGACTTCCATTCAGCTCTTCCCTTTGCTTTCATCCTATTTTCTTCTTTTCTTTCCATTTCTTTGATTGGTTCCTTTTGCCATTCATAACAGAAATGGCCTCATAAAGCCCTTTCCTTAAACTTTTAATGGTCTCTCCTCTCACTTATGTTCACTGTGAAATCTTTCACCCCTGTGGCTGCTATTAACACTTCTATACTCATTATTTTTAAGTCTTTAATTATGAACTCAGCTGTTTCCAGTGCTGTTTCAGACTTAGAAAATAACATGTATGTTTGAATATAGAGCCATCTTTTCAAGCTCAGCATGCCTGCTTATGGCTGAGCTCCTTTTCTTCAGAGCTACATCACAGTGGGTGCTGTGAACAGTCAGTTCAGTTTTGGCACTAACCGTATTCTGACCAACCAGGTTGAAGACCAGGAAGACTGATAATATGTCCCAACTTTACTTCATTAAAGACAAACTGTTACCAATTCCAGTTCTTAGAGCAAGTTTTGGTGATGTCTCGGTCTCCTGTTTCCAAAGTCACTATCTGAGTAGAGACCTCTTAACTTGCAAAAAATTGCCTTGTAGTTTCCCTGCCTTTGGCATTTCTGCAGTCTTCTATAAACTACATGCCAACTCCAGATTATATTTTATGAAACACCACCTTCATCATGTCTCTCTCCAACTGCTCTTTGGTGCACAGTGTTTCTACTGATCTTCAATGAACCCAACAAATTATCTCCACTTGCTCTATTCAAATACACTTTTCCCCAACAAACACCTTTGATCCAATTGCTGTTTCTGAAACTCCCATTCCCCATGCCCAGAATCAAACCCACAACAGACTATCCTTCCTTCACTGGGCTTGCTCGTGTACTGTTCATCCTTCAAAGCCCAGGTCCCACTCTATTCCCTATAGAGCCTCTGAAATGAAATTATTTCCATTCTTACTACCCTTTTCCTTTTTTGCAGTGCATTTAGAATGAGCACTGCATAGTTAGGCACTTGTGGCTTTTGTAGAAAGATTGGTTATTCCAGTCAAATTTTAAATTTCTTAAGAAACAGGTTAAGCCTTGGTTTTTCTTTGTATCTTCACAGTGTTAGCACAGTTTAAGCACTCCAGAGAGGCTCAATACATGCTTGTTTGTTGATTTTTTTTTTTTTGAGTTATATAAGTAATCATACAGGACTCTGAAAGTCCCTTTTCCCTCACTAATCTATAGCGCTGCCTGTATCATAGTAAAATTCCATATTTTCATGAGTCTGACCCTAGGTTCTCTATAAAGTTGTATTGTTCAGTACCATGCATTCTTAATTATTAGAACATGGTAATAAGTGTCAAATAGTTATGTATTAGAAATAGGAAGAGTAGCGTTTAGTTTAGCTGAAGTTTGTAGGTCTTGGTAAAACATTTTCTTTGAATTTGAACTTCTGTATCTTTAGAATTTCTATAGCCATCCTCTTCCTTTTACACTTCCATATGCATTTTAAGTACTTTCATTGAATACTGAAAGTATACAGATAATAAGTATATAGCTTCATTAAGTTTTCATACAATGAACCTCCCTTTGGTAGTCAAAATTCTACATTGGCTTTCAAGATTCCTACCCCTTCTGTGCATGCCCTGCATATTCTTCAGGACTCTGAATATGATGAGTTTCATTCCTGCGTTTGGACTATATTATATGCCACAGTTGACTTTAAGAGAGATCTTGGTTGGGTTTGACCTAATCAGGTAAGCCTTTAAAAGTCCCTGGGTTCTTTCTGAAGACAGATTCTAAACATGAGACATACTTGGGCTAAGCATGAGAAGGATGCAAGGGAGATACTTATTGTCGTCCTTGAAGATGGAGGGGGCCAAATGGCAAGGAATGCAACTGCAGTCCTTCATACTTGAGGAATAAAGTTCTGCCACAACCTTGAGAGTTTGGAAAAGGACCCCAGTTCTAGATGAGAACGCAATCCAGCTGATGCACTGGTTTTTCGCTTTGGGAGACTGTAGGCAAATAACCCAAACACATACTATACCTGGACTTCTGACCTATAGAATTATGATCGGATAAACACATGTTTGAAGCTGTTAATTTTGTTGCAATGAAAAACTAATACATCACTTAATTGTAATCAACATGCTTCTTGTAAGCATACATTCTCAGCAACTCAGAAGCCCCCCCTGTTACTTTAATTCATTAAAATAAGCCAAAATTTTAAGTTCTACCGTAGCTATGACTTCTACTTCTTGAATTTCCTTTCTGGCGCTTGCCACTTCCATGTAGCTTGCTTTTCCAGCAACACATTTATCATTTCTAGAGACAGAGGGATGCCAACAATGATGAAAACAAACTGTCTCCTCTCATCTACTCAGCCTCCTATCAGTATCTCATGACAATGAGAAATGCATTTGAAGAGATAACATTTCCTGAAAGATCATCATGATAGGCATTGATGCTCACAAGTGCCTCAGTGAATGATTAAGTCTTCGGATACCATAAAGAATGTACAGCAGGTACAGTCTCAAGCTCCATGAATAATTTTATGCTTTCAACTTACTCTGCCTACAATGGAAAATGCTGTGATAGTAAAACCTCTTCAGTCAGAGATGGATTCTACTTCAGCTTCTCTTCACCACTTAGTCTGTTTCCTGCCTTTTTGACACTTGTATCATCAAAACCATAAAAAACCAACCCCCTTTTCCTGCACTGTTCGTACAGCCTATCCCTTAAGCATATCATATCACAAGACAAAACTTCTCTCGAGTACAGCAGAATGATATACACATGAATCTTTTCCTTTGCTAATCTTAATACAGATCCCTCACATAAAACAATACAATCCAGCTAACTTTTATTTTTATAGGCTTCATACCCTTTGTCTTATTTCTAAACTCTTAGTGGCAATAGCCACCCAGACACTGAAACTCTGGGTTAAGTGACAAAACATGTAAAAGACATTGGATTTTATACAATTTGGATGCTATTTTAATCTTCACTGAACTGTCAAGCAAATGCTCAGGTACTAAGTAAGTTTCAAAGATAATTAAGAGAAAAGAAAGCCTTTAAAATAAACCTGTCAACTTATTTTCCATAGGAAAATAAAAGGTTCTAATCTTTTCATAATGAATAGCAACAAAATTAAATTCCATTCAGCTCAATCTAATTTTCGAAAAGGTAAAAGAAAATATTAGTTAGAAAAAAATGTTTTGCCAAGGCCCATGAGGTTCAGCTAAACTAAACACTACTTCTCTAGCATATTTCTAATTAAATATGCAATTAAAATGTTCACTGCCCCCCTAAGGCCTCCCATCCTATTTAAATAGCTTCTTGTCCTACTTTAAAAGTCAAGTTATATCTAAGTATTTTTTAAAATCCTTTAGATTTGCTATGTGATTTCTCCAACAAGCTTATTTCTCATTAAAATGTACCACATTAGACATATGAACAATCCTTTACATATTAATAGGCATAAATTGGACATCTCTAAGTAGCTGATGTAAGTCAAAGCAAATACACAAAAAAATCTGAAATGAGTGTCTTTAAAGAAAACTTAAGTATGGTTCAATTTACCACACATATGTATATTTTTTACTTGGGTACCAATGGAAAACTATAAAATCAAACAAGTGTTCCAACTAACTATATATCAATTATGTATTATTTAAAAGATATGAAGCTTTACATATTTCAATTACTTCAAATAATGCTTCTCTGTACCATGCCTTTAATTCATATGTATACACCTATTTTTGTCAGAACATCTCAGTGTGCTAAAATTATCAAAGTATGGATGATACCTATGGGAAAAGTTTATTTCACACTGTAAGTATTTTTAAGAGATGATTTGAGATGAATCAGGTTCAGCATATAACAAAGGACAACTGATTGATTAATTAGGTCTCTAAGCTTTCCATTTTACCCATTCAGCTGAGAGAATAAGACAATGACAAAGGCTGTTACTAGAGTTTTATAGTAAAATTTAATTATCCAATTATTGCTTAAAAATGTTTGTTTCTTTGACAGTCGTTGGGTTTTTAAAAAAATACAAGTCTGTTGTGGTTCCTAGGAAGATACCAAACTATTAGCAGATTTTAGTTTCTCTCCTTAGAAGGCAACCCTGTTGATTATACTAGGAAAATGTAGGTTTGTGGATTTCAGATCATAAATAAGTGGGAAATATTTGGAAAACAAAGATGCTTTTGTTTTACTATCTGTCCCACCTCCATCCTACATTTCCCCGCTAGATCACTGGCCAATGTGTCACTTTTGTGAGATTTTTTTTTTAAGGGTACTATTAATGTAATTTTGGGAGGAACCTTAGGAACTAGTATCAAGCAATGCTGAAATACGTGTGAAGAGAAAAAAGCAGACAATGAGAAAATCATGCAGACAAGTAATGGTGGGAGTTTGCTCTGCACAAAGGGTATTAGAATACAATCTGACTGTATCTAGTGAAATTAGGAATGTGGAGGTCATGTGACCCAGCTGTCCTCTCCCTATAGAGATCACCTCTCATTAAGGACTAGAAGACCACATGTAAGGACCTTAATTATAGCAGCATTTGTGGTAGAAGTAGCCTGGGAACACAAATTTCTATCACTAAAGACTAGATAAGATAGATGCATATTTCAGAATATTGAATAATATATTATGCAATATATTGAATATACCAAATGTGCATAAAGAAATATGGCTATATCTTAAAACCATATCATTGAATAAAAATGGAAGAGAAAGAAAACAAGATTTATATCCTAAATAAATTTATATAAATCATACATAAAACAACTGATACATATGGATTTTTTTTTAAATTTAGCATCATCTGTGGAGTCTCCTTGGAGGGGTTGATTGGGGGCTATTTTTTATTTCTTGCTTTAATCACTTATAAACAATTTTTATATTTTACTAAGAAAAAATCAGTAATAAGACCATATTGTGACTAAATGGGGAAAATAAAAAAACTTAGAGTAGATGCCTATGAGGTGGAATGGAGTAGGTTGGGGTACAAGAGAAGCCTTTCGTGGATTGATGACCATAATGGATAATGTGACATGGACTGAAGGTTTTGATTAAATACTCTGCATCTGAGGTTCAAAATAAAATTGGATAAAATGCAAATAATACTACTGAATACACATATATACTCAAGAGAACAAACCAATTGAAGTACTTTATGATCTATTTATATATAAACAACGATATGCTCATTTAAAAATTCTTATTTAGTCTTTCCTCCCAACTTTACTCAGTAACCTTTTAGTTTGAATTGGAGGACCTGAAAGCATTCAAACTTACTCTATAATTCATTCTGTTACTAATAAGACTTTTTCAAAGTTAGATTATTTTTCAAAGTTTGCCTTTATTTTACTTTTGCAGAATATGAAAGTATTTAGGGTTTGGGGTTTTTTGTTTCTAGAAACTCAAAGCTAGGTCTATTTAGAAAATAAATAGTGGCAGTAATTCATTAGAGATATGACTAGAAAGAGTCATACCAAAAATAAAAACATGTAATTATGTTGAGGCAATGTTCTAGTAAATACCAAAATGTGAACAATTTAATAACATTAAAATCTATAATCACAAAGTCTAGTTTTAATATGAATAATTTGATAATTTCCCTCTTACTTAAAAATAGCATTTTTGGTCTCAGCTTCTGTACCATATGTGGTATACTGACTTACTAGGACAGGTTATTCCTAAGGAAACATCTGAAAATACTAAATGTTCCATATTTTCCTGTTTTCAGGGTTTAAAGTTATTTTGCATAATTGTTTCCATAATGTATACAGTTGACCCTTGAAAAACATGTGTTTGAACTGTGTTGGTCCACTTACACACAGATTTTTTTCAGTAGACTACTGCCTACCCTCCCTATCTGCAGGTTCTGCATCCAGGGGTTCAACCAACCTCAGATCACAGACTTAATACATGATCTGAGGTTGGTCGAATCTGCCGGTGCAAACCAGTGGATATGGAAGGCTGACTGTGACACTTGAACATGCAGGGATTTTGGTGTCTGTGGCAGGTCCTAGAACCTCTCCCCTGTGTTTACCAAGGGATGACTGTAAGAACATTACCTGTTAATATTAAATGTTAATAATTATTGTATTAGAGAAGCAACCAGAAAGGTAGAAAAAATTATGTTGTCAAAGTACACTTTATTTCCTAACTATTTCCACCTTAAAAGGAGCATTATGGAGAGAGTCTAAGTTTAAGGCTACAAGGAAGAGTGTGCTCATAAACCCATAATGTATCTGGAGTTTTATTTTATTTCAGTAGCACAAGTCACTACTGATGATGGGGTAAGGAACTGAGCCTAGAACTCAGTGTTACACCTGGATGATGTGCCTTGATAAGTTATATTTCAAGAATGCTTGAAAAGTGTAGTTGTGTGCCCACACAGATTATATTCAAGTTGGCAGGAGCTCATCTGGGAAAGGCAGAATTTCATAGCCAACAAATTTAAGAATGTGTCTAGCCCAGAACTAGAGGAGATTCAAGAAGCTGCAGCATTAAACTTGCCCTTGCCAGATATTTTCCAGTACCTGGCGCTGAAAGTCAATCCCTTTAGCTAATCACAGTGAAATGTAACTTGCATAAGATTTTTGTGCTAAAATGTATATTTTTAACCAGTGTTCTCTAAGGCTATTTCAACTTCCTCAAAGGAATTATATATGGTATGAGGTGAGTTTTGAAAAACTGTTAGGAAAAATTGGCAGGAAAGGTTGGAAGTGGAGGCAAGTTATCTTTTAACATTGAGCATACCCTCACATGTGTATATTTATTCATTACATACATGCACTCATATATGAATGTATAATATGCATTTTTATAGTAAAACAAATCTAAAGTTTTAAAGGATGTTATAAAAATACATAGAAATAGAAATTTCAAGACTAAGAACCCAAATGGGTTGTTATATGTCCTCCTAGAGTCACACACTCTAATTCAAAGACCAAAGTTATAGTAAGTAATAAAGGTTATTGAACACGGAAGTAATACAGTGATCTCAAATGTTTATAAATTGTCATCTTTACCCAATAATTGTCTTCTGCTAGAAAAATTTTGCCAGTCTGATATAACATAATTACATCAGTTCAATAAGTTAAAGAAATATAAGGAAAATACAGAACATAGACCTGAAACAACTATTCTCTAGGTGTACTATATAACTCTGTGTTTGTTGTTATCTTAGAAACTATTATGAGGCCAATTCCTTTTGTACCAGTTCTCTGAAACTGACGTAGAGCAGTAATTTTCAAGCCATCCTTTGTGTACCTGAGTAGGAACCTCAGAAGCTCTGGTTGGAGGAAAGAAGGATTGAGGAAGATTAGTCTAGTGGATCTTTGGGACCCCATTTCTACAATAGCATCTCTAATCATCCAATCGATACACTGAGACTTCAGGAGGATTGCATTTCATAAAGTGCCCCCTGCTTTCAAGATAAAAAGTAGAAAAGGCTGATTAAGCATGTTACAATGCCAAGAGGAAGCAGCATTTTTTTGCAATTAAATATAACTTCAAACTTAGCTTTGCTACACTTTCAGGTCACTTTCTGTCAACTAGATATAGTTGTAGGGCTGGTTCTCAATAGAAATTTACATTTTTCAATTATGTTTCTTAGACAAATAGCAGAGTAAGCTCTATCTTAACGCTAATATGGTCCCGCAATGGAGATACACAAATTATTACATTGCAATGAAAAGCCCATATTTTTTCCTCTGTTACACTAAACCAAAATAGAACAAGAGAGAGAATAAAATATCCTATTACAGTGTAGAAGTAACTGCGTATCTTCCTTTGAAGGAAGCATTTTAATCCAGTTGGTTAAAAAAATTATTGTTTAATGGAGTTCCATACTAATACCAAGAAATTCTACTTGTATTCTTTGGCAAAAACATCACATTTTGGATTTTGATTCCTTTTGGAGAAAACATATAATTAATAATTGTGAGAGTACTTTCCTATTATGAATATTAACTGATAAGATATATTCTTCCTTCTGAAATTTACAATCCTGTGAAGCTGGATATATAATTGTGATGAAGATATAAATATCATAGTACAGTGACAATATCATGTGCCTGTTATAATAGTTCTGAATTAAAGTTGGGGGAAATGTGGATGATAAAGATCAAATAATCAGAAGTTCTTGGAGGTAAAGCTATTAATTTGTGACATTACATGTGACTTGGTTACAATTCATTACTCCATAGCAATTATTTTTGTGCCATTATTTTTACTTGATATTAGGCATTCAGAACTTGGAGTCTTGAATTTCATAGTATCTAATTACGAAATCATTCAAAATCACTAATAGAAAAGTAGCTTGAACTCTTCTTCCCATCTCTTTCATCAGATTTAACGTTTTCTAATAAGCAATGATCAGTTAATTCCTAAGTTCTCTGAAGAAATACACTGAACAAATGCTTTCTTCCTCTCTTATTGTCAGGGCTATTGCCAAATTATATGGGATAATTTAAAACATTTCTTTATTAATTTAGGATGACTGCTTTGTAAACTGAGATTTTACTCCATGATATTATGTGAAGGTGAGTTTACTTAAAATAATAGGTTTTAACAAATAACGGCTTGATGGAATAATCTCTTGGGCCACAAAGAGAAATAACGCAATGCCTTTTATTTTGATAACTTTTTTGGCGTATGGGAGGGTACTCTTCTTCCTGTAGTATTAACTAGGAAAGGGAATACCTCTTCTTTTATACCAACCAGGTTCTCAAGTCAAGTAAGTCTGATAATCTTTACAGAGTGCATCCTGTTGAAGTGATTTATTGGGTATGAATGATATTATGGATATTAAGAAAAAATTGGGGACTGCACATTATCTTGACAAATTTTTTCATGCCACAAAATCACATCTTAAATATTTTTAGGTAAAATTGGATAAATACATATTTATAATTCTTAATCAAATTTTATTTGGTGTCCAATCACACTAGTACAAGGTTTCTCATCCTCAGCACGATTGACTTTTGGGACCAGATAGTTATTTGCTGTGAGGAGCAGACCTGTAGGATATTCAGCAGCACCAGTGGCCTCTGTGGACTAGATGGCAGGAGCACATTCATATGCATATGTGCGTGTGTGTACTTACACACACGCACACAGAGTTACACAATAAAAAATGTGTCCAGATCTTGCCAGATGTCCCCGGGTGAGCAAAGTTGCCCCTGGTTAAGAACCACTTCTCTAATACATATTCTATAAGAAATTGTGCTTTAGGCTACAAGTAGTAAGTTCTATTTATTTGGACGATTTTGAACTTTCAAAATTCCTTATTTTAGCAACTAAATGTTATTGTTGGCAATGATAGAAAATTGACATTGATAAATATATGTATGATATTTAGTAGGAAAATAAGGTAATTATTTTACTAATGGAAAACTATTAAATTCAGTGTAAAAGTTAGATTTCAAAAGGTATGAGAATGGTAGTAGATCTTCATGAATCCACACTGTGAAGTTATGTACAATTGCAATAAACCAAATTAACACACATGAAAATCCTCCAATATACATGCCAGAAAAACTATTCACATCCAATAGCTGGAAAAACAAGATTTTGAAATACTAGCCAGGATTACTTAATAATTACTATGCTCTTTTAGAGTATCTTGGAAAAAGGAAGTAAGTGGGCATATAAGCAAAATTTAAACATTAAGAGGAGGCAAAAATGATGGATAAAGAAATGGATTTTTCCCGAGAGGTTGGTCATCCTCACAGTTCTTTTTCCCCGAAGATAATCCTTTCTGCTTAAGATTGTATATCAATGTGCATAGTAGTCCGAAAAGGAAGCTCAAGTTAGACCATCAAGGAAAGAATCTTTTTTTTTTCTAGAGAATAACTCTTGTTTCGTTGACCCTCATTAATGTCCCATACTATGTTTAAAGTTTAACAGATTAAAAAGTTATTGCTGTCTTATAAAATTGACACAGGTTCTCCTAAGTTGGGAGCACACTATCACGAACCAATGTGAAAATGCGAAGTGACTGGGCTGGATGTAATAACCATGGCATAGGCATCCAGCTGCAGCACTGGGACCTCCAGCAAAGGTAGTACTTTGGGTGATACTCGAGAAATGGGACTCAAGTACAAGTGTAGAGACTTCAAGAAATCTTTACAGGTAGAACTATTTGGGATATCAGCCCTCAAAAGAAAATATCTGACTAGTAGGTTTGTGTGGGATTCAATAAGTGATGAAATTAAAGGGGTTTGGGAGTATAATTGACACTACTTTTGAACACTCATGGTTAAAAGACAAGATATTTTTCTTCAGTAAAAACTGAATGACTAATATAACACGATTCTTAAGGTAATAAGTAAGTAGTGTTCTTAGAAACATCTTTATTACAGGTATTCCTTATATACTTCTCTACGTGCATTGCAGAATTTGTAAAACTTCCATTCACTGATATTACACTGTTCTCAATGTACCAAGCAAGGAACATTCTTTTTTTTTTTTGTCACTAACATGCATACTGTACATGCAGGTAGAGAACTGTATATGAACACTTATTTAGCATTCTTAGAAATATCTTTATTATAAAAGGATGACTAGTGAAAGTGATGCTTAGATACACATAAAAGTTTTTACAAATGTTTCATAGTGGTTAGAAGTATACTTATGTGGTACATACGTTTATATGTAGTTACATGAAAGTTGCACATGGCCTGCTTTTCCCAACAGTACCACTTGGCTGTTGTCTTGCCAAATCTAACTTCTAAGAGTGCAACTATCACAGAGTTTTGGTTGCTTCAGTTAATTCTTTGACTTATAAATTATGCAGGGAAGTATTACTCTTAGTTGGAAAATGAGGGAAACATTTATTCAGGAGCCTAGAAAGCTTATCCTACCAAAATTTATCTAAGCATAGACCTTTCTCTGATATCATTTATTCCCTTGCCAGATAAAAGTAACTGCTGTGTCTTCTGAACAAACTTCATTCATATGTTCACCCAGACACCCATTAAGATATCCATTCATTCATTTGCAAGTAGTCACTGAATGCTGGCTCTGTGCCAGGCATTTTTCTAGGCACTGGAGATACGTTAGCAAATGAAACCAAGTCTCTACTCCCTCTTAAAACTTATATTCTAGCAGGGAGGGGAACAACAGGGGGAATACAGGCAATAAATAATAAGGCAAATAATCACAGTTTATCCTATGCAATATGTATTATGGTGGTGGTGATAAATGCAGTGAATAAATATTGTATGTACTTTTAAAGTAGCAGTATACATGCTCCATTTTAATGTGCTCATTGACGTTTTAACCACTGTGTTCCTTAGGAATTGTGTTAGAGTGCAACTAACAAAGACCAGCTATGGTGTCTTAACCAGAATAGGGCTTATTTTCTCACAGAAAAATGTGAGGTAGGGCTTCCCTGGTGGGGCAGTGGTTGAGAGTCCGCCTGCCGATGCAGGGGACGCGGGTTCGTGCCCCGGTCCGGGAAGATCCCACGTGCCGCAGAGCGGCTGGGCCCGTGAGCCATGGCCGCTGAGTCTGCGCGTACGGAGCCTGTGCTCCGCAACGGGAGAGGCCACAACAGTGAGAGGCCCACGTACCACCAAAAAAAAAAATGTGAGGTAATCCATAGGTAGTCTGTCCAGTGCTTTTGCTATGTATCCACAAGTCATTAAATTGTTTGTTTATATAGTCAGTTGTTCTTGGAACATAGCTTTCATCCTGAAGGTAACAAGGTGCATGTTACCATCTATTTCCATGTACTATACCCCACGTAAGAGGAAAGGGAATAGCAAGGAGGAAATGATGGCCTCCCCTTCGAGTCACCTTCTGAAAGCCATTTCCTGGATTCCTGCTATGACTTCAGCTTACATCACATTAGTCATTTCCAGCTACAAATAAGGATGAGAAATACTGCGTTTTACCTGAAAACATTGTTGTCCTGAGTAAAATCAAGGTTCTGTTACTAAGCAAGTAGGGATAATGAATATTTGGGAAGTTCCCAGCAGTCCCAGCCACAGCCTCCTAGACTTCAGACTTCTTTAACGAAGCAGGGATTCTTTATTATTCATCCTGGCAACCAGCACAACGTATGGCATGTTAGGGATGCTCATAAACTGACAGAAGAAACCCTGAGTAGATGAGTGGTTGGAGTCTCCCTATTGCTGGTAGTGGTTACTCCCCTCTTGTCTCAAACAGGGAACAATCCTAAGTTAAATAGTCCAAGTATCATGCAAGGGCCTGGGCTTTACTGAGCCCACAAAGATTAAGTCTTTTACAACAACTTTTAGAATAATATATACTCAATCCTGCCTAGAATATTATATCATAAACATGTTTAAAACAAATTGTTCTGGGAGCATTTAAAAGAAAGAGGGCCTGCAAAGACCATCTAATTAATTGAAAATGACTTGTTTATTAAGTAACTGACACTTAAGTGTTAAGTTTGTATTATGTATTTCAATATGAGTATAAAATTCTACCATGTGCACAAGTTGTACCTAATTTGAAAGAGATGCAAATGATACCCTTAGAGAATCTAAGTTCATAAGACCAAAAGTATGTTCAAATGAGGCAAACATAGAAACATATTCTATAAGAGAGCTGTATTTTCTATTTTCCTTAGGTGTCAATATCTAACAAAGTGTACAGAGAAGCAGTATGTGTGTTATAGCTCTAAGATCTATGTGAATCTTGAGGCTTTATTTTTTTGTTATGTCTCTCAGAAAAAGATAAATCATCTGAGGGAATTCTTATTTGGTAATTCCATGAGCTCTTGTCTTCCACCAAAATGTGAAAGTTCTCATGATTAGGGCTTGCTTTTAAAAAATAACCTTTATACACACACATATATATACACACATATACACACATATGATGGTCTCTCTCATTTTTCATACATGGCAACTGCAAAAATTTCTTTCCTGACACTCAGTTTCCGTGGCATTGATGGAGTGATCGTGGTTGAGTTTTGTTTCAAGATGATAGGTAAACACCATAGATCTTTTTAAAACCTAAGGGAAAACAATGAAAATTCTCATAAGGTAGAAGATAATTGGCAAAAAAAGTGAAAAGGGGTTAACATTTGACTCAAGAAGTATGCAAAGAGCAACTCAGTAATAGTTCTAACTATATGAAAGAGGTTATACAAATGATTATTCTTAAACATAATATAATTTTTGATAAAGTGTGGAAAACTCAGATTTTCTGTAGAAAAATTACCTGGGGGCTTCCCTGGTGGCGCAGTGGTTGAGAGTCCGCCTGCCGATGCAGGGGACACGGGTTCGTGCCCCGGTCCGGGAAGATCCCACATGCCGCGGAGCGGCTGGGCCCGTGAGCCATGGCCGCTGAGCCTGTGCGTCCGGAGCCTGTGCACCGCAACGGGAGAGGCCACGACAGTGAGAGGCCCGTGTACAGCAAAAAAAAAAAAAAAAAAAAAAAATTACCTGGGCTTCAAGTTTTTAAAATTCTAGTTGAGTGCTTTCTTTTGTTAAGTCTTAGATTCAAATATAGAGATATCAGGCATGATTAGGATTTATCTTCTCCCACTGAATGAAATCTGATTTATACTTTACACTTAAAAATGCATTATGCAAGTCTGTAAAATAAGCATAGAAAACACTTATGCATGATTATACATGTGTGCATATGCCCTGATGTACATATAGATATTTATAGATGGATATAAACAACTTCCTCCAGATCAGATTTGTTTCTCCTTGACAGTCAAACTAAACAAACTTCTTAAGTAGTTAACCACACCATCAGTGGTTAAAGTGAAAGAAAACAGCCTACTTAATCAATGTTTGTCTGTGTAGCTATTTTGGAAATGAGGGGAATCACATAGTGCTATGAAAAATTTCTCAGTAAAATGCCCTATTTCTGTTTCCAATGGGATGCTGTTGTTTCATCATAGGGCTAAATATATAATGTGGAGTTCCAAAAGTTTGCTTCACCTCAGTGTTGAAAATAAATTCCAGAATTTGTAGCCATGCACGAGAACCCTCTTCTTCCCCAACATGCTATGAGTACTACAGGGAGAAAGGCAGGATAGAATCAGTTATTACTCATTTTAATTATAGTCTGTAACAATGTTAAGTATGTTAAGTTTCATGTAACACAGTGCCTGGCCACAATATATATTTAGAAAAGTTTTTATGGAACGAATGGCTAAACATTATGCACCAAATCTGAAAAGTGTAGAAAATTATACAAGGCTTCTTAAATCTTATGAGACAGAAGAGAACTATTTTCTCAGGAACTGCATAAAGAGTCAGTGTTACCCATAATGTCCCCAGGTTAATTATAATAGTGAATTTCATAAGGTGGCGTTTGATCCCTCTCAATAGAAGCAGATACACCTTGTCAATTATCTGCATTCAGCACAGCGGAAATACATGGAGGCTAAAAAGAGCAATCCCAGTGCGCAGCTTTCTCATCATCTAATTTGATTTGAGGGCAGAATTTAGATTATCCAAGGCAAGAATTTCCAAAATTTAGCATGCATAAGAGTTACATGAAGCTTTGATCCAAGAATCTCTGATTCGATGGGTTAGAATGAGACCCCTAAATTTTTTTTAATTGTTTCTGTTAACACTTGATAAATGCTGATACGTAGGAAGAGTGACTGATCCGTATTTCACAGATGTCAGCTTTTGACAAATGTCAACCAGAGGCCTTGAAATCATATTCAACTGCAGTAAACAAGAGTGCAGATATCTCGTTTTGCTGATTAAGGGTAAACATGTGGCTTCCCTGGTGGCGCAGTGGTTGACAGTCCGTCTGCCGATGCAGGGGACACGGGTTCGTGCCCCGGTCTGGGAAGATCCCACATGCCGTGGAGCAGCTGGGCCCGTGAGCCGTGGCCGCTGAGCCTGCGCGTCTGGAGCTTTAAATTTAAATAGTAGAGGTTTGGGGTGACAATTAAAAAAATATATTTGAGAACTAACAAGGACATTTGGCTAAATAGGAACTTTACATGATTTCAGGTTAAGACGTTATTAGGAAACACATCTGATATTCCTCAATTTACAAATGCAGGGGTCATAAAGGTACCATGATTCCGTGCCGTACAATCTGGACGCAAGTTTGGTCCTTTAAAAGTTTAAAAACAGGTGATAGCAACTGCCTTATATAGCCATAAAATAAAGAACAGATTCAGTAAAGACTCCACAAAACAAGGGCAACCATATATCTGTGTATGTGCATACACATGTACATTAAGTAAATTGGTTAATGTGATATAATTTTAAAGGCCGATTACCTTTTAAAGGACTATGTTCAAAATTTAATTTAAAATATTTGATAATGAACCACTGTCCCTATAAATAAAGACTGGAATCAACTATTGAGACCATTTTAAGTTTTAAAAATGGCAAAAGCATAAAAATATATACATATCTCTATTTTTGCCAACTTTGAAAATAGGAAAATGTACATATACACGCATGTATGCATTTTATATGCACATGAATTGTACATTTGTTTATATTTATAGATCAAAATTATCTAAAATTATCAAATCATGAAGGCACGAGTTTAAAAAACATTTTTGGCCTCTCAAATTTGTTATTTGGCCTGCCAGGAGATTGTTGCTATTTTTTTTTTTAAACATCTTTATTGGAGTATAATTGCTTTACAATGGTGTGTTAGTTTCTGCTTTATAACAAAGTGAATCAGTTATACATATACATATGTTCCAATATCTCTTCCCTCTTGCATCTCCCTCCCTCCCACCCTCCCTATCCCACCCCTCCAGGCGGTCAAAGAGCACCAAGCTGATCTCCCTGTGCTATGAGGCTGCTTCCCACTAGCTATCTATTCTACGTTTGGTAGTGTATATATGTCCACGCCACTCTCTCACTTTGTCACAGCTTACCCTTCCCCCTCCCCATATCCTCAAGTCCATTCTCTAGTAGGTCTGTGTCTTTATTCCCATCTTACCCCTAGATTCTTCATGACCTTTTTTTTCTTAGATTCCATATATATGTGTTAGCATACAGTATTTGTTTTTCTCTTTCTGACTTACTTCACTCTGTATGACAGACTCTACGTCCACAAATAACTCAATTGCATTTCTTTTTATGACTGAGTAATATTCCATTGTATATATGTGTCACATCTTCTTTATCCATTCATCTGTGGATGGACACTTAGGTTGCTTCCATGTCCTGACTATTGTAAATAGAGCAGCAATGAACATTATGGCACATGACTCTTTTTGAATTATGGTTTTCTCAGAGTATATGCCCAGCAGTGGGATTACTGTGTCATATGGTAATTCAATTTTTAGTTTTTTAAGGAAACTCCATACTGTTCTCCATAGTGGCTGTATCAGTTCACATTCCCACCAACAGCGCAAGAGGGTTCCCTTTTCTCCACACCCTCTCCAGCATTTATTGTTTGTAGATTTTTTGATGATGGCCATTCTGACTGGTGTGAGATGATATCTCATTGTAGTTTTGATTTGCATTTCTCTAATGATTAATGATGTTGAGCATTCTTTCCTGTGTTTGTTGGCAATCTGTATATCTTCTTTGGAGAAATGTCTATTTAGATCTTCTGCCCATTTTTGGATTGGGTTATTTGTTTTTTTGTTATTGAGCTGCATGTGCTGCTTGTAAATTTTGGAGATTAATCCTTTGTCCGGTGATTCATTTGCAAATATTTTCTCCCATTCTGAGGGCTGTCTTTTGGTCTTGTTTATGGTTTCCTTTGCTGTGCAAAAGCTTTGAAGTTTCATTAGTTCCCATTTGTTTATTTTTGTTTTTATTTCCATTTCTCTAGGAGGTGGGTCAAAAAGGACCTTGCTGTAATTTATGTCATAGAGTGTTCTGCCTATGTTTTCCTCTAAGGTCTGGCCTTACATTTAGGTCTTTAATCCTTTTTTTTTTTTTTTTTTTTTTGCCGTATGCAGGCCTCTCACTATTGTGGCCTCTCCCATTAACGGAGCACAGGCTCCAGACGCACAGGCTCAGCGGCTGTGGCTCACGGGCCCAGCCGCTCTGCGGCACATGGGATCTTCCCGGACCGGGCCACGAACCCGTGTCCCCTGCATCGGCAGGCAGACTCTCAACCGCTGCGCCACCAGGGAAGCCCCTTTAATCCATTTTGAGTTTATTTTCGTGTATGGTGTTAGGGAGTGTTCTAATTTCATATTTTTACATGTACCTGTCCAGTTTTCCCAGCACCACTTATTGAAGAGGCTGTCTTTTCTCCACTGTATATTCTTGCCTCCTTTATCAAAGATAAGGTGACCATATGTGTGTGGGTTTATCTTTGGGCTTTCTACTACCCAAAGCAATCTACAGATTCAGTGCAATCCCTATCAAACTACCAGTGGCATTTTTCCCAGAACTAGAACAAAAAAAATTCACAGTTTGTATGGAAATACAAAAGACCCCGAATAGCCAAAGCAATCTTGAGCACGAAAAATGGAGCTGGAGGAATCAGGCTCCCTGATTTCAGACTATACTACAAAGCTACAGTAATCAAGACAGTGTGGTACTGACACAAAAACAGAAATATAGATCAATGGAACAGGATAGAAAGCCCAGAGATTGTTGCTGTTGACCCTCAACCCCTTGAGGGTATTAAGGTCTTTATAGGCATCATTTTCTGCCCGGTCTCCATTGACACCAAACAACTTAGATATTGATGGTCTCTGAGGGTCGAAGTCTAGGGAAAGATCAATAAAAGCTGCAAACAGTCTCTTGTTGTTTTGACAGAATTCACAAGGTGCGAGAAAATAGAATCTCAACTGTTGACTTCTGTGCCTGGACTCATAGGTCCAAAAAAAGAAACTTAATTTTAATATTTAAAATAAGAAAACCATCAGAATCATTAACCTGCATGGTTAAGAACAATTATGAGAAATTCCAATGCATTCGCATCTCAACCACCTCATCTCTTGAAAAAAATGTTAGTTTTTATTTTTTCCAGCTTTATTGAGGTATAAATAACAAATTAAAAATTGTGTATGTTTAAAGTATACAATGTAGTGAAGTATACTGTACAACCATGACCACAGTCAAGCTAATTAATGTACATACTGCCTCACAGAGTTACTAATTTGCATGTATGTGGTAAGAACACTTAAGTTGGACAAGGTATGGGGGAAAAGGGAACCTTTAAACACTGTTGGTGGAAATGTAAATTGATATAGCTATTATGGAAAACAGTATGAGGCTTCCTCAGAAATTAAAAATAGAACTACCATGTGATCCAGATATCTCACTGCTGGGTATATATCCAAAGGAAATGGAAATGGGATATATAAGAGACGTCTGTACTCCAGTGTTCATTGCAGCATTATTCACAATAGCCAAGACATGGAAATAACCTAAGTGCTCAATGGCTAAAAGAATAAGGAAATTGTCTATATATATATATATATATATATACACACACACACACACACACACACACACACACACAGTGGAATATTCGTCCTCTAAAAAGAAAATGTCTGCCAACTGTGGTAACGTGAGTGAATTTGGATGATATTACACTAGGTACTATAAGACAGACACAGAAAGACAAATATTGCATGATATCAATTATGTGTGGAATCTAACGAAATTGAACTTAGAGAAAGAGTGGAATGGTAGTTGTGTGGTTCTGGGGGAAATAGGGAGATATTAGTCAAAGGGTATAAACTATCAATAAGATGAATAAGTTCTGGAAATCTTACGTACAGCATGATAACTATAGTTAATGATACATACTTGAAATTCTCATAAAGAATACATCTTAAGCATTCCCCACCACCTCTTGATCCACTAGACTACCTGGCAGCTCCAGTTAGAGAGCTGTGCATCAGGTGATCTGATGCAGATACAGTCGGCTTCCACTCTCAGCTCTTACAGTCATGCTTGTAAAGAGGTACTACATGTCTCAGGATGCTATCTCAAATTTAGCCAAAACCAAATTCTTAATCTTCCCCACTCCAAGCTCAGTCCTAAGACTTTTCCCACTTTCAATGTATGCTATCCATCAAATAATCATCAGTTTGTGATCATAAAACCCAGAGGATAAACAGTTATCATAAACAAATGGAACTTGAAAGAAACAATGCAGGCAACAGAAAGAACTTGAAAGAAACAATGCAGGCAACAGAAAGAACATTATCATTAATGTCCTTCAAGTAGAAAAATGTTTACGTATGCAAAAATATGGTATAAAAATAAATACTGTGGGAGAAAGGTCTTAAGTTGAAATGCAATAGCATGAAAAATAATAGAGGGGTTGTAAAAATAAGTACATCTAGTTGCTTAGAAAATAGGATGTTGACAGTGCTCAGAAAATTAAAAGGCAAATGAATTGGAGGGAAGAAATAACAGAAATGGAGGTTAATAAAGGAAATTTGTATTGAATTAATAAGAATTAAAGAAAACATGTGAAGCTACAGGAGAGAATAAGGAAATAGGATAAAAATCTTTTCTAGAACTGAAGGATAATCTATTCTACATTGAAAAGTACACACAGGGCTCCAGTAAAATGAAGGAAAACCACCAAAACATATCATTAGAACAGGGAAACAAACAAGGTCTTAACTTTAAAAAAAAAAAAAAAAGTTGCTATGCAAAGAATTAAGAACAAGAAGGGCATCAACTTTTTAAGGAATAGTAGTGGAAGCTGGAAATCCCTGGGAAGACACTTTCAAGAAAATTGAAAGAATTACCCAACCGCATGATTGATGAAAAGTTAGGATGGATAAATGATATTTCCAGACTCACAGATTCACCAAAGAGTACCTCCCAGTTACTCAGGTTATTACTTGAGGTGAGCTGAACCAAAACGGAGATGTGTTTGGGAGAGAATTTGGGAGATCTAAACCAGGAATAAGGCAAAAAGAATCTGTAGGTTGAAAGCAGGACAGGAGGCCTACAGAGCATTCAGTCCAGATTAGAAGAGAAAGAGGGGCATCAAGGAAAAACTGACATGTTCGACAGGTTAGAGCTGTTCCAAAGTTCTTTCAGAAATTGGGACAGTTAGTGATAAATTATGGTGAAAATTAAGCTGATAAATAAGTCCAATACAATGTCTCCTATCTAAACAATATCTTCTTAACTGTCACAATTTAAATAAGAAATATTGTGACCTAACTTATCAAAACAGACAGAAGTGTGTGTGTATGTGTGTGTGCATGTGTGTGTGTATACACACACAGCATGCAAGGCTATGAAAAGCTAAATCTTCATTTACTATGGTAAGAAAAAATGAGGAATAATAGTGTAGGTAGTAGAAACATATTAAATGGAAATATGGGGAGATTAAGATGGTGGAATAGGATGTGGAACTCATCACCCCCACATACACACATACACACCCACAAATAGATCAAAAATACATCTACATGTGGAACAATCCTCACTGGCAACTGGCAGATAGACTCCTGTACAGCCAAAGCTGTAAGTAAGATCCACAGGGAACTGGTAGGAAGGGAAGAGAAGTGACTGAGTTAAAACCTGTGCCCCTGGGAAGGAGTCTCAGGAAAAAGGGGAGGCTACACGGGAGGACACTTGTCCTGGAGAGTGAGTGGTGGGGGCCAGAGCCACACATGGGGTGCCCTAGCCTTGGGGTTCTACACAGGGAACAGGAGCCCACTTGGCTAGCTGGGGGACTGCTGGGCCTAGCAGGGGCCCTGTTGGAAGCCTGGACTTCACTCCCACTCATGAGCAGGGCATGCTGCCTGAGCAGAGAGGGTAGATTGAAGACTGCTCTAGTGGCTGCTGGGTTTCCCAGGACTGCCTTAGCACGTGTCTCAGCCTGAGTGGAGTGAACTCTCCAGCTGCCACTTACTCCATGTCACAGCTCTGCACTGGCCCTAAGGCTGTCACAATGGGGGAGAGAGCTTTGTTGTAGGGATGCAGAGGCAATTGGGACCAAGGTGGCATCTGGCTGGGATGGGGAAGGCCATTATGGGTACGTACTCAGGCAGTGCATCAGTGGTAGCCCGGAATTCTGACAGAGGCTGCTCCACCACAGCGTGACCTCAGATACATGCTGAGAACCCATGCAAACCCCACCTGCCCTGTTTTATGGTTCCACAACAGAGTGGGTTTGGTGGAGGCTGGGGTAGTGATAGGCTGTGATGAACAAAGGGGACTTGAACCTGAGGTTGTGTCTGAGCAGGGCAAGGGCAACAACTGCTGGCACCGGCACAAGAGGCAGCTTGGATCTCTGCCACCAACTAACATGGCACGTGCCCCATCTTTAGGAAAGAGCCTGCACGGGCCCCTCTGGCTTCGGCCCTGCTCCTCTCTGGGGCAAGTGTCCCAGTGCTGGGATAGGGGAAAGTACACACATAAAGGGAACAGAACCAGCTTGAACTCAACCCTCTGGGCTTGTGCCCCAGCAACTTGGCATCTGACCCTGCCCCTAATAGGGCAGTGATGGCCATTGAGCAGAGGGGAGGCCCTGCCTCACACCCAGCTCCAGTCCTAGCCCCTCCAGCTCCAACCCCACCTCATTCCAAGGTGATAGCTGTCAGCAAACCCTGAGGAAAGACATGGCTGGTGTCCACGTCAAATCCAGCTCTCCAGCCAAAGGAACTGGGCACAAGGAATCTGTATAGGGATGCCCCCACATAAGAACACCTTTTCAAGTCTGCAGTAGGGAACTGTTTCACCTAAATTCATATCAAGTTAAGCAAAATGAGAAGGCAGAGAAGTGGTCTCAACTGAAAGAAAGAAAAACACTGAAAAGATGAAACAGATGAACAATTTACAGATTTCAAAATGTTAGTAATAAGAATGCTAACTGAACTAGGGAAAAGAGCAGTGATAATCTTAACAAGGATCTAGAAAATATTAAAAAACCCAATCAGAAATGAATTCAATAACTAAAACACATTAGAAGTGAATAGCAGACTAAGTGATACAGAACACATAAGTGATCTGACAGGTAGAATAATGGAAATCATCCAATGAGAACAGCAAAAACATTTTTTCAATTAAAACAGTTTAAGAGATCTTTGTTATCTTTGAAAACGTCAAGCACACCAACATTCACATGATAGGGGTGCAGAAGGAGAAGAGGGAGAAGGGGATTGAAAAATGTATTTGAGGAAATCACGGCTGCAAAATTCCCAAAACTGAACGAGGAAACATATCCAGGTACAGTGAAGCACAGAGGGTTCCAAACAAGATGAACCCAAACCAAGACTCACATCAGGACATACCATAATTGGGCTTCCCTGGTGGCGCAGTGGTTGGGAGTCCGCCTGCCGATGCAGGGGACGCGGGTTCGTGCCCCGGTCCGAGAAGATCCCGCATGCCGCGGAGCGGCTGGGCCCGTGAGCCATGGCCGCTGAGCCTGCGCGTCCGGAGCCTGTGCTCCGCAATGGGAGCGAGCACAGCGGTGAGAGGCCCGCGTAGTGCAAAAAAAAAAAAAAAGACATACCATAATTAAAATGGCAAAAGTTAGAGAATTCTAAAGATTAAAAAATAATAAAGGAGGCTGTAATTACAATAAACAGTTAAGAGATAAACATGAAGATGTAAAATATGGCATCAGAAACACGACGTGGTTCAGAGTCAGATTACCTGGGTCTTCACCTTGGCTCTACTCCCTTGCCCTGTCCCTTAGGAGAGAAGTATTACTCTGTGTCTCAGTCCTTACTTTTATACCGTGGATACACTTATTTGCCGTTGATCATTATTTATTTATTGTGATTGTGAAAGTGTTTCAACTTAATAAAATTCTCTAATGACAGCAACTTTAATACCTGAACCAGATAAACCCAAGAGACTATTTCAATAATAATCTGACTGTCAATATATATCAAGTATTTTTAAATGGAACTGGTTATTACACTAACCTCATTCCTGTGATTCTCTTCTAAGTAATAATTAGATGTCTCAAAATGTCTGTCACAAACTTTTCATCACAGCATTATTTATGACAAAAATTAGAAACATTAAATTTCCAGTAATAAGCCATGATTTAAATATATCAGATTAAGTCTATAAAATAAAGCATTTTTACTAAAACTACATTTTAAAATGCTGATAAAATGGTCAAAGTAAAAATGAAACCTCCAAAGATGAATCTATGTATACCTTGTGGGTCAAGTTTATTTAAAATGTGAATAGTATCCACTTACGTAAGTAGGTACGTATTGATCAACCTTTATGTGGATGTAAAAACAGCAGAATAACAATAGTAGCTGCTTGTGGTTGACGACAGTATTTGTTTTCCTCTTTAACATCCTCCTGCTCCCTCTTTATATTTTTTAATATTCTATGTTGCTTGAGCAAGGCATGTTCATGGGATAGGAGAGCCACATATGACACGAAATCACCTTGACAGAGAGGGGAATGGCGCCTTACCTTCTGCTGTCCTCCTGCGTCACTCCTGACAAGGTGTAGCTCTATCTCTCGTTGCCTGGAAGGACAGGGGGCATGGTTTTCTCACACCAGCACACAAACTGTTTTGATCTTTGGTTACAAATACCTAAATATAAACCTTGGTCATTAGCAAAAATAAGCCAGTACTTTGAATGTTTCCTAGTTAATAGAGTTAAGGATTGGCAAAAGTTTATAATGGAGCCTTCTCTTGTGAATTCTGGGTAAAGTCATTATGTAGCAGAGCAAGTATTTGGTATAGATCAAGGGCAGCACAACCTGAAGGCATAACACTGAGCTTTATAACCATTCTAATTATTTTTAGACCAATCAGCTATTGATAATGAGTATATTAACTGGTTAAATTACAGTGATTTCTGGCAATAACTTTTAAAAAGGTAATCCATTAGTTAATTCAGGTAACACATTTGTCCTATTTTCTAATTACTAACCTGAAGTTACTGATAATTTTATCAGTTTGTATCAATAAACCACCCTATCAAGTTTCCCATACTTACTGAGTTTACAACATTTTTACGTAGTTGGAAAAACATTGTTCTCTGTATATCATGTACATAAAGCCCACTTCCCTAATTTACTGGAGAGAGAAAAAAGTTGTGTTCTCCTCAGTGCGGAAGATATGCTTGTTCTTGTTTCAAATCATCTAAATTCTAAAGCTTATTTTACACTACCAATCTTGTTTCTATGGTTACCATGGAAAAGAAGAATGCATATTATTACACACAAACACTATTTTAAGAATGACCAAAAAGGTTAAGAAACCACACATGCATTTCCGTTGTGTTTAACGTAGGTCATCACAAGATTAGAGAGACAAAGATTAAAGTGAGAAGTGAAAGTCAAGAAAGGAAAAGAAAAAGAAACGTGCACAGAAATCTTTGAACACACTATTAAACTATTATAACTTCCAAGGGCATAAAGCACACTGTGTGTGTGTGTTGTGTATGTGTGTGTAAATGTACTTTAAAACCGTGTAAATCGATAGGAAGGAGTAAGTTTGATGGCAAGACAATGAGTTTTAAAGATGACCTGCTGTATAAACCTGGAAAAAAAGTAAATTTTGTTTATCTATTCAACCATTAAGATAATACTGAATTCTTATTAATCATTATTTCAAAGTTCATGAGCAATTAGATGCAAAGAAAAGATCATAAAACCAAACTTTTCAATGCATCATTAAGTGCTATAGTACCCCCAAAAATACAATATTGTGAGTCCGTATTTGAAAAATCAAGATGAAGTTACATGCTATGTTAGATGTTAAAATGTGAGAGTGCGAAAAGATGCATAAGAGGAGCAAAAAGAGATCAAAGGAGTTAAGTTGTCACACTGTAGACACATGCCACAGAGCATTCAAAAAAGATTTTAAAATGTGTTACTAAGAATAGTATTTATATTACCAAATGCTGGAGAGCATGTGGGGAAATACCACGTTCCCTTCTGGTAGGAATATAAACCAAAGTAGCCCGTGCTTAAATAAAACTGAGAAGAAGCATCCCCTATGACCCAGCAATCCCCCTTTGAAAGAGATATGAAGACAGCACTTTCATGGTAATGGCAAATTGGAACAAGGTGGTCTCTCTCAGGGAGGTGGATAAGTTATACAGAATGCTATGGAATACTCTTCAGCAGTTGCTCTATAAGGAGATACATGTTTTGCTTTATAAAAATACTTTGAGTACAAATTAAAAAGAATGATACAATATCATTTATGTAAAATAATACAAAGGTACAGGTATCTTTGGACATTTGTTAAACCTGTCATAGAGGGAATCTAAATGGGAAAAAGGATGAGCTTGCAGAGGAGACAGAGAGGAAAGGGAGGCCTTAAGTATATTAATGATGACAAAGGAGACTAATTCAGTCAACTCCCCAGCTCTCTGCACGGACGTTAAAGAAAAATATAATATGTGTCACATGTGCTTTTGAATTTTTGAAGCTCAATTATTGTAAGGAAGTATTTCAGTATCTGAGAAGGATTGACAAAGCTTTCAAGCATACCTATAACTAAAGGACCTAGCTGTTAGACCTTTTCAGTTTTCTTAGCAAATGCTTACTAGACTAATGTATTTATTATATCTTTTTACAAGCTAGGTGCATTCATTTTATAATAGCTGTGTTTTTTCTAAAAATACAAATACAAAGTTTAGTAACCATAGGACTTAAGGACATTGAATACCCTCATCCTGGCTGACAACATGTCAAAGGATCTTGTATGATAAGATTCACTATCAAATATCTGTATTTCTATCTATTTGCTGAAAAACTTCCTTTGTTTTCTAAGTAAAGAAATAACCTACCTGGAAGGAAATCATATTCTAGTCTGGAACATTTTTACTTGAGTGCCAAACCTAACGATGTTAAAATATGGAGGAGATTAGACAATTTATTTACATCTGTCTGTTACTCGGTTTTTTATTAGTTGCTTTGAATTTCACTAAGACCAAAGAAAATGGGTATATATGGAAATATGAAAGTAGGTAGTTACTGAAGGAACAATAACAAGTACAACTCTGGCCCTCAGGGACCTAACTCCCTCATGAAGAAGACCAGCTAGGAAGCAGGTATCTTCAGTATAGTGTTTTTGTACTGTGATGATGAAGACGTAATACAGGATGCTATGTCAGAGTTCACGATCTTAGGTTATTTTAGTTTTCTCTGAGAGAAAGAGATACTATGCTGAGACTTGAGGAGCAAGTTTAATAGATCCAGGTGATGGGAGGGACAAATGCACTCCTAGAAAAGGAAAAAGGAAAATAATCTGTAAATACACATAGACAAGACAGGGCACAGTTTATTCTGTGAACTGCAGTTACTTCAGTATGGCAGGATAGATGAAATGAAGAAAAGCGGTAAGCGGGGTCCAGATACTGAAGGGCTTTGGATCTCTAAGTAATAGGACTTCACGCTGGAGGCACTGAAAAGTCATTTAAGCATGACACTGGGGTGATCAAACCGTGCATCGGAAAATCAACTTTCTTTATGGAAAATGAATAAGAAGGGGGAGATTTGGAGATCTATTAAGATAGGCATGCATATCCTGAGTAAAAAAAGAAAACAAACATGGAAAAGCAACACTGTGGAGAGAGCAGAAAGATTAGTGGTTGTCAGGGGTGAAGGAGGAGGAAGGGGGATGAGTGGGTAAAGCAGTGGGTATTTTTAGGGCAGTGAAGCTATCCTCTGACATTACAACAGTGGTTACATGTCGTTATATGCTTGTCCATGCTCATTGAATTTAAAACACCAAGGATAAGCCCTAATGTAAACTGTGGACTTTAGGTGATAATGATGTGCCAGTGTAGGTTCATCGATGGTAAAAAAAAAAAAAAAAAAAAAAAAAGTGTCGCACTGTGGCAGGATGTCAATAGTGGGAAAGATTGTGGGCGTCTGGGGACAAAAGGTGTATGAGAATGCTCTATACTTTTCATTCATTTTTGTGTGAACCTAAAACTGCTTTAAAAATAAGGGTTTTAGTTTAAAAATGAGTAAAGATGTAAAGAAGAGGACATGTTTGAGAGCGTGTAAGAATGAGGAAGCAACAGAAATGGTTGAATGATTAGAAATGGGAGAACATAGGAGAAGTGAAAGTATCACCCAGGTCTCTCACTTGAGGATGTGAAGTAAATGTGCTAACTTTCAATGGTAAATGGAAGTGAGGAGGAAAAGCCAGTGGGGAAAGAGGTGTGTGAGCAATGATTGTTTCTGATTGAACTGAGTCTGTGCAACTCATTAGGCATTGCAGTTGAGATGGCTGGAAAATAGTGGCAGGCAGAGGCCAACCACCTGAGGCCATAACCCCAGAAAAGTAAACTCCAAACATGCACATGTTTACACTGTCTGGACTGCACATTACCCAATCTAGTCACATAACACAACTTTGTATTATGACTTTGATATCAGTCATATAGCATCCCTTCCCTGCCATCTAGACCACATATGTAAGTATGGAAAGAAGAGAAATATCTCTGTGAAAGATAACAATTTCCTACTTAGATGGTCACCTCTAATAAGCTACCCTTATTAGTAAAACCCTTGTATCAGAACAGATAAGAGTAAGCCAAGATGGAGGAAAGGTTTGGCGTGAGAAGAACCGATAAGAATTACTCTTTTTATCCAAGGGAGATTAAATTAAAATAAAGTGATAGTCTGTGCCATCCCTGGGGCAACAAAAATGACCATTTTTTTTTACCACTATAATGTGTGTGCTTGCCCTGTTTACATGTGTATGTGCTCCAAACTGAGTATTGGGGATCTCATTGTAAAGGGTTATCCAAAGGCTGTTAATTCCATGTTAATTCCAGAAACACCTTGAACAGTGTTTTTTCAAATATCTGGGTAATATGGTCTTTCCAATTGACACATAAAATTAACCATCACACAGCCCTTTTCTCAAAAGTTGTGAATCTAATTCTCAGTATAATAAATTGGTCTCTGATGGTGGAGGCAAGAAGAGAGTGGCCAAGGAAGGTTGAGTACGTTCTGCCCCGTTTTCTTCTAGACTCACACTGAGGAATGTAGGAAGTCTAATGCAGAATAGAGCCAGCCAAAGAAAAGATGGGAATCAAAAAAATGCAGACTGTCCACATGCCAGAGTTTATGAAAACAAGTCCCCATGAGTTCTGAAATGGGAAGAGTCTTTCCTCTCCTAGCTGACAGGTTAGAAGTGACTTTCGCTCCTGTTGGTACTTTGGCTATATTTGTTTCAGATAAGCCCTCTCCCTTCCTGTAGAATATCAATAAAGTCTATATAAGTAGTGTCAAATCTATGGAAGATATCAATGAAAAACCAAAAATATTTGTATACCCATTGTAGCCCAGTGGTGCAACTTCTAGGAAAATTTCCATCTCTGCTGATATAATCAATATTCTGGTCTTAACCTTGGTAGTGTATATATATATACACAACCAAATGTAAAATAGATAGCTAGTGGGAAGCAGCCGCGTAGCACAGGGAGATCAGCTCGGTGCTTTGTGACCACCTAGAGGAGTGGGATAGGGAGGGTGGGAGGGAGATGCAAGAGGGAGGAGATATGGGGACATATGTATATGTATAGCTGATTCACTCTGTTATACAGCAGAAGCTAACACCACTGTAAAGCAATTATACTCCAATAAAGATGTTAAAAAAATTTTTTTAATTAAAAAAAGAACCTTGGAACTTGGCCTTTAGACTTAGAAACACAATATTCTATAATGTCTAGAGATGTTATTCCTACAGTTGCTTCTAGCATTATCCAAACATGTGGCTATGTGAAGCCAATCCCAGAGAGGGTATTTTTATGTTGAGGTAGTCAGCTGCAGAAATTATGGCCAAAGGGGTTTTTGAATCACTCAGGTGTTTTACAGTCCAAAGATAATTTCCCAGTCAGACTTTACATCACAAAGTATACTGTAGTACTGGTCTTCCTCTCCTCAAATAAAACTGATTACTTTCATGAAATCTATTTTTTTATGAATCTGTCTCTCTTACCCCAGCCTACATGGGATATTAGCTATGAAACTGGAGCCGGTAGAAATCCCATTCAGTCAGTAGTTTGGGCCGTGGTAATCTTAGCACAAGATCAATCCCCTGTTCTTATATTCTCCAGGGTATGGCAGGTGAGGTTGAGAAGCTGAAAACCCCTTAACAAAGAACATGGTCCTGTAACTTTAACAACAGCTGTACCCTCCTTGGGGTCACAAAGATCCCAGCATAAGCTCAGTTGCACAGAGTCCTGGAGTAAAGTGAATCCCCGGCCTCTTATTTCTCAGGATTTCTTAGAGCCCCCTGTGGGTAAGCTTGGGTGGAATAGGTAACCATAATCGGAAGCAAAGTTTACAGTTTAGGTAAGAAGCAAAACTAGTGTATGACCAAGAGCAGCAGCAGGTTCATGTGCTCCCCTGACCCAATTTCCATTCATGGGACCCACTGTGTCTTAGATGCTCTCAGCTGCAGCTTCCATCACTGATGACCTGCCACTCAAGTTGGAGCCAGATATTTTGAATTGGTGGAGCAGGATGTTTTGGAACAGATGGACTCCCCAAAGGCTTAGAAATGAACTTGAGGAGAGAAGATCTCGACCCAAAATCTTGCATATGCATAAACGGTTTGCTAGATGCGAGTCTCGTTGGCAAGATTTCATCATTTTCTGTGAATGTTGTAAATGTTTAGTGTCATAAGGTATATAGGTAAATGCTGGCAACTCTGTTGTAATTAAAGGGCAGTAGTCAGAGATATGGAAATAAATCTGGAAATAGGGGTTTGAGGTCATATGAGTATGGAATAATAAGAAATGAGGTATGCTTCCTGGCCTTGTTTTCTGAGGATCAAGTATGATAAAGTAAGCATGTAGGGCTGAATGTATAGGGCATCAACTTTTGATCATAAAATACTGACTTACTAGCAACAGTAAGGTTAACGTTTCTCAGACATGGAATTTCTACAACCACCATATCCAATGTCTTGAACAGTTTTATTAATATCACCTACGAGGAACGTATACCTCTGAATTCACGATGCCATATGGCTAAGAACGAGGTCTGGAAACATTGTCAAATGTAGACACATCATTTACTAAAAGTTAATTCTACTGAGCTAAGAAAACATTTAATAGGCAACACCTATGTCCCCAAACAACTCTTGGATGACAGGTAAGTTTGATTAGGCAGATGTAAAGCAGTATACAAAAGAAAAATTTTAGAGACACAAGCAAGAATCCTACAGTGCGTGTCATATGGCTGTAGGATGCCAGAGGGGGGAAAATGAACACATAATCAGCTTGAAGTAATTGCAGTAAGAGGAATGACTCATTTTGAGCAAGGACAGCCTTTGAAAGAAAAAGAGTCATAAACAGTTGGCAATGATTATTAACTTCCATTTGTATGCTGCACAATACATTGTAAAACACTTCCACATGTTTTATCTCAGTTGAATTGGAAAACAACGCTGAAAGTTAGAAAAGGCAAGGTATTGTTCTGCCTGTTTTATATGCAAGGAAAGGAGTACAGAGAGGTTAATTGAGCTGGCTGAGGTCACATTGTTAGAGAACCAGCAAGGAATAGAACTTAAGTTTCCAGCATCTCCGTGTAATGTATTTTAACCACCCCTGGTGGCACACAGCAGTTTTCCTGAACAAAGAAATTCTTCATTCATGTACAGCTTAGAGAACATTGGTGGTTTTAGCCAGTCTTAACCTATTAATAACAATGAGGTCAGTTTCACCGTTCTCCAGCCGTGAAATCACAGGACCCCAGAGGTCATCTGGTTCACCTACATCAATTGTGCCATGACATTTGCCAGTCCAAGATCATATTAACCTCTTGGCAGTCCCATCAAAGTGTTTATTCCTGTTGATCTTACGGTCAAACATGTACTTAAGAGAAATGTATGATACATAAATAACTTAGTTTTACTCAGAAAAGTAGAATCTTTCCCAAAGAATATATTCTGCTTTGCCTCAAGGGTGGGTGAGAAGAAGATGAAGTATTTACAGTTGTGTATTATGATCGGGGTGTTTAAAAATCACCTGAATATTTAAAAAAAGAGTTCAGGGTTTTTTTTCCTACTTAACATGTAATTTTCTATATCCCAAATACCTAAATCAAATTCCATAGCACATCAGTGCTAGAAAGGGGAGGAGAAAAACAGCTGCAGCTGGGTACCTAATCCCAATCTGTCAAGACCTGCTGTTGATCTGCAGTGGGCTCCACATTTAATTGTCAAACAATTGATTTTTCCCAGACAATGTGGGTAAAGTAGAGGAGAAAAATCTCACATACTGGCAACCAGGACAGCTTCTTCCACTTGGAACAACTGAACCTCAAATCAAAATAATTTCACTCCACATCCTAATTATATCAGTTCTTAATGTCTCTAGCATCCAAGATAATCACCTTTCGTCTTTCAGTTGAGCACAAGAAAGTATAATCGAAAGTGGGAGTGAAAAGCATGACCTGAATCAAGAAAGATGTTTTGCATAAGGCAAAGCTGCACTTTAGTTTGCATTTGAATATATTTCAGCCTTTGAAGATCTACATTTCCAACCCTACAATGGTATTATCCTTGATTGCGCGACTTGTATGAATAAATGAGGCTCAAAAGACAACTGCATGACTTAAAGTCCTTTCACCAGAGAGAATACTTGTAATTTGTCCTCCAGTTGGAGACTCAAAATACAGCTAGCAAAACCTAAATTTGTTTATTGTTCTGCCTCTTTCCTCATTGGCTGCCTAATGTTTTTGATCTAGTCAATTCAGCCCATTACTGATTGATGGACACCATCGCAGTGTAGCTGCTGATGCCACCTCCCTACAATCAATAGCAGTGGGATGTTGCTTCACATTATATATCGAAATATTCACATAGTTCCTTTGTCATGCTTTAGAGAGTCACATTTCCTTTTTCTTTATCGAGCAAAATCAATTCCATACATTTGAGTTCCAAAGTAAATGGCAAGACACGAATCTGAGTACTGTGGAGAATAAAAGGAATGCAAGATAGATTCACTGATCTCAAAAAAACGATGAAATTGATAAATGTTTACAATCCAGGGTATGCTAGACCTTTTAAATATGAAGACAGATGTCCAACTCATTCTTTTAAATAAGAGGACACTGAGTCTCAGAGATATTTAATCACTTGCTAAAGGTCACAAAGCGAATGTAGCCAGTGTATTTTTGCAAGACATTCTGTAGTCTCCCAAAACATATCTCATTGTCTAGTTGAGAAATAAGACACAAAAGTGATACATGTTATGTTACAATAATGCAAATGAGATAACAAAGACTTTTCTTAGTGATCATAGAGATACTAGTTATTATAGTAACTCTGCTCTAGCAACATAGTGAAGCTGGATATTATGTCAGATGAAGATGTTTTTAAAAGGCTTGGGGGGAGATAGGATAATTGAACTCAGTCTTGAAGAACAATAGGGTTTGAATGGATGAGAATAATGGGCTGTGGGTATTCTGCAAGCAGGGACCAATATGATGAAAAAACTCAGTAGCTGTTCAAAGCAATGTGCCCAGGTGTTTAGAAAGCAGGGCTTGCTCTCCATGCCCTTTTTGGTCTTGAAGAGTGGACCGGCTGACACATGGTAGCCCTAAACACAGCCAGAGCAAATATCCACCTGATGGGTATAGCGGACATCAGGCTTCACAGCTTATCTACTCAAAAATATCTGACTCAAAAGGCTATATGATTACTTGAAATTCTCATGAATATCATCTTTCTTTCAATTTAAGTTTTTAGGTCTTAGTTACCATGGCATATCTTTTGACTACCATGTCAATATTGAAGTTCTTCATACACTCACCACTGTGCTGTCACCAACATATTTGTTTCCAATATTATCATGGACATGGGACCCCAAATAGTTAATTCTGAGGGATGTAAGCGGATCAACAAATATGAGACATTGCCTAAGGAGAATAAACCCAAGAGTAGGGGAACAATGAGGAGAGAAAAGATGGTCAAGTCCCCTAAAATGGCGGGAGCAACTAGTACACTTGTTGGCAGTGGGAAGAGAGTAAGAACTTCAGGAAAGGCAAAGGATATACTGATAACTCATGAGAATATTTTTAGTACAAGGCTTGGTAAGGGAGGATATTTCACATGTTATGTAACATAAAGGTTAACATGTATGGTGTTAACTGTTTACATCTCAGAGGTCTCTGAATTCATTTTAGCCGTTCCTACATTTGGAGAAATACTACTTCCTGGGAATAAATCTATTCTTCACAGTACTAAACATTAAACATTTCTTTAATGTTGTATAGCAGAAAACTGGTGGAATTATTCATAAATGTCAGTATTTTTCATTGTATTACATCTTGGACCACAATAAAGTCCTCATATAGGTAAACATTTTTTCAAGATACAATTGACATATAACATTAGCAGTACAACATAATGACTCAATATTTGTATATATTGCAAAAAACACCACAGTAAGTCTAGTTAACATTCATCACCACACATACTTACAATTTTTTTTCTTGTGGTGAGAACTTTTAAGATCTACTCTCCTAGCAACCTTAAAATATACAATACAGTGTTATTAACTATAATTACCATGCTTTATATTATATCCCCAGGACTTTTAATTTATAACTGAAAGTGTATACTTTTTGTACCAACTTCACCTACTTCCCACCCCTTGCTCTGGCAGTCACCAATCCTTTCTCTTTATTTATGAGTTTTTGTTTTATTTTAGATTCCACATATAAGTGAGATCATCTGATATTTGTCTTTGACTTATTTCACTTAAAATAATGCCCTCAAGGTCCATGCTTGTTGACACAAATGGCAAGGTTTCCTTTGTTTTTATGGTTGAGTAATATTTCATTGTATATATACATCATTTTCTTTATCCATCCATTGATGGACATTCAGGTTGCTTCCGTGTCTTGGCTATTGTAAATAATGCTGCAGTGAAAATGAGGGTGCAGAAATCTTTTTGAGTTAGTATATTCATTTTCTTTGGAAAAATACCCAGGAATGGAATTGCTGGATCATATAGTAGTTCTGTTTAATTTTTGAGGAAACTCCATAGTTTCCTCATGTTTTCCATAGTGGCTTCACTAAATTATATTTCCAACAAAAGTGCACAAGGGTTCCCTTTTCTCCACTAACTTGCCAACTTTTGTTATTTCTTGGGTTTTTTCATAATATCCATTCTAACAGGTGTGAAGTGATAGCTCCCTGATTTGCATTTCTTGATGATTAATGATGCTAAGCATATTTTCATGTACCTGCTGGCCATCTGTATGTCATCTTTGGAAAAAATGTCTATTCAGATCTTCTGCCCATTTTTAAATTAGTTATTTTTGTTGTTATTGAGTTGTATGAGTTCTTTAATATATATGATTTGCAAATACTCTCTCCCACTTGGTAGGTTGACTTTCATTTTGTTGATGATTTCTTTTGCTGTGCAGATGCTTTTTACTTTGATGTAGTCCTATTTGTTTATTTTGCTTTTGTTGTCTTTGCTTTTGGTGTCAAATCCAAAAAATCATCTCCAAGACTGATGTCAAGGAGCTTACTGCTTATGTTTTCTTCTAGTTTTGTGGTTTCAGGTCTTATGTTCAAGTCTTTAATTCATTTTGAGTAGACTTTTGTGTATGGTGTAAGATAGTGGTCTGGTTTCATTATTTTGCATGTGGCTGTCCAGTTTTCCCAATACCACTTATTTGAAGAGTCTGACCTTTCCCTATTGTGTATTTTTTACTTCTTTGTCGTAAATTAATTGGCCATATGGACATGGATTTATTTCTGGGCTGTCTGTCATCTAGTTTGACATCAGGGAGCGTGATGCTTTCAACTTTGTTCTTCTTTCTCAAGTTTGCTTTGGCTATTTGGGATCTTTTGTGGCTCCATTCCAATTTTAGAATTGTTTTTTTTATTTATGTGAAAAATTATATTGGAATTTGATAGGGATTGCACTGAATATGCACATTACTTTGAATAGTGTAAACATTTTCCAATATTAATTCTTCCAATGCATAACCCACAGAATGTTGTTCCATTTATTTCTGTCTTCTTGAATTTATTTCATTAATGTCTTATAGTTTTCAGTGTACAGATATTTCATCTCCTTGGTAAAATTTATCCTCAGTCATTTTGTTCTTTTGGATGCAATTATAAATGGGATTTTTTTCTTCACTTCTCTTTCTGAGAGCTTATTATTATTGTATAGAAATGGAACAGATTTTGTATATTTATTTTGTATCCTGCAAATTCACTAAATTCATTGATTAGTTCTAACAGTTTTTTGATGGAGTCCTTAGGGCTTTCTATACATAATATCATGTCCTCTGCAAATAGTGACAGTTTCACTTCTTCCCTTCCAATTGGAATGCCTTTTATTTCTTTTTCCTGACTAATTGCTCTGGCTAGGACTTTCAGTACTATGTTCAATAAAAGTGATGAGTGTGGTCATCCTTTTCTTGTTTCCCGTCTTAGAGGAAAAGCATTCAGATTTTCACTGATGAATATGATGTTAGCTGTTGGTTTGCCATCTATGGCCTTTATTAGGTTGAAATGTGTTCCTTCTATACCCACTTAGAATTTTTATCATAAATAGATGTTGAATTTTGTTAAATGTCTTTTCTGCATTTATTGAGATGATCATATAATTTTTAATTATTTTGTTAATGTAATGTATCACATTGATCTGTGGATGTAGTACCATCCTTGGATCCCTGGAATAAGTCCCACTTGATCATGGTGTGTAAGCCTTTAAGGTATTGTTAAATTTAGTTTACTAATATTTTATTGAGGATTTGTGCATCTATGTTCATCAGGGCTATTGGCCTGTAATTTTCTTGTGGTGTCCTTGTGTGATTTTAATATCAGGGTAATGCTGGCCTTGTGAAATGAGTTTGGAAGTGTTCCCTCCCCTTCTATTTTTTATAAGTATTTGAGAAGGATTGGTATTAATTCTTCTTCAAATATTTGGTAGAATTCATCAATAAAGCTGTCTAGTCCTGGACTTTTGTTGGGAGGTTTTTGATTACTGATTCAAATCCTTACCAGTAATCAGTCTGTTCTAATTTTCTATTTCTTCATGATTCAGTCTTGGTAGGTTGTATGTTTCTAAGAATTTATCCATTCCTTTTAGGTTGTCCATGGGAATCTTAACTACAGTTACAGTGGATAAATTATTGTGAAAAAGAGTGAAATGAGACACAGAAGCAACTAATAATAGTCATTATTACCTTATTCAAATACCCATGCACTGTCTTGATTTTCCCCCTTTTCATATTTTCTATGTTATCTCTATTCATTTATCTAATATGACAAATAGCATAATTTTCTCTTTAGCAGTTAATGCATCCTGAACATTATTGCACACCTTAAGCACCTAACAGTTTTTTTAATACACACTGATCACTTAAAAAATGGTTACTTATGAAATCTATAACTCTTTTCTCAAATAATGTGTCAGAGATTTTTGAAATATCTGAAACTCTGAGAAATTATTGAATCCCTACTGGCGCATATTAGGTGTCTTATAACTACTTGTTGAATAAATAAAATGTATGAATGAAGAAAGAATAAGAGCATACACTTACATAGTTGTACCATGTGCATAATTGTACCATGTACATGTTTTACATATTTTACATATTATTTAATATTTATAACCTTATGATATAGGTAAATGATCATCTTATTACAGGTGAAACAAACTGAGTGCCACGTTGTTAGTAAATCACAAAACCAATAATGACACCGAGGCACCCTGACACAAGTCATTTCTATCAACCACTATGCTGTGAATGAATTTAGCTCAATAAAGGAATAATTGGAGCTACAGTTTTTTACGATATGTATCGTTTTTCTATGAAATCTTTAGCTCAAATAAGTTTTACTATTTTATGTCACAGTGTGACTCCTTAATGGAATTTTGATAAAATGAACATTAACAGTAAATGCTGGACTCTCTCACTGAGTCATACATGAGTTTATAAACATATAGTATATGTAATTTTCTTAATTTTAAGGATCCTATATTATGAGATACTATCTGAACAATGCAAGTTAAAGTCTGCTTGCCAGTGTCAACACTAGCAGCATACAGAGTAAAGAAAAAACAACAATTGGGATATTGCATTATTATGAATGCAATTTCGTCAGCATCTTTTAAATGTACCTAACCAAAGATTGACAGTAAATTTAATGAGCAATCTGTTCCTATGCTGAATGTGCGTGATGCTATTATATGAAATGGAAACAACTGGAAATGTGTCAGAAATGCACTTTACAACATTAGTTGAAAATGCCATTGATTGATCAGTGTCACACTGTTTGACCCCCAAAACTACCTCTGCAGTTTGGAAAACAAATGACATGTGAAGGAAAGTTTCAAGCAAAAATCCACATTTAAAAAAAAAACTCAGCTATTCTTTCATAGAAAAAATGTCAGTGCCTCTTTGAAGCAATATGCCAATAAAATGTCTCCAGTCACATAAACAAAAGCAAGTGACAAATTATGTTGCCTTATCTTTTGGCTATGCCAGGCATCCATTTGGTCAACCACTGCATACATTGTTTTACTCCTACAGCTGTAAATTGTAGGAGTAAATCTGCTGTACTACTTTCTTCTAAATGCACCTAATTTAATGGATATTTATAGAGAAATTATTTCAGCTTACCTGACTACTGAAATGTGAGGTAGAAACAGTAGTGTCATTTAATGCTTTCCAGAATGCCATCCCAGACTGTGGGTAGGAAGCAGCATCTCATGAATTGAAGTTTACCCTGACTGGATCCCAAACGCGATCCCCTTCAGTTTTCCTTTTTCACATAAACAAGTGCTATTTGATAGGTCTGACTGATTAAATTTAGTAAAATGAGCCATCACAGCAGCCAGAAGCAGAGAATCAAATTGTGATCATTTGGTGAAACGAGAATTGGCAAACTCATAAGTTTTAGCTTTTAACTTTGCTTAAATCGCCCATACCCACTCAGCGAGGATGAGTGAGGACAGAAGTGCTCGTTGAGCCAAAAGAACATTAAGAAGACTAACAGGGCAAAGGTGGCAAAGTTTTCCTAAAGCATGAAGAGTGTTAATTAGCTGATTTGTAGAGGAAACTAAAGGAGTTTATCTTGTTATGATCAGCCAGGACATGATCTAGTTACTACCCAAGAGTGAAGATTATTCATTTCAAAGAAAAAACACAGAAAAAGATAGGAGGATTTGATGTATTATTAAATGTTGCAAATTAACTGGAAGGCATTAATTTGAAATTCTAAACTTTTATTATTTTTAAACATGTAAAATAGTAGTATCCAAGAGTTTACATTCAAAATCAGTAGTTCCCTCTCCCTCCATAACTTTGTCAAGTCTCCAGAGGCAACTACCTTTGACCTTATCTTTTATTAGTTATTCTGATAGTAATGGCCAGAATTCAAAAAGACATGCATATATGCTCTTTCATAACGTATTGGCTTTTTCCATTGTCTTCAACTCTCGCCGTGAAAGATGAGGGTACAACACATCTTTTCTGCCACTTCCCCTATTTCTCCTCACACCCACTTGATCAAAATTTTAAATCACTTTTAGTACTTCAATTGATTATTTTGTAAATGGGAATGATACACATTCTCTATTTCTTGTTTAATCGTCTTTAAACATTCTCTCTTAATTACTGACTGGGTATGAATATTATCATCCCTCTAATTGCTCCATATCTCTTCCCCACTCCTCACTTCCTTTTCAACATCTGCAGCTCCCTATACTTTTATATTATCAGGGTGAGTACTTTTTTCTTTAAAAATATATGTATTTAGTACTTTGTCCACAGATAATTTCTGAAGGTTGAAAACAAGCTTTTACATCAATCTGACTATAAATATTTTTCACGCCAAAAATACACAGCAGAGGTAAAAAGCATTCCCTTCTTTATTAGCATCTCTAAGGTCCAATGTCAGGGCAAGAATAACACTCACAGAGGAATGTTCCTAACATCAAGGACAAATTCTATTTTCTTATATTCTATTAATTGTTCCAAATAATGACACATTTTACTTTGCTTCATATGTAGACCTTGATTATTACTTGTGTTTGGTTTGTTGTTTTGTGTTGTTTTCTTTTTCCTCAATTTTCTAATTTTCAATTCTTGTGGTGAGAAAAGAGAGAATTCCTTCAATATATCACTTAGTATCTATCTTCCAGCAATTTTTTTGTGTTCAATTACTTGACTGTTCACTAGCTAATGTCTTGTTTGGATAATCATTCTGGAGCCACTGATATATTCAGTCCTAGTATGACTACTTTCAGTGTTCTATAGATTGAATATTTGTGCACCACCCGCCCCCCAATTCATATGCTGAAAGCTGTTCCCCCAGTGTGATAGCAGTTGGAAGTGGGGACTTTACGAGTTGATTAGGTCCACCCTCATGAATGGGGTTAGTGCCTCTTATAAAAGATATCCCAGAGAGCTCCCTTGCCCTTTCTGCCAGGTAAGGTTAAAAGATAGCCATCAGCTTCCCTGGTGGCACAGTGGTTGAGAGTCCGCCTGCCGATGCAGGGGACACGGGTTCGTGCCCCGGTCCGGGAAGATCCCACATGCCGCGGAGCAGCTGGGCCGGTGAGCCATGGCCGTTGAGCCTGCGCGTCCGGAGCCTGTGCTCCGCAAACGGGAGAGGCCACAACAGTGAGAGGCCCACATACCGCAAAAAAAAAAAAAAAAGATAGCCATCAGTAAATCAGGAGTGGGCTGTCACCAGACCTGGAATCTGCTGGTGCCTTGATCTTGGATTCCCCAGACTCCAGACCTGTGAGAAATACTTTATGTTTGTTTATAAGCCACCAGTCTATGGTATGCTGTTGCAGCTGTTCAAACAGTCTAGACGCAGGCCCTGCTGTGGAACCATCATCCTAGGGTTTAGTTTAGTCATGGCCGCTGTTTCTGCAGTTCCACAGCCTCTTTTCCCATTGTTTTTTACCTCTGTACTGAGCAACTGCCTCTGAAATGGTGTGTGGAGGACAGTTGTTTAAGATGCTATCATTTATAAAAAATGTATTTATCTTGAATGTATAATTGGGCAGTTTGTTTCAGTGTAGAATTCCAGGTTGAATATCATTTTCCCTTAGAAATTTGAGGTTATTCTTCCCTTCTATAATCTAAAGTTGATAAAAATACAGGCCTTATCCTTCCTTTTTAGGAGCCGACCTGCTTTTCCTCTTCATTCTTGAAGTTTTTGAGAACTTCTCCTCATTCCTAGTGCATTGTAAATTCAGAAAGTAAACCTATACATGGGCCTTTAATCATTTATTGGATCTGGCAAGTTTTCTTTTTCTCTAATTTCTCCTCTTTTTTAATTCTAATTAATTGACGTATAACAGACATATAGAGCAGTATATAAACCTATAGATTATTCAATGAATGGTCCCAAAGTGAACATATTTCTCATATCTTGACCATCCATGTCAAAAAAAAAAGATTATAGAAAGATTTTCTTACACTGACTCCTAGTTACACTTCCCATCCCATACAACGTAACTCTTATTCCAATTACTAAATATGTAAACACATTCTACCTTTTTTTTCTAACTTTTATGAATGGAGTCATACTAATATATATACTTATATGTCTGGATTTTTTATCCAACATTAGCTTTATGAGATCAAACCATGTTTTTGAATGTAGTGGTGGTTCCTTTGTGGATTATTTTATTTTAGTCATACTGATACATATTAGAATATCTCATTGTCATGTTGATTTGCATTTTTCCCATTATTAATGCTTGGTTAGAATTTCAAGCTTATTGAATACTTGGATGCCAGCTTTTGGTGATTTCTTGCCCAAGGCTTTTGTCAGTTTTCTACTAGGTCGTCTGCCTTTTTCATACTGATGCATAGCAATTCCTTATATATTTGTTGCAAATATATTCTTCTCTTTAGCTTTTTTCTTTTCCACTCCTTTAATGAGGCCACTTAACAGAATTCTTTAATTTTAATATTATCCAACTTACTGTTTTCCTTTATATTTAAGGGCTTTTGTGTCCTGTTTACCTAGCCCAAATTTATAAGATATTTTTTACTATATTCTAAAAGCTTTAATGTTATGCTTTTCATATTTTAGACCTACAATCAACATGAAATGGATTTTTGTGTACAGTGTGAGATAAAGGTCAAGTTTCATTTCTTCCATGAAAAGATCCAATTCATCCAGAACCTTTTATTGAAGAGAACATCTTTCCTTTAATATTATGCAGTAAAATTCTTGTCGTAAATCAAGTACTCACATATGTGTGGGTCTGTTCTGTTACACTGGTCTCTTTGCTGTCCTTTGTGCCAGTTTCATCCTGTATTAAATCAAGTAGCTTTAGAATATTTCTTGATTTCTGAGAGACTAAATCTTTACACAGTGTTATTTTTCAAGAGTTGTCTTGGATATACTTTTCCCTTTGAATTTTGATGAACATGATTAGAATGATTTTGTCAAAATCCATTATAAAACCCTCTGGGATTTTAAATCACATTGCATTAAGACCATAAATTAATTTGGAGAAATTTCCTCTCTACAATTTTGAATCTTTCGATATTTGAGCATGGTGTATTCCTCCACTGATTTAAGTCTTCCTTAAGGCTCCTAATAACATTGTATGGCTTTTGGAAAGGATTTCCAAATATTTTCTTAGATTTGTTCTTAATGCATTTGATGACTTTCTGTGATACAGAAAATATATTTAAATTTTATTTTCTAGGTTACAACTTCAAGACATTATGGAGACCTGATTTACCATTCCCAACTTTAACAACTAGGGAATTGGACAAAATATCTAAAACAAGGATTTCAGATACTGAAACAAAGCAGGACTGAGATCCCTTAGAGAAGGAATACAATAATGTGAACCCTAAAATTACCTCAGCTTGGCGACAATGTTTGAGACAATGTAGGGATGCAGTACCCCACCAGAGTCTTGTAATGTTGCTGAGTTGAGGAGACTGAGATAGGAATTTAAGGAGGCCAAGGTAGCTAGAACTTATAGGGCAGAATACTAAGGAGAAGGGAGCAGAGATTTACACAAAGGACCCCTTGAATTATTAAGTCTTGCTCTGGGTATGCATAACAAGAAATTACCTAAGACTAGAGAAAGAACCATTAGAAATAAGTAAGCCAGTTTCTGAAGCTCACGCAGGACTGAAATAATTTGTGTCCTACCAGCTAGAGTGGAAAGACCCATAAGGTATAAGATACTGAATAGAATTCTAAGAAGGGTATCACCTTAGTAGGGGCCTAAATTAGCACTACAGTAAAGGAAGTAAACTGAAAACTATTCAGCCCTTGCTCTTGCTAAGTTTCATAAATTTGGAAAAGATTGGAAATACTTATGAAGAAATAAACATAGATCATCATGTCTTAAGGTTGGCAGGTACCTTTTGAGTAGTCCAACATTCAGATCTTCCTCGACTTATGATTGGGTTATGCCCCCAATAAGCTCATTGTAAGTTGAGATCATCATTAAGTCAAAAATGCATTTAATACACCTAACCTACCAAACATTTTAACTTAGCCTAGCCTACCTTAAACATGCTCAGTGCACTCACATTAGCCTACAGTTTGGTAAAATCATCCACCACAAAGCCTATTTTATAATAAAGTATTGAATAGCACTTGTAATTTATTGAATACTGTGCTGGAAGTGAAAAACAGAATGGTTGTCTGGGTACAGAATGGTTGTCAGTTTATTGGCTGTATACCCTCGTGCTCATGTGGCTGACTGGGAGCTGCGCTTCTGACACTGCCCAGCATCATGAGAGAATCATACTGCATATTACTGGCCCGGGAAAAAATAAAAATTCAAAGTATGGTTTCTACTGAATGCATAATGCTTTCACACCATCATAAAGTCAAAATATTCTAAATTCAACCATCATAAGTCAGGGACATCTGGACTCACATTTCAAATGAGGAGTTAAAGTCTCTAAGGTGAAAAGTGACTTGGTTGTTGGCATAATGTGCAAATAAAAAATAAATGCAAAGGGAGATTGAAAGGTATATTTAAAAATAAAACACTTTGTATTAGTCTCTAACTTTCAAAACCACATTAATTTATGTTTGGAATATTAAAAAGCAACAGGTATCTTCAATAGCTAATCAAAACAAAAGAACATATAGAATAAAAATACCCAAATGCAGTTACAAGGGAAAATTGAAACTTAAAAGCAAATTATTTTTAGATAGATATGGGTCAAGATACTGCCAAAAGAGAAAACAGTGTTAAAATAAGAGCAACGCAATTTACAAAAGAATAAATGTCATAAAAATGTTGTCTTTTTAACTTACACTACTTTTAAACTATTTTTTAAAGTTATTCTAACTCATAAAATTCTTTTGATTTCAATTTAATTTAAAAAATTTTATCAAGTACATCTTTCAAGTTATGGAATTATTTCAAACTTTAAAAAACACCCTTGTACTTAATCTCTGGATAAATCATGAACTCAGTTATAAATTTGTAAAGGTTTATAACAGAATATTAACTAGGAGCTCTCTAGGACCACTGTAAATAATTGTCTGATGGCAGCTGTTTCCCAGCATACATAATAAACACACATGAACTGGAGAGTCAACATTCTAATCTATAACAACTGATACAATAATCACTACAAACCTATATGGGGAATGAAAGAGATTATGGTTGCCTTTTAAAGCTTCCACTCTACAATACCCCACTTTCAACCTCATATCTTAAAAGCAGCATAAAGATCAATAAGCATAGATATATCAATGCTTCTTTGAGTTCTTCCAAATATCCCTTCCTGACATTGCTTCCAAATGTATGTCCGATTTGTTCCAGCTGGGCACCTGTTTTGACTTGATTGGCACCTAAAATAATTTTGCATTTGAGGTTTTGAAGTGTTCTTTGCTTTCTTTAACTCTGACTCTTGGGCTCAGACTCAACACAAGGTTCTTTTTACTGTTAAAAATGTAATGTTTATCCTCAGAAAACAATTTTTAGACTCAGAAAATGGGTTTATACCCTTTGTATCAATACCATTTGTAACCCTCTTTAATTATTGATATATTATGAATATTTTATATGTCAATATACTTATTACTACAGTAAACATTAGGAATTCTTCTGTGTGTTTTACATATATAACCTAATTCAATCCTCACAGCAATCTTCTTGCTTCCTATTTCACTGAGAAAATTGAAACCTTCAGCAGAGAACTTCACAGGTTTCTACCAACAAATTGGCCCCATCTATCAGCATTTGTCCCTCGTTTTTTTTCCCCATCTATTGTCAGAGATCTTACCAAACTTCTATTCTAGACCCAGCCTCTCTACAGGAGTACTAGACCCCATTATGTCATCACCTCAACAATGCTCTTCTCTTGCTTCTAAATCATGTATCTATATTTTTTACTCTCTACTGAATTATTCTTACTGAATGGGCTATTTGATCCATTTCTACTAAGCTTGATCAAGACCCTACTTCCCCTCCTGCCTCTTCATTTCTTTCTTCTCTTTGCAGCAAAACTCGTCAAAAGTTTTGTTGTTCCAATTCCTCTCCTCCTGGGCTCTCTTAACTCACCTCAGTTAAGCCAGGAAGCCACTGAAACTGCTCTCATCCAAGTTGCCAATGGTCACCTGTTGCTAATCTAAGTCAGTTTTCAATCCTCATCTTACTTGATATATAAGAAGTAGTTCATCAGATCCAGTTGATCTCTCTCTCTCTCTCCCCCCACCCCTTTCTTAATTTATCTTTCAGTACCCCACAATTCCCTGTTTCTTTTTTACTTATTGGTTGGTACATTGCAGTCTCCTTTACTGGTTTCATCTTTTATCCTCTAGGACTTAATGTGCTGATACTTCAAAACTCAGTCCTTGTTTTCTTTATACTCTCTCTCTTGGGAAAAATATTCATTTTCATAGTTTCAAATACTTCCCAAAATTTACCTCTAACTTTTCCATGATGTCCAGATTAAATACATAATTGCCTACTCAAAATTTCAATTGGATGCTTAATAATCATCTCAGATTCAACATGTGTGAAAATGATCCTCTTTACTTGCTTTCTCCCTTCACACCCCCTCCTTCCTTCTGTCTTCCCCATCTCAGTTGATGGCAAATCCACCTTCCAGTTGCATAGGTCAAAAAATATTGGAGTCATCTTCAACTCTCGTTTTTCTATTATCTAAATTTAATGTCATCCAATTCTTTTGTCTTTACCTCTAAAACATATCCAGAATACAAAAACTTCTTGCCATCACCATTGCTGCCTTCCTGGGTCAAAGTCTGTCCTCATTTCTAACCTGAATTGCTACAATACTATAGCCTCAAAACAACAACAAAAAAACCAGCTTCTGTCCTTGTCCTATACAATCTATTTCCATGCCATTATCCAAAGTAATTTCATTTTCTTAAAGCTTTATTGAGATATATGTAATATACAAAAACTGCATATATTTAATATAAAATTTGATGAGTTTGACATATGCATACACCCATGAAAGCATCACCACAATCAAGGTGGTGGAAAAGTAAAATGGTGCAACTGCTATGGAAAACAGTACAAGGTTCCCCCACACACATTAAAACTAGAACTATCATATGATCCAGCAATCCCACTTCTGGCTACCTCTTCAAAAGTATAGAAATCAGTATTTGAAGCGATATCTACACTCCCATGTTCATCCATTGCAGCATTATTCACAATAGCAAAGATACGGAAACAATCCAAATGTCCATCAACAGACAAATAGATTAAAAAAAAAAGTGTGTTATATTTATACAATTACTCAGCCTTAAAAATGAAGGAAATCCTGCCATTTGCAACAACATGGATGGACCTGGAAGACATTATGCAAAGTAAAATAAGTCTCAGACAGACACTGCATGATTCTACTTATATGAGGTATTTAAAATAGTCAAACTTAAGGAGAAATTCTTTTAAAACCCAAGTTGAATGATGTCTTTCCTCTGTGTAAAAAATCTGTGCTGTGTTTGTGTCATAGTAATGGTCACAGTTCTCCACAAGGCCATCAAGGCCCATCATTATCCAGGCCACTTACCATCTCTTCAAGGACTTCTCTCCTCCCAATTGCTCCAGTCACATGGACCACCCTCCTTTTCCTACAACACATCATGCATGGTCTGCTTGCAGGGCCTTTGCTCTGCTATTCCCTCCACATAGGACACTCCCTCTGCAGGTATCTTCTAGGCTAAATCTCTCACCTTCAATCTTTGCTTAAATTTCACCTTTTAAATCAGGTTTACACAGACCATGCTTCCTAATTCTGCAAACAAGCCCCTACTCCTACCCCAGCATTCATGAACTCTGTGTACTTACCATCTAAAATAGTAAATAATTCACTTATTTGTAACTATGCTTCTTGTTTGACATCTCCCCAAAAATAAATTTCACAATTGGTGTATTTTGTGGTCTATCACATTCACTGATACATCCCAAGTGCCTAATTTACATTTTGCAACATAATAGACATGAAATATATTTGACAAATGACTAAATATTAATAATGGGCATCTATACATTTTTAAATCTGAATTCTGTGTTCTTTTAGTAATATTTTTTCATTATTACTATTTTTATTTAAAATGCTTAATTTCTAAGGATACTATTTTACATATTAATCAAGTTCTATCGAGTTTATTTTGATATAAAAAATGAGTAAGATCTTTTATACTAGGTAGCCAATTGTTTCTATACCATTTGTTAAGTAATTCATTCTTTCCCCATCCTGGAAGCCAAGTGAAGAAAGTATAAGGAGAAGGCAAAATCAACTGGGCGTAAAGCTATATAGGGTGAGAACGTGATGGCTGCTAACAACTGGCTTTAGCAACTTATTTATACATAGACTGTATGTGTGCCTTGTGTCTATTTCTAGACTTTTTATATCATTCCCTTATACAGTTTATTCCCACCCAGAAGCTTGAGTGATTCTTTTAAAACATAATGTCATTTCTTTGCTCAAAAACCTGCTCCTACATTTCTCTCATGGTAAAAGCCACATGTGTGTCTGTTCTTTTGCTAGTAATTTATCTTTAAAATGGTTAATTTTATAATATATTTTTATATAGGTAAATCTCAAAATCTATTGTTTTTACACATAGTTTCAAAGATTATTTTGTCAACCCACTTTTAACTTTTAATTAACGTACATCAATGAATTTTCCATGAGGTCTAAGAAAAGCCTCGAAGGATGAGCTGGCTTGAATAGAATATGTTGACACCTAGTGGGTTAGGTTGGCTGATAGATCACAGGTCGCCATCATCCACTTTTCATCAGATCGGTGGCTGTGACCTGGCCACACCTACCACACAGTGAAAATCCCACTCATCTGGAGGAGAAAATAAGAGAAGTGAAGCCGGAACTAATATTGTGACTCCCAGGAGAAGGCAGGCATGTTGTGCCTAGTGATTCCAAGTCCCTTCCTTTCAAAGGGAGTGTGACCTAACCCCCCAGCTCACTGCATCACTCCCAGCCCAGGTTGGCTTATTTCTATAGGCATAGGTCTAGGAAAAACTGGTTGATCATGAATCCTGTGAAACAGGCTACCCTGACATCGTGGTAGAACCCCAATACTGATGACTTTAGGTATCTTCTAAAGCAGTGGTCAGTAAGCATCTTTTTGGTAAAGAGCCAGTGAGTAAATACTGTAGGCTTTACAGACTTCATACAGTCTCTCTCCAATCTCCTTCCCCTCCTCCTCTTTCTTCAGCTTCTTTTTTTTACTCTTTAAAAATGAAAAAAACCCACAGGCCTTACAAAAAATAGGCTAGAAGCTGGGTTTGGTCCACAGGCTATATTTGGCAGCTCCTGATGGAAAGGGAGATGTCTGTCTTATTTAAATTTTTATCAAGCTTTTTTCTCTGCTATTACCTTATCTAGAGAGTACCTTAAACATGTAGCTTATATTTCAACTGAACCTCAAGAAATAAATTCTTTACTCTCTCAAGGATTCTTCAGATTCCCGGGTGTGGCAGCCATGAAGCTACGCCACTCAGGTCACATGCTGTGGGGAGCACACTTAACTGACCGACCTTCAGGAAGCCCTCTGTATCCATGGCTTCATTCATGCTGAGGCCACATCTCCCTCAGGCTGTTTTCAGTCAGTGAGTGAGCATGGCAGAGATACTAAGAAAGCCTACAACTGCAAGACATGGGTATTCCCATGATGGGTGACTTGGGGTCAGAGTCCCCATTAGCCTGGCTTAACTTTTCTTAGTAATATACTGTAGTCTGAGACTCCTCCCACCCAATCCTTTTTCTCAGCCCCTTTATTTCCACAGGTGTCAGACTTGCATGGTGACCAAAAGACTCTCCCTGTGCCTCCTTTTATCTCTCATCGGTGTTTCTTCCAATTAAACCTCTTAGTCATCTAATTCCACTTGGTATCTCTCTGAGGACCCAGCCTAACACCGGGTGATTCCACCTCTGAGAAGCAAATGGCCTCCATGCTGTTTCTCCTCTTCACCCGTTAAAAGATATTGGCTAGGGCTGCCATGACAAAGTACCACAAACTAGGCAGCTTAAACAACAGAAATGTATTGTACCACAGCTCTAGAGATTGAAAGTCCAAGATCAAGTTGTCTGCAGGATTGGTTCCTTTTAGAGGACTTGTGGTAAAAATCTGTTCCATGTCTCTCTCCTAGTTTCTGTGATTTGCTGGCAATCTTGGGTGTTCCTTCCTGTGTCTTCACATCATCTTCCCTCTGTACATGTCTCTCTCTTCACATGGCACTCTTTTTATAAGGACACCTGTCATATTGAATTAGAGGCCCACTCTACCCCAGTAGGATTTTATTTTAATTAATTATATCTGCAGTGACACTATTTCCAAATGAGGTTACATTCTGAGGTACTGGTGGTTAGGATTTCAACATATAAATTTTAGGGGGACACAGTTCAACCCAAAACACCAAACATGACACTTAACCTCCTCCTCAGGGACCACATGATCAAAACATAAAAAATTACCTCTCATAAAACAGTAGTGAAGATTTGAGGGTGATTATAATGTTCATCACAAAGCAAAATGTAAGAATGCTTATTTGGTATTCTTACAGGACATTTCAGCCAACCACCACTAAGCGACAGGTTGCCTCAGTAAACAATCACCTACTTATTACCTGCCTCCTGAGATTTTTACTAATCTATCTCCCCCTCCCATTTTTCTCCTCTTTCACGTCTTCCTTCTTCCTTTCCTTGGGAAAGAGAAATCCATCTCATTTTCTCTTTCATACCTTATGACTATTGCCCAGGAGTGAAAATGGCACTATTGCAATAAACAGGTCTAGTCTCTTTGGACGCAAAATGCACCTTGAAATAATATTTTACCCTCCTCCTTCAGGCAGCAGACAAGCAATATAAAATGTTATCACAGGAGCTTATGGAGTATACAACACAAATTTATTGCTTCATAAGACTGATGGCTCTAGAATACAGTGAGCCGCAAATGGGACATGGCACGTTTTATAGTAAGGCAATTTTTCTTAAAAACATTTTTATCATAAAGTTTTCTCCCCTTTAGAAAAATATTAGTATTGACAGTTAATAATACGTTTTAAGGCCAGGTGACATGAACATAAATCATGATTATCCTCCCATAAATTCGTACGTTTTCATAACGATTTAACCCTCTCTCTGAGTGACAGTGGCTCCAGTTCTGTGCATAGGGGACTATTCCAAACAGCATAGAATAATCAGCTGACAAACACTCTCCATCTCAAGCAGAGCTGTCATGCTTTTGGAATCCAAACTTAGCAAGTTCATGCAAACTAACAATTTAAGTAGATAACATCCCTTGTGGGTTACGTGAATTTCGTCCATCTTGCCCTAAGATTTTATTCCCTATCTGAACACCAATTTTGGATAATTGGACTATGTAAGAGAAAGAAATCATGACATTTAAGCATGGCAAAAAGAGAATCGTGTTGCTTTTACTTGACCCTTCTATGACTCAGGACTAAGTATCGGTCATATCAAATTCAAGTAGGACACAAACTTTACCCAAAAGTTTGCACCTATTAGAACTACCATATCGCCATAGCATGGGATCCTGTAGGTACACTTGATATCAATGCCAGCTTACAAGACAAGCCATATCAAAGTAATTTCCCAAACAGATTATTGCTTTCCTCATTGGAATTGGAACTAGATGTTAATATAATAAATTGTCATTGCAGTTCCTAATACTTGCAAGGCTAGCTTGCTTGCTTCTGAATTATGAAGTTTAGAAATCCAAGAGTTACCTCTAACTCCTCACTTTCTCTCACACCTAACCTCATCTTTAACTCTATCTTTTCCAAGACTTCATCTTGATTTTTTTGATTTCCACTGCTTTCACTACTGCCCATCCACTCTTCCTGCAGCTGGAATTTTAAAATATTATGGCCATAAAGAAACTTAAATGTATTATACTCTTGATATAAGTACACATGCTTTGCTCTGTGCTTTACATGATGAATCAACACAATCTCTACACCACCATACATCGGCATGGGAACATTGTGGATTGTAGACAACTTTTAAAAATAATTTCTCTTCTTTCTCTATATTCTTTCAAATAATGTCCAAATTCTCAGCTTGCCCTTTGAAACAAAATCAAAACCTTCTCTGTATTTGCTGATTCCATTTCTCTTTTCCTAATTCTCTATCTTTAAAAATCATTTTAGGATTTAGGATCCACACTATAGAATATATAAGGTTCATTTGCTTATATCTAGCAAAATAATAGCATAATGCCTACCACCCAGGTTAGGCCATAGAGCAGAGTATCAAGGGAATATCTAAAGTCCCCCGCAAGCTCTTTAACAATTATATTCCCATTTGTCTTCCTAGAAGTCAAATTCCATCCTTGTGATTTCTATTTATGGCAATGGTAGACTGGCTTATTTCAGACCAACTCTCCTAGTGATAGAAAGAAAAACATACGAATTGGGAAAATATTTTAAAGGAATCTATTTGATGGAATTAAAATGCTAACAAAAGAGAGTGCTCTTGAAGACAAGTGAGCCTAATATTCTAGGCCTTTCTTCTAGGCATTAATCAGAAGTCAGGAGTCTGAGAAGCCAGAAAGAATATGGTAAGTGAGACATTTAGCAGCACAGAAAATCTTCTGAGCATCTTACAGGAATGGGCAACAAGACTGGATTGCAGGCATACCAAGAGAAGAGGCCTTGGTAAATACTCTGGGATTTTAGTTGTGAATGCCAGGAAAAAAATGAACGAGAAATAGATAAGCCTGCCTTCGAATCACTTAAATTCTATTTGGATTAAGATTTGCCCCTCCTCTAACTGACTGCTAAGAGCAAAGAATTCTCCCTAGGAAAGATGTTTCAGAACCTCAAAATTTCCCTCTAATATTTTATACATGTCCAGAATCCAATCAAAATTCACCAGGAATACCCACAGATAAAAATGAGTAACAGAAAAACAAAGTGAAGAACAACAAAAACATACATGACAGGCATCGCTCTTTGGAAATAGTATTCCATTTTGTTTTTCGTTCTTTGTTTTGACCTTCAAAGTTTTCCTTTATATACTTAGTTCAACCATGTAAAAAAAAGTTTTTTTTTTAATGTTTAAAAAGTTTGAAATTTTTGTTAAATATTTTGGGTCTTTTAGTAGGAAAAAAATTTATAGTACTGGGAACTTTTAGTAGGAAAGATTTTTAACCTACCAAATTACCACAATTCTACTCAAACTGTCCTGATTGCTTTCATCAGGAACTCCAGGTTGCTGAATTAACGATAAGTTCTGAGTTTTCAGCTTACTTGGGTTATTAGTAGCATATGACATAGTTGATCACTTCTTTCTTCTTGATGTACTTTCTCTACATTTCTTCAGGTACTCTCTCTCTCTCTTGATATTTTTCCTTCCTTACTGGCCATTCCTTCTCAGGAGCTAATATTGGACCTTCTCATCTTCTCAACACTAAAGTATGAGAAAACTCAAAGGCTCTGTTCTCTATCTTATTCTCAGTTCTCTACATTATTTCTCTGGGTGATCTCATATAGTACCATGCTCAAAATACCATTTATGCACTGATGGTTTCTAATGAGTATCTCCAGCCTCAAATTTCTCTTGAACTAAAGACTTGGCTAACAACTGACCATTTGAAATCTCTACTTGCATATCTAAAGAGGACCTCAAACAAAAGTCCTGACTCTATTCCTTACCTGTTCTGTTATATTCTGCTTTCAGTAAAGGGCACTTCCATTTATTGAGGTGCTCAGGCTGAAAAACTGTTTTTCATCCCTGGCTACTCTTTTTCGTGTATCTCACATTTGATCCCTATGAAATTACTGTCACCTGTACCTTCCAAGTATCTGGAATCCAAGTACTTTTACCGCTGTACACCTCCTCCTTCATTCAAGTCATCACTTCCATTCAGACAGATTATTCCAACGTCATTACATTTCCTTTCACTTATATAATGCTCATTTATTCTCCATAGAACAGCCAGAGTAATCCTACCGACGTGGAGAGGAGACCCTATCACAGCTTATATCCAACACCTCTACTGTGTGTTTTAATTACCCAGAATAAAATCCAAGTTCTTTACCTAGTCAACAAGGCTTCGTGACATTTGGTCCCTGTCCTCCCCTCTGATCACATCCCTCCCATTCTAACCCTTATTCATCATGTTTCAGCTACACTGCACTCTTGGCTATTCTGTGAACATGCCAAGCATACTCCTACCTCAGGTAGTTTACACCTGTTAGTTTTTCTGCCTGGATTTTCAACACGACAAAGCCAAATGGGAACCTGAACAGCAGTTTAATCCTCAGTGAGCTCTGCCCTAACTACTACACTTAAAATAGCAGCCTCCATCACCCTCTGTCCCCTAACTCTACTTTAGTTCCATTCATAGAATTTATCTCCACCTTACATACTGTATATGGGTTTCTTTATTTCTTTAAGTGCTTCCTCTCCTCAAAAATTTAATCTTAATATAAACTTGGAATGTTTCCCTTTTATTCACTGCTGTATCATCAGCTCTGGAACTAGAGCCTGGTACAGAGTAAATGTTCAGAAAACAAAATCTAATTTAATTGGTACAATCTCACTGTATAGAATAAAAGATGAAGGCTAAGATAGTTCTGTATGTTTCCCAATGTCATAGAGATAGTAAGTAGAATAGCTGGAAATTAAACCTGGTCAGTTTTAACACAATAACAAAATGAAACAAAATCAAAAAAAGTGATATTTCCCATTGCCCCTTGCTGTACCCATAAAAATTTCTTCGCAAGGTATTCATGACTTCACAGCCTGACCCCCCAGTCTGTCTCTTGCTTCTCATCTCACCTTATGAATCACTTTCTTGCAGAAGGCCTATCTAACCTCCAGCTGGGTTGTTTTAGCTGCCTTTCTCCAAAGAAATTGTGCCTTTGTGCACCTCTGTGCTCTGCCTCATACTTACCCCTTAACCTGGAGTGACCTCTTTCCGTGTTGCTAGCGAATGAAATCATCTTTCTTTGAATCTGGTTAAATGTCACTTATACAAATAAGTCAGCTGCTCTCATCTCAGTAAAAATTAATCTCTTTCCTGCCCAGACCCTGCCAAGACACTTAGTTTTTATTGAACTTTTGGGACTTTATACTATGTGCCTTAAATTAAATGTAATGTGCCTGCCCACACCCCTCAGGAGAAACTAAGCTTCACGAGGACAATGGTTTCTTTCTAATGACATTTGCATTCTTCATTTAGGTCTTAACAGTGTTCCATATACACAGTCGTTATTCAGTTAAATATTGCAGGAGTTCTTTTAATTACCCAGTCATATCCAGTTGACCCAATAAACAAAATATCCAATTATTCTCACTTTTAATGTTTTGATGCATAAACCCTTCTCCCTTTTTCTGACTGGCATATGTTACTATAATAATAATCCAACCAATAGCATTTATTTACAACATGTTTACAAATAAATCTACATTACTTAAAATAGAGAACAGCTATTAAGAAAATTTTTTAAATAGTACATAGAGAAAGAGGCAAACATGTATGTCTGGTGTGGGGGAAGGGAATTCTCTTTGAGACATTAAGGGACCCTAGGTTTTCTCAGTCCTTTGAATTCTTTGATTCTACCCCATACTGTTTACAGTGTATCTTCAGTTTCCCTTGTATATATTTATCAGTCTTCAGGAAGTTGGAGTACATATCTGTGGAATAGCAGATATTTTGTTGTAGTTAACACAGAAGATATTTTCTGGAGATACCCTTAAGTAGGTAAATGGCAAACAGTTCAGACTTGAGAGTGCCTTACCATGCTAGGATATTTGTATTTATTCCTTATGCAATGAAGGATTTTGAACAGAAAAGTAGCTTACCTAGATTTGAGACTATAACATTGGATTCAGCAGGAAATATAAGCGATCTAGGGAAGAAATTTGAGTCAAGGAGTTAGAGCAAAGAATGAAGACCTCATTCTTGGCAGCATCAGTAATAGTGTGGAAGAAAGAAAGGGGAAATAAAAAAAAACAATGATTGCAAATGTAGACCGTAGACCCTACACAAGCAATTTATTAAAGTATTTGCTAATTCTGATTTTGTTAACATTTATTGAGTGCTTACTATAAATCTCGCACCTAAGAATATAGTTCTATTAAAGTGTAAAATAGTGATTCTCTTTACATATTCAAGGAGATGAGATAAATGATGACATTTGACAAAGGAACAGTAAGGGTTAAGTGTGAGGTGAAGCAGAAAAGGAAGGGTATTTCAAACTGTGGGAACAGCATGTACAGTTCTGGTGGCAAGACAGGGCATGGCAGTCTGAGGAACTCATAAATCCAGTAGTGACTTCAGAAGACGGCAAGAAGGTTCCTGGGTGAGAGGAGGCTGGAAACAGGTGAGGGCTGGGCGAGGAAGGATGATGTGGACTGTGTTAAGAATTTCTCTCTTTTGATAATAGGATTTAGACATTCAAGCAACTTTGCATTGGTTTTACTTTCTTGAATGCATAAGAAAGATATAGGGCAAATATTTTTCCTCACATCCTGGGAATGTTTGAAGTTAAACCCTTTCTGTCCTTCAGATCAGGGAAAAAATTAAAAAGAAAATTCATATTCTAACTTTAATGAAATGCTAAATGAAAAAAAGGATAAAAATTTTTTGTTAGTTTCTCTCTGCCTCTCTCCCGAAACCCACTGGAAAGATAAAATGTGAACCTAGGAACCCTAGAATTGACTTGGGGGTAGGGGATGCTACATGATAAGGACTGAGAAACCTGAAAAACATAATAGGAATATAATTTTTTAAATAGTCCAGAAAGAAATAGGAAATAAGTGAGTTGAACTTGCAAGATATATTTGTGTGAGGCCTTCATAAGCATTCAGGATCTCACATCAGGACCAAATCTGGGGCAATCTAATTTTTATCCAGACTTGCATGACCGTCTCCAGCTGCCTGTTGCTGCCATCCTAGAGCGCTTGTACACAGTAACTGGTATGCTTCAGGGAGGAAAGTCCCCTCTACATTAGAGGACTGGAACTGCACTAAACAAGCTTGAGGCTCCTAGGCCAGGAAAAAAAAAAAAAAGTGAGAATGCAATAAATAGTTTTGTTGTTTTTTTTCTTTTTTTGCGGTACGCGGGCCTCTCACTGTTGTGGCCTCTCCCGTTGCGGAGCACAGGCTCCGGACGCGCAGGCTCAGCGGCCATGGCTCACGGGCCCAGCCGCTCCGTGGCATGTGGGATCTTCCCGGACTGGGGCACGAACCCATGTCCCCTGCATCGGCAGGCGGACTCTCAACCACTGCACCACTAGGGATGCCCAGTAAATAGTTTTAATGCCGTATTCGTGTTTCAGAAGAAGCACTTTGGCTGCAGAATGGTGAAATATCTGACCCAGGAAGGAGAGATTGCAAGCAGCATTTGCAGACTATTGTAATACATGCGTTTACAGATTTTGTGCCGTCCGGGTAGCAGTGGAAATGGAAAAAAATTTTTGGATGTGAAAAGATAAATAAGAGGTAATTTTAAAAAGAATCACTGATGGCATACTGATTGGACACTGAAGTTGAGAAAATAGCATTTAGCCAAAGGATGCCTGCTCATCTGAATGAGGAGGAAAACTAATGAGCTTGGAGTTAAGTTGAGTAGAAAGTTTTCAGGTGATATCTCTGTGCTGATAGGAAATTGAAAATGTAGATATGAGACACTGTTAGAAGTTGGAGGTTAGTGATTTCCATCATATGTGGAGAAACAATAACAAAGAACAAAAAATGTAGTAAGGGTCAGTTGCAATAATTTACAAGTATCATTTTCTAGTCTTCAAAAGAATACTACAGGATAAACAATATCAGGTATACCAGTTTATAGATGAGTAAAGTGAAGCTTATAGAGGGTAATTTGCCTAGATTCTAATTTCAAAGTTTGTCTTCTTTAATTACTATAATTTTCTGCCTCTCTATAAATGATTGAGGTTGCCCAGAAACAAACAACTCCAGCAAAGGAGAATGGAAAGAAGACTGAGAAGCATACGAAGAACACCAGGAGACTGAAATACTTTTGAAATCAAAGGTAGAGATTTGATGGTTTTGAACCATGATTTTAATGATGTTTGTTAACCTTGAAACGTGCTTCAAAGTCAGCCTTGAAACGTGCTTCAAAGTCGTGCAGGATGAGGAATAAGAACCAGTTATTCTAGTCATCCAAAATAATGTTTGAGCAACTTATCAGTACCACCTACCCTTCCCGGTGCTGCAGATACAACAGTAAACAAAAGAGAAAAATCACCTTCCTAATGGAGACTAAATTATGGTAGAAGATAGATGAACAGACAGTAGCGCAACTGAAGACCATGATTTGACAGCATTGAAGAGTTCATGGGAATTACCTAAGTGAAGTAGATTCTCTGGATAGGTGGCCACAAATTGAAGAATGAAGAAGAGGCAGTGCTGGAATGGGATAAAGAGTAGGCTAATTATTGCTTCAGCTTATATGTCAGAAGAAAGGATCTAACATACAAGTTGCTGGGGAATGTTGACAGCATGTATAAGAACCATACCAAGACGTGACTAGGTGCCTTTGGGGGTTCTTGGATATGTATGGCCTCCTTCTTTTTGCAGTTTCCAACAGAGAGGTTAAAGTGGAAGCTGTAAGTGTTGGTTCGCAAAATTTAGCCTTCATCAGGATCACCTGGCAGGCTTGTAAACCAGAGTGCTGGGTCTACTTCAAGAGTTTCTGATTCAATAGATTTGAGTTAGGGCCCAAGAATTTTCATTTCTAACAAGTTCCCTAGTGATGCTAGGGCTGATGATTGGTGGATGAAACCTTGAGAATAACTGCCTTAAATAAGAGTAAAGTTCGTAAATCCTCAGAATAGTCCAGAATTTAATCACACTTCTTGTTCTCTGTCCCAACCAGTTCTTAATCACTGGCAGCAGAAAGATCTTGAGCTAACTTGAGAAATTCTGTTCTTATTATTTAAAAACTGAATATAAATCTTCAGTCTGGCTTCCTCTATCCCTAAAAAAGTCCCTATGCTTATTATAATAGAGGTGCCCCACACATTGCAAAATGTCAATTTTGCTGCTAAGGAGCGAGTTCTTAAAAGTGCATTTCACAGAATGTACAAAACCAACCAATTAAAAAAACCTTTTCTCACAGCAAGACTTCCCTTTAAGTATTCTAATCGTAAAGAATACCTTGTATTCCTGCAAAAAAGTTGGGTTATGGCTATTATTAATGTAAGGTATGGGATTTTAACATTTGCTTCCTTGTAGAAGTTATTGACTTTGTCTGTTTTTAGTAAATGTTCTTATTTTACTCCCAAACTACACTTGTAATAAGCAGCTTGCTTTGTCCATATCACTCCAATGATTCTCTGGCTGGTCTCTCAATCTCCTTGTCCTTTGTGAACACTCTCTTGACCTCTATCATTTTGTACACATTTCAGTTTTTCTAATGTCATGTAACTCTGGCTAGATTCTTCTGTCTTTCAGGTCAAAGCTTCAGTGCCATCCATTGGGTGAGCTCTATCTGACCCCATTCAGGCTAGGTCCAGACTCCTCTGTTGTAAGTGCGCACTGCACATTGATTTTTTTATGTTGTTTTGTTAACTTGATTGAAGTAAATATAGAAATACATTTAAGTGTGTGCATATCTATAAAGATAAAAGTATATGTGTGTATGTATAAATATATATGTACATTTACAAGAGGATACAGGTTGATATATTTTCTGGAAGTTACCACACTTGTATACCAGCACCAATCCAGATCAAGAATCAGAATATTACCAGAATAATTATCTGCCGTCTTGTGCCCCATGAAAGATTTGGACAGGAAGTCTATCGTGCCCTCAGTTCCATGCACATGTAGATAAGCTCTTTAGATCCAAACTTCCCCTGCCTGGGATCTGTCTTCTGCCCTTCACTAGAAGACAGGTTTAGACTTTTCCCAGGGAATTCCTTTCCTGAATCACGGCCAACATTTAGAGAGATTCTACGGCCCAGCCTGAGGCAGTATGAACACGCGCTTTGGAGCCAACGAGAAAATTACATTAAGCTCCTGGTGCTTCTGGACTCTCTTGAGAGATCTGGAGTTTATCTACTTTATGGGATCTTTGTAAGAACTGTACAGAATAGGTACAATTCTATACCACAAAAGTGGCTCTATTTAAATACTAATTATCGTTCTTTCTTTCTACTGCAGTTGACCCTTGAGCAAAGCAGGGGGTTAGAGGGACCTTCCCTCTAAAATTCACATATAATTTATAGTAGGCCTTCGTTCCACATCCATCGTTCCTCTGAATCCTGGCATTCAACCAACCACTGATGGAACAGTACTGTAGTATTTACTATTGAAAAAAACCTGACTATAAGTGGGCCAGTGCAGCTCAAACTCGTGTTGTTCAAAGGTCAACTGTATTTCAATTTCCTGTTTAAGAAAGTTTCTCTGTTCTTCCATAATTGGGCCAAGTATTTCTGTTCTTGTTCTTTAATTCTCTGCCAGCTTGTAGAGATGAAAAATATTTTAAGACATACAGGATTCTTTTTGACCATATAATAAAAACATCCACCACATATTTTGTGTCTGGAATGAGCATGGTTGGTCAATTTTAAATTATTATCTCCAATTCTCATAATCTTGCTTCAAGGTAGACAAAATTATCTCAGAGATGCAAAGGGATTTGTCCTGCAGAGAGAGCTTATACTCCTGAAAGTAGGATTCACATGTAGGTATTTGTCATTCCTCTATGCCTCACTGCTCCTGTGTATATTGTGTCATATAAAGGTTGGGTGCTCATAGGAAGAAACACTAAATGAAATCAGGAAAAATACAGTCATTTATTTGAATATTCTACTGCAAGTTCGTAAGAATTTATGTTTTTAAAAAGTCTTGGACTATAACTGAAACTTTCTGTTTTAAACTGCTTATTTGTTGCAAATATTTAAGCAGTGACTGAACAATCTCTAACTGAAATCAAGTGATTGCTGTATGAATGGAGCAAAACGCTTCAACCTCAGCCAGAAGAACATTATTACATTTGTCAATTCCATACTCTCTCTGAAGGAGTAGATTGATTTAAACAAATAAGTTACATGGGTAAAACACCTTTTTAAACACTGACTGCTAATCTCTACACTCTGTTATAGCTTTATCATATCATGTCTCTCTGAGTGTAAAGATACACTTTCAGTACAAGTTGTCATTCAGTCCACAATTTTAACAAAATGGTGGTTGATAAATATCTTCACACAGACATGTTTCTATGTATGTCAAGAGCACTAAGATTCAATGTCAGTGGTTTTGATGTATTCGAGTTTCTGTAGCTGAACGTTGTACATTTATGAGCACAGCAATTCCAGAGTCGTTTTGCAACCTTAAAAGACTGATATACGGCAGGTCTTCCTATCCTCCACTGTGTGTTGTTTTCCTTGTTTGTTCATTATTTAACTGAAACTTAATAATGCCAATGATCCTAACTTAGCTTGTTGAAATTTTGATAGAAGATAGAGATTAAATAGGTAAACACACTATGAAGGAAGTTTATATTACTCTCACTTTCTAAGTTATGGTGATATAAACTATGTTTTGTGAGATAAATATTATGAGATTTAGAAAACTCTACATGAAAAGTACTACTCTTAATTACAAAATTCCAATTTTGGATTTTTAATATGCATTAGTTTTATATAACGAATCTAGGCTTTTGAAAGGACCAACTGCCGTTTTACATTTTAAATTTTCATGATAGTGGGACATGAATACAAATAGGATATCACATTTGCAACTGGTGAGCAAATATCCAATGAAGTAATCTGAAATTTGAGTTTATTTGATGAATGCATTATGAACTTTTTTGAAAGTGAAAATTCTTAAGATGACCTCTTTTGCATTAATTTTTCTACAAATAGGTATGAGGGAAATTTAAAGTCAAATGACAAGATTTTGAGAATTTTTTACCCTGATGTTTTTTATAGGTCACTTCATGAATTTTAATAAAGCATGAAATAAATTAATGCATATTTATCGTTGATACTAGTAATAGACAAACTTCAAATCATTCATTTAAACCTCTGAAGCTCAAATATGGTAGTATAAGAGAGCTGGTACATATAAAATATGGATTCTCAAAATAAAATTTTATCTCTTACTAATCATATCTAATTTTCAGAGTCCAAAATAACATAAGGTATTGGGTGTACTAAATAATGGGAAGAGTCACGAGTCTAGTGACTCAGTAATATCAAGTCCTTAAACCTGTGGAACACAGAAGGATAGGGAATTGGAAATCGAACATGAACTCCATTAAACTCTATAGTTGATTTATCTCTCTGATTTCTGCTAAATTCTTCAAATTCTGCTGAAGCTAAGGGATAGCAAAAGGAAAAAAAAGCTTCAGTAATGTGGTTGCATAATTTATTCAACATCCATTTCATAGATTTTCATTTAGGATCCCTTATATGGCAGAAATCCTGCTGAGGAAAACGTGAAGAAAAATAAAGACAAGGTTCTTGGCTTCATGGAATTCATAGCTTGTAGGTTATACACATATTCAACAAATAATTACATAAATTATTTCAATACTATTGCTCTAAGTTACATGAAGAAAAAGTAAAATATTATGAGATATTATGACAGGGAACCCCTAATATCCCGTAGGGAGTCAGGGACAGATTTCCAGAATGGTAGAATTTAATCTCAGACCTGAAAGGTGATTGGAAATTTTTTTTTCCAAACACAATGGAAATTTATTTCTTCTATGAGTTTAAAGTGGACTTTCCTGATTGATGGGTGGCTCTCTTCTAAGCAGTGATATAGGGTGTCAGACTTATCACCTCCTACAGTTCTGCTATCTTTATTTTTTTTTATTGAAGTAGATTTACAATGTTGTGTTAGTTTCAGGTGTACAGCACAGAGATTATGGGGGAAGAATCTAACAAAGATTCGAAATTTTTCTAAAAAATTGGGGAACACTTTGACAGAGGGGTATATATAGACAGTGATCTGAGGAATGAAAGTGAGGGTTGATTTTCAGTAAAGAAATGGAGAAGGAGGTGGCTAAAACACAGAGTTCGCAAGAATTCATTAAAATGAAGCTGACTAGCTAGACAGGGATGACTACAGTGGGCTTTTGTCAGTCAGGTTAAAGAATTTGCTGTCCTAAGACCAGTGCATACTCAAGAGCACATTCAGGTGAGATCTAGCATGATTAAACGTGTAAAGGGTTTTTTTAAAGGTTATTCTAGCTTCTCTGTGGACAATGGGTTAGAGCAAGGTAAAAGCAGATGTAGGAGGACAAACTCTGAGGCTACTGTAGTCATACAGGCCACAGTGTTGTTAGCTTGGCCAGATTATAATGGAAAGAAAGAGAAATAGATTTGAGATATAATCAGATATACAAAGAGTGGAACTCAGTGATTGATTGGATATGGGAAGGAATCAGTTATTAAAGACAACACCAAATAATGAGGCTATCAGTGGAGAAATGAAACTGGAGGAAGGATGGATGGGGATGGGAAGGGCAAGGATGAGAGTGATCAAGTATTGAAATTTGGACAGATTTTGTGTGAGACGCCTGAGAGTTATCCAAGTAGAGATGCTGAATAGGTTCTCAGATATATGGGCATAGAACTCAGTAATGAGGTCTTAGCTAGAGTTATAAATTTGTTGAAACATAGAGATGATTTTCTTTTAATTCCATGGGAGGAGATAAGTTTCTCTACAAGGATAGTATAGTTTGAAAAGAAAAGAGTATAGAGGACAAAACCCCTGAGGAGCTCTTATATTTAAAGTTTTAGCAGAAATGGAGGAACAAGGAAGGGTAAGAAAGAAAGATCAGAGGGCCATAAAGAAAGAAAAGTATGGTAATTAGAGGCCAAACTGTTTCACAGTGGAGGGGGGGCAGTCCACAGAATCCAATTCCTAATTTTGCATGATGGGAGTCATTGGTGACTTGAGCAGAAGTGGTCACATCTGTTTTATTGGCCTGTACAGAAGTTGAGTTGTGGAATAGCTGAAAAGAAGATAGGGGCTTTGGAAGGAACTTTATGAACAGTACTGGATTATGTTTAAATGATAGTTGGAAGGATGCACCAAAGAGGAAGAGTTTGAAGATCAAGGAGTTACAAGTCATATTTGATAGTATATACAGTTCCTGTGAAGGGAGCAAAGAAGGGATGAACATACTTACGGATGAATAGAAAGGTACATTCTGAATGAGTATGTTTTATGGAAAAGATACTTTCTCCAAGAGAATAGGAGAAGTGGATAAGAATAGATATTGATGATGGTAAGTTTATCTATTTAGTGTTTCTGGCATTTTTAAAATAATACATTTCTGGTATATTTAATGCTTATGTTACATATAATAATTTTTCCTGTAAAGACGTGATCTTCTTTAGTATGGCTCGGCCATAAACAATACGGGTGGTGGTAAATAAGAGAGATGGTGCTTAAAAATATAGGAATATGGGGAAAAATTAAAGGAATTTATGTGTGGAAGAGAATACAGATGAAATTTATGTAAGAATGGATTTAAGATGGCAAACCTGGTAGTAAAGCAAACTGAAAATAATTGTTTTCATAAAGGTTGTTGCTGATGCTTTTTTTTTTGCTCTCTCCCCACCCACACACAAAGCACAAGTGTGCACATGCATGCGTTCACACACACACAAATTGCTGTCTCCTTTCTCATTGGCCAAGAAGAATCATGAAATGCTGGTTAGAATAAAGCATTGTCTTGTGTCTGAGTGATAGTGATGTTAACAACAGTTAACAGTTTTTCTGACTCTGTATGCTATCATGTAGGCAGACCGTGCCAGTTAACTGCAGCAGTATACCATTAGGGATTCTTTTCTTTGTTCAGCAGCATTCTATCAGATGCTCTGCTTGCTCTGTACCAAGCACTGAAGTTGGCATAAAATTGTGAACCAAAATGAAAAGATTATTTAAACCATTGTGCCTTCAAGAAGTAGATATGGCTACTGTCTCAAGGCACATGGAAAGTTGTTCCTAATCACTTAAAATTATTTCGTTTGAATTCCATTCATTGGTCATAAGATAACAAGCATATAGTAAATAATCCATGACTTCTTACAAAAAGAACAAATGGAGTAGCATCTATTACTCCATTTAGAATTAGGGGTGAACCTGATCCCCTCACATCATTGTCTTTAAGGCACCAAAGGTAAAAACTGAGAATTGTCCCATTTCTTTTGGACTTTGGAACAGTGGAGCATAGACTACCTATCTCATCACCAATGCACATAAAATGTCTAGCCACCTAGAGCTATTTTTATATATCCATGGTAACCTTTTTTTTGGCTGCTAAGTGTATGTTGCTAAGCCATTTATATCGTTGTGCTGGATAATTATATCAAAACTGTTAAACCTCTTGCACAGTATCATTTCATTATGTACAAATTCTGTCCACTACCCAAGAAAACCTACCAGGCATTAAATTTTTTTTCCAATAGCCAATTTTTGTCCTCTAGATAGTGTCACTTTATCAAAATGTGTTACTTAGGAAGCAAAGAAGTTTATAAATTCTGTGTGTGGAAAAAACGAACCACATCTGTTAAAGCAAATGAATAGAATATGCTGCATGATGAACTGATATGTTTTTATTCAACTTGATTGTCCCCCTGGCCTGGAAGATACCAATAACATACAGAGCTACAGAGAAAAAGAAGCTCCATCCCCAACAATGTTTTCCCAGAGCCAGTCGGTAGAGAATCAGTTGTCTGCAACAACATCCAGTTTGTAAAGACTTTTCCACGTTGTCATTTTTCTAGGGGAGGACACCCTGACTACTTGACACAGCAGTGGATCTCCTGAAGAAAGAGGCAAACAGTGACCCGTGGAAGAGTGACAGTAAGTATGAAAGTCCACTGCATGGGGAATGAAATGTCTCATTTTACTTCTAGTAATGCTTTCCACAATATGGTTTATCATGAAATCATAATTGCTTTTTGAACAAAACAATTGCTATTACAACTTTTGTCATAAAACTCAGAAGTAATTTTGGATGTGTTGAAACTCTGGTAATTTCTTTTGGTACATCATTGGATTTAGCTTTAACTCAAGAGTATAAATTATGACAATTAATTTTGGAATATCGGTTAATTATTGTTACAAGTTAGACTATCTATGCTCAAGTAATGCCTTTGGTTCTTAATTTTTTGACTTTGCCCATTTCAAGTAAACTCCCTCTTTCTTGGTTTCCTCATCTATAAAGTAAGACTAACGCTAGTAGTGAACCTTATCCATCAAACCAAGCATTTTTTTTTCAATTTTATTGTAAAAATCTTGAAAATTTTAAATTTCTGTTTATGTTAGAATGGATGGAAAACCAGACAGTAACCTGGGGAAAGTGCAACAAAGAGGAATAAACACATTTTTTTCCCCTGAATTCATGTTTAGCATTTTCTATAACCTATGTACAGCAGGTAATTTACAACACAATCTCAGATGCTCTGCTACTAAGTCATTAAATCTCAATATCAAGAAGAAATATATAAACTGTATCAAATTATGCAAACCTTACTAATTTAATCTGAATTCCTTAAGGAAACTACATCCAGGTGATAACTGCCCAGCAACATTCTTTCATAATGGTTGCATAATCAGAAACATTTTTCTTCATAACCACTGTGAGTTCCATGTATTAACATTGTCAGTGCACCCACTCCTTAGCTAAAATAGACTTTTAAATATGCTAATTTACTATATGCATCAAACTAAGCATTAATTTGAGCATTAATAAAGCCAAAATACATCAAAGGCTTAGATCGAGGCCAAGCACATGATAAGCACAGGTAAGTGTATCTATTGTCATTGTTGTCGTCATCATTATATTTATGAACCTATTTTAATCAAACTTCATTTCTGCGATGTAGTTGTTGAATCTTCGAAAATGTATAAGGTAAGAGTGAATATGGTATCTGGGTTCAAAATTTTTACTCTGTATTTTCGTAAATAAGATGAAAATTCCAGTCAGTAAAAATATTTTTGTATAGTTTTAACTAAATTGAATTCTTCCTTTGTTGAAATTAAGTTCAACTGCTGTAATTCAGTTTTGAATGTCTTAATGCATTTATCTTGTTTACAGAAGGTTTACACATGGCACACAACAGATTTGGTCAAAGTAATGCAGTAGTTACATTCCTCTGCAAGGCTAAATATACACATAGTGAAGAAGGGAAGTGCATTAGGAATCTAGGGCTGGAATTCAATGCTAAACAGTAATTGAAAAAGATGTGTTGCTTGGAAACTGCAGAGAACACTGCTTTGTTTCAAGTGAAGGGTAATACAAATCATGCCTTAAAATAGAAGCTTTTTAAAATTTCAGCAACGCAATTGATGAGAGTTTTAATCAGCTCTGACGCATAACTTGGACAGTGCATTTCAGTCACACAGATGGTTCACCAAGATAACCCACAAACGCTGATAGTTTTATATGGAGGAGGTTTGGTTACATATCTTATGAGGCTTCAGGTTATGGTTGCATAAACTAGACTCAGATTGAAGGTAATGAAATATTCCTTCTAAGAATAATCACCCTTTCAGGAAAAAACCGCACCTAAACAGAGGTGTCATGCACCACTGAGTTTCGTGCAGAGGACTTGCTGTTTAATAGCTGTTTGGTGACATTTGCAATTGGATGCAGTTAGAAAATAATGTACGATGCTAATGTGTTACTTGGCAGGAGGAGTGAGTCCTTTCACTCCCTCCCAATTTCAAAGCATGATGACCCTGAAAGTTAATGAAAATAAAGAGATCCACACAAGAGAGCAAAAAACACAATGTGGTGTCAGTGACTACTCGTGTTTTGTTTGGCTGCTGGAGGAATGAAATTCAAATGCTTACAGACCAGTCCCTAAATTGTAAGGTGTTCATACATTCATTAATTTCTCCCTCCTAAGATTCATTATACGCGAGTCTTCTCCTGTGGTCCTGGAAGTTCTTCCAAACTGGAAAATAATTCATCTACCTAAAGAAAAGTTTCTGATGCCCTGATATTTTGGAAATTCATTCTTTATTTGACGCAAAATATTTTCACTACTCTTTATCTTTGCACATTCCATTCACTCCTTTTAAAAGAGTCAGTCATTCTTCCTTTTTCTTACCAAAACTATAAGACCAGTTTAAATTTTACCAGCTTGATGATCCTTATGTCTTCTAGGCAGGGTTAGTTTCTCCATTATCTGGCCTCACATAGTATGTAACCTCTGTTTATCCCTCAGTAGAACTTACCAGGTTGTTCTCCTTTTGGTCTGTTCATCGTCCTGCCTGCTCCTCTGGTCTTAAAAACCCCTAGGACAAAGACTCTGTATTATTTAGCTTTATATTTTCAATACTTATAAATTGTCCTAGTATATAGTAGTTGCTGAGTAAACATTTTTAGAGTGTTCTTTGATCTTGAATATTTCATTTACAATGATAAATTAATTTTCTAACTTTTAAAAATACATTGAATAAACCCATTATGTAAGTATATTCAATAAAGGTGTTAAACATTCTCTATATGAATAGGGACATCAAAGTCATATCCTTGAAAAAGTTCAAGCCCTTTGAAGAGCTTACTATTTAATGGTATACGAGGCAGATAGACATGACTCACTTAAGAGTATGTAGGATGAACAAGTGTGGTGTGGACATTGCCAGAAAGCACAGACCTGGAGATCACCTCAGCTTCTCAGAGCAAGGAGCACTACAGGATGGGCTGAAAGGGAAGGGAACTAGTTCAGGCCAGCTCTTCAGATGGAAGCGTTCTGCACAGAAAGAACAGCACATATGAAGGCATGGGAAAACAGAACCTTTCCTGGGAGCTACAAGTAATTGAGTATTCTTGGAGCATAAGATGTGAATGGGGGCGGGGGGGGGCGGGGTAGGTAATAAGAGGGGCAGCAAAAAATAAGTCTGAACTAATTAGTCCAGGAAAGCCCACAGGGACCTACAGTGCCATCCAAGACCATTTAGAATTTATCCTGTCTTGATGGTGAAACTGAAGCCCCAAGTCTTTATATGATTTGTTCAAACTCACGCAGAACTCACTGGCGAGGGGAGGAGAAAGAACCTTGGCAACAGCTTGCTACTTAATGAGTGTTTGCTTCTTCAGAATATGTTGTAATCACTAATTAATTAGCATCGAATCCTGAAATCCCAGTGAGATAGAGCAAAGTTTGCTTCACTTTTCAAGATGAGGCTGATTCACAGAACTGATGAGTCAAGCCCACAATAGTGTGCTTTTTTTTTTTTAAACTAACGTCATGAGATTGGTATGAGCTTTAATTAATTTTTATTTATTTTTGCTGTGTTGGGTCTTCGTTTTTCTGTGCGAGGGCTTTCTCTAGTTGTGGCAAGCGGGGGCCTCTCACTATCACGGCCTCTCTTGTTGCGGAGCACAGGCTCCAGACGCGCAGTCTCAGCGGCCATGGCTCATGGGCCTAGTTGCTCCGTGGCATGTGGGATCCTCCCAGACCAGGGCTCAAACCCATGTCCCCTGAATTAGCAGGCAGATTCTCAACCACTGCGCCATCAGGGAAGCCCAATAGTGCCCTTTTGAATTAAGGATAAACACGAGGCAGATTTCACTGCTCAGTTTACTTTTCTATCTTTTGCCTCCCTTAGTTAATTATATGTTTACATCTTTGAATAAAGACTGCAATATTCCATCTAAATCTGATTTTTTTAATTCATATAATTTTCTGATCCCAAAGTACATAACAGATTTGTTATCCAACTGAGAGTCTGCTAACAATGAAATAAATACCTGCTCAACATGTAGAAAAAGTAAAATACACACAGTATAGGAAGAGGCAATACATTTTTTTCTACACTTGTGTGTTACCTGATAGAGAAGAAAAATGGGATGTATTAGCCCTACCATTAGCTAATAGTAAAGAATAAAGCTAATAACTTTTTCAGGTTAAAACTAATTTTTAGTGACATAGTCTACTTACCAGGTGGAATGTCTGTGTGCACATTGCAAATGAAAATCAATCTCTCTTTTAAGAAGAATACATGTTTCTTGAAAAGATTTTTAAATAATCTGCGTAAAAATGAAATCATCCTAAGGGCAAATTGCTTAAATGAAATGAGTGTACTGCTTTCCGGAAGGAGTTGATGCTCAGAGAATTTACAGTACTCCTGTCTTACTGTATCACCAAGATCAGCTGACCTCTGAAAGCTTTTGAAATGATTTTCATTTCTTTGTCCTTGGAACATGTGGAGATGCTGGGGAGTGGTGAGATCATTATAATGGGATTTTTTCCCTCCCAGGATATGAAGTCACTTTAGAAATTGCCTTCCTCTTCAGTGATACACAGATGTTTTGATCAAAATAATATGAATAATAAAAAACAGCATGAATCCTCCTCTTTTTAAAAATAAACTACTGCTTTTATTATTCAGACTAAAAGCTTCATGTTAGAGAGGATGCTCCTAAACTTTGAGATAATCTGTGAAGGAAACAAAACTTCCTATATGACTTGGGCAAGGTGGTTCTGACCAATTAATTTGACATTTTCATACCGTCAGAGAGGACTGTTAAAGAGTGTGCTTTTTACTGCCTCTTACACATTTTTTGAGACCAAGCATGTTTATATCAGCTAAAATATATTTATTTTAAATATTTTAGTTATTTCCACTTTATTAAACTATATGCAGATTTTAATCCTGCTATGTTTTATATATTAGAGTAGTGAATGTATATAATTTATACTTTTATATGAGCAGTGGGCTCAATTTTTGTTAACAAGTGTTTCTCATGAAAATTTGAAGCTATCTGCTCTATAAAACTCCTCCAGTTCTAGAATTTCTAAAATATTTCTAGGCCCATTTATCTCTTCTCTAATAATATTGATGGATTAAGGATAATAATGGTATCTTCATTCATAAATCACAGGGCATCTTTTCATTCTTTTTCCTCTGGAGTTAGATTTGACAATATTCATTGTTTCAGTCTTTTCAAAAAACACTGTTAAAACTTGGCTAATTGGACAACAGTCTTTATTGATTTTCCTCCTTTCGCTCTACAGTTTTGTTTTGTTTTGTTTTGTTTTTCCCACTCATCCTTTTGAGCATTGGTTCTCAACCTAAAGCCAATATTTCTGAGAATTTCATCTTCAGTTGTCTTCTATATTCATTCCCTGGGCTACCACAACCATGCTCATTATTTTACCATCTAAGTAACAGAAATTCTGAACTCAACCTGCTTGCCATTTTCACACCGTCATCTCAAGCTCTATGTATTCAAAAGTCAACTAAAATCTTCCTTTCTCAAATGTGTTCTATTTTTATACCCACTACCTGAGAAAATGAACCAACTGCTCATTAGATACCCAAGCCACAAATGTGATTGTTATCCTGGATATCAAATCAGGAGTAAGGCACATACAATTCTAATTCCTGATCATTTTTTAATCCTTACCATTCTTTCCATCCTAATGCTTTTTATTCTGACCCCATAAATTTTCTATGTGGATCATTAGAGCTGGGTGACTTTCCCATCTTGCCTCAGTTAGTCCCTTTTCAAGCTATTTGAATCACCTTTCCATGATGAATCTAATTATATTAACCCTTTTGCTTAAAAATATTACCTCTGCATTACCTTTGCTTAAAAACATTACCTCTGCAAAAATAAATGAATAAAATATGACCTTATCAACACACTCAGAACTTTTCATGATCTAAAACCTGCTTTTTTTAAAATCTTGTTTTCACCTGCTCTACATAATAGGACCCAAAGTAACACCTGCATCAATTATGTACGAGGTCTCAAGATACAGGTGATTAGAGATGATTATTCAGTTATAAAGATAGAGGTGATTATTCAGTTAATAACTAAGAATTTAATTCAAAATACTACTTTAACTATTGCATTGAAAGATTGTAAAGGAGAGCAGAATATGCCACTCCTAAAGATGTCCCTTTGGCACACATGAGTTAAAGTTACTTAAGCAATAAGTAACCTGGTGCAAGGACACTCTGACCCTCCTTTGTCCTGAAATCAGGAAACAAATCTTCCATGGGAAAGGTATCCTCACTGGACCAGAAGATGAGAAGGTATCCTTTTTACCAGAGACAGCGAACGTAGGGCCAAGAAGGCTGGATAAACCACCCTTTTTACTTCTTCACTAATTTATTACCTCAAACCCAAATCCCTTTGTCTTGTCAATTATTCACTAATTTATTTACTCTTATCTAAAAGGTATAAAAGCTTCCTGCCTTGGTCACTTCTCTGAGTCTCATATTTTCACGGGGCTCCTATACATACAAAGTTAAACTTGTTTTTCTCCTGTTCATCTGTCTTGTGTCAATTTAATTAGACCAGCCAAAGAATTTAGAAGAGAAGGGAAAATGTTTCCACCTACAAGAGCATTTCTTGAATCAAGAAACAATGTTTATAAATTTAGACAATACTAATGTAATCAAGTCGACCACCTACTTCATCATCAGTTACTGCTAGTTCATAGTACAGCTGAGCAGTAGACATTGGGTTCTCTCAGAACGTCACATCTACCATCACTGAACATGAGTATTGCTAAACGTGCATTTTGGGAGAGGCATTTTCTTTATCCCTTTTAATTCTCTAGAGACATGCCATTATATAATTTTGGCCTGCATTCTACCATTCAGATGAGAAAATCAAAGATTACAACAATTTTCCATTGTAGGGAAGCAAACTTTACCACTCCAAAATATGTCTCTTTGGCATGAGGATTAATTTAGGCTGATTATTTTTAGAAACAGAAGACTTACCTCTCCCTAAACTGCTTAAAAATTTAGATAAAGGGCCTGTCCCTGGAACAGAGCTATCACCAGAGATAATCTACAAAGAATATGGGCTGGGTTTGGTGGGGGAAACGCCACAGAGCTTAGAGATCAGGGTCCACTCTGAGTCCCATTGTCTCCACGTGGCCCAGCAAGTATTTATTTACCAAACATTTACTTTTCTATCTCTGTGTGAATTGCCTTCCTCCCCTTTGAAGTCCCAAACCACTATTCCCCAAATCCTCTTTGGTCTTTAGTTGAAGATGGTATTTAAGGCCATTTTGGAGAATTACGCACTTTTCCTGGCTCTCTCCCATTTACACTTGTTACTAAATTTTTAAAAAAATTTTCTTCCTCCTTGACACAACGATATGTTTTAATATTATTCTTAAAAAGGGGAAGAAAATCTTCAGATACTTTAGCTATTTTGTCTTCAGTCTTCTTAACCCAAGGAATAATAAATTCAAAGTTTATTTTGATAATGATATAGAAGACAAGTTCCTGCCATCGATTTTTATTTAACTATCCCAGTTATGATATATTTACAATGTTTTGTGAGCCATTCAAGAACTGATAAGAAGACAGTAGGTGACATAAGACCCATGAATTCTCACAGTGTTTTCAATGGACTTTCGTTGTTGGTGTAATTGACTGTCATTTAGGGCAAGTTCACACCCAGGCTTGTAGAAACTTTTCTTGATTCAGGTGTTCTAGTCTTTGAAACACTAAATTCTTGTGAGATACACAGATTTACATTCCTTAAACTTACTTGGTTTCTTGTACAATATTAACTTTAAAACACTCTCTCTTTGGCATAATTTGGTTTCCATGTTTGATTCTTTTACATATTCCAGAGGTTATGCTCTGCTGTATCATTTTCCTTCCCCCATCTTAAGCCAAGCATACTTTTATTTTTATAATCTTCTTTGTGTATCAACCAAGTTTTACTTGTAATTCCTTAAAAAACAAAACAAAAACCAACAAACTTATTCCATTTTCTGGAAATAATGTTTTAATCAAGATTCAGGCATATTAGACTTTATTCTTCACAGTGATGACAGTTACAGATTTACTTGAGAGCCAATCTAGTTCTTTACATACAGTTGTAACCAGGTTTTGTAGAAAACTAAGCTGTGAATCAATGCTTTCCTGCAGTTTGGGATTTCAATTCAGGAGCATTAGCTAACCCCCCAGGTTTTCAGCATGATTACATTTATCTATATTTAAAGTACAAAGGAATCAACATGCTGAAAAGTAATTGCTCTGTTGCCATAGGGAAAGAGATTAGGAAAACTGAGTTTAAGGAAGAAACTGCCTGGGTAGTAATCCCTTTTATTATCTACTCTAAGCCATAAATGATTCTATCCCTAGACTAATAAATAATTATGCCATGAACTGTAAGGTCAGAGGACTTTAGCAAGATTGTTAAGAAGTACAACTATTAGGAACTTTCCATATTCTGAGGGTCTTATTATCTATCTCTTTTAAAAGTATGTATTTGATAACAGTGAATACAATGCAGATGCTAATGTACCCAGCAGGGAAGAACAATTACCAAAACCATTCATTTACTAGGTGATCCCTGAGGCCTCTTCTAACTTTAAAATTCTATGCCTATGTTTAAATTAGAGTCATTTTCATTTGAATTGACACAGCTAATCATAGTTTTAATTAAGATACCTTCCTTTCATTAAGCGACTGCGTATCAGATAAGGAAATTATGTTAATGGGGAACCCCAAATTTGTCTGGAAAGCCAGGGTCATAGAGCAGGCAGAATTTAAACAAAAGACCATGAACTCACAAAATAAGTTTGCTGGCACAGCATGTGCTAAGGTCACTGTCAACTGGCAGGGGGAATAAACAAATCTATAAACAGGCCTGGTGGGAACAGGAATCAGTGGAGATAAACATGGAGAAAATAGATAAGGCTAACTGAGGTTTCATGAAAATGCAGACAAAACAAGCTCTGGGGGCATGAGTCTAATCCTGTTTTTTCTATTGGGCCTCTCAGGTTTTCCCCATGGGTTTTGTGTCCAAGACAAGCTCTCTTAAACTTTATTCTAGCACTATGAAAGCAATTTTGGATCCATTCTGCCATTTCAGAAATCCTTAGTAACCATGTACAGAAAAAATTCTGGCGAAAATGGACAAATTATGAGCACAGCAAAAAAGCTAGCTGTGGGGGTAGGGTGGGTGTTAGGATCCCCTGTGGACTGGCTAGGTACTTGCTAATGTAATTTAGTGACTTTTGAGTCTTCTTCCATGTCATTTTCTACTTCTAAGATCTAGACCTCCAATCTGGGGCTGAGATGGAGTACCAACAGTCAGGCATTTGACCAGAAATTAAAGGAAAACAGTGAATTTGACTCAATCTCTCTGGAATGTCATATTTCCTCCCTTATGTAAGACTGATCTCGGGTGGCCTCGGCCTGCAGCAGCTTGAAGCAGGGTTTCAGTTCCTGGCCAGTGATTAAAGTCGGGTGGTGGCAGTGAGAACACCGAATCGTAGCCACTAGACTAGTGGTCGGTGACAAGACCCTGGCCCTACGACTTTGCAGAAAAAGAATCCCCCAAAAGGCGGAAAGTAGTGAAACAAGTAAAGTATTTATTAGGAGAAAAGAGTACAGTACATGTGGATAGACACACGGGTGGGCTCAGAGAGAGAGTCGCGCCCTCGTGGCAGTTTGAATCACTTACATGGGGCATTTCTTCTGGGTTTCCTTTGGCCAATCATTTTGATTTGCCGGTTCAAAGTCCATATTTGGTATATCTCAGGATTTTCCCATGTGTGCGAGTGCATCTCTTAGCCAAGATGGATTCTACCAAAGAGGCCTGTGGGTAGATTTGGCCACTTGGCATCACTCCCCTTTTGACCTCTGAGGAGCCTTTCTGTGCATGTGTAGTCGGGAGGTCTCCTGACTTCAAGAATGAGGAACATGTGGTCTCTTATCTTCTATCTGGGCAGGGCCCAGCCTCTTCTCTCAATTGTCCTGTTATTCCCATCTCAGAGTATGGGTCCACAGGGAACAAACTCAAACCTTTTTCCCTGAGGGCCCATCTATCTCCTGCCTCAAGACCTCCATCTCATAAATTCCATGTCTAATAGAAAACGCTTCAGTGACCATTCCTGAAAAAGATGGCCCCCTCTAACTATGCAATCCTCTTTCCTTCTCTTGAGAGTCACTCGCTGCCTTATAGCAGCTCTTACATTGTTTCCTTGAATGAGTTAACTATTTAATGCAGTTTAGTACTTTAGATGTTTGACTTCTTCTCACCAACAAGACCACTACCTCTTTAAGGAAAATTTACCATGAATGTGAAATATTGTTGGGCTGCACCACACAGGCCAACAGTTTGGCTCATTGGTTACCAGAGAAACTAGCAGAAGGGCACACCCCTCACCATCCCTCTGATAAGCTATCATGGTGGTGATGTTCTGAGCTAAATGTTAGAACAGTCACTAGCTGGGGCAGGGGCTAGTATGTAGGAAGGTCGGTCATGTGAGTAGGATGTAGGTGAAGCAGGCATTAGTTGATCAGGGCACGTACAAAGAGCAAGAGAACAGCCACCTTGTGTGGCCTGACCATACAGACATGCACAATAGCATTGGTTCTGAGGGCGTGGGGATTGTATCCATTATGTTTAATGTTGTATCACCAAAGAATGTACCCAATGAATACTTGTTAAATACATGAATCAAAGGGCAAGGAATGGAGGACAATTCCCAGTTCTGAATAGAGCAGATGAGTACATATTTCCATTATTGAAACCAAGAAGCAAAAGCAAAGTAGGTTTAGAATAAAAGGATAAATCTTATTTCAAAAATACTAAATATGCTATGTCCATGTGATGTTCAGCTGTTGATAAGCACATCACTCCTCATAGATGTGTAATATACATTTCTTTCTCCAGGTGCTATTTTTCATGATGGAAGAAACCATACATTTTTATGTTTGCTCCTATATAACCAGTGTTGGGGCAGTGCCTGTCATACATCAGGTACACAATAAATCTTAACTACATTAATAACTAAGTTAATTCAGTTAATATATAAAGTCCCTCTTTTATTAGTATTCAGAAGTCATCTTTTATATAGTTAATAATAATAGTGACATGCTGTGTTTTCTTTGTGTCAGGTACCATTCTAAGCACTTTAATGTATTAACTAATTCAATCCTCAGAACAATACTGTGAAATATTATCACTATTATATAATAGTGGTATATATACCACTATTATATATTAATAATATCATTATTATTATACCTGTTTTAGATGTGAAGACGATAAAGCACAGGTAGTTTAATTGTCCAAGATCACCAAGCTGGTAGATATTGGGGCTGGATTCTGAATGCTAATAGCCTTTCTTCACGGGCTATGCTGTTAACCATTGTCTTATTCCTCTCTGTTACTTCCATGATGAAAGTAATGCTTTACAATCTATATGCTAGACTTTAAGCAAAGCAATTGGCAAAGGAGAAAATAATCAAAGGGACTTTATGCCCATATATACTTTGGAAAAATAGAAGTATGGAAAACTGAGAGAAAACACTCCACTGGCATTATCAAGAAGCATAAGGGGCTTCTCTGGTGGCGCAGTGGTTGAGAGTCTGCCTGCCGATGCAGGGGACACGGGTTCGTGCCCTGGTCCGGGAAGATCCCACGTGCCGCAGAGCGGCTGGGCCCATGAGCCATGGCCGCTGAGCCTGCGCGTCCGGAGCCTGTGCTCCGCAGTGGGAGAGGCCACAACAGTGAGAGGCCCGCGTACCGCAAAAAAAAAAAAAAGCATAAGAAGACCTTTTAGAAGTTAACATTGGGAAGAAGAGAAAAAAGAAAACGTAGGAATGTTTTCTATGTTAAATGGCTCACTCTGGCAGCAATATAAATCTTCATTTTAATGATGCTGCTGAGCAAAGAGCTTGAATTAGCAGGCTATTGCAGTTCCCCAGAAAAGTGAGAAGTGGTACAGGGTGAGGACGAGGAAATTTAAAAAGTGGAATTGGGGGGACGCAATGATGGAAAAGACATGGGAAATAAGAAAATATGAGGAATAAATGTGTCTCAGTCTTCTGTTTTTGATGACAACATGGATGCTAGACCCATGATCACAAAGATATCAGGGAATTGGCATCATATTTTGCTGTGTGTGATGAGTTTTTTTGTTTGTTTTAAGATATGCATCTTCAGCCTCTTTTCTGGGGCAATATACATTTAATTGACTATTTAACATTCCCAGTAGTTTCTCTCGACCCCCTCAAATTCAACACATGCAATACTGGATTTATGAGCTCTTCCCAAACCTGCTGCAGTTCAGTGTTCCCAGTCTTAGGAAAGGACACTATCACCTATTTAGGGACCCAAATTAACCTCGAGGACTTCCTTAACCTTACCCCTCCCCCATCTTCATATGCATGTAATCACTAAACCCACATTCCTAATATATCTGAATACATTCATTCTTTTTTGTCCCTGATTTTAAATCCTTATTATTTCTTATCTAGATTTAGTGCACTTTGGTAGCTGAGTAGGTTTTAACTGAAAGAAAACTAGAAAGTGAAAATTGCTTTCTCCCCTGTTATAAATACCATAAGGATATGGTCTCTCTCTGTCTTGTGCACCTCTGTTTCCCAGGGCTTGGTGATAGTAAATGTTCAATGACTCCTTAAGTGAATGAATGAAAAGAGGTTAAGCAAGATAACACCACCAAAAAACTTCCTTTTGCTTTCATAACATGAAATTCATTGGCGAGTCACACAAGAGCAATTTCAACGTGGGAGTTGTACCAGGAGACATAAAAATGAAAGAAAACTAAATAGTTCAAATATATTTCAAGAAAGTGCTTCTGATATTTTAGATGAGTTGGAAGAGGAACTTGTAACAATGGGTTAAACTCTCTGCTCATTGAGAGTTAGCCACTGACTTGAATAATTGCGAGCTGGCACGCTTGCCACCTTGTAAAAAATAGGATCAGCGGGCTTCCCTGGTGGCGCAGTGGTTGAGAGTCCGCCTGCCGATGCAGGGGACACGGGTTCGTGCCCCGGTCCGGGAAGATCCCACATGCCGCGGAGCGGCTGGGTCCGTGAGCCATGGCCGCTGAGCCTGCGCGTCCGGAGCCTGTGCTCCGCAACGGGAGAGGCCACAGCAGTGAGAGGCCCGCGTACCACAAAAAAAAAAAAGGATCAGCAAGAAGTACTTCAGTAATGCTTCATTAAATTTCTTTGAAAATGCTAAATATAAAGCATATTTTTCTGAATCCCAGCTGGAGCAAAATGAGAATTATAAAATCATTACTTATAATCCTAATGCATTTGATAATTCCCAAATGACTTCCCATAGTCTAAAAAGCACTATGACATCCTAAGGGTCAGACATAGACACAGCAGTCATATTCAGAGGAAAGAGTGCCAGCGTCTTAACCCCCGAAAGACACAGAACAATGAGGCAGCCTCCCAGGCAGCCAGTGTAGCAGAGAGACTTCTGGAGGCTGAGTTTGATTTGCTTTTCTCCCTTCGGAGCCTCATATTCAAGTTGGCCCCAAGATTCCTGCCAGCTAATCCTGTCACAGAGCTCAAGAGAATAGCAAAACGGTATAAGTAATATTTCTTTTCAGTTAAAATTCTTCCAAGGACAAGGAAAAGAGGTCTAAAAAGTAGTTCTTATAATAAATATTGCTCTCCTTTATTTTTTTTCTTTGTAGACTTTGTTCTTTTCCCAAGTGAATTTTAACACATAACTATTGCCCTTCTACTCCAACAAAAGTGTTGAATATAGATTAGTGTAACTCACTCAGAAATTTAAAATCTAAACAGAAGAGGGTAATTTAAAACTGAAATGTTAACTCATTTTGAATTTTTGTCCCTCTGGGGATCTGGACAAGATAGGCACTCTCTTTTAAGTGGATCCAGTCATAGGACACATGCCCTTTTACTCCTTTAAAAATTTTTCTGAATTGTAGATTGAAATAATATTTGAAGGGATTTCAATTTTATTCACTATTTCAAGGGAAGAATTAAAATGAGACAGATTACTAAAATTACTGGAATGAGCATAATAGCTTTACTCAGTAAGGAGTCAATGGGGCTAAGATTTCTGCATAATGAATATTTCTAACAATTAAGCTGGTAAAAATGAAATGAAGTTCTATCATTTAATAATGCAAAAATGTGACAATGAGATTTCCAGTTCCAATTGCTAATATTCAAAACCTGCGGGGGTTGGGGGGCGGCTTCCCTGGTGGCGCAGTGGTTAAGAGTCTGCCTGGCAATTCAGGGGACACGGGTTTGAGCCTGGTCCAGGAAGATCCCACATGCCCACAGAGTGACTAAGCGCGTGCGCCACAACTACTGAGCCCGCGCGCCTAGAGCCCGTGAGCCACAATAAGAGAAGCCACCGCAATGAGAAGCCCGCGCACTGCAATGACGAGTAGCCCCTGCTTGCTGCGACCAGAGAAAAGCCCGAAGACCCAACGCAACCAAAAATAAAATTATATTTAAAAAGAAAAAACTGCGGGGCGAGGGGCAGGAGAGGAAAGGCCCTTAAAAATAATTTAAAGTGGGTCCTCTTTTGATGATTAGGGCAATCAATATCCAAGTTTATCCTTTTGTGTCTATCAGTCATCCTTATAATTAGTCTCCTTAAGATGTTGTTTTGATTTTAATACACAAATGCAGATTAGTACCTGTTTTTTCCTCAGTGTGTATTAAAACCAACATATTACATTCTTTGGAGGCTTCAGCCATGAAAAGTTGGATTGTCTTGTTGGAAATTACAAGGATAATTCAACTAACTGTCAGGATTCTTAATCTAAGAAGTAAGCAATTAATGGGGCTTGTATATACTTATCATATGAAATAACTTTTGGAGCCCAATTTGCTGACTTGTAGGTAAAAGAAGTTCTTAGAGGGATTCTTCAGAGAAATTTTTGTTGGAATGGGAGAATTTTCTCCCCTATATGGCTTTACAAGTTACCCTCTGAGTTCTTTAGATCTGGCACAACACTATTTTGTCAAGGAAGATACGCCCAGTCAAAGAAAGAAGGTTACTGTGGAGATTCATGCAGAGTAGATGTGGAAGTCATCCCAAACCAATGGGGCTGTGCTGCACTGCAACATCAGTTTTCTCTCTCACTGTGTATCTGGTTGTTACTGTACACCTCTCTCTACCAATAACATTCTTCTGCTTCAGAATAATTGCTTTACTGCGTAACTTTGACTTGAACATTTTCCGTTGTGTAGGGTTTTTTTATTATTAATTTATTTATTTATTTATTTATTTTTGGCTGTGTTGGGTCTTTGTTTCTGTGCGAGGGCTTGTTCTAGTTGCGGCAAGCGGGGGCCAATCTTCATCGCCGTGCGCGGGCATCTCACTGTCGCGGCCTCTCTTTTTGCGGAGCACAAGCTCCAGACGCGCAGGCTCAGTAGTTGTGGCTCACGGGCCTAGTTGCTCCGCGGCATGTGGGATCCTCCCAGACCAGGGCTCGAACCCGTGTCCCCTGCACTGACAGGCAGATTCTCAACCACTGCGCCACCAGGGAAGCCCTATTGCGTAGTTTTTAATTCTAACTCTTCCTCATACCGTTCATCTGGTAATCTTATATACCTTATTCTCTCAGATTTAATTAATTCAGATTTTATTGAGAGTAATTTGTGCATCTTTTATTCTAAAAACACCTGACCAGGCTGTATATTCATTGCCGCGGGTAAACTATTTGCTCTGGATTAGTCAGCTGTACCCAAGGTGATGTAGGAAAATGCATGGTTAAAAAACGTGCCCACCAAGAGAACTGTGCATAAGATAGTTTAGCACTATTTTAAGGGTAGGCATCTGAATAAACTTATCTAACAGAAGAAGAAATGGACTTATCAGATACTGTCAGGTATATAAATTGCAAATATTTTTGTTTGGATGAAATAAATAGCAGTAGTGGGAAAAAACACAGAAATGCTTTCAAGTGAACAGTCTCTATTGTAATAGAGTTCTATATTATTTTCTACTGTCATCAGTTTAAAAACATTGAGAATTCATATTTTGTATGTAAATATTTGAGGTATAAATTGTTTGAATGACTCCACTTCTTTCAATTATTATGAAATGATAATTTTACTAAAGTGTTTTCAACACTTCATGTCATTTATATCAAGATTATTTGGGGTACAGATCGAATTAGATACAAAACCTTAATTAAAACATTTTCAGATGTCACAAATGACACTTTAAGAAACATATAACCATAAACAGATGTAATTGTGACTTTTCTACAACAGAATGTATTGTCAATAAAATCATGTACCAATTCTTAGCATGTGTTTCTTTCCTCATGTCACTAATCACAGATCATGTCAATATTAACCACAATTTGCATTTTGTTCTGATAAAGCTGCTCCTTTATTTCTTGTTTGAATATTCAGTTTTGAAATAAATATATATTTGTTTAACTCATGCATTGCTACTCATTTATTTATTTTTTAATTTTATAAGCCAGTTCTTTTCCATTTCATCAGGACAGGTCACAACTGCTTTTATCTAAATCAAGTTGCATATTCATTAAATACTCAAGGTCTGAACTTTAGACATATTGTTTTACATACTGTCTTTTATTACTCTAATTACTATGCTACACGTATTTTTCCAAAGTGACATTGCAATGTATGGTACATTTTTCTGATATTCCTAAAATTACCTTTCCTTCTCACCTTTTCTTTCACCTCAACACCTTTTCAGTGATGAATTCTCAAAAGGAATTCTGGAGGTCAAACAACGATAAAGGTGTAATAAAATTTTCAAATTAATTATAAATTGGTATTTAAAATTTTGCCTCTCTGGATGTGAACATATACATAGAAAAGTCAGATGCAGCAGGTAACAGATAATTAAAGAACAAAATTAATTGTTATGATCAAGGTAGCTCTTTATTATTTCACACAATTAATATACTTGTAAAATGTATGATGCTTCTGCAATATTTTTTTTAAAATTTTATTTTATATTGGAGTATAGTAGATTAACAATGTTGTGTTATAGGGGTACAGCAAAGTGATTCAGTTATACACATATCTATTCTTTTTCAAATTCTTTTCCCATTTAGGTCATTACAGAGTATTGAGCAGAGTTCCCTGTGCTATACAGTAGTTCCTTGTTGGTTATCTATTTTAAATATAGCAGTGTGTACACGTCAATCCCAAACTCCCATTCCATCCCTCATCCCTACCCTTCCCCCCGGTAACCATAAATTCAGTTCTCTAAGTCTGTGAGTCCGTTTCTGTTCTGTAAATAAGTTCATTTGTATCATTTTTTTTTTAGATTCCTCATGTAAGGGATATCATATGGTATTTTTCTTTCTCTGTCTGACTTACTTCACTTAGTATGGTAATCTCCAGGTCCTATCAATACCTATTTTTTAATGTCTAAATTATTTTTTATTCCCTTTGGAAATCTCCAGTAGATGACAAATGAGTTGATGGATTATATACAATATCTGTATACTACACTGTAGTAACACCACATTAAATTATTATGTAATCCTAAATTCACTTCAAGAGAAAAAGGTAAAATACAGGGGAACGTAGTATTAATTCAGAAAATAAAATAGGTCACTTTTAGCACTTAAAATGCAAAATTTAAACTTTAAAAATTACTAAGTATAAAAATTAATTAACCTACTTCCTCTAAAAGTGGTTATCCACCATTGAATGTCTTGCAGGACCGCTTTCAGATTTACAGTGAAACAATAATCTCTAAGAGAACATGCTTCACAAAATACACAGAGTGCTTCATGAATTTGTGTGTCTTCTTTTGCAAGGGCCCAGCTAATCTTCTCTGAGTCATTCCAATTTTAGTGCATGTGCTGCCAGAACATACATGATTTTTAAACAACTTTTTAAATTAGTTTTAATCCACATTCAATACGTAATTTATTTATTTTTTTTTTTTTTTGGCCATGCAGTCCAGCTTGCAGGATCTTAGTTCCCTGATCAGGGATCAAACACAGGGCCCCTACAATGGAAGGGTGGAGTCCTAACCACTCGACCGCCAGGGAAGTCCCTAAACACTGATTTTATAATATGATACATGTAACAGTACTCTCATTTACATCAATATTGACATGATAATTATATCAATATCGTTACAATAAATGTTTGTTAAGCCACCCAGTCTATGGTATTTTGTTATAGCAGCCTGAACTAAGGTAGACTTTGGTAGTAAGAAGTGGGGTGCCACTGTAACAAATACCTAAAAATGTGGAAGTTTTAGAAGCTGGAAGAGTTTTGAGGTGCGTGTTAGGAAAAGCCTATGGACTGTTAAAAGTGATTCTGGTGAGAGTTCAGAAAGGAAAGGAGAATAAATCTTCCATCTTCTTAGAGAATACAAAAGTAATCATGTATATAGAATGTTGGTAGAAATATAGACAGTGATAAATGGAATATTGCCTGCCACATCAGTAAACAAAGGATGTTACAGTCATCAATGATTGCAGCCCTCCAGCGTGAGCCCTTGAGCCCTGAGGAAACTCAGGAAGGAAAGAATACCTGCCATCTAGCACCCATCAGACTGCAGCCACTCCCTACAGTGAGGAAACTCAGGATGTGAAAACACATGCCCCAGATGGCTGAGGTGCATATCAAAGGAATGATTTCAGTGAGCCCAGACTCTTGCATCTTCCCACACAGAGAAGAGTGCTAAATTCTTTAACTTCACATACCTGGTTTTCTTTCTTTATTTTTTTTTAAACTTTTTATTTTATATTGGGGTAGAGCCTATTAACAATGTTGTGATAGTTTCAGGTACACAGCAAAGTGACTCAGCCATACATATACACATGTCCTTTCTCCCCCAGACTCCCCTCCCATCCAGGCTGCCACATAACATTGAGCAGAGTTCCCTGTGCTACACAGTACATCCTTGTTGGTTATCCATCTTAAATATAGCAGTGTGTACATGTCAATCCCAAGCTTCCTAACTATCCCTTACCCCCACCCTTCCCCCCCATAACAATAAGTTCATTCTCTAAACCTGTGAGTCTGTTTCTGTTTTTTAAATGAGTTCATTTGTATCATTTCTTTTTAGATTCCTCATGTAAGGGATATCACATGATATTTCTCTTTCTCTGTCTGACTTACTTCACTCAGTATGACAATCTCTAGGCCCATCCATGTTGCTGCAAATGGCATTATTTCATTCTTTTTAATGGCTGAGTAATATTCCATTATATATGTAACACATCTTCTTTATCCGTTCCTCTGTTGATGGACGTTTAGTTTGCTTCCATGTCTTGGCTGTTGTAAACAGTGCTGCAATGAACATTGGAGTGCATGTATCCTTTCAGGCCATGTTTTTCTCCCAATTTATGCCCAGGAGGGTCATATGGTAGCTCTGTCCATACTGTTCTCCCTAGTGGCTGTACAATTTACCTTCCCACCATCAGTGTAGGAGGGTTCCCTTTTCTCCACACCCTCTCCAGTATTTATTGTTTGTGGATTTTTTGATGATAGCCATTTTGACTGGTGTGAGGTGATATCTCATTGTAGATCATTCTTTAACACCATACACAAAAATAAGCTCAAAATGGATTAAAGACCTAAATGTGAGATGGGACACTATATAATTCCTAGAGGAAAACATAGGCAGAACACTCTCTGACATAAATTGCAGCAATATCTTTTTCAGTCTGTCTCCCAGAATAATGGAAATAAAAACAAACATAAAAATGGGACCTGATTAAACTCAAAAGCTTTTGCACAGAAAAGGAAACACAAACAAAATGAAAAGACAACCCACAGATTGGGATAAAATATTTGCAAATGATGTGACCGACAAGGGATTAGTCTCCAAAATTTACAAACAGCTCATGAGACTTAATGTCATCAAAACAAACAACCCAATCAAAAAAATGGGCAGAATACCTAAATAGATATTTCTCCAAAGACATACAGATGGCCAAGAGGCACATGGTTTTCTTTAATTGACAGTAATCTTTTGATGTTCCTGACTACCTGCCCTTTGTTACAAAACTCCTATATATCCTAGCTCCCCCATCACCTCCTTGGAGCAGTTCTCTCAGGGTTACTTGAGATGCTTCCTCCTGGGCTTGAAGTCCTAAAAATCTCCACCGAATAAAACAACTCTAACTCTCAACTTTTAGGTTGTGAATAATTTTTTAGTTGACAGCAGTAAAGGCCATTCTGACGAGGTCCAGATGGAAATGAGGAACATGTTGTTGGACAATGGAGAAAAAGGTGATTCCTGTTATAAAGTGACAAAGAACTTGGCTGTGTTGTGTCTGTGTTCCAGTGTCTTGTGGAAGATAGGACTTGAGACGGATAAAACTGGATATTTAGCTGAGATTTCTAAGCAACTTGTTGAAGGAGCGGCTTGTTTTCTCCTGACTGCTGGTAGTAAAATGCAAGAGAGAAATAAGTTGAAGAAGGAATTGTTAAGCAATGAGCAAAAAGAAACTAGAACTTAAAGATTTGAAAAATTCTCAGCCTATCCATATTGCAAAAAAATGCGAAAGCATATTCTGAAGAGGACACTGAGAGTGTAACTGACCATTTTGATGAGATCAGAGTGGATACAAACCATGGACTTAATCAGCCATCACGTAGAGGCCAGGATCAGAGATGGGATTGTACCAGCAGAAATACTGCCAGATGGGATTACAGAGAACGGAGAAAACGGGACAGAGTGAAGGAAGGCTTTTGGACCTTTTTGATTTTATAGAACAGGATGACAGAATTTTTTAGCTGTGAATGTGTGCTATTCTTCACGAAAAGGGGAGAATGGCCCTGAAGGTGATTCAGATATCATTAGGGCCATCACCTCAGGCCAGGTGACCTGAAGCTGAAACTGTGAAAGCAGATCTGCCTGGAGCCATGGGGGGGAGTGGGGGACAGGTGGGCGGAGAGGAGGGCAACCCCTACCCAGCATAATATTATCATTTATATTAATGTTGATATGATGTAACTATTTTCCTGGCAACAATGTTCATAATCTTTTTTTAACCTTTTTTATGTAGAACATCAACTATAGAATTAAGACTTTCTTTATAAATATTAAATACAATAAAGCATTTTATATTATTGCCAATAGAGAGAGGTACTCTGGTTGAATAAAAGCTTGGCAGAGAATGGATTTATTTTGATTCTGGTCCTATCTTTACCGTTAATTATCTCTTTGATTTAGAGCTGGGCCCTCCCATTCTCTCTGCCTTGGAATTTTCATGAGGACAATAATACTTAATCTCCACACTTCCCACAATTATTGTGAGCAAAATAACTCTGACAATACTGTAATTTGGATATGTGGTGAATGAGAAAGTATAAGACCTATTATTTCTAGAGTAATTTTAGCAGTTACAATAAATTTGATTATTTGAGTAATGATAGTCATACTTAAATACAGCTGCTTCTCTACTGGATATGCAATGAAATTTGCTGTGAGTGTGTGAATGCCTTCTTGGTACTTTAGTATATATTTTGCACCTTAAAAATATTTAGAGCACAAAAATATTTTTTAAATTATTACCACTTATATAAGAATTTAAGTTCTAAAGGTGTTTTTGCTTTAGCCTCAGGAATGCCTACTTATAATTGTTTGTCTCCCACCTGCTAAAGTCGCTTAAGGTATAAAGAATGAATTTGATTTTACATTTATCACAAAAACATCACCTTGACATTTAAAGAAAAAGAAAACATTTTATGTGATTGCAAATGAGCACTTAAGATACTGAAATGTCTCCTTCATGAAAAAACAAAATGCTCTTCTTTTGTTTTTTAAAAGTACCAACTGTCCTCTCCATAGTAACATATGTCAGAGTATCCTACATAGATTTGGGGTGAAGAAGCCAGCCCATAATTCTTCAAATTATCATTGGGTTTTGCAGTAGACTAAAGCCAGTTTTAATCTTGAAAGATTGACAAGTAGGAAATAACTTTCTGCTTTGGGAATGAGAAAATTATGCTTTGAGGAAAACCAGCAGACAAATCAACCATTTTTAAAGTGATGTTTGTTCATTTTCATAGGATTATAAATTCGGGGGATGACTGACATGCATTTATCCTCTTCAAACAGTGGTTCATAATGTGTGAGCCATACAAGAGGGTTTGAGTGAGCAAATGACACTGAGGTTAAGACAGGTATTGGAAGGGGTCTATAAATCCATGTGCCATGACTATAGACTGGATATCTCATTTTTCAAGTGTATGCTGATGTACATATTGATTTGCTGATATATATACTCAAATTCATTTGGCATTATCAATTTTCTTAATCAGTTAGTACTAAAGTTACAATTGCTATCATTTGAATACATATTTTTAAGAAAAGTGTAACCACTGTTATATTAATTAAACAAGGGGGTCATTAGAGTGACCTGGTTCTAGTGCCGTGGTGGTCGACATAAGCAAAGCAGACTCTAAGCCTGTAAATGCCTTAAGGTTACAAAGTTGAAACCTAAGGACAACCAGTCACAAAGAGCCAACTACTCTAAGTTACTGCAGTCAATGATTTCCTAACTTTTCCTCTGCCTTTTTCTCTATAAAATCTCTACCCCAAGTTCCTCTCAGTGGAACACTTCTAACCACTTCGCATTTAGCACTCCCTGATTTGAATTAATTTTTGCACAAATAAATTCTTAAAATTTTTAATATGCCTCAGTTTATCTTTTAACACTACTTTCTGAAATTAATCCCAATATTAAGAATTGAAAGGTTACAGAGCTTGGGGAAGGAGTAGTAACACAAATTTGTAAACAAAATGTAGTCACATGAAACGATCATTCATATTGGGAAGGTTACGTCAATCCCAAATCAGTGTTATATATACTTAGTTTTAAAAAGGACAGGACTTCCCTGGTGGCGCAGTGGTTAAGAATCTGCCTGCCAATGCAGGGGACTCGGGTTCGAGCCCTGGTCCGGGAAGATCCCACATGCTGCGGAGCAAATAAGCCCATGTGCACAACTACTGAGCCTGCGCTCTAGAGCCCTCGAGCCATAACTACTGAGCCTGCGTGCCACAACTACTGAAACCCACATGCCTAGAGCCTGTGCTCCACAACAAGAAGCCACTGCAATGAGAAGCCCGCTCAGCGCAACAAAGAGTAGCCCTCGCTTGCCGCTCATGTGCAGCAACAAAGACCCAATGCAGCCAAAAATAAGTAAATAAATAAATTAATTAAAAAAAAATAAAAAGGATAATTGTTTCCACATTCAGTATGCTCACAGGTACAAAGAAATATAAATGAAATGCAAAATACATTCATAGCGAAATACAGATAATACAAAAAAATTATATTTGATTGTGAAACTATTCAACCTCTTTCAGTTTCCCTTTTGAAGTTCTAGTAATTCGTATTAAAAGTACAAATTGTTCTTACAATTGAAAAGAACAAAATTAAGCCAGCCAAATCGTTCTACGCAGCAAAAAGTAAATCTTTATTTTTTCATGTTTTGATTCCTTACTTTTAGCTCACGTTAGGTTGCTCTACTTATTGAGTAACAAGTATGTATAGTTACTGTTTTAAAGTACTTAGGATAAAGTAAAGAATAAGACAGTTGTGGTTTATGTACTTGCAGGACTTAAAGTGTAAAAGGATTATGGAAATTGCAATTATAATAAATAATACCATCAGAAAGGTAAAATCTAAAACTAAAGGAAAATGATAAGTTGTAATAAATATGACAAAGATTTGATACCCTTAATATATAAAGAGCTCATAAAAGTTGATAACAAAAGCACAATACCACCAGTCTTAAATGTTGCCACAGTTAAGAATAGACAAAAATGTGAGTAATGATCCTCAAAAAAGAGGCCAGTGTTCAACTTCCTTTTATGTAAATACATACAATGAAGCACAACTCTCTCAAAACCTCTCATTGTCTCTCCCTCTCTTTCCCTACCACCCTCAATTGGCCAAGATAAGGTTGGTCAGGATGGGCTCAATTGGGCTCCCTCATACAAGCTTTCTGGAATGCAATTTAACAATACTTTTTTAAATATTATAAAGTTTATTACAGTATGAGCAAATAATTTTTCTTGTAAATAACTAAGTACAAAAGTAGTCAGAAATTCAAAGCAATATTTCCAGCAAAGGTATTTAATAAGGAATTATTTATACATGTATAACAAAGGTAATAATATATATTAATATTTTATATATGTACTAGTATGGGCTTTCCTTGTACAGTTTCATATACCAGTCTTTTCCATGGTTTCCTGAGCCATTCATCTGTGGGGAGGAGGAGAAAAGCAAGGAAGAGGGTTGAAGGATAAGGCATAAGGATTGTTGGAGCAAAGAGTTTATTATTTTACCTCTGGTATCCAAAACAGGATTTTGGGGTGTGCATCAGAAAAGCCTTTGAATGCCAGGCTTTGTGAAGAAGAACCTGTTTTTCTGAATTCCTTAGGACATATCAAAATGTAGACCTCAAGAGAACAAACTGAAAATTTTCCCGCTAGAGAAGGCCTCTCCTCTGCCCCTGAATAGGCCATGAGGCAGTAGGAGACACCTGAGATGGTCCAAAAGTGACAATGTCTTTCACATCTTGTGGCCCCCGTGTGACCCTCAGTAGACCCAGAATCTCTCCCTGTGCCCTGTGGGGTGACGCAGGGTTGCCAGCAGCGCAAATCCGAAAGCAGGACAAAGAGGCAAATGGCTGGGACGTGAGTTCTGACAACAGGTATCAGCTCTTCACCCCAAAATGCCAGTGAGATCCTGTCATGCTTTAATTGTCATGAATCTGTACCCAGATCAATTTAGCCATTCCACTACAGAAACCACGAAGGACCCAAAGGATAACACAGGTATCTGAAAAATTTATTTCTACTTCAGTAAAGAAACAGCCCCAATTACAAAGTCTTAGCCAGTGGAAACCTCTTGAAATTGACACTAAGGAGTTAAGTAAGATTTAATTATCTTTTTTTTTTTTTTTTTTTGCAGAGCAGCCACATTTAACATTATTTTTAATCACAGTTTTAGGCCACTCCCACTGGTGGTTTTGGTCTTATTCGTTTTTTTTAAATTAATTTATTTATTTTTGGCTGTATTGGGTCTTCGTTGCTGCGTATGAGCTTCCTTTAGTTGTGGCGAGTGGGGGCTACTCTTCGTAGTGGTGCGCGGGCCTCCCATTGCAGTGGCTTCTCTTGTTGCGGGGCATAGGCTCTAGGCGCTCGGGCTCAGTAGTTGTGGTTCTCAGGGTTTGTTGCTCCACGGCATGTGGGATCTTCCTGGACCAGGGCTCTAACCCATGTCCCCTGCATTGGCAGGCAGATTCTTAACCACTGCGCCACCAGGGAAGCCCTGGTCTTATTCTTGATTACAATTGAATTGATTATACTTTACACATTTTATAAATTACATCTTCACCGAAGGTCATCTTTTTACTTATGTCTATAGTGGGTAGGTTTCCTTTTTCTCCTTTTTTAAAAAATGCTAACCAATGAGAGAGTTTTGTTTTATAATAAAATTTAGACATCTTCACCATGTTATTTTATGTCACTGGTGACTTTGAAGCATGAATTATTAAAAACTTACTTGGGATGCAGTTTTTCCTGTGACAGCAAGACATGATTCAGATACTTTACATTGTCCTCTCCAGCAAAGGTGTTAGTAATACTTAATTTTGAATTTAAATGCCAGGATTTCAATGAATAATGCTACATGTCTCTTCAATTATGGATGTTTATGATGCTGCATTTGATTTCATAATTATATGATTCAATAAAATATCACTGAACCAAAGCACATACTCCATGGAAATAATTATACTGTATCCTAATGAATACTTGAACTCATTAAAATTCACCCAAAACTGTAATATCATAATGAGTTGATCAAAACATTAAAATTCAATGAAGCAATGATGGATGAATCAACTTTAGCTTCTCATATACCAATACTAATACACAAAATATTTCTTATGCTACTAAGTACTGTACTTATCACCCTGGTGCACAAGTTCTCTATTTTTATGCAAATTTTCATTATTGGTTAATGTCTTAGTGATTTTACAGTATTTGTATACGAAGAAACAAATGAATCCTGGCAATGAGATCTGATAAAATTAATTAATATCAGTGTTACCAGATATAAAGTTTTATCTATCTGGAAGGTAAACTAGAGATGTGTCTTTAAAAGATGAATTTTCCCCATTTTAGGAAAGAGGTAGACGGTAGAGTCTGTTCTACCATAGATTAATATCTGGTGATTACAGAGCCCTTAGCCTTCTGCCTTGAGGGATGGACCTCATCTCCTCAAATGCAGGCTTTGATTAAAAGGAAGATAAATGAAAACCATTTTCTTGGTTCTTTCCTGCCCATTCTGAACCGACATACACATTTGAATTCCATTTATTTCTTAAGTGCTCACACCTCCCATCCTCACAATATATTGTCACCTTTCTTTCAGGCCCTGCAGTGGCTCAGATCCAGTGAAAAGAATGCACATGATCATTCTGTTTCAAAACTAATTAGAAAAAGATAAGGCACAAAAACTTTCATGGAAGACTAAGCCAGAAAGAACTTGGATAAGAGTGAGAGGTCTCAGGGGAGTCCTAATGGGAAAAGTTGGGAAGTGGCAGAAATAGCTTGCTCTATTTCTGCATATGAAAAATTTCTGGATTGGTGGAAAAGTCCAGAGACTTTGAACCTAAATTCATGGATTTTCATCTCAGCTCTGACACAACTGTGTGTCACCTCTGCAGGACTTGTAACCTCTCATTAAAGAGAGATAATATCTATCTCACAGGTTTTGAGGATTACCTCAGAAGATTAGTGTAATAGGCCTTTATGTAATAGATTGTAGTATGTTAGTGTAAGTTAACATTAATTTAGAAAGGTGGTGGCTCAATATTCTTACTAGATGGCTAATTTACTCAGGTCAGTTTTAGGAAATAACTATGCAATTGGCTATTGTTACATTTTATTATTATTATTAATTTTTTTTGTGGTATGCACGCTTCTCACTGTTGTGGCCTCTCCCGTTGCGGAGCACAGGCTCCGGACACGCAGGCTCAGCGACCATGGCTCACGGGCCCAGCCGCTCCGCGGCATGTGGGATCTTCCCGGACCGGGGCACGAACCCGTGTCCCCTGCATCGGCAGGTGGACTCTCAACCGCTGCGCCACCAGGGAAGCCCTACATTTTATTCTTGATAAACGTTTTCCTATATGTGTTCTTCTCCTCTGAATTCATGAGAAACGGTGCTTGTACAAGTCAATTCACTTAACATTACTGAGTTCTTACTATGTATCAGTCATCATGGTAAGAAATTTGAATGCATTATTTTCCTATGTAATCCTTACATTAATTTTATGAGTATATTATTTTCTTTACATAGGACACTATGGCATGGAGAGTGAATCAGAGTAATATTTTTATATATTAAACTAATGTGTTGTTGCCCCCTCTATTTCTTGTCCCTTTTTCAGCTATAACTAGGGTATTTTATGCCCATTACCTCAGGAACAGTAAGACACCACAGAATTTTTTAATTTCCAATAAGAATAATCCCCCTTTCTTTCTTAAACTATAGTCCAGTGAGTAGCTAATAATAGTAGTTTTGGGTTTTTACCCTATAATATAAATTTTTGTAAATAGCTTACATTATTTTATTTACTCCTCTTAAAAACACTAGGAGAGATGTTCTACTATTATACACATTTTACAGAGCCTTACCTCTGAGTTTATAAAACCTTACACAGACCTGAAATAGGTTATCTTTCCCAGGCACATAGATATTAAGAAGTAGAATGAGGCTTCAAAACTCTCTAAGCTTCACCCCCAAGGAAAGAGCTGAGAGACTGAAAAGATTCTCATTCCCTGTACTCTTCTGCCTTTTAGATAAGCCCACTTAAAGAAGAAATCATTTTTTAAAAATAGCACATTTGGCGATCCAAGGATATAGTGCGCTTATGCTCTTGAAATGCTGCTAGGCACTGGAGATACTGCAAGGCCCCAGAGTTCCCCAAAGCCCACCATCAAATCCGAGTAGAAAAGTGTTAGCATGATATGTCCAAGCAGATGGTTGTATCTTGTCAACCTCATACCACATCATGTTCCAGCGATTTTTCCTGCTCCATAGAAAAGCGCAGCGATGGAGCATGTCACAACCATGCTAAATTTCTTAGAGCTACAGAAGAGCACAAGATCAGACAACTCTTCACAAGGCCACTAAGTGGGGAAGTGGAAATAGTGGAACTAACCAAGTAGCTGCCCAGACCTGAGATGCCCACAGCAGCGGCTACATGGACACAAATGGGAGGACAAAATGGGATGAACACAAAGACAGGTTTTTTTCATGAAGCTATTGAAGGCTGAAGTTCAGGGATTCTAACTCACATGAGTTCGTTCAATGGCATGGAATATGTTGAAATGACCTTATTCCAATATTCTATTTAGTTTAAGAATACATTGCAAAAATATAATCCACAGCTTGAAAGTGTAGAGTTCAGTGAATTTTGACAAACTTATATCCATGTGTAACCACAAATCACATCGAGATATAGCATACTTCCATCCTCCCAGCAAGCTTTCTTGTGCCCCTATCTATTATAGCCCACACCCAGAACCAAACACACTTCCTATTCAGTTTTTTTCTACATTGTCCTGGCTGTACTAACTTTATGTGTTTCCATGTAAATTTTAGAATCACCTTATTAATTTCTTCAAAAAGACTTGGAATTTTAAACTCTGAATTCTGTCTCCTTAGAACTCAGTGCCTGCTGTGATCTCTACTCAGTTCTCTAAACCTTCAAGCTGTTGTTTTCCTGAACACCCTGGGGCTTTCCCCCAATGTGTGCATAGTTCAAGAAGCAGCCAAGGGCCTGGGGGGAGTTTGTATACAAGTTTGGGCCACCTCCATTTATTATTCATTTTTTTGTGGTATTTTTTCTCACTTTCCAGCTGCTTTTGATCTTAAATTCTGGCTTCTGACTTCTCAGCCCATTACTACTTCACTGTTTGCCTGAGATATATTTAATGGGCATTGTTTAGTAGAAAAACTAAATAGATCTGAGTTTCACCCAGACTCTTTTCATTCTTTCAAGGATTATGTACCCTCTGGTTTCTGCCTAGTTTTGGTCACCCTACAGTGTCTTCACAGTTACTTTAAAAAATAATTTGTCTAGCTAGAGAGTATAATTGTCTTTGGGAGATGCTTTAGTTTTCTATACAATACTCTGACATTTCCAGAAACCGTCATCTACTTTTAAAAATTTACAGAGATCTTGAGTTGCAGTGTCAGGGGCAGCACTTCCGCACATGGCCCGGCGCCGAGCTAAAGTGTCAGCGCAGCCATTTCTCACTAGGCACTCTGAAGTGCCGGGTGCAAGGCCTCTGCATGAAGCACCCTGTAAACAAGTGAAACTAGACTAAGCACAAAGGAAAAGAAAAAAAACAAGGTTTTATGACAGTAACTCTGCTCAGGTTTGAATTAAAATGGTGTTTCTCCAATTCTAATGTGCATAAAAATCACCTGTAGATTGTGTGAAAATGCACAGTCCACTTCAGTAGGTCTGGCCTGGGATTCTACAGTTTTAACCAGGTGCCAGATGATTCCCATGTGCTGGTCTTAAGATCACATTTTGAATAGACGGAACTTTAAGATGGCAGAGGAGTAAGATGTGGAGATCACATTCCTCCCCACAAATATATCAGAAATACATCTACATGTGGAACAACTCCTACAAAACACCTACTGGAAACTGGCAGAAGACCTCAAACTTCCCAAAAGGCAAGAAACTCCCCACGTACCTGGCCGTGTGACTGACAGGATCTTGGTGCTCTGGACAGGTGTCAGGCCTGTGCCTCTGAGGTGGGAGAGCTGACTTCAGGTCATTGGTCCACCAGAGACCTCCTGGCCCCATGTGATATCAAACGGCAAAAACTCTCCCAGAGATCTCCATCTCAATGCTAAGAAACAGCTTCACTCAACAACCAGCAAGCTACAGTGCTTGACACCCCATGCCAAGAAAGGAACACAACCCCACCCATTAGCAGAGAGGCTGCCTAAAATCATAATAAGGTGACAGATACCCCAAAACACACCACCAGATGCGGTCCTGCCCACCAGAAAGACAAGCTTCATGCACCAGAAGATAGGCACTAGTCTCCTTCACCAGGAAGACTACACAACCCACTGAACCAACCTTAGCCACTGGGGGCAGACACCAAAGACAATGGGAACTATGAACTTGCAGCCTGCGAAAAGGAGACCCCAAACACAGTAAGTTAAGCAAAATGAAAAGACAGAGAAGCACACACCAGATGAAGGAGCAAGGTAAAAACCCACCAGACCAAACAAATGAGAGGAAATAGGCAGTTTACCTGAAAAAGAATTCAGAGTAATGATAGTAAGGATGATCCAAAATCTTGGAAATAGAATGGAGAAAATACAAGAAACGTTTAACAAGGACCTAGAAGAACTAAACAGCAAACAAACAATCATGAACAAAACAATAAATGAAATTTAAAATTCTCTAGAAGGAATCAATAGAATAACTGAGGCAGAAGAACGGATAAGTGACCTGGAAGATAAAATAGTAGAAATAACTACTGCAGAGCAGAATAAAGAAAAAAGAATGAAAAGAAGTGAGGACAGTCTCAGAGACCTCTGGGACGACATTAAATGCACCAACATTCAAATTATAGGGATCCCAGAAGAAGAAAAGAAAAAGAAAGGGGCTTAGAAAATATTTGAAGAGATTATAGTTGAAAACTTCCCTAATATGGGAAAGGAAATAGTCAAGTCCAGGAAGTGCAGAGAGTCCCATGCAGGATAAATTCAAGGAGAAACACGCCAAGACACGTATTAATCAAACTATCAAAAATTAAATAGGAAAAATATTAAAAGCAGCAAGGGACAAACAACAGATAACATACAAGGGAATCCCCATAAGGTTAAAGGCTGATCTTTCAGCAGGAACTCTACAAGCCAGAAGGGAGTGGCAGGACATATTTAAAGTGATGAAAAGGAAAAACCTACAAACAAGATTACCCAGCAAGGATCTCATTCAGATTCTAAAGAGAAATTAAAAACTTTAGAGATAAGCAAAAGCTAATAGAATTCAGCACCACCAAACCAGCTTTATAACAAATCCTAAAGGAACTACTCTAGGCAAGAAACACAAGAGAAGGAAAAGACCTACAATAACAAACTCACAACAATTCAGAAAATGGTAATAGGAACATACATATCGATAATTACCTTAAATGTGAATGGATTAAATGCTCCCACCAAAAGATACAGACTGGCTGAATGGATACAAAAACAAAACCCATATATATGCTGTCTACAAGAGACCCACTTCAGACCTAGGGACACATGCAGACTGAAGGTGAGAGGATAGAAAAAGATTCCATGAAAATGGAAATCAAAGGAAACCTGGAGTAGCAGTTCTCATATCAGACAAAATAGACTTTAAAATAGAGACTACTAAAACAGACAGAGAAGTACACTACATAGTGATCAAGGGATCAATCCAAGAAGAAGATATAACAATTGTAAATATTTATGCACCCAACATAAGAGCACCTCAATACATAACGCAAATGCTAACGGCCATAAAAGGGGAAATTGACAGTAACACAATAATAGTAGGGGACTTTAACATCCCATTTTCACCAATGCACAGATCATCCAAAGTGAAAATAAACAAGGGAACACAAGCTTTAAATCATACATTAAACAAGAAGGACTTAATTGATATTTATAGGACATTCCATCCTAAAACAGGAGATTACACTTTCTTCTCAAGTGCTCATGGAACATTCTCCAGGATAGATCATATCTTGGGTCACAAATCAAGCCTTGGTAAATTTAAGAAAATTGAAATCGTATCAAGTATCTTTTACAACCACAATGCTATGAGACTAGATATCAATTACAGGAAAAAAACTGTAAAAAATATAAACACATGGAGGCTAAACAATACACTACTAAATAACCAAGAGATCACTGAAGAAATCAAAGAGGAAATCAAAAAATACCTAGAAACAAATGACAATGAAAACATGACAGCCCCAAACCTATGGGATGTAGCAAAAGCAGTTCTAAGAGGGAAGCATATAGCAATACAGTCCTACCTCAAGAAACAAAAAACATCTCAAGTAAACAACCTAACCTTACACCCAAAGCAATTAGAGAAAGAAGAACAAAAATCCCCCAAAGTTAGTAGAAGGAAAGAAATCATAAAAGTGAGATCAGAAATAAATGAAAAAGAAATGAAAATGATGCAAAGATCAATAAACCTTAAACCTGGTTCTTTGAGAAGATAAACAGAATTGATAAACCATTAGCCAGACTGAACAAGAAAAAAAGGGAGAATACTCAATTCAATAGAATTAGAAATGAAAGAGGAGAAGTAAAAGCTGATAATGCAGAAATACAAAGGATAATGAGAGATTACTACAAGCAGCTATATGCCAATAAAATGGGCAACCTGGAAGAAATGGACAAATTCTTAGAAAAGCACAACTTCCGAGACTGAACAAGGAGGAAATAGAAAATATAAACAGACCAATCACAAGCACTGAAATTGAGACTGTGCTTAAAAATCTTCCAACAAACAAAAGCCCAGGAGCGGATGGCTTCACAGGTGAATTCTATCAAACATTTAGAGAAGAGCTAACACCTATCCTTCTCAAACTCTTCCAAAATATAGCAGAGGGAGGAACACACCCAAACTCATTCTACAAGGCCACCATCACCCTCATACCAAAAGCAAAGATGTCACAAAGAAAGAAAACTACAGGCTAATATCACGAATGCACATAGAAGCCAAAATTCTCAACAAAATACTAGCAAACAGAATCCAACAGCACATTAAAAGGATCATACACCATGATCAAGTGGGGTTTAGCCCAGGAATGCAAGGATTCTTCAGTATACACAAATCAGTTCTTCAATATACACAAATTCTTCAATATACACAAATAAATCAATTTTTCAATATACACAAATCAATAAAAAATTGAAGGAGAAAAACCATAGGATCATCTCAATAGATGCAGAGAAAGCTTTTGACAAAATTCAACACCCATTTATGATGAAAATCCTCCAGAAAGTAGGCACAGAGGGAACTTACCTCAACATAATAAAAGCCATATATGACAAACCCACAGCCAACATCGTCCTCAATGGTGAAAAACTGAAACCATTTCCACTAAGATCAGGAACAAGATAAGGTTATCCACTCACCACTGTTATTCAACATAGTTTTGGAAGTTTTAACAACAGCAATCAGAGAAGAAAAAGAAATAAAAGGAATCCAAATTGGAAAAGAAGAAGTAAAGCTGTCACTGTTTGCAGATGACATGATACTATACATAGAGAATCCTAAAGAGGCTACCAGAAAACTACTAGAGCTAATCAATGAATTTGGTAAAGTAGCAGGATACAAAATTAATGCACAGAAATCTCTTGCATTCCTGTACACTAATGATGAAAAATCTGAAAGAGAAATTAAGGAAACACTCCCATATACCATTGCAACCAAAGGAATAAAATACCTATGAATAAACCTACCTAAGGAGACAAAAGACCTGTTTGCAGAAAATTATAAGATACTGATGAAAGAAATTAAAGATGATAGAAACAGATGGAGACATACACCATGTTCTTGGATTGGAAGAATCAACGTTGTGAAAATATACTACCCAAAGCAATGTACAGATTCAATGCAATCCCTATCAAACTACCAATGGCATTTTTCGCAGAAATAGAACAAAAAACTGCACAATTTGTATGGAAACACAAAAGACCCTGAATAGCCAAAGCAATCTTGAGAAAGAAAAACGGATCTGGAGGCTCCTGGACTTCAGACTATACTACAAAACTACAGTAATCCAGACAGTATAGTACTGGCACCAAAACAGAAATATAGACCAATGGAACACGTTAGAAAGCCCAGAGATAAACCCTCACACATATGGTCACCTTATCTTTGATAAAGGAGGCAAGAATATACAATGGAGAAAAGACAGCCTCTTCAATAAGTGGTGCCGGGGTAACTGAACAGCTACATGTAAGAGAATGAAATTAGAACACTCCCTAACACCAAACTCAAAAATGCTATGAGACTAGATATCAGAATGGATCCAAACTCAGAATGGATTAAAGACCTAAATATCAGGCCAGACACTATAAAACTCTTAGAGGAAAACATAGGAGGAACACTCTATGACATACATCACAGCAAGATCTTTTTTGACCCACCTCCTAGAGAAATAGAAATAAAAATAAACAAATGGGGCCTAATGAAACTTAAAAGCTTTTGCACAGCAAAGGAAACCATAAACAGGATGAAAAGACAACCCTCAGAATGGGAGAAGATATTTGCAAATGAATCAAATGACAAAGGATTAATCTCCAAAATTTACAAGTAGCTCATGCAGCTCAATATCAAAAAAAACAACCCCATTCAAAAATGGGCTGAAGACCTAAATAGACATTTCTCCAAAGAAGATATACGGATTGCCAACAAACACATGAAAGGATGCTCAACATCACTAATCATTAGAGAAATGCAAATCAAAACTACAATGAGGTATCACCTCACACCGGTCAGAATAGCTATCATCAAAAAATCTACAAACAATAAATGCTGGAGAGGGTGTGGAGAAAAGGCAACCCTCTTGCGCTGTTGGTGGGAATGTACACTGATACAGCCACTATGGAGAACAGTATGGATGTTCCCTGAAAACCTAAAAATAGAACTACCATACGACCCAGCAATCCCACTACTGGGCATATACCTGGAAAAAAACATAATTCAAAAAGAGTGATGTACCACAATGTTCACTGCAGACATGAAAGCAACCTAAGTGTCCATCGACACATGAATGGATAATGAAGATGTGGCATATATATACAATGCAATATTACTCAGCCCTAAAAAGAAACGAAATTGTGTTATTTGTAGTGAAGTGGATGGACCTAGAGACTGTCATACAGAGTGAAGTAAGTCAGAAAGAAAGAAAGAAATACTGTACGCTAACACATATATATGGAGTCTAAAAAAAAAAATTGTTCTGAAGAACCTAGGGGCAGGACAGGAATAAAGACGCACATGTAGAGAATGGACTTGAGGACATGGGGAGGGGGGAAGGGTAAGCTGGGACGAAGTGAGGGAGTGGCATGCACTATATATACTACCAAATATAAAATAGATAGCTAGTGGGAAGCAGCCGCATAGCACAGGGAGATCAGCTCGGTGCTTTGTGACCACCTAGAAGGGTGAGATATGGAGGGTGGGAGGGAGATACAAGAGGGAGGAGATATGGGGATATATGTATATGTATAGCTGTTTCGCTTTGTTATAAAGCAGAAACTAAAACACCATTGTAAAGCAATTATACTCCAATAAAGATGTTAAAAAAATTTTACAGAAGTAATATATTTTAATGGCAGTCTGTTAAGTACACTGCTTCTTTTCTAACTGATTTCTACTGTACCACACTTCCACTCGTGTGGGGTGGCCTTAGCATAGTTGCAGGCATTTTAGGGACCTGGTGAAGAAGAAGTAGAGTTGGCAATGCATATAGTTTTAATTTAATGGTATATATTTAGATGATTCTCAGGTATATTACTGCTAGCATCCTGTGAACGAAGGGTTTCCAGGAATGTTCTTACTGCTTAGTGTTTACCTTATGTCATTTTTCTGTATAGAATCCCATCCAGGATGCTACATTACATTTAGTCTTTCTGTCCCTTAGACTCCTCTTGGCTGTGACCTTTTCTCAGATTTTTCCTGTTTTTGATGATCTTGATAGTTTTGAGGAATACTGGTCAGGCATTTTGTAGAATGTCCCTCAGTTGGAATTTACCTGATGATTTTCTCATGATTTTGTTGCAGTTATGGGTTTTGGGGACACGGGAAGACCACAGAGATAAAGTACCATTTTCATCACTTCATATTAGGGTGCTAGCTGACATCAAGATTACTTATGACTGTTAATGTGGACCTTAATCCCCTAAGGTTTCTATAATGTAAAGTTAATCTTCCCTCCCTTTCCCATTTTCTTTTTTTAGTTGTTTTTTTTTTTTACTTATTTTTTATACAGCTGGTCTTATTAGTTATCTGTTTTATACATCGTAGTGTGTATATGTCAATCCCAATCTCCCAATTCATCCCACCACCATCACCAACCCCCCCACCACCCGCTTTCCCCCTTTGATGTCCATACGTTTGTTCTCTACATCTATGTCTCTGTTTCTGCATTGCAGACTGGTTCATCTGTACCATTTTTCTAGATTCCACATATATGTGTAAATATATGATATTTGTTTTTCTCTTTCTCACTTCACTCTGTATGACAGTCTCTAGGTCCATCCATGTCTCTAAAAATGACCCGATTTCATTCCTTTCTATGGCTGAGTAACATTCCATTGTATATATGTACCACGTTTTCTTTATCCATTCATCTGTCGATGGGCATTAAGGTTGCTTCCATGACCTGGCTATTGTAAATAGTGCTGCAATGAACATTGGGGTACATGTGTCCTTTTGAATTATGGTTTTCTCAGGGTATATGCCCATTAGTGGGATTGCTGCATCATATGGTAGTTCTATTTTTAGTTCTTTAAGGAACCTCCATACTGTTCTCCAGTGGCTGTATCAATTTACATTCCCACCAACAGTGCAAGAGGGTACCCTTTTCTTCACACCCTCTCCAGCATTTATTGTTTGTAGATTTTCTGATGATGCCCATTCTAACCAGTGTGAGGTGATACCTCACTGTAGTTTTGATTTGCATTTCTCTAATAATGAGTGATGTTGAGCAGCTTGTCATGTGCTTCTTGGCCATCTGTATGTCTTCTTTGGAGAAATGTCTATTTAGGTCTTCTGCCTATGTTTTAATTGCGTGGCTTGTTCTTTTAATATTGAGCTGCATGAGCTGTTTATATATTTTGGAGATTAATCCTTTGTCCATTGATTGGTTTGCAAATATTTCCTCCCATTCTGAGGGTTGTCTTTTCGTCTTGTTTATAGTTTCCTTTGCTATGCAAAAGCTTTTAAGTTTCATTAAGTCCCATTTGTTTATTTTTGTTTTTATTTCTATAACTCTAGGAGGTGGGTCAAAAAAGATCTTGCTGTGATTTATGTCAAAGAGTGTTCTTCCTAAGTTTTCCCTCTAAGAGTTTTATAGTGCCTGGTCTTATATTTAGGTCTTTAATCCATTTTGAATTTATTTTTCTGTGTGGTGTTAGGGAGTGATCTAATTTCATTCTTTTACAAGTAGCTGTCCAGTTTTCCTAGCATCACTTATTGAAGAGACTGTCTTTTCTCCATTGTATATCCTTGCCTCCTTTGTCATAGATTAGTTGACCATAGGTGTGTGGGTTTATCTCTGGGTTTTCTATCCTGTTTCATTGATCTATATTTCTGTTTTTGTGCCAGTACCATATTGCCATGATTACTGTAGCTTTGTAGTATAGTCTGAAGTCAGCGAGTCCAATTCCTCCAGCTCTGTTTTTCTCCTTCAAGATTGCTTTGGCTCTTGGGAGTCTTTTGTGTCTCCATACAAATTTTAATATTTTTGTTCTAGTTCTGTAAAAAATGCCACTGGTAATTTGATAGGGATTGCATTGAATCTGTAGATTGCTTTGGGTAGTATAGTCATTTTCACAGTATTGATTCTTCCAATCCAAGAACATGGTATATCTCTCCAACTATTGGTATCATCTTTAATCTCTTTCATCAGTGTTTTATAGTTTTCTGAGTACAGATCTTTTACCTCCTTACATAGGTTTATTCCCAGGTATTTTATTCTTTTTGTTGCAATAGTGAATGGGATTGTTTCCTGAATTTCTCTTTCTGGTCTTTCATTTTTAGTGTATAGGAAGGCAAGAGCTCTCTGTGCATTAATTTTGTATCTTGCAACTTTACCAAATTCATTGATTAGCTCTAGTAGTTTTCTGGTGGCATCTCTAGGATTATCTATGTATAGTATTATGCCATCTGCAAACAGTGACAGTTTTGCTTCTTCTTTTCCAATTTGTATTCCCTTTATTTCTTTTTCTTATCTGATTGCCATGGCTAGGACTTCCAAAACTATGTTGAATAATAGTGGCAAGAGTAGGTATCCTTGCCTTGTTCCTGATGTTAGAGGAAATGCTTTCAGTTTTTCACCATTGAGAATGATGTTGGCTGTGGGTTTGTCATATATGGCCTTTATTATGTTGAGGTAGTTTCCCTCTATGCCCACTTTCTGGAGAGTTTTCATCATAAATGGTGTTGGATTTTGTCAAAAGCTTTTTCTGCATCTATTGAGATGAACATATGGTTTGTATTCTTCAATTTGTTAATATGGTATATCACATTGATTGCTTTGTGTATATTGAAGAATCCTTGCATCCCTGGGATAAATCTCACTTGATCATTGTGTGATCCTTTTAATATGTTGTTGGATTCTGTTTGCTAGTATTTTGTTGAGGATTTTTGCATCTGTAGTCATCAGTGATATTTGTCTGTAATTTTCTTTTTTTGTAGTATCTTTGTCTGGTTTTGTGGTCAGGGTGATGGTGGCCTCATTGAATGGGTTTGGGAGTGTTTCTGCCTCTGCAGTTTTTCGTAAGTGTTTGAGAATCATGGGTTTTAGCTCTTCTCTAAATGTTTGATAGAATTCACCTGTGAAGCCATCTGGTCTTGGAGTTTTGTTTGTGGGAAGATTTTTAATCACAGTTTCAGTTTCCCCACTTGTGATTGGTCTGTTCATATTTTCTGTTTCTTCCTGGTTCAGTCTTGGATGGTTATATCTTTTTAAGAATTTGTCCATTTCTTCCACGTTGTCCATTTTACTGGCATAGAGTTGCTTGTAGTAGTGTCTTAGGATGCTTTGTATTTCTGCAGTGTCCATTGTAACTTCTCCTTTTTCATTTCTAATTTTATTGATTTGAGTCCTCTCCCTCTTTTTCTTGATGAGTCTGGCTATAGGTTTATCAATTTTGTTTATCTTCTCAAAGAACCAGGTTTTAGCTTTATTGATCTTTGCTATTGTTTTCTTCTGTTCTATTTCATTTATTTCTGCTCTGATCTTTATGATTTCTTTCCTTCTACTGACTTTGGGTTTTGTTTATTCTTCTTTCTCTAGCTCCTTTAGATGTAAGGTTAGATTGTTTATTTTAGATTTTTCTTGTTTCTTGAGGTAGGATTTTATTGCTATAAACTTCCCTCTTAGAACTGATTTTGCTGCTTCCCATAGGTTTTGGATTGTAGTGTTTTCATTGTCATTTGTCTCTAGGTATTTTTTGATATCCTCTCTGATTTCTTCAGCTATCTCTTGGTTATTTAGTAATGTATTGTTTAGCCTCCTCGTGTTTCTGTTTTTTATGTTTTTTTCCCTGTAATTTATTTCTAATCTCATACCATGTGGTCAGAAAGATGCTTGATATGATTTCAATTTTCTTAAATTTACCCAGGCTTGATTTTTGACCCAAGCTATGATCTGTCCTGGAGAATATTCCATGTGCACTTGAGAAGAAAGTGTATTCTGCCATTTTTGGTTGGAATGTCCTATAAATATCAATTAAATCTATCTGGTCTATTGTGTCATTTAAAGCTTGTGTTTCCTTATTAATTTTCTGTCTGGATGATCTGTCCATTGATGTAAGTGAGGTGTTAAAGTCCCCCACTATTATTGTGTTACTGTCGATTTCCTGTTTTATAGTTGTTAGCATTTGCCTTATGTATGGAGGTGCTCTTATGTTGGGTGCTTATATATTTATAATTGTTATATCTTTTTCTTGGATTGATCCCTTGATCATTATGTAGTGTCCTTCGTTGTCTGTTGTAACATTCTTTATTTTAAAGTCTATTTTATCTGATATGAGAATTGCTACTCCAGCTTTCTTTTGATTTCCATTTCCCTGGAATGTCTTTTTCCAACCCCTCACTTTCAGTCTGTATGTTTCCCTAGGTCTGAAGTGGGTCTCTCATAGACAGCATATTTACGGGTCTTGTTTTTGTATCCATTCAGCCAGCCTGTGTCTTCTTGTTGGAGCATTTAATCCATCCACGTTTAAGGTAATTATCAATATGCATGTTCCTGTTACCATTTTCTTACCTGTGTTGCATTTGTTTTTGTAGTTCCTTTTCTTCTCTTGTGTTTTTCAGTTAGAGAAGTTACTTTGGCATTTGTTGTAGAGCTGGCGTGGTGGTGCTCAGTTCTCTTAGCTTTTGCTTGTCTGTAAAGCTTTTGATTTCTCCATTTAATATGAATGAGATACTTGCCAGGTAATTTTGATTGTAGGTTCTTCTCTTTCATAACTTTAAATATATCTGCCACTCCCTTCTGGCTTGTAATGTTTCTGCTGAGAAGTCAGCTCTTCACCTTATGGGAGTTCCCTTGCATGTTATTTGTCGTTTTTCCCTTGTTGCTTTTAATAATTTTTCTTTGTAATTTTTGTCAATTTGACTACTATGTGTCTTGCTGTGTTTCTCCTTGGGTTTATCCTGCCTAGGACTCTCTGCCCTTCCTGGACTTGGGTGGCTATTTCCTTTCCCATGTTAGGGAAGTTTTCAACTGTTATCTCTTCAAATATTTTCTCATGTCCTTTCTCTCTCTCTTCTCCTTCTGGGACCCCTATAATGCAAACATGGCTGTGTTTAATGTTTTCCCAGAGGTCTCTTAGAGTGATACATTTCTTTTCATTATTTTTTCTTTATTCTGTTTTGTGGCAGTGAATTGTACCATTCTGTCTTCCAATCACTTATCCATTCTTCTGCCTCAGTTATTCTGCTATTGATCCCTTCTGGTGTATTTTTCATTTCAGTTATTGTATTTTTCATCTGTTTGTTTTTTCTTTAGTTCTTATAGGTGTTTGTTCTTTCATTCTTTTAGGTCTTTGTTAAACATTTCTTGCATCTTCTTGATCTTTGCCTTCATTCTTTTTCCGAGGTCATGGATCATCTTCACTATCATTATTCTGAATTCTTTTTCTGGAAGGTTGCCTATATCCACTTCATCTGGTTGTTCTTCTGGGGTTTTATCTTGTTCCTTCATCTGGTACGTAGTCCTCTGCTTTTTCATTTTGTGTATCTTTCTGTGAATGTGGTTCCAAAGGCTGCAGGATTGTAGTTCTTCTTGCTTCTGCTGTCTGCCCTCTGGTGGATGAGGCTATCTGTGAGGCTTTGCAAGCTTTCTGTTGGGAGGGACTGGTGGTGGGTACAGCTGGGTGTTGCTCGGGTGGGCAGAGCTCAGTAAGACTTTAATCTGCTTGACTGCTGATGGGTGGGGCTGAGTTCCCTCCCTGTTGGTTGTTTGGCCTGAGGCAACCCAGCACTGGAGCCCACAGGCTCCTTGGTGGGGCTAATGGTGGACTCTGGGAGGGCTCACGCCACGGAGTACTTCTCAGAACTTCTGCTGCCAGTGTCCTTGTCCCCATGGTGAGCCACAGCTGCCTCCCACCTCTGCAGGAACCCCTCCGGCACTAGCAGGTAGGTCTTGTTCAGTTTCTTATAGGGTCACTGCTCCTTCCCCATGAGTCCTGATGCACACACTACTTTGTGTGTGCCCTCCAAGAGTGGAGTCTCTGTTTCCCCCAGTCCTGTTGAAGTCCTGCAGTCAAATCCCGCTAGCCTTCAAAGTCTGAATCTCTGGGAATTCCTTCTCCCACTGCCGGACCCCCAGATTGGGAAGCCTGATGTGGGGCTCAGAACCTTCACTCCAATGGGTGGACTTCTGTGGTATAATTGTTCTCCAGTTTGTGAGTCACCCACCCAGTGGTTATGGGGTTTGATTTTATTGAGATTGTGCCCCTCCTACCATCTCACTGTGGCTTCTGCTTTGTCTTTGGATGTGGGGTATCTCTTTTGGTGAGTTCCAGTGTCTTCCTTTCAATGATTGTTTAGCAGTTAGTTGTGATCCTGGTGCTTTTGCAAGAGGGAGTCCTTTCCCATTTTCAGTACTGTACTTTTGGAAGGAATTCACTATGCATAGCCCATTCAAGGAGTAAAGTACTGTGTTCCACATCCTTGATGGTAGAGAGTCTGCATAAATTATTTTGAATTCTGCCTAGGAGATCTGTAGCTGCTCCTCCACTTACTAATTTATTAATTTATTTATATCAGCATGGAGTCATGGATGTTTATTTTATAGTTTTAGTTTAATCCTATCCTAATTTATTCATTTTTTTGTTCAAATTATTTTAGATTTGACCACTGGAGCTCTTCCAGTGGGCTCCTGTGTTCCTTTAAAATATCTCATTTGTATTTTGAAAACCAGAACATACTCTGTGAAAGTTTCCTAGTCATCTCTGTCAGGAGGTTGTAACTTCTATTAATGTAGTTGGTGGTGCAGTATATATAATTATTAATACAATACATTAAGATAGATATATAACAACTATACCATGTAGAATTTCTCAGAACCCCTTTATTTTTTAGGTCACAAACTTATAGTAGTACTATAATCGAATCTGTCTTCATGTGAAATCATATTTTATAATCCTACCAATAATTTAAAAACTCCATCAAAAGGAAAACATAAGTTATCTATTTCTTTTCCTATAATTTTAAATTTTTGTCATTTGACAAGGGGATTAAAATGCAATCAGAATTGTAGGCAAAAAAAGATTGTAAAAGTGTAAGTTATTATTTCTCTGGAGTTTATAATATTTAGGGTGTCAAAGCTTTTTTATAGTTGTAAATTGCCGTGATGTATTTTCTCATTCTAAATAGATCTTTGCTTTTCTACCTAATTTTGTGTCCATAATTTTCATTAAAGCCTCCTTCATCCACCACTAAATGTACAGTTTTCAGTACATACAAAACCTGAATCCATCCCTGGGTAACATCTAGCTCAGTCTGTCTCCATGCACAGCTCATAGCTGAGGACCCTTCCCTCCAACCCCTAGCAAGACACCACATAGGTCTCTAGTGCTCAGAAGCAGCTAAAGAACAAACAAAGCAAAGAACCTGAATAAATGAAGGATTGTTTTGTTTTTTAATATCCCATGGAATGGATCTTGTAAAAGAAATTAAGTTCAGGTGTCGAAAATTAAACTTATAGTTTGGCCTGAAGATAAGTACTCATTATGGAGTTTAAAAAAATTCCATAAGCCCACAAAACCGGTAAACAGTAGAGCAGGATTTCCAGTGCAAGTCCTGGGTTTCAAAATAGAGCCTTTAATATGAGAATAATGAAAATACAGATATGCCAGTAACAGTTTAAATTTATATGTATTTCTAAAGTCCCTTTGAATATAAGGATATACATTTAAGCATTAAGAGTCTTGTGAGAGAAGATACTTTTGAGAAATGAAGAAGATATATCTTATTTTTTGTTTGATATACTCTGTACAAGTTTACAGATTACTCTGTACAAGTTACCATTTGGAGGTTTTTATAAATGTTCATGACATACCCCTTATAATAATCTGATGAGATGAATATTGTCTTATCCCCTTTTACAGTGTCAGGAAATGTGAAGGGTCAGAGATTGTTTTCTAACTAAGTGGTTGCCCTGCCACAGTTTCGTAGATGCTGGGTTAGAGATAAAGGACTTAATTTCAAATGGTGTAATAGTACCATGAACTTATTGTCACATCAGAACCCTATGTCCCCCCAACTCCCATGCAAAAGATGCCCAGGCAGGACACAGCAGGTTTGTGTCACAAGTAAGAAACATCAAGCTTAGTAAAACCTCAGTCAATAAAGGGGGCTGCTAGCAAACCTGCCCAATTTCTAATCCGGAGAGAGACATTATTTATATTATCCTAATCAGGAAACAAAACTGTCTTCTCACCCACAGAGAGACCCAATCTTTATCTTTCAAGACTGCTTGCTACCCTAGCCCCTTTCGAAAGTTAGGCCAGGACAGAGTTTGTCACGAGACACGTGGAAGCACCAAGGAGAATTGTCCCCCAACGTACAGATGAGGGAACTGAGTCATCTGTCCATGACGCTCAGTTTGTAAGTGGTAGACTTGGAATTACAGAGCTGGAAGGCCAGGCTCCAGAGTCCACTTTCTTAACCATTACTGGGTTTTCCTTCTTTGTACTACTTCTCCATGTGTGGAGAGGGACATTGCTAAAGACTAACTGATTGGTAAACTTCTGTCTTTCTGTTGGGCATCAAGCACTATACAGCTTCTTTTGTTCCCAGGGAGAGCTATATTATATGCCCCTTGTATATCCTTTGGAATCCCTTAAACACCTCTAGAAGAATTTCTCTTTTATTCTCCAAGACCCCAGGAAAGGTGGCATCAGACTTACCTTCCTCTCTACCTCAGTATTTCTGAAAATCTTTCTCACATAAATAACCTAAAGTGACAGTCAGAAAATGTTGCACTGAAAGGGACCTATTGTTTTCTTGTCCAGTCTTATAGATTACAAATAAGGAACATAAGGCCTGAAGTAGTTCAATGAAATGTTCACAGTCATACATTTTGTTAGTAATACAAACAGCATGAGAGAACATCTGCTTTCTAACTTCCATTCTGTGTACTTTCTACCATATACCACAGTAAGTAAGATGAGTCTCATGCTTTCAATTTTATGCTAGAGTTTTCTGTCCCTGAATTGTTTTGAAAGACAATATCATTAGTCTTCTTGTGGAACACTAAGGAGAGCCACAGTAAAATAGACACTTCAAAGATTTTATTTTTTAATCTAAGGACAATGATTATAAAAGCCCAAACCTAATGATTTGTTTCAATCCCTAAATTTTAACTGGACTGAAGTTACTCACCAAGACAAAGAACATTTTCTGGGACCAGTAAAGCAATTACAGAAACAAATACTTTCTAGTCAGTAAAATGAAATACACCTACCTGGGTGGAAGACCTATTTGTAACTATTTCCCCTGAGGCTATTTTTTTTTTCTGGAATGAGTTTCAAGGAGAAATGAAATTTTGGGACTGGATGACTCAGTTATGTAAATGTATTAATTATATATGGAACAGATCCTATTTTATGTGTTTTGAGTTTTTTTCCTACTTTTCCTCAAGACTGGGAGAATTGTTTTTTTGACACTTATGTTTTGCAGGGTTCTGAGAAGGTAAATGTTCTAGAAATGTGCAACACTTAAAAATACAGTTTAATTGTGTCCTCTATAGCTCCTCCAGGTGTGGTTATTTTGTAATGGGTAATACAATTTTAGTATCAGTGAGATGTATTACTAAAAGTTTTCACAGACCTTCCAACTAATTTGAAAACACTACACAATTATGGCCTCATAAGCAGGATATTAGGTTTAAGTTTACACTGGAGGAAGTTTAAAAGCTGATTTCCTCGCCCTGAAGGACCACACCCATTACTGCTCTTTAAAAATCAAGTGTGTTTCTTACTGTTGGCAAAAAATATTGATTGTACTCTCACCTTTTAATCAAGATACTTTTTTGTATACATATATATATGCATACAATAAGGTGGAACAATAATGCTACCGTAAGGTTATTTGGGGAATATATAGTTTATACCCGCCCAAAAAGAATAGGAAGGTGCTTCTGAAAGTCAGAACATTTGGAAAAACCCCAGGACTCAATTCAAACATGATTGTCAGGTAGAGCAGGGGTCCCCAAACCTGCTGTTAGGAACCGGGCTGCACAGCAAGAGGTGAGCGGTGGGAGAGTGAGAGAAGCTTCATCTGCCACTCCCCGTCGCTCCCATTACCACCTGAAAACCCCCCCAACCCCATCTGTGGGAAAATTGTCTTCCACAAAACTGGTCCCTGGTGCCCAAAAGGTTGGGGCCCCCTGAAGTAGAGGAAATAGGCACATGTGGATGTCTGTCTTCACTCGTCTCTGCTCTTCACTCAATAAGCCAGGGCTCTTACATCCTCATTTCTCTTTCCCTAAAATCGAAACCTCCTCACAGATTCTTAATTCATTATAATGATGTAGCCAAGTCCTACTTCAAGACTAACCATCATAGGACATTTTTATTTTAAAGGAGGTATAAAAACTTTTAAATTGAAAGAATTAAGGTCTGGTATTTGTCCAGCAGGCCAGCATTTGGAGGGACCTTGGACATTATTTGACTGTCTCTGCAACCCCACTACCTGCATCCACTTTCAGGTACAGCTTTCTCTCACAGGCACCCTGGCACAATAGTCTCTGCCCCTCTCCACAGGACCCTGTGCTACAGCCACTCCCTTTCCAGGCCTCTCGTGTTCTGCACAAAGACTGCATAATGATGGAAATTTAATATTTTCACTTTGATTTTTGATATATTGTCAGTAAACTGGACAAATGCAGTGTTAATGTACTTTCAAACCTCTATTGGTTGTTGTCACCTTGGCACCATCAGTAGTCGATTCAAAAGCCACCAACTACATTTCTCAGAATTCCTCTTCTGAACTGCTCTTGACCATATGCTGAGGAGAGGAACCCATGAGAGATTCAAAGTGAGAGTGAAACAGAAGCCAGGATTTTCAGCATGTCACTGGGGCCACTAAGGGGACATGCTACCAGAGCACTTCCTGCCTTGCAGTGTGCGGCCCTCCCCCATCCAGAACTGCATGCTGCTGTAGTGAGTTAGCAGGTGTGGTTTCTGATTTCTGGCTGCTACCTTCATCTGGCTGCTCAGAACTTCAGCTCTTTCTCCTGTTGGCAGAAACCCTAATTCTGACGTGAAACTCCTTATTCCCAGCCTGATAACTGTTATCAGAGAAAAATTTTAACATTCTTTGCAGTAGAGAAAACTTCTTTCATATTTGTAGGTGATAATGATGACTGAGACATATTCTACCACAAGCATAAGTAATTTTCAAAAGTATGTTTAGCTTTCCATATGATTTTGACTTGTAACAAGGAGCAAAATTTAAAACTCTTATTTAGATGTTTGGTTTTCTTTTTCATAAACATTTAAAATTGAGGGGGCATAAATATGTTAAAAGGTATAGCCAATACTGTACTTTTTAAAAAAATTTCACACTATTGAGATTTTTTTTAGATTTCAGTATATAAAATTTTATTCTATAAAAACTTTACATAAAAATGTTCTGATTTATTTACATAATTTCTAGATGTTTTTTAGTATATTTCCATAGAAAATACAGAAATGTAAAATACTTATATTTACATAATTTCTAGGTATTTTCTAATGTTCTATATAATAAATATGAGATATTGATTGTATCAATATCTTCTATTTCTTATTAAGCAAAAGCCAAAAAATTGTTATTTTTTTCTCTAAATGCTTTCAAACAACAATTCTAACTTTAACCAAGATCTTTTCATGTTGCTAGAAGTCAATGGGACATGAAGAAATTGTTAAATCAGTGACTAAGACCATTCTCGTTGGTCAAGCTGAAGAGAAGCATGACCAAGAGAAAGCTAAGCAAAGTTTTATTTACTTGATAAATTGCTAGTTTCAAAGTTTTCTCACACACATTTTTTTTAACATCTTTATTGGAATATAATTGCTTTACAATGGTGTGTGAGTTTCTGCTTTATAACAAAGTGAATCAGTTATACATACACATATGTTCCCATATGTCTTCCCTCTTGCGTCTCCCTCCCACCTCCCTATCCCACCCCTCCAGGTGGTCAGATAGCACCAAGCTGATCTCCCTGTGCTATGCGGCTGCTTCGCACTAGCTATCTATTTTACGTTCGGTAGTGTATATATGTCCATGCCACTCTCTCACTTTGTCACAGCTTACCCTTCCCCCTCCCCATGTCCTCAAGTCCATTCTCTAGTAGGTCTGTGTCTTTATTCCCATCTTACCCCTAGGTTCTTCATGACCTTTTTTTTTCCCTTAGATTCCATATATATGTGTTAGCATACGGTATTTGTTTTTCTCTTTCTGACTTACTTCACTCTGTATGACAGACTCTAGGCCCATCCACCTCACTACAAATATCTCAATTTCGTTTCTTTTTATGGCTGAGTAATATTCCATTGTACATATGTGCCACATCTTCTTTATCCATTCATCCGATGATGGACACTTAGGTTGCTTCCATGTCACACAAATTTTCTACTCTTAAAATGTTTATGCTCAGCATGCATCATGGTATGTATGAAAACAAGACAAGAACTGCATTTTTCAAAACCTGCGCTCTTCTCAGAGAATCCATGCCATTTTCAGGGGCCATTTCGTAGCACAATTATATAAAACAGTCCATGTATCAAGAATTTTCTTATTGTGGCAATAACACAGGTCAAGCTAATGCTTCTAAAAGGACAGTCAGTGTTGTACTCGAACTGGCCTTCCTTTTGCTGCAATAAAGAATCATAAAGCACCGTTAAACAAACAAATCCCTTGTGCCACTACTCACCACGAAACACACTAAATACAGTTGCTCTGGTGGCAGGCCATGTCATAAATGTCCAGTGCATACGATTCAGAGCATCTGCATCACGTCAAGAACTGAGCACTCAGACAAGAAGCAACTTTGTGTTCTGTATCTAAAACATCTTTACACAACAGTGGTTTATGCAATAGACATTTCGCTGAAAGATGTTTGCATCTTAAAAAATCAAGCAATATATTCGTTAACATAGACATTAAAGGCAGGACTTTTAATAAATTTTAAACTTTATCAAAACGTTTTTAAGTCTAAGTTTACTATTTAAATTTTTAGTAGTCAAATTTGAAAAGTTTGACAATGAGTAATGTAGGACTTAAATTCTTAACACTGCCAGCTCCTAGCTTACTCTTGCTGTCTACTGTGCCTTTTACATTTGTGCATCCAAATAGACGCTTATTTGCAATTGGCTCACTAAATACCACTAACCGTATTTTACAGAAGAACATGATTTAGAAAAAAAAAAAGTTTTTCAGTAACATTTTTTAAAGAAAAGTTGCTTCTCTCATTTGTACATTGGGTAGCTTGCAAAAGCACCGTGTTTTCAATTCTGCAAAATATTTGGTGTTCCAGCACAATCATTTCAGCAAACTTGATTCTGTCTTTAGCCTCAATAAACTCAACACTGAGGAACTGCCTTTAGAACAAATTTACTCTTGTTAAAAAGCATATTCTACACTTAATGCAGTTTTGAAAACCTGTTGTTATAAAGTTTGATTTGTGAAAACAAAATATTGTTAGTATCTCATTTACTTTAACACGTCACTTTTCTTTATACTTCTTGTGTTCTACTTTAGACTGGATGGGAGATGATTTACCGTAGATGCCCTAAGTCACTTCGGAGATTTTTCCCCTCAGGAAACTTAGAGGTGGCAAACTTACTGTGTTAACTTTATTTCATCCTCAAATATGTAAAGAAGCTTTAATAGGAGTTTTCTTGAAACAATTTTGGTCTATGTGGAAATAAATAAGATAAATATAGTATTGAAAATTTATTCTTTTTAATTTTATGAGTCAGTATAATAAATAATTATCTCCATTAAATTTTTATAAACATACTTTTGCATAAAAGGGATATCATGTTCATAATATATTATTTAGCTAACATATTCTCTTAATATTTATATTAACTGTCAAGCTAATTTGGTATTTATTAAAATATTTGAAAGTTCCTAATAATTACTTTATTATTACAGTTAATGAATATCACCATAATTAAATATTGTACTATTTTACTCAGAATATGGCTTTTTCTTTAACTGACTAATAGAATTTCAAAACATAAAGCAAATAAGGTGATTTTTTTCACTGCAAGTTACATCTATTATTCTTACTTTTAAAAACAGTGAATATTTTCTTATTCAGGCCATGTCCCTATGACAGGTGTTGTGTTGCTGATGACACATGATTATGTGCTAACATAATCATTGATCACATGCTAGTTCAGAAATGACAATGAAGTTGACATTTCCCAATTTTGTCTTGAAAAGGCTAAAGCTGGAATGGATATTAAATGGCAGATTCTCTGGTGACCACGGCCAGAATCAAACGTGGAACATTTATTCCTTTCATAAGTGATCTTAAGTGCTTGCTTCCTGTGTGTAAGGTGCTTCTATGCTAAAGATACAGTGGTAAACAAATCATATAGCAAAACATGTCCTCCATTCTGAATCTGGGAAAAGAGAGGCAGGCAATAAAAAAGTAAAGAAGTAAATATGTGACTTGGTCAGATCCTGATAAGACCTGTGAAGAAAGGAAAGGAGGCTTAGAGGCTAGAGTGAGGGGTGCAGTTTTACAAATCATGGTCAGGAAGGTCTCTAAGGATGTAATCATTAAGAAGAGACACAACTTTCTTAATCAGCAATCCATTATCTGGGTATCTCCTTACCATAGCCTTAGCTTTGCTGAAGAATGTCTGCCTGTAACTTTGGGGAAATCCCTGAGGCCACCCAAAGAGATTTTACATATCTACCCTCTAAATTCAATGAGAATCTGTCGAGGCATCTTACAAAATGTAGTAATAGATTATGGGTATGGGGTTTTATGGCCGATTCACTGTTTTCTGTATTGTGCTTTAAATGTCCAGCTATTTAAATGTATCCAGCTGTTGATATATGTTAGAATCTCTCTACTTAGGCAACTTTTATTAGTCTAAGGAAGCAAATTACAACCTGTCCAAGTAAACAAGAATTATTATGATGCAACCATTTGGACTTTTAAGGGAATAGTACTACCATGAAGAGGTGGGTAATGAATGCTGCACTTCCTTTCAGCCCTTAATGAGTCTCTGCAGTGTTAGGTAAAAACTGGAATAGCAATGCATTGCATTGAATGTGGGTGAGAGAGGGTTTCCCAATTTTCAAAACCATGAAAAGGGTTTTTCTTCCTTCTTTATTTCCCACATCTATTCCCTTATAGTCCTATACTAACTTGATCTTCCATCACCTCCACACCCAATCCATCAATAAGTCCAGTTATCTTTCTCTCAGCACATCCCAAATCATTCCAGTTCTCCATTATAGAAATACACCTATGTTTGAGCCACCACCATCTTTCTCCTGGACTACTAAGTATTATAATAAGTAGAGGGGAACTTATTTGCCCTACCTGGGACTAGTGAGTTTTCAAATCAAGCTTGGAAGCTTGGAAGAAGTAACTGTATACTTATAAGACTAGTGTGTACTGTGTACAATTGTTTCTCTTACTACCATACATTCCTTGTCTTTTGTGGTCACAGGTACAGCCAGGCTGGACTTAGTGTGGTCTGGTGAGTTGAGGGAAGAACCTGCCTATGGCCTGGGGGGAACACACATCCACAGGAAGAACAAGCAGTTGATCTGGGGGGGGCTGGGGAATTGAGCAGCAGCAGTTCTGAAGGAGGTCAGCAACTGTTTGGACAGTTTTGTGGAGCCTGCAAGCATTGTTCAATAACATGTTGAAAATTTTTTTTTTATAATGTAACTTTTTAAAAAAAATTATTTAATTTTTTTGGCAGCATTGGGTGTTCGTTGCTGCACGCAGCCTTTTTCTCTAGTTGTGGCGAGCAGGGGCTACTCTTCGTTGCAGTGCACAGGCTTCTCTTTGCTGTGGCTTCTCTTGTTGTGGAGCACGGGCTCTAGGCGCACGGGCTTCAATAGTTGTGGCACGCAGGCTCAGTAGTTGTGTCTCATGGGCTTAGTTGCTCTGCGGCAAGTGGGATCTTCCTGGACCAGGGCTCGAACCCATGTCCCCTGCATTGGCAGGCAGATTCTTAACCACTGCGCCACTGGGGAAGCCAAACATGTTGAAATTTTTTAGGAAGGGAAACCTAGTAGAAGAACAGAGTTCAGACTTCATATTGTTTGAAAGGTGGAAACTCTGAGACTGCTTGGAAATGAAAGTGTTTATCTCTGTAGTCAGAAGGCTACTGAAATCTGGGCACAAATTCCTTATGCAATATTCTAAATTTAGTACCACCCTTACGAGCAATCTGGGAATATTTACAAGTTTACAGTTCTTGATAGAAAAAGGCTGCAATGAGAACTATTTGTTTAAATGGGAGACTAAAGAAATTAAAGTGTTCTATCAGTGCGTCTTTAACCTCTACTCATGAGTTTATTTGTTGGACAATTATATCTCAGATGAAATGCCACCAGGCTCATTTTGCAGCCGTCTTGATTATGCTAAGCTACAACTCAGTAAGGCACATGGATTGAATTCTTTTATACCATTTGAGCTGAATAGCTTCAATTGGTCTCTTAGAGTCCTATCAGCTGAACGAACCGAGTGTGCTTGCCATGGGGCAACAGAGCCTAAAGTTTAAATTCGATTACAGAACTTATGCATCAGATGTATATAAACTCCTAAAGAATTGGAAGACTTTTGCTTTTAGATGTTTGAGAACTTAGATTTGATTGTCTTAATTTGATATGTGATTTGTGGTTAAATTATCTGCAGAAAAGTATCGCTTATTTAAAAAAACTCTATGTTAGCATTCAGTTGGAATACTCAGTTAAGGAGGAAAATAATAAATAATAGTTACCTCAGGTATAGATTTTCAACCAAGGATGATGAATCACCATTTTAAAGATTGTAAAGTTAATCTTCACTTGGTGATCAAGCACTTATCTTCAGACAGTTGCATTATGCCAATGACTCACTCCTTTAAGTACCTGAAATAGGAATATCCCCTTTAGCTTGATAAAACAGAATACATTCCTATCTTCTATAAATATGTTTTTTTAAAGTATACATGAAAGTAATAAGAAATATTGCCATTTTTATTAGATTTCAAAGGTGTAATAAATTATTTCTTTTGATAAACATGATAGTTTTCCTTCCTGTGAACACAAAAAACTTTTAAAAGCCATGTCAAAACATTCAGTATTTAAAGTTTATGTTTAAATAATCTATATTTAGATTACCTTTGAAGTTTAAATATATAGACTTTTTAATAGGACAGATGTCACAAATTACACAGTTCAGATTTTATGTCCTTATAATAACATTACTCCAATCTTGTCGACAAGCCTGAGCTTACCTTTCATAAAAGAGGAGAATTTGCCTGTATGTATGTACCACAACTCTTATGAAATATGTAAAAAGATTCTACTTCATTTCAATTAAAGAGAAGAAAAGAGACATGAAAGTTTAGAAGGAAAAAAAAACCCTTCAATATCCCCATGTTATCTAAGTTAGGCTATCTGATTTTGTAGGAAAACAATTTTAAAAAAAAAAGAAAAGAAACCAGCCTAAGAGTAACAAAGCTTCCCGGAGTCTATATTAGAGATTGTTGTGTAAACTAGAAATGCCACCTGCCATATCAGTAAACAAAGGACGTTGCAGCCATAAGCCACTACAGCCACTACAGCGGTGAGCCCTGAGGGAACTCAGGATGGAAAAAGAATGCCACCACCAAATCATCAGACACTGCAGCTGCCCCGCAACAGTGCGCCCTGAGGAAACTTACGATGAGAAAACACAGGATACTGGCCCCAGGGAGCTGAGGTGCATATCAAAGGAATGATTTCAGTGAGCTCAGACTCTTGCATCTTCCCATACATAGAAAAGCACTAAATTCCTTAACTTGAGATGTCCAGATGTTCCGAATACCTGGGCTTTGTTGCCAAAACTCCTCTACATCCTGGCTCCTCCCTTTGCCTCTTCAGAGTAGCCTCTCAGAGTTATCTGAGATTCTGTGTCCCGGCTTTAGTCCTTTTCTCCATCGAATAAAACATAACTCTCAACTTTTAGGTTGTGCATTTTTTTTTAGTCGGCAGTTGTTAAAAAAGTATTGCTGGAATAGTTGCAGGAAAGTCTGGCACAAAGAGAGGGCTCTAATTATAATATGCTCTATTGCTTGCTAAAACAGAAGGAATCACACTGGCATAAATGTACAAATGATGAGAGGTAAAGCACCTATACAACAGTCAGTCACATGAAATGTCAATTATTAGTCAACCCTATTCAAACAACCATGCATGGTTTCTCCTGAAGTTACTACTCCAGGCTTGATGGTTTCTTCATTAGATTTCTTATTGCCACCTCTACACAGTGTTAAACCAGGGGTGAATAATGGTTGCCCTGAAGCATCATAAAACGGAACCCTTTGCTAGCAGTCTCTCTTTAACTACAGAGTGAGAACACTGATTGTTACTTCGAGGTGAACTCAACTGGCAAACAATTTCTCTTCCATTATCCCAGGTGACTGGAAGATGTGAAAAAGCAATGTAATTTTCAGAGTGATTTTGTTATTTAAAATACATGTGAAACTTAGTGTGGCCTTAAGGTTTATGGAAATATAAATACTCTTCTGGGAAGCAAACACAAGATAGTCTTTAAAAGGAAAACCAAGATTTATTTTGACCTTTATCTAAAAACGAGTTCCCCAAAGCAATATTTTTGCTACGGAAAAGAAAATAATGATGATACTCTTGAGTTTTAGTTTTTACTCCTCTTCAACTCTAATAGTTATCCGCTGCTGTGTAAAAAGTTACCCCCAAAACGTCGAGGTTTCAAACAATAAATTTTTATCATCTCATAGTTTTTGCATGTTAGGAATCTAGGTACAGCTTAGATGGGTGCCTCTGGCTCAGAGTCTTTTATGCAGTTTCCATCAACCTGTTGGGCAGGACTTCAGGCAACTGAGTCAGGGCTATTCTGAGGCAGGCATAACACTCTTCCAAACTCACGCATATGGTTCAGGGAAGGTCTCAGCTTCTTATCGCATAGGCTTCTCCATGGGCTCCCTGAGTGACCTCACAACATGGCAGCTGGTGATGAGAGGGAGAGAGAGAGTGTGTGTCTGTGTGTCAGGAAACACTCACGATAGAAGCCAAGTCTTTCTGGAACCTAATCTTGGAAGTGGCGTCCCATCATTTGTGCAGCATTTTCTTTGTTAGTAATCAGTAAATCCACTCCACCTTGTGGACAAAAAATTGTTGCCTGACATTTCAGTAAACAGAGAATGTTGCCTACCATGCCACTGGATACGCCCCCCAACTCTGTACCCTGTGAGGAATTCAGGATGGAGAAAAAGCAGGATACCGGTCCTAGATAGTTGATGTATATCAAAGGATTAATTTCAATGACTCTTGCATCTTCCCATACATAGAAAATCACTAAAATCATTAACTTGAGAAGTCTGTGTTTTGTGATTAGCAGTAGTCTTTTGATGTTTCAACTACATGTTTTCTTTTCAGCAAAAACTCTTATGTACCCTTACCTCTTTGGAATGGTTCCTCAGAGCTATCTGAGAGACTGCTTTCCTGGGCTACAGTCCTCAATAAGTTCCCTGAATAAAACATAACTCACAACTTTTAGGATGTGCGTGTGTGTGTGTGTGTTTCCCCCCCACCCAGTGGACAATACTCGACAGGAGGCAGTTATACCAGAGAAAGAATATCAGAAGGCCAGGATCATGGGGGGCCATCTTAGAGGCTGCTTGCAACCTCTGTGCTGCTGTTTCTTTTCTTTTCTTTTTTTTACATTTACTACTTTTAGTTTAGGAAGCAAATTCTTATACTATCTAGTGACAGCATTGAAACAAAAGTCTTTTTCCTAAAAATACCACATTATGAATATGATATGCTCATACTTAAGAGCATATGGCATAATCCTATGTAGAAAATATCTGTTATGTTTCTTCTTAATATGTATGAATATTGACTGTTCCAAGAAAATAATAATACATGTTCACGTACAGATACGCCATGCAGGTTTTATCTTAGGTTTAGAAGGAAATTTAGCTTTAGTTTAACTGCCCATTTGCTAGATTCTAGGCTAGATTCTGTTTGAGCACTGTTTTGGCAACTGCTTCCTCTGTGTACAACACTGTTGTAGACATTTAGATGGAAAAGTTTAAAGTAACAGGCATAACTAGGAAAATCCAATAAGCTTCTTTAAAAAGTTAGATATAAATGAGAAAGGTGAGGTATTCTGGAAATAGCTCTGAGTAGACCTAATTCCAGTTTCCTCTCTGCCACTTCCTATCTACAACCACAGGAAAGTTGCATAGCATCATTAGAGTAGCGTCTTAGTCCATTCAGGCTGCTGTAACAAAAACCACAGACTGAATGGCTTATAAACAACAGAAATTTATTTCTCACAGTTCTGGAGGCTGAAAGTCCAAAATCAGGGTGCCGGCATGGTTGGGTTCTGATGAAGGCCCCGTTCCGGATGCAGACTTCCAGTATTTCACTGTGTCTTCTCATGGTAGAAGGGACAAGCTAGCTCTCTGGGACATCTTTATAAGAGCACTAATCCCATTCATGGGGGTTCTGCCCTTATGACATAATCACCTTCCAAAGGCACCACACCCTAATACCATCACCTTGGGAAATAGGTTTTCAACATATGAATTTGGAGGGGACTCAAATAATCAGAGTATAGCAGTTAGTTTCCTTATTTATAAAAAGGAGTGGGTTAGACCAGTAATGTTTAAATTTTCTTCCCATTGCAAAATACTGTCATTTTACAGTGAAACACACCAAAATAAAATAAAGAAGGCAATGACGAAAATAATATTCTTTCTAATGTAGGAATGCTCAGAATTTTAATTTTTTAAACTTAATATTCTTAGTATTACAGCTACTAAAATACTAGTAGCTAGTAAAAGTATTTGCAGCATCACAACTGACCTTAAGTAGAATCATTTTCACTGCATTTTAGTTTACTGAAAATATGAAACATTAAAAAAATTCTTCATGTATATTATCCAACTTTATTATTAAGTTGTCTTTACCCATTTTATTTTTAAACTGTTTAATATTTATCATTTATAATAGTAATATGAATATTAAAATAAATCACATTTTTATTAAAAAGATATTATATTTTCCATCTACTTTTCAAATTTATATGTAGTATATCCAAAGAGAAGCCATGATTTTTTGTTTCAGTTTTTAAATATTTGTGATAATATTTATCACTGTTATAATAAATGGTAAATAATTTGTGGAAGAATAGACTAACAAACTGCTTATCTACAGCCACAGTGTCATTACTAGCATTCAGTAATTTTAGTTATTTGCAATAGGAAAATATTATTGAACATAAGTGCATATTTAATATTTAACTGACTTATCAGAGAAAATATTTCATATGCAGAACAGAAGCTGCCCATTCATGAGAAACTAACATATATTGAAAATTGAATACTGATTAACATTTATATTTTTATCAAATTTCATACTTTAATGTATGTTAGAAAGAAATAACAAACACGATTTAAGGTTCAGTTATGCTGAATAATGTCTAAAAGTTCTCAGCTTCACCATTAAATAGTTTTCAGCTTCACCATTAAATAGCTTCACCATTAAATAGCTTCACCATTAAATAGTTTTCACCTTCACCATTAAATAAAGCAGTGAATTTATTTGATGATGTTGTGTTCAATGTCAAATCTCAAATTATTAAACCAACTCATAATTTTAATTAAATAATAATACAATAATAGAAAGTGTCAAGAAAATTTTAAATACATCTAAACTGTTCATAAATTAATAATAAAATATTTAAATAAAATAAAATTCAATGTGCAGCCTTAACAGCAGATGGAAGATATCAGAAAAATTTGTCAGTAAACTAAAGGTAGATTAAATAAATTATTAAATATGGTGATCCAGCTAAGGATGGTTAAAGAAAAGTCAATCTAAAGAACAGGAGAAAAATTAAAAACAAAACAGTGAAGTATGGGACAATATCAATCATTTTATCATATGTATATTTTAAGTCTTAAAAGCAGAGTAGAAGCAGAATGGAGTAGAAAAAATATTGGAAAAATACTAGCTGAAAATTTCCCAAATTTGGTGAAAAACATCAATTTACAAACTAAGGAATTCATGATGAATCCATAACAAGATAAATCCCTGCACTATAAGAATTGCTAAGAAGAGCTTTCAGGCTGAAGGAAAACAACACCAGAAGGAAGGAATGAAATGACAGAAAATATATTTTTCATTTATTAATAAATTTCAAAGATATTTGACTATTTAAACACAAGGGGCTTATAAGTAGATGCCATATATATATGAAAAATGGGGGGGGGAATGATACTAACTGCTGCAATGTTCTTTATATGGAGTGGTGTGATAGTAACTCTAAGTGGACTGTGATAAGTGGAGGATGCATATAGTAATCTCTAAAGTAAGCACACATGCAAAAATGCAAAGAGATATGGCTAAAATACCAATAAAGGAATTAAAATAAGGTATTAAATAATACACAGTTAATCCAAACCTAGGCAAAGAAAGAATAAATGGGGGAAAACATACAGCTGGGACACATATGAAAGAAAATTTTTTAAATTGGCAGATCTAAATATATTAAAAATTAAATGTAAATAGATTAAGCATTCCACTTAAAAGGCAGAGATCATTAGGTAGTGTTATGGACTGAATTATGTGCCCCCCCAAATTTATATATTGAAGAGCTAACCAGTACCTCAGAATGTGACTGTACTTGGAGATAATATTTTTTTAAAGATAATTAAGTTAAAATGAGGCCTTTTCAGTGAGTCTAATCTGTTATAACTGATGTCCTTATAAGAAGAGGGAATTTGGATGTAGACATGTGCATACAGTGGAAGGACTATGTGAGTACACAGTGAGAAGGCAGTCATCTCATGCCATAGAGAGAGCACTCAGAAAAAAACAAAATCTACCAAGATCTTAGATACCAGATCTTGGAATTCTAGCATCCAGAACCATAAGAAAATAAATTTCTGTTGTTTAAGTCACTTAGTCTATGGTATTTTGTTTTGGTAGGTCTTGGGAATAAATACAGTATGAAAAAGGAAAACTTAATTCTATGCTGTCTAAAAGAGATGCATTTTAATTTTAAATTGAAAAATCTGTTCCCCTCTCAAGTCATAGATAACTGTTACATATATTCTACTTTAAGAAGATTTTTTTACAGGCTGTACCTCTCAGTTTATGATTTAAAGATCTTGATCTATATCTATTATCTCTCCCAAAAGTCAAGACCTTCTTACAGTTATGTACCAGTTCGAGTTTCCCAGAAGTAGTTTCTGCTTTTCTGGGACAAAAGATAGAAAGAACCATAATTCCAAAAGATACATGTACCCCAAAGTTCATTGCAGCACAATTTACAATAGCCAGGGCATGGAAACAACCTAAATGTCCATCAACAGATGAATGGATAAAGAAGATGTGGTACATATATACAATGGAATATTACTCAGCCATAAAAGGAACGAAACTGGGTCGTTTGTAGTGATGTGGATGAACCTAGAGTCTGCATACAGAGTAAAATAAGTCAGAAAGAGAAAAACAAATATTGTATATTAACACATATATGGAACCTAGAAAAATGGTACTGATGAATGTATTTGCAGGGCAGGAAAAGAGACACAGACATAGAGAACAGCCTTGTGGACACAGCAGGGGAAGGGGAGGGTGGGATGAACTGAGAGAGTAGTGTTGACATATATACACTACCAGGTGTAAAATAGATAGCTAGTGGGAACCTGCTGTATAGCACAGGGAGCTCAGCTTGGCACTCTGTGTGACCTAGAGGGGTGGGATGGGGGGACGGTGAGAGGGAGGCTCAAGAGGGAGGAGATATGGGGATATATGTATACATATAGCTGATTCACTTTGTTGTACAGCAGAAACTAACACAACATTGTAAAGCAATTATACTCCAATTAAGAAAAAAAAAAAAGAAAGGAATGACCATTCAACGACATGGATGAAGCTCAAGTAGAATCAAGTAGAACCTCAGGGGAGTGAAAGAAGCCAGAGTTAAAAGGCTACATGCTATATGATTCAATTTATATGATATCTGACAAAGACAAAATTAGAGGGACAAAGAACAGATCAACGTCTGCCAGGGGCTGGGGATTCCCAGAGGGACTAACTATGAAAGGCAGCATGAGAGAATATTTGGGGGTAATGAAACTCTTCTGTCTCTTGATGTTGGTGGTGCTTAAATAACTGTATGCATTTGTCAAAACTTATAGAAATGTACAACAAAAAAATAAATTTTACTCTTATATAAGTTAAATAAATTCTTAAAAGATAAAAATAAAGTAGGGCCACTAAAATGGAAAAGAAAACTTCAGTGTACATAGAATATATTATTGATGAGTATACAAATTTTTATGCAGTGTCCTTCATGCCTACCATGGTCCCCTCCTTGGGAAGGTAGAATGCCTCTCCACCCAGTGGAGATTTACGCTGATCTGTTCTCTAAAACAAATAGGTCTAGCCACAACCAGTAATTCGGATTACTTGTACTAATAACCACAGCCCTCTACTAATCAGTTTCTATTGTAAAGTTTTTTGAGAGACATAAAGTTTGATGAACACTGTCTGAAGGATATTCAGGCTCTTCATTCTTCTGTGTTCTTAAATCATTGGATTATCAGATTAGGAATACATTATAACTGATCTTCATCTACTACCGTTATGACCCACCCAACATATGCATACAGTGTATACAATGAAAGAGATACATTGAAGGAGGGAAAGAGCACAGTGAACTGACACTGGATGGGAAAGTAGGAGGTACCATTACAGTTTAGATTTTATTCTAAGAACAGAAAGAAACCACTGAATGGTTTTCAGTGGGAAATGAACTCTACTGGTGTATTTATTTATTTATTTCCAAAAGATTTATTTTGGCTGCACCGGGTCTTAGTTGCGGCACATGGGATGCAGGCTCATAGTTGCGGCATGCATGAGGGATCTAGTTCCCTGATCAGGAATCGAACCCGGGCCCCCTGCATGGGGAACACGGAGTTTTACCCACTGGACCACCAGGGAAGTCCCGAACTATTCAGATTTATATTTCAAAGAGAGAACTTTGGTTTCTGAAGACAGAATAGGTTATTAGAGGGACCCAAGAGTGAAGATGGAGAGATTATTTAAATGGTTTTTGCAGTAGTCCATGAAGAGATGATTTTAGCTTGGAATGAGGTGGGACATGAGGAGTGGCAGGCTGTGAAGATAAGAAGATGAGAATGAAATTAAGAAGTATCTTGTCACTACAACCAGTAGGACTTGATAATGGATTAGATGTGGGTAGTGAAAGAAAAGAATAAAAAGATGCTTTCTAAAACACAAGTGGAACGAACCACAGCTCCCCACTCTGTCTTTCCAATCCAGTTGCATTACACTCATTAATAAATAAAGAATTCAAGCTAGTATTGATGTAATACATAATAAATTATAAAGCGTTCTTGCATTACCATCTTGCTCTTCAGGGCAGCCGTATAACATAGATTGTATTATCCTCAATTTACAGATAGGAAGCAAAGGCTCAGAGAATTTCAGAGAGTGCCCATAAGCACACAATATTTTTAAATAGAATTGAACTACACGTACGGCTTGAATTTGAATGACTTAAATGACCTATGTGCTCCTCATGTTATGACCCATCAATAGCTATTCCAAGCCAGGTTGCTATCTCTTGGGTTTCCTAACATATATCATGTTCTCCAAACCCAAAATATACCTAATTATATGATGCCATTAGACTAATCTTGCTTCCTGCTTCTGAATAATTATCATTTTCTTCATGACCTTTAATCTTTCTGAAAGGCAGAAATCTATCTGCAACTAAATTTAGACAAGTCCATTCATAAGAGGCTAATCTGGGGGATGAATTAATTATAAGCAAGTTGAAATGATGACAAATAAGTCTAATTATTTTACAACAGTATTCTAAAAGATTATATTGCACATTTTATCTTACTGTTTATTTTCAAGACTCATTTCAAGAAGCTAATACATACAGATAGCCAAACAGACAAACGGGCTTCATGCTCCGGCAAAATTTATTATTTCCTCATCTGTATTTCCACAGCTCTCATTTCAGCCATAGCATTTACCAACCTTTATTATTCTATTTTATTTTCACGTTTGTCTGTCACTAGATTGTATGTTTCTTGAGGCCAGAGAAAATATCTTTTAAATCTATGCCAGGTACCATTTTATATATAGATATATTGACCTAGGATGCAGTTTCCTGATTACCTAACCTAAAGGAAACCTTCTCCCCATAATATCTTTTTACCCACATTGCCAAGCTATATTTTCTTAGTAGCCTAAAATTACCTTTTTCAGTTATTTGTTTATCCCTGAACATTTCCTGTCTCTGATATCTCCTGCTCCCTTACCTGTCTCCCACGAGAGCAGAGATGCGTCTTGCTTACCACTGAATTTCCTGGACAAAGAACCATACCTCGTTATCCTACCTGCCACTAATTCTAGTTTTTTGTTTTTTGTTTTTTTTTTGCGGTACGCGGGCCTCTCACTGTTGTGGCCTCTCCCGTTGTGGAGCACAGGCTCTGGACGCGCAGGCTCAGCGGCCACGGCTCACGGGCCCAGCCGCTCCGCAGCATGTGGGATCCTCCCGGAACAGGGCACGAACCTGCGTCCCCTGCATCGGCAGGCGGACTCTCAACCACTGCACCACCAGGGAAGCCCTAATTCTAGTTTTTTTATTGCACTAGTTGCTACTATGGACTCCATGAGATTGTACCACTCTGCCCATCTGAGGAAACAGTAGATTCAAGAGAAATGGCAACAGTCCCATTAACCTCAAAGTCATCTTTTCTGTAAGATAATTCTCGCAAAGCTCTTGATTTCTGTGTTTAGTAAGCAAAGCATGGTACCAGGGAAGGACGTGGACAAATTAACCAGAGAAAGCAGTGGTATAAATAGGGGTGGACTGGTAGCTCAATTAATTGGTCATTCTCCCCAATTCCTGTATAAAAATGAACGCTTGTGACACCGCAGATTGCTCTGTGTGGTGCTGATCTGAGATCAAGCATGGTTCCAGAAAGGTGGGCAGAAGTGATTACAAAAGATGGGGGGGAAATGGATAACAGAGAGAGCCAGGACAACATCAGTTCCATTCTTAGTCAAGCTTATTTCAAGGTGTGTGTAGTCCTACCAAAATCCAGAGGCTATCCCTCATATGGTGACATATCATCAGCGCACAGTATAAGGGCCGCACTGATCACATTGGCTCTGAGTCTGGTTTTCATTACCATCCTGAGATGAATGGCAACCTTTAACACACCTATGGTATTGGGCCCCAACAAGTCAATATTGACAGCAAATACCCAAGAAATTGCCTGGAGAGATTATACCAAACAACCACAACTCCATTAACTGAAGAGTGCGAGGTGTACTCACCCACATCCCCTTTATTAGGTAAAAGTAGGTTCAGTGGCACGTAGAAGAAGCCCCCGAATCACTAGTCAAATCATCTGGAAATTTAATATGATAGAGGTTTATTTCTTTCACATAAAATCCATAGTATTTTGTTTGTTTGTCCTTGAGTGGCATCGTCTCTGCTTTACCAAATCATTAGGAAACCTGTGTCTCTTTCCAGCTCACTGTTCTTCCATCCCAAAGGTGGTAGTCCTGTCCTCACGATCCAAGGCCATATCTAGTAGCAACAGAGACCTGCGAATTCTCTTAGTCTGCTCAGGTCTCCATAACAAAATGCCATAGACTGAGTTGCTTAAGCAAAAAAAAATTTTCTCCTAGTTCTGGAGGCTGGAAGTCTGAGATCAGAGTGCCGGCCTGGTTGGGTTCTGGTGAGAGCTATCTTCCTTTCAGGTGACCACTGTGTTCTCATATGGTGGAATGAGAGTGAGAGCAAGCTCCTTGGTGTCTCCTCTTATCAGGGCACTAATCCTCTCATGAAAATCCACCCTCATGAGCTTATCAAAATGTAATTACCTCCCAAAGGCCCCACCTTTAAATATCATCACATTGGGGGTTAAAGCTTAAACATATGAATTTCAGGGGGATACAATTCAGCCATAGCAGGAATGTAGTCCCTGATCTGAATGACCACAGTTTTACACAAAAAATAATTAAATATATAGAGAATGAGATATGTGGGGACATCCTACAGTCTCAGGAGCTAAAAAATGAGCTAGACTGATTCTGGAAGCACTGGCTTCCTCCTAACAGTTACAACCATGTCCTATTCCAAGAGTTTTTGATCTGTTTGTTTGTTAACCCCTAGCACAGGGCTTAACAAACAATGGCCCAGGGCCAAATGTGGCACATCACCTGCTTTTGTAAGTATAGTTTTATTGGAACACAGTCATGCCCATTGGTTTGCTTATTTTTCTATGGCTGCTTCTGTGCCTTAGCAGCAGAGTTGAGTAGTGCAACCAAGACACTATGGCCTGCAAAGCCAAGAATATTATCTGACCCTGTCCATAAAGGTTTACCCACTCCTGCCCTAAAGCATCCATAAACATGCTTTAGGAGTTTGTGAACCCTGTGAAATGGCAGACAGAATGATGTATGTATGGGGACTTACTGTGGAGTGGGGCCAAAATTCTTATCAACTGCTCAACGTATATGTGATCCACTGAAAAGCTTCATAAACTCTCTATAAACCTTGAGGAAATACTGGGTAAGAGATTCACTTACTTGTAAGAACATGCTGATATGTTCATAAAAAGACAGCTGGTATATGAATGAAACACGTGTTTGGATCATGTAGATGAGTCCGTAAAAGTAACGGTTACAGGGACTTCCTGGTGGCGCAGTGGTTAAGAATCTGCCTTCCAATACAGGGGATACTGGTTCGATCCTCGATCAGGGAACTAGATCCCACATGAATGCCGCAACTAAGAGTTGGCATGTCGCAATTAAGAGTTCGCACGTCACAACTAGGGAGTCCGTGAGCCACGACGAAGGAGCCCGTGAGCTGCAAATAAGGAGGCTCCTGCCACAACTAAGACTCGGTGCAACCAAAATTTTAAAAATTTTTAGAAAAAAGGTAACTGTTATATAATCTTCTAGTTAGAATGCCATGTGAGATACCAATAGAATTTGGACTCTATAGAGCCATTTTACACCTTTGAAAAAGTATTTGTAAATATTGACATTTTGAGATTATTCACTAAACCTGCAAGAAAACTTATTACCAGCTCTAATTCTGTCAGCATATTCAATTGCTTTTAGATCATTTCATCAGTCTGGGTAGTCATTGGAAAAGGTATCATAATATCATAAAAATACTACTTTTGTTTGTAGCTATAATTATTTTAAACAGTTCCTAACTAAGACTGTTGTATATCCTCTATTTTTTTATTTTCCCTTTGTTTTTTTAATAAGATAAAACTTTATTCACTGGTCTTTGTCTTTGAATTTAGATGTCTTCCTTTTTCTATCAGCTCAAGATTCATAAGGCTATTTTCTTTCTTTTTTTTTTTTTTTTTTTTTTTTTTGCGGTACGCAGGCCTCTCACTGTTGTGGCCTCTCCCGTTGCGGAGCACAGGCTCCGGACGCACAGGCTCAGCGGCCACGGCTCACGGGCCCAGCCGCTCCGCGGCATGTGGGCTCTTCCCGGACCGGGGCACGAACCCGTGTCCCCCGCATCGGCAGGCGGACTCTCAACCACTGCGCCACAAGGGAAGCCCTATTTTCTTCTTTAACAAGTGGATTAAATTATTGAAATGAGAACTGCCAGTACTGCCACATTTTAGAAAATGTGTCCTATATCCTGGTTATTTAAAAAATAACATGAATTGGCTCTGTCCTAAAAAGGCATGTAGCATGGCAGTGTTAAAGTTCAAGAAAAATAAGTTAAGGCAAGGTCAAGGTTATATTTTTTTTCAAACTGAATAAGCCTTATTAAGTTTATTTTAGGCTGGCATGAATAAAGGCATTAATGGGTCAGACAGATTATACCTTTGCCTGCTAAGCATCTAAAGATCATTTACATAAAACTTACATTAAAATTTATTATTTCTGTAGTTTGGTAGGCCAATCTTTCTTTTTTCATTTTTTTTTTTTTTTTTTTTTTTTGCGGTATGCGGGCCTCTCACTGTTGTGGCCTCTCCCGTTGCGGAGCACAGGCTCCGGATGCATAGGCTCAGTGACCATGGCTCACGGGCTTAGCCGCTCCGTGACATGTGGGATCTTCCCGGACCGGGGCACGAACCCGTGTTCCCTGCATCGGCAGGCGGACTCTCAACCACTGCGCCACTAGGGAAGCCAATCTCTCATTTTTATATAACAATCTCTTAACACCTTGGATTTGCATATGTTATAAAAATGTTTTTAAATGGTTTCACATCTATTAATTCACAGGCACGCTGTGAGCATGGCAATTATACTCTCTTTTTATGGATTAAAAATTTGAGGTTCAAAGAAGTTGTTTGTGATAGAGATAAACCTGACTTGATGAATCAAAATCTCTAGTTATAAAATGCCTCTATTTTTAGATAGAAAAGAACACAAGAATGCTCACATATTGAATACACACATGCACTTATTATTAGGAAACAGAAAATATATTTATGAATCACTGTCCAACCAATGAACAAAAAAGATTAGCCTTACTAGAAGAGAAGACATTGAATTTCAAGTTTTCTAGTTAACATTAAATTGCTCCAATTTTTAAACCAACAAAACTAATACATGGTATTTTAGCCATTAGTAATGCATGGATATTTGACATACAGACAGGTCAAGTTCAAATACTTATTTCTTCTCAATTTTTATTTACCATTAGTGAGCATCTCCCTCCATTCTTATATCATGTCTCTTCCAAGTACTACCATTGATGGTGAAAAGAATGGCGTAAAGGTGAAGATTGTCAGGAGAAAAAAAAGTTACTGTCACAGAATCATGGGGATGAATATTTAAATCAGATAGATGTAAACAGGGGCTTTCTTTTGAGTAGTTAAGTTACAACAACTTTTTTCCCTTTGATTGTATTCTACTCTACATTTAAATTTAATAGGTATATAAGGGAACTAGCACCTCTATATATATTAGGAGAATAAGGTCAATTATACAATTAAGAATCCCTGAGGATGATAGAACCTTGATACTGCTTTCAGTAATGCTAACTCAGTCTGAATACAAATCAGCCATCATAAATCAGCTCTGTTTCATTTTCTCTTCGCAGTTTAGTCTTTATAATCCCTGTTTGTTCCTGCTAAGCCAATAACCAAAAATAATTCAGCTACTTGGTTTTGAGTAATTCAAAGATGTGTCAACTAATTAGGCTATTTGAAAATGCAATTGTAACTAAAACAATGTGTACTGAGGGGGTAATGACTTAGTATTTATGGATTTTAGGACACCTGTAAAGTTAATGTACATCTGCAGCACAATTGAGCTCAGCATAATAAAACTGTTAGAATTTCTAAAATGTCATCAAATGCTTGTGGCCCACTTCTATAGAAAACATGAATAATTCACAACACTATATATGGAATTAGATTCTGCTGCCCTGATTCCATTTAAATAAATGTATTTATGAGTCACCAATTTCATTTTCCTTCACTTATACATGGTGACCTTTCACTTATGAGCTGGAAAGCAATCAACTCTGGGTACAGAATGAGATAAAGAAAAATAAATTTAAATATTTATAGTAAACATTTATGATGGCACGTGCATTAATGATTCTGAACACATTTTTGTTTAGAGAAAAAAGGTGTATAAAATCCATTCACTCCACAAATGTTTACTGAGAAGTAACCATGTGCCTATTCAAGCATGTTACATGGTTCCAATGAAAATTAGACAATAAAATATGTGGACAAAGTATGGACAATAAAATATGTCAAATGCACGTTATTTTAATTTCTCATATTTTTTAAAAGACGCGTTAACTCAGAGCATGAAAACTGCCAACATGTAAGTGATTCTTTCAAATTTCTACCTATTATTTCTCTATGTACTTTACAAAGTTATCAGCAGATATTCATTAGGATGAATTGATGGGATATATACTAAAAAATGGAGATAATCATGAAAACAGTGTTAAAAGCCAAAAGGAGATAGCTTACTGCTGATTATACCTTATGTGTTTCTGGTCTCATACTTTCTTATTTCCTTTAAAATCCGTCTTAATACCCACTCCCAATTCCCTCTATATTCCAATTTATTCTGGGGCTTATATCAAGAGCACACTACACAGTGCTATACAACTTTGCTTGTACATCTATCATTGAACCCATTTCACTGTGGCTTGTGTGCTTACGTGGCTGCTGTCTACCCTCATGACAATATCAGGTTATGCCTTTATTCCCTTGGTTCCTACAGTGCTTGAGCAATATCTGTACATGATGGATATTCTGTAAATCATTGGGAAGTGAACTCATCACATCACTGCTTTGTACAAAAGCCTGTGATGACTCTCCATTGCCAACCACATTTGACTTATCTAAGCAAAGAAAGCCCTTAACACCCTGGCCCCAGACAGCTTTTCAAACTTCACAGTCACTCCACATCACACTTTCTAAAATCCATTGACAGTGAACAACTCAATTGTCTTGAACTTTCTCACTTCGCTTTGCTCAAGCTGTTCTAATCTGTCATAAATATCTGTTTTCCTGTTCCTTTGGCCAATTATATTCATTCTTCAATTTCCAACTCAGTTGTCATCTTTTTTTCTATAACATGTCCCAATCATTTCTTTCTCTACTTCTTTACATATCACTTTGTGTTTATTTCTATCATAAGATCAAATGGAATTTAGAGTTACATCTGATTTGCTATGAGCACCATTATACGCAGAAAGAGAGTTTACTTTTCTCACCTAAAGTAGGTTATTTATTGAGACAAAGTCATGGCCTAAAGTAATTTAACATTTACATGTCTTTGCTTGGTCAAGCAGAATGAAGAACATAAGCCTTGGATTCAAATGGTTGTTTAGATCCCATCTCCTTTTCTCACTAACTGTGACTTGAATACATTACATAATCTTTGAGAGTTAGAGTTTCCTCATTTGCAAATCGTATCTGCACCATAGGGTTATGGTGAAAGTTGTACACCTTACCTGCTTTATGCATTATCTCCCATCTGCTTTTTTTTTTTTTTAGCCATTTTTACATGTTGCTCTTAATTTTCAGCTATTGTGGATATACTTTCTTCCAGTATCATGGAATATATCTTAGGCAGTCATACTTTACTGCACCAGAGAAGTAAAACTTAAGTTTTTCCCCCCAGTGTCCATATGCCAACACCAGAGAAGAACTCAGGTACCCAGTTGACTTACTCTTTGTTGAGGAATGAGATAATCTGATTGTTGAGTTCTGATCAAAGTGCTAAGTTATTTTCAGTCCTTCCAGAACCATGTAATACAAGGGATGGGTGCTTTTAACCAAAAAAGGGGGATCCTATTTAGGCAAAAACAATAGATGTCTATTGCATCTACTTTCTAGAACAGAGAACAGCCTGGAATGGAAAGAATGATGCCAACCTCAGGATAAAGGTATTGAGAGCCTATTTGTTCTCACCACCCTTCATGCAGGGCACGTAATTTCTCCAAGCAGAGACAAAATGATCATTGCTCAACAGATATTGGCTTACAATTCAAATACACTAATTTCTGAGAGGATATGGTGTCGGAAGAGACAACAATAGGCAACTGAAGTGATTGTGTTAAGGCAGGTCAATGAAATGCTTAAGAAAACTCATCAAAGACTTCAGAATTTGATCACTTGTCAATCATGTTGGCTTCATTCTGGTGAAATGCAAGTACAAGTATGTACCTCCATACTGTTTCCATATTTCTGACAAATTTGATCACAATCACATTTTCACTCTCTAGGTGAAAATTCACATGAATAATATTGCCCCAAATTGGAGAACATTGAATCTAAAGAATATCCCAAGTAGGGCTAAAATATGCCACATGGTGATATATTGCATCAATATAAAGGAACTAATCCCAAGAGAAATGTTTTAACATCACAGAGGGCTTTTTTTTTTTAATGATAATGGGCCAGTACACTTCTTAAGACAAATAGTCAATAAATATTTATTTATAAGAGGAATTTATTTAGTTTGGCTGTCAATACAGACAAAGCAACTAAAAACAGCATCTGATAACAATGATGTAGATGGGAGCACGTCTGTAGAAATTCTACTACATCTCAACTACCGTGGAAAATTATTCTGCTGGAAGCATATCGCAGTAAAAAGGAAGTCTGATGTAACCTAGGTTGCAATTCCCTGTGAACATTTATTTGCTACAGTAATTATCTTTGATTAGGAAAATAACAATAAAAGTCCCCATGTTCTTATCAAGGATTCATGTTGACAGCTCTCCCAGTGGGAATGGTCAAGATGCTGTTAAAATTATAATTGTTACTATGGACAGTGTAGCTATGTTTTATTTTAGAAAACACCAGAGTCAAGAGACTGTAAGAAAGGAATTAGGGTATCCTAATTCTATCAGCCTGTTCCCAGGGATCTAATAACAAGGAACTAGTATAAGAGCCAAAGATTGTTGGTAGTTGACTAGTGGTTTTGACTGCCAATCCTGGGCAGTTACAGCCATCTGGTCCCCAAAATTGTCTTTTAGAAAGATATATAAACAATTAGCAAGTTGGAATTCTATGGACTAAGCCAAAAAAATGCAACTCAGTTGAATTTGGTGCAAAATACGTTCATTTTAGATAAAAGAGGGACTAGAACGAATGGAATTTGTCAGAAGCTGTTGGAGGGCAAAACAAACAACAGTGATTCAGTGGTGGAAAAATTTGAAAGAGATAGGTGATGTTCTTTGACAAGAAAAACTACGTGGGTGGTGAAATGATTATGATACTAACAAATAGAACAGGAAAGGGCAATAAAGGGAACAAGGTTAAAGAGGTAAACAAGGCAGTTTCTGTAGTTTTCCTAGTGTGTTCCTCAGAACACATTACAAAAAGTCTTTGTAAGTAGGTTCAGTAATGTCACTCATGAGTCATGCTTCACACTAAATAGGGAAACAGAAGCATTGAAAACAAGCTACTAAAACTCAGCCAATTTGCAAGCAAAGTATGATGATTAATCCAACATAAGTCTGTGGGACGGAGCGTACAAGAAAACTGATAGTAATTGTATGTCATACACCACTTTGGATAATGGACTGAAAGCTGAATGCTGAAGAAAAACGTTGTGGATATAATAATAAACATCTTAATGTAAAAGAGAAAAAGAGAGCACAAAGAGAATAGATATCCAACAGATGCACAGATAATACACAAGATACTGTTAGGCAAAGGCCCATGAGGCAAAGAGCCAAATGGACAGTAAATTCAAATGTACCAAGAATCAAAGCCTTTGCACCTATACAGTGTGGAATGGGCAGTTGGCTTATCAGGTTTCTCAGTCATTTTAATATCTGTAAAAATGGCATCACTGTAGCTCTTTTGAAATCAATTAATAAATTGTATGTAGAGGAATTCTTACCATGGATAATTTGCTGTCTTAAAAGCAAAACAAAACAAAGCAAAAGGAACAAACCAAAATGAAGTACAGAAAGCCTTTTCTCTAATGCTCAAAGAGTACAGTATCTGGTTTGGCCCTACATTATCAATAAAGTATAGAAGTACGGAAACAGATTTCTTCTATGTCTGTATGGTTAATTGTATTAGACACAATTGAAATACCTCTCATTGTACCATCATATTCTCCCCTATTCTACTCAGGGAAGTCTCAAGCTACTAATAAATAGCTCCTTTCTTTCTTTCTTTCCTCCTTTCTTCCTTTCTTTTTTTCTTAAATGCTAAAATAACAGAATATGTTTTTATTGACAATAACTAGTGAACTCAATTGACCAAATCAACTCTTGCCTTTTAAAATCTATATTAAACATCTGAAAACTCTTCAAGATAGTGGCTTTGATAAATGTCTGCTAATTCTACATCTAAGCATTAAAAAGAATAAGCTAAACTGAAAACAGAATGGATAGTGTAAGTCTAAATTATAACTACATTTTAAAAATTATATATAAATCCTAAACAAGTCATCAGTGTGTTAAGATAAAATCTGTTGGATAGCATATCATAATGATGACTTCAAACATTTATCTTGCATATTTCTGTTACTTAGGATCACATTGATTCATTAGAATAATTAATCCTTAAAGTTCAGGCAATCACCTTGGTTCTGGAAAAGTCACACTTTTAGAGACTGAACCAACTTAGATAATGAAACAAGTTGTTTCAACTTAATATGTTTTAGCTTTCTGTTTCTCTGAACATACGTTTGTGTTTTTAAACTAAAATGGAGGGAAAATATAGCAAATTGTTACAGAATACATTCAACATTAAATACTTTAAGATCATATTTAATAAGAACCTGAGATTTCCTTGTCAATTCCATGTTTGCAATGAAGATACTTTTGTATAGTTCCTTTATTTCCTTATTTTTGTTAATCTGGTTCTCACATTTTACCCTGAGAATATTGCAACAGTTTTACAAAATATGATTTATTTCCTCAGTTGGGACCTGACTGCCCATGAAAAAGATTTAAGATATATTTAAAAGTTTCATGGCCTTGGTGACTTAAATATATTAAGAAGAATCTTTGCTTTGTCCTAAATGTACTTAGAAGTTAGTCATTTTGTCTGTTGTGAAACCAAAAAAGTGCTACTAAGCAGAAAGGGCTAAATTATTTATGCTTTCAGTTCCTTACTACTATTAGAGACTGTTACTTATTATTTGATAATTATTTTATTCTATCAAAAAATTCTTTTTTTAGCAAGACTATTTCAATATTCCTAGTTTATTTCCTTATTATGATTTATTAGAGATGATACTGCCAGTTATATTGCATAAAAGAACTAAAAATTGGATTTATTTACTTATTATTTGGAAAGATTTTGGCATTAACAGGCATCAGAGTTAAAACTGAATATAGAATAAGCTTGGGTATAAAATTGTATTTGAGCATATAAATTATTTCACTATCTCTAGTTTTGAAACTCCTTAAATAGTCTACTTTTCTCCATTTTCATAGCTACCACCCCAGACTAAGCCAACCCACTTGGAAACCTTTAAATTTTACTTTTAGAAAAATTGTTCCCATAACATTTAGTATAAAAATCAAAACTATTCACCATGATTTATAAGAATCCTACATGTTTTGGGCTGTATCTCCCGCTGGTCTCATTTCCTAACACTACTGTATTTAGGTACACATGCCTTCTTCCTGTTCATCAAGCAGCCTACCTCTTCCATTCCAGGATCTTTATACTATCTTTTCCCTCTTCTTGGAATGTTCTTCACCTCTAATCTCCACTAGCCTCTTTTCATCTGTCAAGTGTCAGCTCCAAAATCACCTTCTCAGAGGGCATTTTGCCAGTACCTCTCATCTAATGTTGCCAGTTGCCAAATCCTTCTCTATCACATGTTTTTTTTTTAAAATAGTTTTTAACAGTCTCTAAAATTTTTATTGTATGTTAATTTCATTATTTGTTAATTACCTGAATCCGCAGCCCCAGACGAGGGGGCATTTTGTCTGTCTTGTTCACTATTGTATCCCTGGTTGCTATACAGTTTCTGTCACATAGCAAGTGTTCAGTAAATATTTGTTGACTTAATGAATCATTTAGCATAGCAAATCAAACTGGAATTCAGAGTGAGGTTTAGGAGATGCTGTACAAATGTTTATATGAATTTTTAAAAGCATATAGAGAACAATTTTTTAAAAAGGAGAATGAAGATTTCAGGTGCAGGGTAGCTCATGAAAATGCATAAAGATAATAATGAAAAATGTCAACATGCTGGAGGACAAGGCATCATGGGTTGTTTGCATTTCTGCACTTATTATGGCAGCTTTTTTTCCTGGATGATCTTTACAAGGATATTTCTACAGAAACAGCCTTGGAAGATAGAGAAAGTATCTCCCTTTGGAACAAAGGGCAGATTTGCTTGCTGTCCATGAAAATAAAGATAATGTCTCCCTCCAAGTCAAAAGTTGGGAAGGTTTGCTAGAAGAACTCTTTATAAGATTGGAGGTTGCCTAACCTCAGAGTTCCTCAGCTGGGGCACAAACCTGGCCCATCCTCCAGGGGTGCCTGGTGCATCCTCCAGGGCCTCTACATTGTCCCTATGGACCTGTAGGGAAAAAGGAACAGAGGCAAACATGAGGCTTATGTTCAGTTTAATGAATAACAAAGTCCACTGTCTCTGACACAAGAGTCTTGTGTTTTCTGTCAGCATACATAAGGCTGCTTAGGCTAACTTGTTTGCAAACTGTAAATTTTCATACCCTTTACTGTACTTGACACCATGATACTATAAACTGATATATTTAAAAAGGGGGGGGGGGCATGTAGTTGAATCCAGTGGAAATTACTATTAAAATTGCCACTGATAGAATTAAAAAAAAATACATCCCTGGGTTATACATTCTCCATGCACTAAATCAAGTCAGCAATGAGGACTCCCAATTCTCCTATTACCTGATACTAATCTGGGTTTTGAAGATTCCATTGATCTCCAAATCCATCCAGGAATTATTGCCGAGCAGGGCAAAGCCTGAAACAGGCCCCTCTCTTCCCCACATTCTCCCAGTAACACCACTTTTTAGGAGACTACGGTTTGATTTTAAAAATCCAACAAAGGATTGTCATGAGAGCCAAACATAAATTTTATAAAACTTTGAGAACCATTTCTAAAGCATTGCAAAATTAAATTTTAAACAAATTAAAAAATTTCTTTAATATGAAATTTAAAGCATATAAAATTACGTTTTAAAGGGAACACTGAACTTGAATAGAGAATAGAAATTCTGCGATTATTAGGTTTTCTGGAGAAGATATTTGAAATCTTCTTGTATTCACTGAACAAACACTAAATATCTACAAAAACGTGTTTATGCTATACCATGCTTGTGCTCTGTGTAGAAATATGAAGATGGCTGAATCCTGAAACTGATCCGCCTTTCGTACGACAAATAGTTTTTGAACAGCCACTCTGTGCCAGGCACTCTTCTAAGCATTGGTCATTCTGAGGCGTGCAAAGCAGACACAAATGTGTGCCTCCAGCAGCTAAAATTGCAGTGAAGTGATTGGATACAGATTGGAGGAGGGAGAATAGGGGTTCCCAATAATAAACAAGTACATGAAAAGCTAATAGATTGTGAGAGGGTGGTAAGTGATAGGAAACTCTTGGGGATTTGAGCAACATTATATTGACTAGTCAGGGAAGCACCACTGAGGTTCACCATTTGATTAAAGAAACAGACTTTGAGTACACGTACTACATTGGCCAAAGTACAGGATGACATATCGATTGTCTTGTATTACTTTGCCAGGGCTGCCATTACAAAATATCTCAGACTTGGTGGTTTAAGCAATAGAAATTTACAGACCTGGAATGAAATTTATTTTCTCACCGGTTTCGGAGGCCAGAAGCCCAAGATCAAGGTGTCAGCGGGTTAGTTTCTTCTGAGGCCTCTCTCCTTGTCTCGCAGACGGCTGCCTTCTTGCTCTGTCCTCACATGGCCTTCCCTCTGGCTCACACAGTCCTCCTGTCTCTCTGTGTGTCCTTATTTCCTCTTTTTATGAGGACATCAGTCAGATTGGATTAGGGCCCACCTTAAAGGCCTCATTTTAACTTCATCATCTCTTTAAAAGTTCTGTTTCCAAATACAGTCACATTCTCAGAGGTGCTGGGGGTTAGGACTTTAATTTATGAATTTGAGGAGACACAATTCAGCCCATAACTTTTTTCTTAGAGATGGAGAGAGACAGCTTGGGATTAAAACCATGGTCTTATCTTGTTGCCATACCGTTCTCTGAGCCATAATGAATTACGACACATAAAGTAACTAGTCCATGCTCTAGTAAATTCACAGATAGCACCTGTGTTTCAGAATTATGTATTTGAATCCCTGGATTTGCAGCCACCCAAGGAGGGGTGTGGCTCGGCACACGTGCCCGGGGAGGCTTCCTGGTGAGCGTAATGTGAGTGATGGTTAAGGAAAAGCTTAGTAGCTTCCCTTCCAGCCCCTGCCCACTTCAGCTTTGTCTCTTGAGGCAGAGCTCAGCCCACGCATGGAGTGTCCTGGGAGCTGGCCTGAGCAATTGCAAGACCTCTGCACGCAGCTGCTGTCTGCCTATGTGTGCTTATGCTGCTTTGAGTCCTTCAACCGCAAGGAAAATCACTGATGGGAACATAGGAAGCCTTTTTGGGTCTTTTTTTCAATTCTGATCATAGAACCAATTGATATTAAATTAGAGGCCAGGTAGAATGCAAAAAGGAAAGAGCAAGCGGTCACGAAGAGTTTCAACAGACAGGTATTGAACTTGTTCACCAAGCACAAAAGGATTGTCTTCTCAGGGATGACCGAGGAAGCAACATTAACAAAGCACGGAGGTATTCAACTCTATCAACCGTACAGTACAGATTGAGAACCGCAAGTGATTCAGTGTATATAGAGCATACGTGAGGGGCGCAACTCAAGAGATTAAAGAGGAAAGTAGGGGTTGAGATCATCGAGGGTTCTTTAAAGCATGCTAAGAATTCTGTTCCTATTTGGTAGTCATGGGATGTCAATTTAATTGAAAGACTTTAAGCTGAAGAATTTGATAATCAGATTTGCATTTTTGGAAATGAATTCCAGCAGCCAGATGACTGTCTATTTTAAGTGCTTTCTTCTTTAATACTCAGAAAATATCTTTCAAGACACCATTAAAGCAAGGTACTATAATCCAAAACATTTGTTTCATTGTGCCCTTTAGAAATGTGAAGCTGACAAATGAATCAGCGCAGGAAACAAGAATAAACAGGAACCATTTATTAAATGAGGTGTGCTTATCACATTAGGGCATTGTGTCTTGAATCTCGGCATGCCTCTGATCTAGGATACACGCGGAGAGGAGTTTCTTCATGGGCAAATCAGGAGTTGTGTGCAAAGATGCTTATTAAAGCATAGCCAAATTTGGACTCAAAGTATCTATCAGTAGGAGGATGGGTAAATCTGTGTGGTATGTTCATACACTGATATCAGACATATAGAAATGCACAAGAAAGAGCTCCAAAACGTAACTGGAGTGAAAATATAAATTGCTTCATACAGATTGATCGCATTTATGTAAATTTGTGAAAACATAAAGCAATGAAACAGTGGATATGTAGATTTTCCATAAAAGTATACTAACAGGGCCTGATGAACTACACACCGAGTTCATCACGATGGCTGCCTCTGAGAGAGAAAGTGGGGAATGAACTTTACCAGAGGAAGAAAAAGGAGAGGCCACTATTTGGTTTCTCAACTCTTTAAAAAGTAACCAAATATAAACATGGTTAGTTATTGGTAGTGAGTACACACTTTTTTCAATCTCTGTACTTTTCTCTAATTGTTTAAACTTTTCAAAATTATCTTTTAAAAGAACAATTTTCTTCACATAATCCCTTGTATTTTTATCATTCTTCATACTTTGCCCTGCACTCCCAGGTTTACTGCCTCATAACCTCCTTTATTGTGGAGATGGGCTAAAGTATCTTTCTTCTTATTTCATCAACTAAGCCTCCAAGAGGCGAAGTGCCTCATCCCGACCTTTCCTTATAATTTTTCAAAGGTGAAGGGCAAGTTCAATCCGAGCATTTCTGAAGCCAAAGCCAGTACCCCCTCTCTCTTTCCTGCAGTCTCTCTGTCAGCATTATGAGAACTTCCACTGAACTTATCAGTGGCAAAAGACACTTTAAGAAATTTCAATGTAACCTTTGTGCTCTCCCTACTCTACGTTTTGTTTTGTCTTATTAAGAAAACTTGAGGGATTGGCGCTCTCAAATTTAGGTGATAGCGAGGTAGATGAGGGCCCTGTATGCCTTTGAACTTCAGCTCTGCCGTATTCTAGCTCTATGGGCTTTGTGAAGCTACTTATTTACTCTATGCCTCAGTTTCCTTGTCAGTAACTTGGGGAAAATCATAGTACCCAGGCATGAAGTTGTTGACAATGAAATGGATACAGGTATACATTGGAGATACTGTGGGTTCGGTTCCAGACCACCCGTGATAAAGTAAATATTGCAATAAAGTGACTCATCTGAATCTTTTGGTTTCCCAGTGCATATAAAAGTTATGTTAAACTAAACTGTAGACCATTAAGTGTGCAATAGCATTGTCTTCAAAAAAAAAATGTACCTATTTTAATTAAAAAATACTTTCTTGCTAAGAAATGCTAACCTTCATCTGAGCAACCTGTAGTAGTAACATCAAGAGTACTGATCACAGGTCACCATAACAAATGTAACAATGAAAAAAGTTTGAAATATTGTGAGAATGACCAAAATGTTACACAGAGACAGGAATCTAGCAAATGCTGTTGGAAAAATAGTGCTGGTAGAGTTGCTGGAGGCAGGGTTGCCACAAACCAACTTGTGAGAAATGTAACGTCTGGGAAACACAATGAAATGTGCTATGCCTGTAATTCATAACAGTATCAGGATGGGTCCCATTAAAACTATTACAACACAGAGTAATAGAAGAGAGTTCCTGTGTGTACAGCCGCCAGGCTGGTAAGGAGGAAGTCCTAGGATTGATCTCTGAGTAAGCTAGTTTATGTTCTCTGTGAGATAGCTATCCACATAAAGCATCTCAGAAAGGGGATCGGAACGAGACACACTGGAAATAGATTAGCACAAACCCATTGCACTGCTAAAGAAAAAAAAGTGTAAGTGAATATGAACTTCATTTTGTATACATTTTAATTTTAATAAATAAATGAAACTGTGGAAAGAGGGTAGAAGAAGGGAGATAAAGGCAGTCACTTCCCCCACCAAAGAAAGAAAAAATGAAAACTCATTAAATGTATTGGCCAGTTGATTTTTAAAAACATTACGAGTCTGTCCTATGGTATGCATCACAGAATACATCCTAAGGACACATACAGACATAAAGATGCCCATTCACCTCCATGCATAAATGTGGTGTCTGAGAAAACTAACTGTAGCCATTGAAAGCAGACCAAGTTTTGAAACCTTTGGTAATGCTTTAGAGCAAGGGTCCCCAACCCACGATAGCTGTCCATGGCCTGTTAGGAAACCGGCCACACAGCAGGAGGTGAGAACAGGCGAGCGAGCGAAGCTTCATCTGTATTTACAGATGCTCCCCATTGCTCACATTACCGCCAGCACCATCCCCCCCACCCCCATCCCCACAGTCCGTGGAAAAACTGTCTTCCACGAAACCAGTCCCTGGTGCCAAAACGGTTGGGGACCGCTGCTTTAGAGAACATTCTGTAAAAGGAAATAAGTATGAATAGCTGGTAGCAGAGCTTGTCCAAAATTCCTTCAATAGATTTAGCATTAGAAACCCAAATTTCCAAAACAAAGCAAAAAACATCAATGATGTATTTTCAAAGATGGAATCAGGTTTAAAAAACGAGGCTGTGCACATTGTTTTTAGTGCATTGTAGAAATAGTGTCACTTTTATCTCACTCTGATCTTCAAACACATGTGACCTTGTTTGGGTTTCGATAGAAAAATCTCTCATGAATTTACATGGCCATGTTAGCTGTATAGTGTTGATTGCAAAGATATAAAACCAAATAATGCTAGAAAACAGCTCTTCAGGCACATTGCCTTTCTAAACTATTTGCATAAAGATGGACTGCACATTGTTATGTGCATGTAGTTAAACTCCCAAATTCACAGGAAAGGGTAAAGTCCTGCTTGGATTTCCCCGGGGTTCAGAAAGCATAACCTATACAGCAACCTCACAAAGCAACTTTAAGAGAGGAAAGAAAAAGAAAGCAGATCAAACTTGTTGAATATTAGCATTTAGTTTGCTTGTGGTGTATTGCATGCAACACTGAAACAAACACTTGTCACCTAAAATATCCTTTTTATGTAAGAAATAGGGAAATGTTATGGACACACTGGACTTGGTAAGAAAAGAATAAGTAAAAGCACTGTAATTTCTCAACTAATTCTTCAAGTAGGTAATGAAAATAAAAGATGAAGTTAAGCTATAAAATAACAAGGTATAAAACACTTGCTCATTAGTCCCTTAGGAAAAGAAAACTCTTCCCATCCATGTGACATTTTGAGATTTCTTCTTCTATCTAAATGTCTTTTTTGTATGCATGCCAGGTAAATTCTTAGAATTTACACTTCTGTGAAAGATATGTGGGTTTTAAATGTGAATCGTAGTTGAGATAGTATTTGAATTATATTTATACAAAGTAGAGTTCAATGTGTAATTCTAGTGAAAATTTTAGAATAGATGAAATAAAGATGTCTCTAGATAACTCACATACGTTTCCCCCTTGGTTCTACAAAACAATGACCCTGCAAATAATTCTGGTTTTCTTTCCTCCAAAGTGTTGTGAAATAAGGACTGTTTTACTTCATACCCCTGGAGAATATACTAGATCAGTTTTCTTTTGCTCTGTATCTATTGCAAAGAAAAGACATAAGAGATGTGCCTCTTCTTTTAACTTGTATGATCAAGGACTGATAATTTGCCTCTCGGGTATGGTTGAGTCTTTTTCTGTAAGTAAGAAATTTGGTCTTTCGTATTGGTGTTTAATCTTTAATGTTCCAGGATGCTGAAAGTTCCTCACAGGTGGCTTGAAGATGGGTCACTCTGTAAACAAAGGAAAAGCTGAGTTGGGGGCACCTCAGGTCCCCTACACATTTAAGTTAGAGTAGTTATACTTGTTGTTTTTTAAAAGATATATTTTATAATTAGAATAAATGATCCACTTGTAAAAAATTATCTATTATCAATTCTCTCCATAGTTGCTAAGATCTCTTCGGCTGTAAGAATTTGTAAATTATTTTCTGTTTGATGAATTTGCAAGTGAAGTGCTAATAATAATAAAAAGCTAATATATATAGTACTTTCTAAACAAAAGGAACTCTTCTGAGGGCTGTAAAGTGAAATCACTTAGATATCATAGGAACCATTTCAAAAAAAGTTATATCAATATATCCCCAGGTAATATATCTGAAACTTTTCATTAATATTCATTAATATTTTATACAAATAACATTCTTATACAAAGATTATGCAAATCTGTTAGAAAATCACCAAAACCCTCCAAAAAATTAACAAACTCATACTGTTTGAGTTTATTAATATTCAGATTTAAATTTTAAAAACACTTTCAGCTACCAAATTAGCAAATATCAGAGTTTGATATTCTCCATTCCAACGAGAGGTGATGAAAAGGAGATTTTCCAATTACCAGGGAGATTAGAGAGTGGAAAATTTCTGAACAGCAATTTGTCTGTAAGTATTAACAGCTTTAAAAATGTTACATATTGTAATATTTCCAGGAATTTCTCCAAGGGAGATAATCACATTTAAAACTGTTTAAATACATGATTGTTTATTACAGTGTCAAATGTAATTCCAAGCCAATCTGAAAAAAATCCAAATAGGGAAATCAAAACGTAAAACATGGCGTATTCATTTTATGAAATATTATAAATTAAAATCATGTTTACCTATACATTTTTAGTTTTTTGGAACCAATTATAGCCTCATAAAAATGAGAAGACATTTTATACATAGTAAGACGATCTCAACTGTATATGTATACATCCATATACATATATATGGACACCAAAAAAATGACCCTAAATATACTTTAGACCACCTGTCAGCTGAGAGCTCACTGAGATAGATTAAAAGTGGACTTAACTCACAGTGTCATGTCATACACTAGTCCAGATTAACCCTCCACACAACTTCTGGAATTTTTCAAATTCTGTACACTTTCTTCTCTCACCCTATCCTTCTGTGGACTCCTATTCCAAATTTGCGGACACAGTTTCTCCTACGTCCAGTTAAACATGAAGCCTGACTCTTTCACCACCACCCTCCTCCAACACAATTACTTGCCTGTAACACTTGTGAGTATTAATTTTATTAAAAGTTTGAAGGAACTGAGGATGGGGTCATCTCATATTGTGCAAGAACTTTTACCGTTGCACTACCTACATCCCTACGTCTTCCCAAGCCTCCTTTCTGGAATAACCAGTAAAATTTGCCCCTTCTTACTTGTGGTGGTTCTACTGGTTTGAGACCCCTGGAGGTTTCAACTTAACCTTACATGAGTTTGTTAAGAAATTTGTTTTCAACAAATATAATAGTGCCCTTGACAGGATTCCTGAAGAATACACACTTCTTCACTTCAATTTGTTATTATTAATAATAAAGTTTTTTCTTTAAGTAATGCAGTTTACAGGATTGGGAAAAAGTAAGATTGTTCACCGTATTGAAAACTATTTCTGATTCAGATAATGCAAGTCGTCTCCTCTGTTCTTCTGTACATATGTTACCTAAGAATGGCGCCTCCAATATGGGGGCTGCATGAGCCGCTCTAGCTCTCTGGATTCGAAAAAGAATGATTTCTTACCTGCTCTCCACCAACCCTGCGGTTCAGATCACTAGCTCTCAGTGCTACACCCCAGGCCCAGTCTCTCTGTCTCTTTTTTTTTTTCCTTAACCAAGAGCCAGTATTGAATGATAGCATTCATGCAGCTAGAAGGATAAATTTAAACTGGTAGAGGAAAAAAGATAGAAAAGCAGTCTTCACCCTATCATTTGTCTCCATCACAGCAATATGTGGATCCGTTCCGCACCGTACTGTGATCTTCTTGTAATGCGGTCCTCGGCTTCCTGTTCCCCCTGCATTGCAGTCTCTCCCCCATTTTTCTCTCTCTCTTCTATAATAGCATAAAACCTACTTAAAACGTTGTCGTGTGTGCTGCTGTACGCACGTGCATCCCTACACACAAACAATGGCATATGCATTTTAAATGCTTGGGGTGGTCTAGCCGTGCAAGTCTTTATCCTAGTGTCTTAGTCTGTGTAACCAGGAAAAAGGTGGGTGCTTTTCCATCCAAAGAGCTCTTGCACCAATATGTGAATATATGATACATAATAGAAATATATAATTTTAATTGACACATTTATTATTAGGTTAGTACTTTACTCTTAATGTCTCACCGCCTGTGTTCACCTGGGATGGCAAGTTGTGAAGCCTCCCTCCTTGTTTTCTGAACTCAATACCCAACATTATCACTTTCTCCTTTATTGCACAATTTGAGAAGTGTTTTTAAAACATACATGGACCAAATAATGAGCTGTGTGCGGTAGTAACTTTTAATCAGAGACTCCGAGTCCTACCTAAACCATAGAAGATTAAATAACCGGAGAGGGAAAGAGATCTCCTGGGGCAGGGACCCCAGCCTGCCCACCTCCGCGCCATCAGAGCTCCCACCTCCGCACTTCCTTATCAGACTGGAATAAGAGGACATTATGGTTAGAAGGAGGGGTTTGAAACTCTTTTTATTTAAGTAGAGAGGTAGTTGGAATGACCCTTTAGTTTTCAGAAAATCCACAAGGAAAAAGTGAGATCTAATTGGTATGCTGAGGAGGAAAGTGGCCAGATAAGGAGAACTGGTACTAATTTCACAAGAGTCACGTTCAATCCTATCAACCTCAGTAAGGATACACTTGAAAAAGAGGGAAAGAGCCCCTACTACTGTCACTTCTCCTTTCCTCCCATTCTGTTCTCAGTAAGAGGAGAGAAAAACTTAAGGAAAAAAGGAAGCAGCAATATACACGTGGTGTTGGGCCATATCAGTTCTTACAGTTACAGTTCTTGTTCCTTTTCCTCCCATCCCCAGAGTCTCACTCTGAATACCCTCTCCAAAGCCCTGTGAAAAGTGTAGCTTCTCTAGCACTCCACCCCCATCAAGCACCTGGTTTCTCCCTCAAAGTCACTCCTGCCTCAGGATGGTCCCCATCCCACTCTCTAACAGGTAGGAGGGAAGAAAACGCCCAATTCCAAGTGGAACGTGTGTATTGTGTGTGTAAAGTGAAAGTTTTGATATTATGCTCTACATGACACTTAGGACTTTAAATGCTTTTAATGTAATATATTCCCCAGGAATGGCCTGTGTTTGAAATAGTCCTGACAAAGATAGAAAAGAAGCACAACCATCATGAGAGATGTTTATTTTTCAGAGTTTGAGATTATAGATTTACAAATAAACACAAGCACTACGCAACTGGATTATCTGCATTTTCAAGGGATTAGTATGAACTAAATGCTTCATGGTGGAGATTATCTGGCAAATTTTATCACAATGGATGATCGTGTTTAGACTGGGAATCTCTGTTCAGAGTAATTCCGTCAATACAGATCAGAACACCCGTAATGGTTTTTCTGTCTCCAATTGCAAATAACCTTTTCTTGTTTGACTTTACAAATCTGTATGATATCAGTTGCCAGTGTCCCTGAGGATTTATTTATGCAGAGGAAAACACTTTGATTCATAAAACTAATTTATATTTTAATTACTAACTTGGCAGGACACTTGGTCAATTTGCCAACACAATAGCAAATAAGATCAATAATTAAACTTTGGAGAAATGTGAAGTTAGGAATTTCTCAACCCACCAATTATTTACTGTTTGTTGATTTCAGTTTTATTAAAATCATTACTAAAATGTTGAATGGGCAAAAGGTTATTTTCTTGAATATTCTGGCATCCATCAGTGCCAACATTATAGAGTAGAATTCATGAATTCAATCTAAAAATAAACAACTCCTTATCATTTGTACTTGCTCTAAAATGAGGAATTGAATAAGCAAGTGGAATTGGTGCAGGTAACAGGTTTAGGTTTTTTAATAACCATGACCTCATTCACGTGTTGCTTGCTGTTCCATTGAAGCACTATGGGATTCAAAGAGAGTTTGCAAATATCTAAGACAAGATCATTTCCTTTAAGAAGTACAAGGGCAATTTAGGGAGATAAATTCAGTATAGAGTTAATTATAATACTACATGATAAGTTCTGTAACAGAAATGTGACTATTGTGAGATTGTGAGAGCATATAGAGTCCTACCTAGAATGATCAGAAAGGCAGATAATTAATCCTGAAAGATTGACAAGAATAAGAAAATGAGGAAGAAGCACATTTCAAAAAGAAAGGAAGGCATAATCAGGAAAAAAAAAAAAAAATATATATATATAAGCCATATAGTCAAATGCTGCTTAAAAACCATTGCAAAATGGGTATTTTTCAACAATAAAGACTTAGGAAGATGCACAAAGTTCTCTGGGCCCAGTGTCCATCCACCAACTTTGTTTTTGTCCTGAGATTATTAAATGACTGTGGATTCTATGTGAATAACTGTTTGTAGATATCTATAGTATGCTGTGGGAAAGAGAACATTAGACTGAGGCCAAAGAAACCTGAATTGTAGTATAGTTTTGATAACCCTGGGCATGTATCTGGTACATTATGCACTCTGATATAATAATGTAGCAGTTAAGTATATAGCAGAGGACTCATGAATGTTTATCTGTTACCACCTAATGGTGGATCCTGGGCCTATGTGTTCTCCTAATCTTATAAATTTCAACTATTAAATGGGGAATTTAACTATCAGTGTTAAATCAACATTTGAAAAATAGATGGAAAAGTTGAGCACAAAAACAGTTGACTCTTGGCAAAAAGCCATTACATAAGTAATATTCTTTCTGAGAATAATATTGCAAAGTTAGTATATTAGAGAGAATTCAGATATCCCTCTAGTGTGTTCAGTCTGCTTCATGTAGACCATCTCTCAGTGACCTTTCAGATTTCTGGAGAGAACATCTTGAGCTGCATCAAGGTCACAGGCTTGTGAACTTACGATTGGGATTATCTTTTAAAATTTTGTCTCACTTATGAAAAGTGATTTTCTCATGAAAGTCTACCTCCATGTACCAGTACAATACACCTACACCTTATTATCAAAGGAACATTTATTTATTCTTGCTCAAGTAAATTAGGATTTGCACACCAAAAAGAATTATTTGATTGGAACCAATTTGAATATCAGTGTAAATAGAGAGAGGTGAAGTGGTCTAGGACAAAGGTGGAAACCAAAAAGTTTTCAAATTTAGCAAAATCTGAAAAAAGAGATTTTCTTTCTTTCTTTTTTAACTCACTGGATTGGAATCACTAAAAATCTTACTTTATAGTCCAGTCACACTTGCTGCTCCACACTACACAAAGGAAAATTCTTTCAACATCATGATGACCTGTGGCCATACCATTTCTGAAACTTTTCTAAATGCCCTTTAGTGAGGTATCCAACAATGTCACAGAAGCAACAAGCATGTGCTATGTGACCAAGAATAACTCTATGTCTTATTATGATATGAAAAGGGCACATGGTGTGCCCAAAATCCATCTCTAAGTGGGATGTCCAAATTTGACTTTAAAATGTGGTGATAGAGCCTGGCTTTGCAAGGCTAAGCTCTACTGTGTCATAGAGAAGGAATACAGGATCCATTTCCCTGCTTTTACGTGCGATTGCTTGCTAAACCCGAGACTTACAATGTCTACTGATAGCATAGAACTAAAATAGTTGCAGTAAGGAATTCATACCTTCACGATGCCAGATTCTGTTTCAAGTAGCAAATCACTAGGGATTTTTAGTAGATTCATAAAAACAAAGAAAGAAAAAAAGAAGGGAAGGAATGAAGGAACTCTTCATTAAACAGGGGAAAGGGAATATAATCAAAGAAAAGTTTTCATTACTACAAAGAAATAAATCAAGTTCAAGATTGGATAGAAATTTGCTTCACTGTATAATAACTCTTTATCCTCACCTGTTGATTTAATAGTCAATATATTGGGTTACAATGATTTTTTCTTTCATCATTGCTACTGTTCCATATTTCCTAGTGTTTTCTTACTCTTAAAAAAAAAAGGATGACTTTGTCTAGCAACTATGAATGTCAACGTAGATTTCCCTCAGTTTTAAATAGAGACACTGTGTTCTTTTTCTGTTTGTTTCAACACTTCGCAGGGAAATCTAACAGTGTTAAAAATAAGAAACCCTATCATATTTTCAACTCATAAAACAGGGGTTGGAGGTACTTAAAAAATAGAAGCACTTAATTTTCAAAATTATCAAAATTCCTGAATTATATTCACTGTGCACAACAAGGTTGAATGGCTCTCCTTAAGCAATAGATTAACCTATTGTTCTATTCCCCATTTGTAGTGCTATCAGAAACATATAAATGTGTTTTGTTTTCTATTGATTTGTTCCTTTCATCAAGTAAAGATTTATGTCTTGTTTTCTAAAGAGCCTTGAAATACAATCTGCTTCTTTGGTCCCAGACATTTCAATAGAACCTTATATAAACCAGATGCCTTGGTTTCTTCAACCTCATCACTTTAATGTCTTCTTTTTTATCCATTAAAGAAATTAAACAAATTAGCATATGGGTACAAGCCAGAAAGTTTAAAAAATCAATCCAAACCCTAAGAAATCATGCAACAAACCAAAAAGAACCACAGCAGCTCTTGACTTATAAATTGCATGGATATCATGTTCCAAGAGTTATTAGTGAATTGTGTGGAAGATTGAATGTCTCTGTATTTTGAAAAATGTTTTTCATAATGTTTGTTTTCTATGAAAACCTAAAATATTAAATAAAATATCTTCATAGTTCAGTTTTATCAGAGGGGATTTGGAAAACTCAGTGATGTTCCAGTTTGAAATGTCAGCCACGTCTTCCTCCCCTGTTGTAAATTCAGCTATGGGACAAGTGTGTTCTCTTCCTATACTCAACTTTAATATTAAAAATATTTATAGTAGAAAAAAGAATCTCAAGGCTTTAGCTGCAGCAGACAGCCAAAGAAGTGAAGAGTTCGTTGAATTCCCAATCAAAGCAGAAGGAGGACCTATAGTCAGTGTTCACAGGTCAAGCACAAAAAGTAAAGGAGAGTTTCTGGGCTGCTAACTCGGGGAGCTGGGTGCCCAGTGAAATCACACATATATATCATACAGATGTCTGTGTGTATTAGTTAGGATTCTCCAGAGAACCAATAGAATTGTGCGTGTATGTATGTGTGTGTGCACTTATATATAAAGAGATTTATTATAAGGATTTATCATAAGATTTATCATGCAGTTATGGAGATTTGCCAGTCCCAACATCCACAGGGTGAGTTGGCAACCTGGAGACCCAGGAGAGCCAGTGGTTTAGTTCCAGCCCAAGTCCAAAGGCCTGAGAATCAAGAGAGTAGATGGTATAAGTCCAGTCTGAAGTTCCGGCAGGCTCAAGATCCAGGAAGTTGTAGTTCCAGTCCAAAGGCAGGAAAAAAGCCAATGTCCTAGTTGAAAGGCCATCAGATAGGAAGTATTCTCTCTTGCTTGGTGGAGAGACTGCCTTTATGTTCTATTCAAGCCTTCAGCTGCTTGGATGAGGCCCACTCACACTGACGAAGGCAATCTGCTTTACTCAGTCTACTGATTTAAATGTTACACTCATCCCAAAACACCTTCACAGAAGCAGCTAGAATTATATTTGACCAAATATCTGGCCACCTCATGGCCCAGTCAAGCTGGTACATTAAAATAACCATCACAATACACCAAACATTAATAAATCAGAGATAGAGCATCTAGGGGTTAGAAAAACCTTGTTTTCTCTTCAGAGATATCTCTGTTCTTTAGTATTGTTGTTCTCTCTTTTCTGCATTGACACTTAGCACAGTAAAGTCCTGATGGTAGGGATGAAGGAATGGGGGGGAAGAGAATGAAAGTAACAGGTTTCGCACAATTCTGGCTACTAAACCTTAGTTCCTCAAGAACTGTGTATAGCTGGGCTGATTTTATTTCTCTCTGAACTATGTAAACTGAGAATAGTTTGCAGGCAGATTTTTGTTGTTGTTGTGTTTTTTTTCAAGTGGTTCTGGTAATGAAAGTATTATAGGACAAGCAAACATTTAAACTGAAAACCTCAGCTAGTAAAGACCTCTGCTTTAATCTTCTACATGAGAGGTAACTACTATTGCTAATTTCCAGATCTATTATCAACTTGGAGTGGGATTGGAGAGGCTCTTCTGATATAATTAGTGGTACTCACAAAAGAACTACCACTTTCAAAAGAGACAAACTGAAGCACTGGTAAGGAACTGATCACCTCCGTTAATACCTTATTTAGCAAAAACATCCTAATGTAAATATCAAGGCATGATTCTACACTCCCAGAGTATCTGGTTTGTTACAAACCACAAAGTGACGCTTTCTAAACTCTTGAACAGCCAAGGAACAAGAAAGAAGGTACATAACAGGGCCCAAAAAACCAACACTAAGAGCTGACAAACTACAGCCCATGGGCTGGCCACCTGTTTTTTTAGATACATTTTTACTGGAAGTAGCCATGCTCATTCTTCTTTGATACTGTCTATGGCTACTTTTGCATTATGACAACAGGGTTACATAGTTGTGACCGACCCCATATGGCCAACAAACCAAAAAAAATTTGCTCTCTGAGTTTTAGCAGAAAAGGTTTGGGAGGCAGGTTATTGACCAAATAATATTTCAACATTTACTATATGCTAAGTGGTAAGAATATAAAAGTGGGGAAACAAAAAGATAAAGATCCCTGACCTTTTAGAACTTACCTTCCAGAGTCAGCTAATATTCTATCATTACAATTCCATTTAATCCCCCCCCCAATCCTTTCCCTCTTTATAAATTATTTCAGTTATTTAAGGTTGCTCTTGGTAACATAAAACTTCCAGTCACATGTTTGTGTTTTATTCCTCTCTTGTATTAATGTTTAAGTTGTGCTGCTACTCACAGAATTTTGTGAGACTTGAAAGCATGTAGTATTTTCTGAGGAATTTTACTCTTTCTTAGGAAAGGGGGGAATGAAACAAAACAGTGACTTTTGTTTCATAACAAAAAGAGACTTGTTCACCACCTAGAAACCCATCTGGGCACCACTGGATTGTCTAGTTCCCCCATTGTTGCCTGAAATGTAGGCTAATGATCATACCCACCCACCGCATGGTTTAGTATGAAGATTACATGAGAGAATGCACAAAAGATATTCATCACTGTGAGTGACATAAGGCAAACAGGCAACAAATATTTGATTAAGAAATGTCAAATTATGTGATATTCAGATATATTTAAACCTAACATAAATTCTTGATCTTTGTTCCTAGCTTATCAAGATAAAAACCTCCTTGGATTATTCAGCACCTCCATCATTTTGCCTTACAGTGGTTCTATTTCACTCTCTACTAGGAAACTCCAAGCTTCTTGGGGATATCATTTCTTCTCCATCTATAAAACCCATCTAGTTTTAAAAACAGTTATTTATGATGAAGTCAGCACTCAGGAAATCTCTTTTGAACTAAAGTGAATCAACAGTGGGTTTTGTGAAAAAGAATCTAATAAATGCATAGTTGAGTACGTATTTTCAAAGAACCCCAAGTCCTATTTTATGGAACAAACAAATAGAGATACTTTTTTGCAGACTCATGTTACAAAAACTATACATGCTGTTTGACATAACAGTTTGCCATATGGAAACCATGAGAGTCTCACAGAACTTAACCATTGAAATTATGTCATTTGTCTCACAGTGTTTGTGTAATCATTGATACAGTTGGCTCTGCACAACTTAGAGAAGCACAATTTTGTCATAATTGACTAACAAGATGACATTTGGTAAAGAAAGTTTTTACTAAAGAAAATGAGCTGCCCCAGAGAGTGTGGAGGCTACACTTCTTTCTTTCAGGTTAATGTGACCCATTAATACATTTCAGAGTTTCTGGTGCATTCAAAATGGGTTTATTAAATTCCTCTGCAAAGATTTTTTTAAAAAAAATCTTCAAAAGTATCATAATCCATTTTAAAGGAAATTCTGAAAAATTAAAGCAAGTGAGCCCCCTTGTGGACTGATTCCAATGCCATGTACAAGAAATTACAAGTTAAATCAGTGATTTCACCAGTATTTATAAGATAAATTCAATAATGACTGAATAGAAACAATTTATTTTCAGGTGGATCCCATCAGAAATGGATTACAAACTGTTTTGTCATATATTTTGATACATACCTACTCAATAGGATGCAAAGTAATCCCTAAAACCAGCACTGCTTGGATAAATCCTGAATCTGGCCCAAACTGTTCTATCCCTAAGTGGTTTCTCCAACAAAGCCACCCAAAGGATTTATTCCAGAATCAATGGCTCATTCAAGCCCTCAAAAGTGTAATTGGCATTGGAAATCAGATATGTTTCTCCACAAGAGAGTGAATTTAAACAAAGGTAGGTGAATTTATTGGTGAATTCAATTTATTTAACAAATTGGTACCTGTTATTTAAAAATATACCTGTTACTCTTTCTACCTAGTAAACTGCTTTAAAAGATACATAAAAATATATCCTGTTATCTTAGTGAAACTTTTCTAGTCTTAAAAGTTCAGAATGAAGTAAAAGTAAAGTATAACTGGATTTATGAGCAGCAAGAGAGAAACAAGTGCCCTTCCTTTTGGCTAAGCTCCTCGATCTCTCATCTCAGCAGCAGATCTTAAAGCAAACTTTTTTTTAAAGTCTGGTTTTGTTTTTTCCCATCTATCCTCATTTCTCCCATGGCACTATATTTGGACCAAAGAATAAAAACCAAAGTAAGTAGTTACAAAAAGTAATCATAGTTATTAATTTTTCACATGTTTAATACCATAAAAAATCTTTATGCACACTTTAAAAAGAGGACTGCATGCTCTGGTAATAGTTTATAAATTTATTGACTTTTTATTGCATTGGAAAATTGCCCAGACGTTAGCGGGTAGAGATAAACTCAATTTGATTTATACCATTTGAATACAACTCCTGATCTCTATTTGAAAACTCCTCTGATGTTTTCTTTTCTTCATGAGTGCTGTTAGTTGTCTGTGTTTTTCTAAGGTATAAAAAACATGCTGTTTAAAACCACACAAATGACTGCAATTCCCTCTGCACAATATATTGTCATAATTTTTTCTCTGATGTAGATTGCTTTTTTTAAGTTAAATATTTCCATGAATGGAAAGAGATAATAAAATAGTGACAGGATGACAGCTAAAGTGCTCTGCATATGAAATTCATCAAATTCAGGGGCTTGGAAGCAGTCTAAAGGACTGGGAGATGTGAGAGCTACTGAGGGGCTGAGAATATGTGTAGTCTGAAGAAGACGGAGGGAAATGCCACTCAGTATACAATTTCTGGCTATTGGGCTAGGTGGTCAAATGCTTTCAGGCACAATGATGTCTAATTCTATCAGTATTTCAGGGTTTTTCTTACTGTGTGGTAGACCACTCTTCCCATCACCAAAAAGCCTCTGCAGAAGTTACCAAATCCAAACTGCCTTGTGTGCGTGTTGTGTTGAAGAAAGCATAGAAAATGAGCTGCACCACATGGATATGGAACGTTGGGGCAGAGGAGGGTTCAGCAGTGTGCAGTGTGACAGCCCAAGCATCCCACAGCAGCAGGGCTCAAGTCAAAAAATGACCATCAGAACATAAACTTTCAAATTTAAACAAACCCCGAGACTTCCTACAGGACATGGGTCATTGGCCAAGATAATCCCAGGTAACAGCCTAATTCCACAATTATTGCAAGCTCCTCTAATCTATACTATCATCACAGCCTTATAACTGTTCTACCTACAACTCTGACCACCTACGAAACAAACATTATTTTCACCCAATGTTGAAGATGCTTTCGTGGCTTAAAACCACTCCTGAGATAAAGCCTCTGCCTACACCTCTAGCTCCTCCACATTCATCTTCACAACTTTGTCTTTGGACTCCAGCCACTTTGACCTCTCAGCCTCTCTAACATGTGAATTCCATCTCAGACCAATGGCCCATGCTATGCCTAGAATATTAGCACCCTTCGTTAACTTGATTTATGGAAGCTTTTCATGACATCCTTGATTTCTTTCCAACTGACAGCAAGCTTACTAAAGCAAGGCATGTGTTCCATCATTGGGCAACTTTTCAGCAACGTATCCACTTATGCTATATCCTCTAACCCATCACTGGATAAGCCCACTTCACTTACACCTCTCATTTTAACAACATTAACGGAAGAGAAAACAGTCTTCTGGAGGATTATCACTTAGCATCTTTCTCATCTTTCTGCCATGTTTTCTGTGGCTGCCTGTGAGACCGTATCACAGATGTCCTTATCCTACCATGTGTTCCCTGTTAGATTGTCCTCCTCCCTTGTCCACAACCAACCTGAGTCCTTGGAGGGACTAGTTGTTCAGAAGCCTGGTTTCATGAAGCTAAGTAATCATACATCTAGCTTGAATTGATAGACTACCTTACTTTGGTTTTCAAGACCAACCCTGTTATGACTTATGGTCATTCATTTCATACAAACTCCCAGAATACCCATATTTCACTCTTCTGTGCATTCTCTACTCAGAGATACACAAAACTTTTCCACTGTACTCTCTGAAAGTCCTATGGAATAACCCCAAAACCTCTATAATCTTCAAATTTGTTTAGCTTTTATATCACCTTCTTATGTCATCTAAAACCTAGCTTTCTCGAGAATACTGTTTCCCTGAAACCCTCTGAGATAGAGCTTTGTTTTTACTCATACTCAAAATGGAGTTATGGAATTCTCCTTATTACAAGACTTTAAGGATCTATTTAATAATCATTACAATGAAATAGAGGATACTGAGAAGTGATTGCCTCCAGGTCTGAGATATTTCCAACATCTCTGATTTTTTTACCCCAAACACCAAATAAAATCCTTGTGAACCCATACATTTTCTTCCTCAGCTTCCTTTTATATGAAGGGGAAAAAAGAATATAGATGTTAAATGCCTACCAATCAATAATAAAACTACCTTAGTTCCTCTTCTACTCCACAGTGATTTCTAAATTAAGTGGCATTACTGGTAATGTCTGGCATTCTAGATGATGCATTTTCAGAGTAATATTTTTTCTCCTCAGATAGATGGAATTCAACATCTAATGCCAATAAGTCCTTCTTTGGCACTCCAGTATAGGCTGTGGAGGGAATTGTTTCCTACACATTGATACTGACTGTACAAAATAAGCTGTGGTTTCCACTTCAGGTATAAAAAGGAAACTATATTGAGCATCTAACACAATAGTAACAACAGGACATAAGATTTAAGCACATGGAGAACTTAAGCATCCAGCCGTTATTCAGAAGAGGCTTGAAATGTATGTGAAAATGGAAAAGATGTTACTTAGGAAGAATTGAAATAATTAAGAAACATCTATCGCAACTATTAGCACAGAGAATGGAAGGACTGTAAGAAAGTTTGAAACTCTAACCTTTGGTAGATAGGTAACAACAAATACCTATAATCCTCAAATTTATTTAACGTTCCTCACCTTCTTCCCTTAACTGAAAACTGGCCTCTGAAAGAATACTGCCCTGTAGCCCACTCAGGTGGAACTTGGCTTTCATTACATCTACGTGCGGCAGAGGTGGGAGTATTGTGCTACTCGGTCCTATTGTGACTTCCAATCTGTGTTTACCTCCTGTGTCTTTCAAGACCCACACTGTCTTGAAGGACATTCCTTGGCTACTCTTCCCTGGGTGATCATAAACTGACCTCCCAGTAATTCCTTTTCATTTGCTGAAGACTTCAGCACTTGCTCATTTCTTCTCTCTATCCCTACGCTTGATATCATTCTTGATCAAATCAACAATTGTGGTAAATCCAGCAAACAATAATATCTGACACTTTTATAGTGCTCGCCATATGACAAGCACAGTTAAGAAGTCCCTGTTAATGGGAAGGGGAATAGGAGAGATGCTGTTTAATGGTACAAACCTGCAACTACTAGAGAAATAAGTCCTGGAGATCTAATGCACAGTAGAGTGAATGTGGACAGAAATATTGTTTTATAATTATTAAACTTGCTAAGAGATTCGATCTTAGGTGTTCCCCCCACCCAGCACACACAAATAACAATTATGTGACGTGATACAGGTGCTAACATTGGCTACAATGGCAATCATACTACAATATATAAACGTGTCAAATCAACATGTTGTATACCTTAAATTTATACAATGTTATATGTCAAATATATTTTAATAAAGGGAATTTCAAAAAATAAAAGTCTCTGTTAACAAAGATAATCATCGCAATAACTCTATACAGTAAGAACTATTATAATCTCCATTATGCGGATGAAGAAATGAGACACAAGATGTCAAGTTACTCACTTGGTTCCTCTAATAAGGAGATAGGATTTGAACTCATAAGATCTGTCACCAGAGTCTGTGAACTTACCAACTAACATCTAGGTGAGGATCACAGATTTTGCTTTTGGAATAGAGTTGTGTTGTACTTCCACACCTAGTCCCTCTAAGCAAAAGAGCATTTCCTTTTCCTGTATTCTGCAGAATCAAGAACCCTCACATTTTGGTTATTTCCATGTTAGGCCCTCTGTGCTCTCAATCTCCAAAAATAGTTATCGAATCAAGGCAAACAAGAGTGGGGCAAATTTCTCTGCTGGTATGGACACAAATAATTATATTAACATAGTCTTAGCTTGTACAAATAGCTTAGCATTCATGATGAAATAAATGTAGGAATACAAAATATAGTTAATGAATGAAGTTACAAAATGGAGTTAATATACCCAATGTGGGTTATGATTTCCTATATATTTGCTTAATGTTTGTTACAAGTTTGTCTTTCTGATTTTTAGCAGCCAGTATAAAGGGGTAATCATAATATGTTACAAGGTTCATAAAATTAAAGCAAGTCTTTTTCTCAGGGGAAGCACAACGTTTCATGAAAATGAGATGAGAGGGATGTTTCCCCAGTGGTTCCAATTAAGAAAACATTGGGAAATATTATGAACAACTACCTCATTGGCAACCATGTGCAAGTAAAGCGCAAAGATTCATAGAGATAGTTTCTTAAAATATCCCCCAAATATAGGCCAATGGCCTTGCACCAATGTGCAAATTAATAACATTCTCCAGGGGACTAATATGATGTAGTCTTTGTAAGTGATTTTAGTTAATGAAATTTATTTTTATTTCTCATGTCATAGTAACATTCATGTTTAATTGTTCTTTTTTTTTCTAACGTGTGCTATCCTAGATATATCTTCAATCAAGATTTTGTATATCACAAGAAAAGCTAACAAATAGTGCTTTCAATTTCTCGAAGAATAATTTTTGAAGTCATATAATTATTATGTATCATTAAATATTGGTTAATAATAAGAGAGTTCAAGCCACAGGCCTGTGTGTAAATAACAGTGTACTACATCATAATTAAGACCGTTGCTCTGAAGTCAAAGTGCCTTCATTGAAATCCAGACCCTGACACTTAGTAGCTGAATGACCTTGGGCAAGTTTACTTCTCTCTGCCCCAATTTCCTCATTTGCAAAATTGGGATGATATTAGCACATAACCCATGTGGTAGTAATACGAAGTATATGAGTTTGTATATGTAAGACAGTATAGTGAGTAACAAAAGGATAAGTCAATAAATATCGGTTACAATGATAATGATAATCTGCATGGTCAAGTTGCCTAGCTTCCTTAACTTTCCAGCTTTCTCGTCGGTATGATGGAGATAATACTACTCAACTATCGTTTTTTGTAAGGATTAAAATATAAAGGTAGCATATAAAAAACATGTAGTTCAGTTTCTGGTCTTTTGGAAGTGCACTTGATATATGGTAGCTATTATTACTATCATCCATTTTTCAACAACCTTTAGTGTATGTCTGTTATTAACAAAGCACTTTGCTAGTTCCAGAACAAAGTGGGATATGAGTCTTGAAGGATTTTGTCCCAACTGATCTGTGGAGCACAGCAGATAACCAGGGCTAGCAGAACTCTAGTGACCTGTTAGATGCAAGAAATGAAACTGGTCTTTCCTTCCTTTCTGTCTCTCAGGTATTTGCACGCAGAGCAGGGGAACACAATGTGGTCCTTTTCTGGGCTGTGGAGGAGGCGTTTCCACCAGGAGTCCGGTTGGCTGTCCGTCTTGAGTGGGCGTCTGATTGGTGCACACCTGTTCCTGTGAGATGAAGGTGGGTCACTATGCAGTGGGAGGAGGGGTGGGTGAGGCACAGCTTTTCTCCATAAGATCGAAGCACAAATCAGAGTCATTTGAGGATTCCTCTGAATGACTGGATGATCCAGAACTTATGTTGACCACTTTCAGCTAGATTTTAACTCTCATCTGAGGATCATTTGTGAAACATTAAGGAGTTTTAAAGCAGCTGAGAGTGAAAGAAGCTAATCTGAAAAGGCAACTTACTGTACAGTTCCAACTATATGACATTACGGAAAAGGAAAAACTACAGCTAGAGTTAAAAGATCAGGGGTTGACGGGAAGCAGACGGCTGAACAGGCAGAACACAGAGGTTTTGGGGAGGGCACTGAAAATACTCTGTGTGATACCATAATGATGGATACATGTCGTTATACATTTATCCCAATACATAGAATGTACAACACCAAGAGTGAAATGTAATGTAAACTACAAACTTTGGATAATAATGATGTGTCAATGTAGGTTGCTCAGCTGTAACAAATGTACTACTCTGGTGGGGGATTTCGATTATGGGGGAATCTATGCATGAGTGGGGGTAGGTGATATATTGGAAATCTCTGTACCTGTCCCTCAATTTTGCTGTGAATCTTTTTATTTATTTATTTTTTTACATCTTTATTGGAGTATAATTACTTTACAATGGTGTGTTAGTTTCTACTTTATAACAAAGTGAATCAGTTATACATATACATATGTTCCCATATCTCTTCCCTCTTACGTCTCCCTCCCTCCCACCCTCCCTATCCCACCCCTCCAGGCGGTCACAAAGCACCAAGCTGATCTCCCTGTGCTATGCGGCTGCTTCCCACTAGTTATCTACCTTACGTTTGGTAGTGTATATATGTCCATGCCTCTCTCTCGCTTTGTCACAGCTTACCCTTCCCCCTCCCCATATCCTCAAGTCCATTCTCTAGTAGGTCTGTGTCTTTATTCCTGTCTTACCCGTAGGTTCTTCATGACATTATTTTTTCTTAAATTCCATATATATGTGTTAGCATACATTTGTCTTTCTCTTTCTGACTTACTTCACTTTGTATGACAGACTCTAGGTCTATCCACCTCATTACAAATAGCTCAATTTCGTTTCTTTTTATGGCTGAGTAATATTCCATTGTATACATGTGCCACATCTTCTTTATCCATTCATTCCATGATGGACACTTAGGTTGTTTCCATCTACAGGCTATTGTAAATAGAGCTGCAATGAACATTTTGGTACATGACTCTTTTTTAATTATGGTTTTCTCAGGGTATATGCCCAGTACTGGGATTGCTGGGTCATATTGTAGTTCTATTTTTACTTTTTTAAGGAACCTCCATACTGTTCTCCACAGTGGCTATATCAATTTACATTCCCACCAACAGTGCAAGAGTGTTCCCTTTTCTCCACACCCTCTCCAGCATTTACTGTTTGTAGATTTTTTGATGATGGCCATTCTGACTAATGTGAGATGATATCTCATTGTAGTTCTGATTTGCATTTCTCTAATGATTAATGAAGTTGAGCATTCTTTCATGTGTTTGTTGGCAAACTGTATATCTTCTTTGGAGAAATGTCTATTTAGGTCTTCTGCCCATTTTTGGATTGGGTTGTTTGTATTTTTTACATTGAGCTGCATGAGTTGCTTGTATGTTTTGGAGATTAATCCTTTGTCAGTTGCTTCATTTGCAAATATTTTCTCCCATTTGGAGAGTTGTCTTTTCATCTTATTTATGGCTTCCCTTGTTGTGCAAAAGCTTTGAAGTTTAATTAGGTCTCATTTGTTTATTTTTATTTCCATTGCTCTAGGAGGTAGGTCAGAAAGGACCTTGCTGTGATTTATGTCATAGAGTGTTCTACCTATGTTTTCCTCTAAGAGATTGATAGTTTCTGGCCTTATATTTAGATATTTAATCCATTTTGACTTATTTTTGTGTACGGTGTTAGAGAGTGATCTAATCTCATACTTTTGCATGTACCTGTCCAGTTTTCCCAGCACCACTTATTGAAGAGGCTTTCCTTTCTCCACTGTACATTCCTGCCTCCTTTATCAAAGATAAGGTGACCATATGTGTGTGGCTTTGTCTCTGGGCTTTCTATCCTGTTCCATTGATCTATCTTTTTGTTTTTGTGCCAGTACCATACTGTCTTGATTACTTTAGCTTTGTAGTATAGTCTGAAGTCAGGGAGCCTGATTCTACCAGCTGCGTTTTTCGTTCTCAAGATTGCTTTGGCTATTCGGAGTCTTTTGTGTTTCCATACAAATTGTGAAATGTTTTGTTCTAGTTCTGTGAAAAATACCAGTGGTAGTTTGATAGGGAATGCATTGAATCTGTAGATTGCTTTGGGTAGTAGAGTCATTTTCACAATGTTGATTCTTCCAATCCAAGAACAGGGTATATCTCTCCACCTATTTGTGTCTTTAATTTCTTTCATCAGTGTCTTATAATTTTCTGCATACAGGTCTTTTGTCTCCTTAGGTAGGTTTATTCCTAGATATTTTATTCTTTTTGTTGCAATAGTAAATGGGAGTGTTTTCTTCATTTCACTTTCAGGTTTTTCATCATTAGTGTATAGGAATGCCAGAGATTTCTGTGCATTAATTTTGTATCCTGCTACTTTACCAAATTCATTGATTAGCTCTAGTAGTTTTCTGGTAGCATCGTTAGGCTTCTCTATGTATAGTATCATGTCATCTGCAAACAGTGACAGCTTTGCTTCTTCTTTTCCGATTTGGAGTCCTTTTATTTCCTTTTCTTCTCTGATTGTTATGGCTAAAACTTCCAAAACTATGTTGAATAATAATGGTGAGAGTGGGCAACCTTGTCTTGTTCCTGATCTTAGTGAAAATTCTTTCAGTTTTTCACCATTGAGGATGATGTTGGCTGTGGGTTTGTCATATATGGCCTTTATTATGTTGAGGAAAGTTCCCTCTATGCCTACTTTCTGCAGGGTTTTTATCATAAATGGGTGCTGAATTTTGTCAAAAGCTTTCTCTGCATCTATTGAGATGATCATATGGTTTTTCTCCTTCAGTTTGTTAATATGGTGTATCACATTGATTGTTTTGTCTACATTGAAGAATCCTTGCATTCCTGGAATAAACCCCACTTGATCATGATGTATGATCCGTTTAATGTGCTGTTGGATTCTGTTTGCTAGTATTTTGTTGAGGATTTTTGCATCTATGTTCATCGGTGATATTGGCCTGTAGTTTTCTTTCTTTGTGACATCCTTGTCTGGTTTTGGTATCAAGGTTATGGTGGCCTCGTAGAAGGAGTTTGGGAGTGTTCCTCCCTCTGCTATATTTTGGAAGAGTTTGAGAAGGATAGGTGTTAGCTCTTCTCTAAATGTTTGATAGAATTCGCCTGTGAAGCCATCTGGTCCTGGGCTTTTGTTTGTTGCAAGATTTTTAATCACAGTTTCAATTTCAGTGCTGTGATTGGTCTGTTCATATTTTCTATTTCTTCCTGATTCAGTCTTGGCAGGTGCTGCGTTTCTAAGAATTTGTCCATTTCTTCCAGGTTGTCCATTTTATTGGCATAGAGTTGCTTGTAGTAATCTCTCATGATCTTTTGTATTTCTGCAGTGTCAGTTGTTACTTCTCCGTTTTCATTTCTAATTCTATTGATTTGAGTCTTCTCCCTTTTTTTCTTGATGAGTCTGGCTAATGGTTTATCAATTTTGTTTATCTTCTCAAAGAACCAGCTTTTAGTTTTATTGATCTTTGCTACTGTTTCCTTCATTTCTTTTTCATTTATTTCTGATCTGATTTTTATGATTTCTTTCCTTCTGCTAACTTTTGGGTTTTTTTGTTCTTCTTTCTCTAATTGCTTTAGGTGCAAGGTTAGGTTGTTTATTCGAGATGTTTCCTGTTCCTTAAGGTAGGATTGTATTGCTATAAACTTCCCTCTTAGAACTGCTTTTGCTGCATCCCATAGGTTTTGGGTTGTCGTGTCTCCATTGTCATTTGTTTCTAGGTGTTTTTTTATTTCCTCTTTGATTTCTTCAGTGATCACTTCATTATTAAGTAGTGTATTGTTTAGCCTCCATGTGTTTGTATTTTTTACAGATCTTTTCCTGTAATTGATATCTAGTCTCATAACATTGTGGCGGAAAAGATACTTGGTACAATTTCAATTTTCTTAAATTTACCAAGGCTTGATTTGTGACCCAAGCTATGATCTATCCTGGAGAATGTTCCATGAGCACTTGAGAAAAATGTGTATTCTGTTGTTTTTGGATGGAATTCCTATAAATATCAATTAAGTCCATCTTGTTTAATGTATCATTTAAAGCTTGTGTTTCCTTATTTATTTTCATTTTGGATGGTCTGTCTATTGGTGAAAGTGGGGTGTTAAAGTCCCCTACTATGAACGTGTTACTGTCGATTTCCCCTTTTATGGCTGTTATTATTTGCCTTATGTATTGAGGTGCTCCTATGTTGGATGCATAAATATTTACAATTGTTATATCTTCTTCTTGGATTGATCCCTTGATCATTATGTACTGTCCTTTGTCTCTTCAGTAGTCTTTATTTTAAAGTCTGTTTTGTCTGATATGAGAATTGCTACTCCAGCTTTCTTTTCGTTTCCATCTGCATGAAATATCTTCTTCCATCCCCTTACTTTCAGTCTGTATGTGTCTCTAGGTCTGAAGTGGGTCTCTTGTAGACAGCAAATATATTGGTCTTATTTTTGTATCCATTCAGCCAATCTGTGTCTTTTGGTGGGAGCATTTAGTCCATTTACATTTAAGGTAATTCTCGATATGTATGTTCCTATTCCCATTTTCTTAATTCTTTGGGGTTCGTTATTATAGGTCTTTTCCTTCTCTTGTGTTTCTTGCCTAGAGAAGTTCCTTTAGCAGTTGTTGTAGAGATGGTTTGGTGGTGCTGAACTCTCTCAGCTTTTCCTTGTCTGTTAAGGTTTTAATTTCTCCATCAAATCTGAATGAGATCCTTGCTGGGTAGAGTAATCTTGGTTGTAGGTTTTTCTCCTTCATCACTTTAAATATGTCCTGCCAGTCCCTTCTGGCTTGCAGAGTTTCTGCTGAAAGATCAGCTGTTAACCTTATGGGGATCCCTTGTGTGTTATTTGTTGTTTTTCCCTTGCTGCTTTTAATATGTTTTCTTTGTATTTAATTTTTCACAGTTTGATTAATATGTGTCTTGGCCTATTTCCCCTTGGATTTATCCTGTATGGGACTCTCTGTGCTCCTGGACTTGATTAACTATTTCCTTTCCCATATTAGGGAAGTTTTCAACTATAATCTCTTCAAATATTTTCTCAGTCCCTTTCTTTTTCTCTTCTTCTTCTCGAACCCCTATAATTCGAATGTTGGTTCGTTTAGTGTTGTCCCAGAGGTCTCTGAGACTTTCCTCAGTCTTTTCATTCCTTTTTCTTTATTCTGCTCTGCAGTAGTTATTTCCACTATTTTATCTTCCAGGTCACTTATGTGTTCTTCTGCCTCAGTTATTCTGCTATTGATCCCATCTAGAGTATTTTTAATTTCATTTATTGGGTTGTTCATCATTGTTTGTTTCATCTTTAGTTCTTCTAGGTCCTTGTTAAATATTCTTGCATTTCGTCCATTCTATTTCCAAGATTTTGGATCATCTTTACTATCATCATTCTGAATTCTTTTTCAGGTAGACTGCCTATGTCCTCTTCATTTGTTAGGTCTGGTGGGTTTTTATCTTTGCTCCTTCATCTGCTGTGTGTTTTTCTGTCTTCTCATTTTGCTTGTCTTATTGTGTTTGGGGTCTCCTTTTTGCAGGCTGCAGTTTTGTAGTTCCCGTTGGTTTTGGTGTCCGTCCCCAGTGGCTAAGTTTGGTTCAGTGGGTTGTGTAGGGTACTAGTGCCTGTGTTCTAGTGGATGAGGGTGGATCTTGTCTTTCTGCTGGGCAGGTCCATGTCTGGTGGTGGGTTTTGGGGTGTCTGTGGACTTATGATTTTAGGCAGCCTCTCGGCTAATGGGTGGGGTTGTGTTCCTGTCTTGCTAGTTGTTTGGCATAGGATGTCCAGCACTGTAGCTTGCTGGTCATTGAGTGAAGCTGGGTGCCGGTGTTGAGATGGAGATCTCTGGGAGATTTTCGCCGTTTGATATTATGTGGAGCTGGGAGGTCTCTTGTGGACCAGTGTCCTGAAGTTGGTTCTCCCACCTCAGAGGCACAGCACCGACTCCTGGCTGCAGCACCAAGAGCCTTTCATCCACATGGCTCAGAATAAAAGGGAGAAAAAGTAGAAAGAAAGAATTAGTAGAAATAGAAAGAAAGAAAAAGAAAGAAAGAAAGAAAGGAGGGAGGGAGGAGGGAGGGAGGAAGGAAGGAAGGAGGGAAGGAAGGAATAATAGAAAGAAAGAAAGACGATAAAGTAAAATAAAATAAGATAAAATATAATAAAGTTATTAAAATAAAAAAAATAATTAAGAAAAAAAACAAAAAACGGATGGATAGAACCCTAGGACAAATGGTGGAAGCAAAGCTATACATACATAATCTCACACAGAAGCATACACATACACACTCACAAAAAGAGGATAAGGGGAAAAAATCATAAATCTTGCTCTTAAAGTCCACCTCCTCAATTTGGGATGATTCGTTGTCTATTCAGGTATTCCACAGATGCAGGGTACATCAAGTTGATTGTGGAGCTTTAATCCGCTCCTTCTGAGGCTGCTGGGAGAGATTTCCCTTTCTCTTCTTTGTTCGCACAGCTCGCAGGGGCTCAGCTTTGGATTTGGCCCCGCCTCTGCATGTAGGTCACTGGAGGGCCTCTGTTCTTTGCTCTGACAGGACGGGGTTAAAGGAGCCGCTGATTCGGGGGCTCTGGCTCACTTAGGCCAGGACGAGGGAGGGGCACGGAGTGCGGGGCGAGCCTGCGGCGGCAGAGGCCGGCATGACGTTGCACCAGCCTGAGGTACGCTGTGCGTTCTCCTGGGGGAGTTGTCCCTGGATCACGGGACCCTGGCAGTGGCGGGCTGCAAGGCTCCCCGGAATGGGGGTGTGGATAGTGACCTGTGCTCACACACAGGCTTCTTGGTGGCGGCAGCAGCAGCCTTAGCATTTCATGCCCGTCTCTGCGGTCCGGGCTTTTAGCCGCGGCTCACGCCCGTCTCTGGAGCTCCTTTAAGCAGCGCTCTTAATCCCCTCTCCTCCCGCACCAGAAAACAAAGGGAAGAAAAAGTCTCTTGTCTCTTCCGCAGGTCCAGACTTTTCCCCGGACTCCCTCCCGGCTAGGCTAGCCGTGGTACACTAACCCCTGCAGGCTGTGTTCACGCCGCCAACCCCAGTCCTCTCCCTGCACTCCAACCTAAGCCGGAGCCTCAACTCCCAGCCCCGCCCACCCCAGCGGGTGAGCAGACAAGCCTCTCGGGCTGGTGAGTTCTGGTCGGCACCGATCCTCTGTGCGGGAATCTCCCCACTTTGCCCTCCGCACCCCTGTTGCTGTGCTCTCCTCCGCGGCTCCGAAGCTTTCCCCCTCCGCCACCCGCAGTCTCTGCTGGCAAAGGGGCTTCCTAGTGTGTGGAAACCTTTCCTCCTTCACAGCTCCCTCCCACTGGTGCAGGTCCTATCCCTATTCTTTTGTCTCTGTTTATTCTTTTTTCTTTTTCCCTACCCAGGTACGTGGGGGGTTTCTTGCCTTTTGGGAGGTCTGAGGCCTCCTGCCAGCGTTCAGTAGGTGTTCTGTAGGAGTTGTTCCACGTGTAGATGTATTTCTGGTGTATCTGTGGGGAGGAAGGTGATCTCTGCGTCTTACTCTTCCGCCATCTTCCCGGAAGCCCCCCTCTTCTGAATAACTAGGCTTTAAAATGCTTAGGCCCTGGATCCTACCTCACCCAGTTTCTGACTAAAACTGAAGGCTGCTGTGAATCTTAAACTACGCTTAAAACAAAAATCTTAGTAAAAATTTTTTTTAATTAAATTAAATAGGATCACATAATAATTCACAGAGAAAAGACTTTGATTCCTAAAGTATTCAAGGGTTTCAAAAACTTGATTTAACTGTATTTCACATGTGAAAAATATAACAATAACTGCAATTACTTAGAAGACTCTACTACTCTTACTGTAACCTTAAAATCTTGAGAAACCTTCTAGAGTTGTAGAAAAAATTGTAAAAAGCATCTGAGCAGAGTGTGTGTATGCCTGCATGTGCATGTGTATATATATGTCCGTGTGTTTGGGGGAACAAGGTGCAGTTGGGAAGAGAATTGCGAGGTTACAGAGGTAGTCTCTGATGAGGGCATTCTACATATACGCAGGCTAGAGGAACTGGGCTTGAGCATTTAGCCTACTGTTCTCAAGAATGACTAGTCAGTCGCTCAGTATGAGGGGGATTGGTTCCAAGACCCCTGACACTCCCCCCCATCCCTGCAGATACCAGAATCCTTGGATGCTCAAGTCCCTTATATAAAATGGCATAGTATAGTCAGCTCTCCATTGTGGTGGGCTCCACATGCTGGGATTTAACCAACCACAGATGTGAAACCCATAGATATGTAGGGCCAACGTATTTGGAATCATCCTGGGATCCTAGTTTTTAAAATGACTATGGGTGTCCCTAACCTTAAAGATTCATATTTAATAGGCTTAGGGAGGGAGGGGCCTCGGTATCAATATCTTTCAAAATTTTTCCAGGTCCGATGTGTAGCCAGTGTTGAAAATCAATGTTTTAGATGAACAGAAGCAGCATAAAGATTTTAATTAGCTGAGTAATGTGATGTGATTTGCGTTATAGAAAGCTCTGTCAGCAATATGGAGTAGAAGGGGCACAATTGAATACAGTAGCATACAATTTATTGGAAACATAAAATTGTTAGAAAACAATCTAAAACCAATAACCAGAAAACAGGTAATCGAGAGGAAATATACCTCTGACTCCATCTCTGTATTATTCTTTATTGACTGGATAAATTGAACTGCTCACACATCACAGAAGACAGTTTATTTGTGTTCTGAATTACGTGGCTTCTAAGATCCCAACACAGTCTGAATTTTAGTCCCTAGATTTAGATCTTCGTTTCCTGTTGAACATTAGATGTTACATATAGGTTAAATATTATATAATTAGATTTCTGTATAATATATAAAATTATTTTTTCATCTCTTCTGAAACTCTTTGTTCATTAACTAACCATGGGAAATAAATTAAAAATCACAGGTAGCAATAAGGATGCTGATTAGAGGCAATGTTAAGATATCTATAAATGTTACAGGATTATAGTACTGAAAGGGATAGGAATATTTATGGAGAGAAAGTCCTAACACTAGATTAATTATGGGAGGGTAACCACTATATAAAGCCCTAGGTGATTTTACACATAAGCACATATTTATTAATGTTTGGAAAAGAATATCTTTTCTAAAATTTTTTTCTCTCCCAATCTTGCACTGAGAACTGACAGTTCATTCATTTGGATAAAGGAACTGTTCCAATTTTAATTGAATCAAAGGTCAAGAAAGGGACTGTATCAGCTACTAAGACCCAATGTTATCTGATTATTTATAAAATTGTAACTAAATAAGAGTAGATCACTTTCTGGGTGACACATTTCAAAATGTGAGTTTAAAGGCACCAAGGGAAAGGTTAGGAATGGAAATGCAGGCTATAAAAATAAACAATAATAGTTAATCCTAGATTGCAGAAATCACAGAGAATATATATTTATTACATCTTTATTGGAGTATAATTGCTTTACAATGGTGTGTTAGTTTCTGCTTTATAACAAAGTGAATCAGTTATACATATACATATATTCCCATATCTCTTCCTTCTTGAGTCTCCCTCCCTCCCACCCTCCCTATCCCACCCCTCCAGGCGGTCACAAAGCACCAAGCTGATCTCCCTGTGCTATGCGGCTGCTTCCCGCTAGCTTTCTACCTTACGTTGGGTAGTGTATATATGTCCACGCCTCTCTCTCGCTTTGTCACATCTTACCCTTCCCCCTCCCCATATCCTCAAGTCCATTCTCTAGTAGGTCTGTGTCTTTATTCCTGTCTTACCCCTAGGTTCTTCATGACATATTTTTTTCTTAAATTCCATATATATGTGTTAGCATACGGCATTTGTCTTTCTCTTTCTGACTTACTTCACTCTGTATGACAGACTCTAGGTCTATCCACCTCATTACAAATAGCTCAATTTCGTTTCTTTTTATGGCTAATATTCCATTGTATATATGTGCCACATCTTCTTTATCTATTCATCCGATGATGGACACTTAGGTTGTTTCCATCTCCAAGCTATTGTAAATAGAGCTGCAATGAACATTTTGGTACATGACTCTTTTTTAATTATGGTTTTCTCAGGGTATATGCCCAGTAGTGGGATTGCTGGGTCATATGGTAGTTCTGTTTGTAGTTTTTTAAGGAATGCACAGAAATCTCTGGCATTCCTATACACTAATGATGAAATATCTGAAAGTGAAATCAAGAAAACACTCCCATTTACCATTGCAACAAAAAGAATAAAATATCTAGGAATAAACCTACCTAAGGAGACAAAACACCTGTATGCAGAAAATTATAAGACACTGATGAAAGTAGTTAATGATGATACAAATAGATGGAGAGATATACCATGTTCTTGGATTGGAAGAATCAACATTGTGAAAATGACTCTACTACCCAAAGCAATCTACAGATTCAATGCAGTCCTTATCAAACTACCACTGGCATTTTTTACAGAACTAGAACAAAAAATTTCACCATTTGTATGGAAACACAAAAGACCCCGAATAGCCTAAGCAATCTTGAGAATGAAAAACGGAGTTGGAGGAATCAGTCTCCCTGACTTCAGACTATACTACAAAGCTACAGTAATCAAGACAGTATGGTACTGGTACAAAAACAGAAAGATAGATCAATGGAACAGGATAGAAAGCCCAGAGATAAACCCAAGCACATATGGTCATCTTATCTTTGATAAAGGAGGCAGGAATGTACAGTGGAGAAAGGACAGCCTCTTCAATAAGTGGTGCTGGGAATACTGGACAGGTACATGTAAAAGTATGAGATTAGATCACTCCCTAACACCATACACAAAAATAAGCTCAAAATGGATTAAAGACCTAAATGTAAGGCCAGAAACTATCAAACTCTTAGAGGAAAACATAGGCATAACACTCTATTGCATAAATCACAGCAAGATCCTTTTTGACCCACTTCCTAGAGAAATGGAAATAAAAACAAAAATAAACAAATGGGACCTAATGAAACTTCAAAGCTTTTGCACAGCAAAGGAAACCATAAACAAGACCAAAAGACAGCCTTCAGAATGGGAGAAATTATTTGCAGATGAAGCAACTGACAAAAGGTTAATCTCCAAAATTTACAGAGAGTATCTTGAAAGGAGAGAAAAAGGTGAGGCCAGAAGAGAAAGTGAAACTGAAACAGAATTAAGAGGGCCCTGAACCCAGTGAGAGGTGTGAAGTTATAGAGCTAGAAGGAATCTTAGAGATCATCTGCTCAATACAATTACTCAGAATCAGCATTGAACCTCAATCTTCAAGGCTTCTCCCTCTGAGTTCAAAGGTGTTTTCAACTACATGTAGCAACCTTTCTAGTACATAAAATATTCTTTCTTGGAATGTACAAACACATATACACACTCCTTTGGGCTTGTTTTAGACCAATACTGGTTATAAAGCATGGAATTATTGCTGAAAATATGCCCAGGGTTTCTCTCTAATACAATATAGAGTGAGGCCTAAACATAGTAACAGAGTGGATAATATAGTCTGTGCAACAGGAAAAACTTCTTTTCTTCCAGGATTTCCATCTTTGTCCCTAAAGTAGGAACTCCCCACTTCAAAATTATAGGATGCTGGTAGGAGAGAGTTTGTATTTGTGGAGCTTCTCACCTTTGCCTGCACATAAATGCTACGACCAAAGAGGTGCTTAAAAAATACCCACTCTCAGATATCCTGATTTAATTAGTTGATTTAATGATTGAGAACCATTTCCTGGGTGGATCTGGGAGGAAGGTTCTATAAGTTTCCTTGTCTTTCTCCAGCACACACGAGTCCCCTCTCTGTAACATGTGCGGAATGACCTAAACCAGCAGTTATCTATCTGCAGATCCTGATAATGCTTGGCTGGGTCATCCCAAGGCCTAGACTTGCAGATAAGTGTGAGGAAACATTTGGCCACAAATCAATAAGTGATATCAAGCCTATTTACACTTTTGCAGGGATCCCATTCTTAATCCATCGGTTGGTTCAGAACCTATAGGAGGAAAAGTAGTACAGTCAGTGGTTATCTTCACAGCCCATTTGTTAAGGTGTAAGCCATCAGAGAAAAATATTTTGCAAGCTTGGTAAATAGGATGTCGTAGTACTTAACATAGATATAGTCCACATTCTTTAAGTAAGTATATCTATAAGTCAAATGTCAGTGGGATTTCAGACAAAATAAAAAGATCAATCTTTACACTATGTCAAATTTACATATTATTTACACCAACAGATTTTAAAGCTAACCCCTTAAAAAATGTAAAAATATTTGAATAGGGGAATATATCAATCTAAAATACCTATGTGTAGATTTATCTGTCAAGACAGGATATTTTTTATTTCTTAATTAAAGACATATGAATACATATTAATATCTTTAAATTTACATCTTCCAAAAACACTTGTTTGCCAAATGATCAAATAAATAAGGATACTATAACTAGAAAGACATGCAATCAAATTTACCCAGAAGTGGAAACTTGAATATGCCTATGTGTTGATTCCAGTAGTAAATCAGCAATCTATTTGTAATCATTTTTGGGGGTAAGTCAGCCTTTTTCTTAAAATTGATTGTATTTATTCAGATTATTTATTTTTTAAGTTTAAATCCACTATTTTACTTACATTTCAGTTAAATATGTAAACCATATTGAGAATATATTATTAAATAAGACAAACTGTATAATTCATACTTTATTTTTCTGGATAACTAAGTATTTTAATGAATTTGTATTTCATTAAGTTGTCTGTATATATAACACAGACACACACACACACACGCACACACATATATATGTGTCATACATATAATCTACTCAATGAAATCAATTTGTAGGTTTACTGTGATTTAAGTTTGCACCTTAATGGAAATAGTTATGTTGTTCTAGATAAAAATAATACATATATATGTGTAAATATAAACATACATAAGTATGTGTGTCTGTTGGAGGGGGATTAGTGCTAACATACAGCTCTTGCATATTGCATGCAACCAGGCTCTAACAATGTTTTTATCTTTTGTTTTGTTTTGATTTTTTGTTTCATTTTCTTTTTGTTTTTTCAGGCCAGGCTTTATTGGGGCCCCTGCTATAGCAGGGGGGAATGAGAACAAGCAACAGGTTCCCTTGCCTGCTCGCTCCCTATAGGCGGGGGGTGGCGAGCTTGTTCCTTATGTGGGGTGAGGGTAAAGGCGGGTCCGGGGGTCGGGCCAGAGGGGTAGCTTAGGTGGTTTGCCACCTCTTAGGTGGTGCTGTGTTCAGGGGGCATGTGCAGTACCCTGCTTTTGCTCCAGGGTCTTCAAAAGTAGCAGTTGGGTTTTTGGTCTCTTTGTATCTTTTGTCCAGAATTTGACCCAACTGCACATGAATGCAGTTATTTTTAGTCCCTTATAGCTTCTTTACATTTTGTTGCCCGAGGAGAGGTGTGTCCAGGTACAAGCACTGCAGCAAAGGGTCCCAGGTCCCAGCCCATCTCATTCCCCGCTGAGAGACTCTACACCCTTATTCTTAAGTGGTAAGGGGCCCAAGGTCTCTTCTTCTGTAACTGCTTCCTGCTGGACAGGGGCCACAGACCCTAGCCTACCTTAGGGGTGTATAAGTCCCTTGCTGACTGTTCCAAGGACCTGTAGGGACCTGGGCCACAATGTTTTTAAATGGAGAGCATTAGCTTAGGAATTCATATTTACCTTGGAAATAACATTTATCAAAGATTGCTTTTGAAAAGTGTGTATTCATTACCTTACCTCGCCCCAGAAAATGTATCCTGCTGGTTCTCTTCTCCAGTTGTCACTGCACACTGACCATTTCAAGTTCATGCTTCATCCCTCCTACAGTGTCACTGACGAAGGTCAATCCATCACTCAACAGTATCTCAGCCTTTCTTGTCTTATTTCTTAAAGTTGAATAGTGGCACTCAGGGTTAACACTGGTAGAACTGAGACGTCTGTCTTTTTTTTTTTTTTAAGAAGATGTTGAGGGTAGGAATTTATTAATTAATTTATTTATTTTTGGCTGTGTTGGGTCTTCGTTTCTGTGCTTGGGCTTTCTCTAGTTGTGGCAAGCGGGGGCCACTCTTCATCGCGGTGCGCGGGCCTCTCATTATCGTGGCCTCTCTTGTTGCAGAGCACAGGCTCCAGACGCGCAGGCTCAGTAGTTGTGGCTCACGGGCCTAGTTGCTCCGCGGCATGTGGGATCCTCCCAGAACAGGGCTCGAACCCATGTCCCCTGCATTAGCAGGCAGATTCTCAACCACTGCGCCACCAGGGAAGCCCCGAGACGTCTGTCTTTAATGTCTTCTCTGACTCCAGAAAAGGTCTCTCCTCATCTGCTCCTTCTCTGCTGTTCTTGAGTCAATCAAAGACTCAGGAGTGCTTTCTGCCCTGGTAATCTAAATCCCTCAGTGAGTGCCCAGATAAGCCTGCCTAGAGTGTTATCCACTTTCTCTTCAGCTCTCCATATGGTGCACCTTATTTTACATGGGGCTAATTTCAACCAGCTGTGACACTGTATAAGAAATGTAAAATATGTTTGTTTGAAAATAACATTTTCCAAAGCGATCAACTATAGAATATTAAACCCAGTAAATTCCCTGGTAGAGAATTGTGGGGACAGAGGGTGAGGTGAGGGAAGTTTCTAAAAAAGTTTAAGTTTACCATCATAATGCATAATAACATATCAAAAGTCCTGTGTGTTTCAGTAAAGAAATCTGTTTCAACTTGTAAGCTCAACGAGTCCTAAAAGGACCTATCCATAAATGTATTTTTATCATCTAACACCTATCAACATCCTTACAGGAAAAAGTTACATGTGTATTCTTGCTTCAATTAACATAAAATCGTTGCCTCGAATATTATGTGTTATGTCATTTACTCAAATGTTATGCATAACGTTTGAACTAGTTTCATGGAGAACCCAGTTGGAGGCCTGGAGGAAATGAGCATTCTCACGTATAGGTCTCATAAATGTTGCAGTTTATCAGGGTGAGATAAAAGGATGAATTCTCACCAAAGCCTCACAGGCTTAGGGGTGTGGCCTCCACAGGACTCCCTATCCCCCACAGCAGACAAGTGTGGCTAGTGGCACTGGGGTTCTACCTGTCCAGGGAGAAGGATGGCCACATCTCTTTCTCAAGAAGGAACTTATCAAGCTTCCGTACTTCCAACCATATCACCAGGAACTTCAACCTTTAGCAAGCCGTGTCACCTGGATCCAAGATTTAGATATCAGATAAAACTTCTAACTTTGCCTCTGGTTTCTTCTTGCTTCCTGGACCACAAATTATGTAACAATGACTAGGAATCAGACATGTCCAGTCACTCTGCAGCTGCACAGGGAGAACAAGCCTGTGGACCTGTGTGGTCACATGATCCATTATGTGGAGACTTTGATGGAAGTGATCACAGCCAGTCTGGGCCTGACTACTGCAGTGTCCACATGAGAATTTTCTCTGCAGCTTGAATACCAGGAAAAATATTATCTCCCATAATATTGCTATTTTTATTCTGATGAAAGTTTCATTGCATTTTAACAGAACATTTCCTTCAGAAACAGAACTTCCCAGCCTGACACAGAGCTTAGAGATAGGTTTTAGGTTTAATTGAAACCACATGTTTTGGGTGCATGACTTTTTGTTTTGTTTAATGAGCTACCTCAAAGCATGTTTACCCAAAATTGAGATATATGAACAATTCAGCTCAGAGTTGAAACAGAGAAGAATAAAACAAGATAAAGAATAAAATTAATTTAAACACACATGTAATTTTCAGCAGCTATCAGAAAATTATTAGAATTTGTGAAGAAATCTTTATTCTCTCTGCATTTATAATGCTGAAGAATATATTTTTAATGATTACCTTGAAGATCATTAATGAAAACTAAATTTATATAATATCCATGTACATGCTAAATATATTTAATATGTTCTAATTCTTTTGTATTTGGTAATCTATTTGTGGTATGTATAAACCAATGTATAGGTATAGTAAAATATCAGGGCTTCCCTGGTGGCGCAGTGGTTGAGAGTCCGCCTGCCAATGCAGGGGACACAGGTTCATGCCCTGGTCTGGGAAGATCCCACATGCCGCGGAGCGGCTGGGCCTGTGAGCCACGGCCGCTGAGCCTGCGTGTCTGGAGCCTGTGCTCCGCAGCGGGAGAGGCCACAACAGTGAGAGGCCCGCGTACAGCAAAACAAGAAACAAAAAAAAACAATAAAATATCAGAATTTGACTTTTATTCTTTTTACTTTCTTGGGATTCAATGTATTGATACATGTCCCCATAGAAATGCTTCAATAGTAATTAGTAGTTAGTAACTGATTTCAGAGCACTGGAAAAGCTATTAAGCCACATATTTACTCAGATATTCAGGAACAGATATTCTAAGGAAATCTCTCTCATGCAGATACACACACATACAGACACACAGAGATGCAAACACACATCTGTGGAATAAACGTCCGCTTATTCTCTTTAACGTTGGATGAACTCTCCAAGAGCATTCAGTAGTAGGAGGCGTAATAGATGTCCTCTTACGTTGGATTCAGACCGAGCTCCCAGGACATGGGGGACAGTGAGGCATGGACTGGCATAGGACACAAAGGGTCTATTAATATAGGAGAGGATCAGGGGTTCAGTCTGAAGAGTAGGGAGACTAGTGCCTACTCATAAGTGTTTTCTGTGGGCTTCAGGGGGAAGGGGTAATATTTCCAGGAGATATAACAGAGAGGGCCTTCTACTGCCATGACCTTCAGAACAGGAGATGTTCACAGTGGGAGAGGGAGACTGGGCTCTCAAAACCTCAGAACTGACTGGAAGCATCTGCTGGGTCTCACATGGAAATAGTGGATCAAATATTTCCATTGCTAAACTTTCTGAAGAAATAAGATTCTGCTGAAATACTAAGAGACCCCATCATCATATCTGTATTCAAAACATCTTTTTCTTTTATTCAGTCAAAGGTGATTAGAAATGAAATATGAAATGAAACCATACATGCTCCTTTTCTAGACTGACCATTTCCCTGTAACAAAATATCCTTGCTTGTATTATTTACTAATGAGCCTTTCCTGCTTTCTTTTTTATATGGTTCAATCATATCATTTTGATAATATTTGAAATTGACTGTTATTTGCATCTGATATCAAACTCTTTTTGCTGTAATGCCATCAAATTCCATTTGATTATTTAATGTCACCACTTGCTCAGCTATTACCTGTGCATTGAGGATGCTTACAACTGATATTTAAGACAGAGGAAGCAGGGGGGGAAATGCTATTATTTAGAACAGTAAAAATGTTATTTCAAATTTGTTATCCCCATGCGAGCCCCAGACATCTGGTTCAAGAGGAGTGACAAGTTTAACAGAGGAGGATTACATTACACATAGTGCTTAAATAATACAAATTATCCTTTGAGAAACTCTCCTTCAGACCTGTACTTAAAGTGATTTATTCAGGATGCAAAAGTACTTTCATTTGTCTCTATTCATCTTTGGTCTTACTTTCGAGAGCCGGTTACAGATATAATTCTGCACGTTGTCAGCTACTCGAACCCAGTGCTTCCATTTATGAACTTGAACTTCAACTCTGTATTGTCAGAAGAATAGTGCATTATTTCACTGCTAGCTGTGTGAGTCTATTTTAATGGAAACTATTTTATATTTATGATTTCAAATGAAAATCAGTTATAAGTCCAGTTAAATCACAAATTGATTAATGTGGGTCTCTTGCCAGTTGAAGAGGTTTTTAAGGGCTCAAGCTACAGATGGCTGACTGCAGTGTTTTGATCAGTAATATTTTAGAATTTTGAAATAGTAAAAACTGTGGACATTAAAATTCTGTGGCAACGGTTTGAGCATTCAACAAGACAAAGGGTCTAGTTATCAGGAGGCAATTGTATTCTGTTTACTAAATTCATTTCCCTGTAATATTTCAGTAAGATATCTCTTGAAAAATACAACAATTTTATTATTATTTCTGCAATACACATTTTCATGATTACAACTTAGTTAACGCCCTTTATTTGATTATTCAAACAGAAAAGAACAAATGTGATTTCTGGCTTTGTTAACCATTAGTGGACCCTTAAACTTGGTAATGAACCAAAACAGATCACTTTGTTACAATTAATACAATAACCTACGTGATATAATTGCTATAAGGAGAAATGACAATAATGGTTGTTACATTTTAGTTTAATTAAAATTTATTTCCTTGAAAATAAAAAAAGCTAAAAAGCCATATCAATATATTTTTTCTGAATCATTCCTTCATAACTGTATATCAACCTCAGTAATTCATGTATCGACCATTATTTCAGCCCCTAAAGCCACCCGCAGGAAGGAGATCTTAAAACCTTGCAATAGCATTCACTTTCCTTTCACTATAACCCCTCATATAGTCATTTCTGAGCCTCTTAGTTTCCATCAAGCATAGTTGTATAGAGAGCTCAGATCTACTTACAAGCTCTGTCTGGACTGGCAAAGTTTTTTTATCCAAAATGAAAGAAGCAAGAGAGACAGGGAGGAAAGGAGTAAGAGAAAGAATGAAATAAAGGAAGAAGGGAAGGAAGATGGATGAGTGGAAGGGAGGGAGGGAGGAAGGAAGGAAGAGAAAGATGGAAAGGAAGGAAAGAAAGAAAGAGAAAGAAAGAAAGGAAGGAAGGAAGGAAAGAGAGAAAGAAAGATGGATAAAGAAGATGTGGCACATATGTACAATGGAATATTACTCAGCCATAAAAAGAAACAAAACTGAGTTATTTGTAGTGAGGTGGATGGACCTAGAGTCTGTCATACAGAGTGAAGTAAGTCAGAAAGAGAAAGACAAATACCGTATGCGAACACATATATATGGAACCTAAGAAAAAAAAAAAAGGTCATGAAGAACCTAGGGGAAGGATGGGAATAAAGATGCAGACCTACTAGAGAATGGACTTGAGGACACGGCGGGGGGGGGGGGGGGGGAAGGGTAAGCTGTGACAAAGTGAGAGAGTGGCATGGACACTTACACACTACCAAATGTAAAATAGATAGCTAGTGGGAAGCAGCTGCATAGCACAGGGAGATCAGCTCGGTGCTTTGTGACCACCTAGAGGGGTGGGATAAGGAGGGTAGGGGGAAGGAGACGCAAGAGGGAAGAGATATGGGGATATATGTATATGTATAGCTGATTCACTTTGTTATAAAGCAGAAACTAACACACCATTGTAAAGCAATTATACTCCAATAAAGATGTTAAAAAATAAATAAATAAAATAATAAAAGTCAATACCCACCATAAAAAAAAAGAAAGAGAAAGAAAGGGAAAGAGAAAGAAAGAAAGAAAAAGAAAGAGAAAGAAAGGGAAAGAGAAAGAAAGACAGAAAAAGAAAGCAAGGAAGGAAGGAAGGAAAGAAAGAGCAGGAAGGAAGGAAGGGAGGAAGGAATAAAATTAACACATAGCTCAGTGTTTTATGGGAATTAAAAGAAAATATAAAGAATCATTTACAGTACCTGGCCCACAGTAGGAATTCAATAAATAATAAATATCACTGCTACTATTATAAATGTATTGGTAAAAGTGTTTGAAATGAAATACGAGACTAAAAATTCTTATGCCCTGTATCCTGGCTTCCCTTCTTATCTTCTAACCCTTGCTTATTAGTGAACTCCCTTGCTTATTAGTGAACTGACCATCCCAGATCAGTGTACACATGTGTTTCACTTAGCAGTGTTCTGCTTTGACTAAGACTATGTGGGAAAAAAAAGAAACATTTTATACCCTTGCCTAGATTACTGAGGTGAAATGAAACGGGAAGCAATGTAGGAATATATGAAAATTTGATATGTAAATGTCTTTTGTCTCAAAAAACATAACTCAAGAAAAAATAAGTTTGTCCAAGGGCTTAACCATGATTAGTAGGACCAAAAATGATTAAATGTGGAAAAAATACAGATGTGTAAGAAAATGATTAGAGAGCATGGTTATTCAAGGAAAGAACTTGGAGGAAAAGTTTAGATCTCAACTGATATATAGCAGGCTAATCCTATCAACAATAAAGAAATGTTTTAGGTCCTGAGTCCCTCTTAAGTCTAAAGCTAAAATAATACTTCCTCATTTTATTTGATTAGACCTAAAAATTGCTACTTAAATCAGTCAGTGGAAACATTTTGTTGACAGATGTTGTTAAACCTTGTTATGTTGGGGAATGAGGGAGGAGAAATAACTTCATCTGGATGGGATAAATATTGCCCATCACAATTTTCAAAAGCACAATTCTCCCTCTCTCCCAAATAAACCAGTATTAGTTATCAGAATCATTCACTTGAACTGTAGCCCAAGTTCCTGCCTAGGCTTTCAAGAACATTATTTGACATGTGAAACAGGCATTTCAGGTGGACCTACTCAGTTACTGTTAATCACTACAACATCTTTCAGCCATATCTGTACTGTACAACCCTTTGCATTTTCACTGATCTTCTAATTACTTTTGAACTAGGTTAATAGAAAATGAGTATAAACTAAACTGTATACTGTGGCTGTCTAATTACGGAAGTTCTAAAAGATCTGTTATTTAATTCTCCTATTCGACTAAAAGTCAGTAGAAACTGTCTTCTCACCTGTTAGGTAACAGGATATTAAACACAGTTATCCCTCATTTTTTTTTTTTTTTTTTTTTTTACTTCTTGAGACTACTTTTGCCTGATTTGGATATTTGACTCCCTGACATAGAAAATATGATGTTTGGAACAAAATTTGTGTGTCAGATTCTTTAGACGGATTATGAACACTTACACAGAAAGTAGAAAGTAAACATAATGACCTGCAAAATACAATCTGCAGCTAATCTAAGAGACTATGGAGTAGGGACCCCTTGGTAACTCTTTTTGCAATTGTTCAATTCTGAATTTAAACCAGTGCTGGTGATGTGGAGGTGATAAATGAGGACCACTTGTTCCTGAGTGCAGGGCACCGTGCTCAGCTGCATTCTCTATTCATAGTGTATATTGTATTACACTGTGAATGATGAGGTACACCTACCCAAAATGAGGTCACCCCCAGGAGATGCGGGAACATCTTCAGCCATGTGTATATAAACCTGAACAGGAAAGGAGGTGTCTGAGCTTTCAGAAGATTTTATGTAACCCTCCTTACTCAGACTTACCAATTTGCAATTGTATGCCCACTTCTGAAGGCTTGGTAGGGTATTTGGAAATTTAAACTTCTGTCTGTCATTAAAAATAGTGTGGATTTCCCTGCTGCGTACCCTCACTGGCCCACTACTGTCTGCATCTTTTTATGAGCAAACATATTTGGTTGACCTAGGTCATTTGTGTCTGTCTCCTTCAGTCTAAATCTCTAATTTACATTAGTAGATGAAAATACTTTGATTCTAAGGTCTCTGGTTATTTCAACTCAACAACTCCTACGAATTGAACAATATATGTATTTCTATTTTGATTTTACATTAGGGAAACTCTATCATGGATTGATTTAAAAAATTATGTGAAGTCTTAATATAGGTAAAAGGCAGATCTGGGATGAAAGGGAAGGCTTAGGGATTCAAGTCGAGCACATTTTCTATTATATCCCAGTCTGTATAGAGTTAGAGAACATAACCTCTAAACTGAATTGACAGCATTGTGGTAAAGATCAAAAGCAGTGATACATGTGAAAATGGTTTTTCCACATAAAACTATTCAAGCTTTATAGAACCTCCTCCTGCCTTCACCTCTAGCCGCTGATAAGTAGCTTTGTGATGAAACTAAACAATAGAAACAACTTTCCATTGTTTCACTTGTATTGTTTTAGAAATATGTAGGCTAAAATATGACAATGACATTAAGTTTAATCTAAAAAATTATGGAGTGGGACATGGGGGATGGACGTATTGAGAGGAATACATACCATTGAGGAAAAAACAGGAAATCAGATAATGATGATACCATAAGTATTAATATTGGCTTAAGACCAGTGCTTTTAGAGGGAAAATTGAATAAGGCAAGGATAACATTACCAAAAAATAAGCTCACCCTGGAAAGCCCTGTTTCAAAAGAGTCAGTTGATACAGATTAATCTAATAATGCTGAATCAAAAGCAGTAACCTGGATACAGAATTTTGTAGATTAAGGTCTGAGGCAAAAATAGTCTCTTCTTTCAAAGAGCTTCCTGAATAAATATTTTCCAAGAAAACTTACTTGAATCTTTGATTATCCATTGGTTATCTTTTAAAATACCCCTTCACAAGTCAAATGAAGATAATGAATACAAAGTGTGCTTATGTTGCTATCAGTGCTGGCTTCTTTAGAGTCTTAAACTTCTACTCTATCAGCACGTAAGCAAACTGGGTGAGACTTTATGTTAAACATGGGAAAGGCGGGGAGAGGAGAAAGCCCTTAAAGTGCTGATGTTAGAAGCATAAATAATTGTATCTTTTTATCCAGCTGACTGTTTAGCATTATATGGCTACAGTCTAAGTTTATCTTAACCACCATTCAACTTAAACATTCCAAAACACAAGTATATAACTTAAAATTCAATAATTTATGAAAAAAGGATACATACCTACCCACTTACCCAGACATATTCGCATACCCAGGAAAATTTATGAAGAAGAAAGAGGGAGCACAGACCTCTGATTCTGAGTCACAAATCACAGTCAAAGACTTGGTGTTGCTCCCTAGGCAAACCTCTGATACCATAAGTGGATGCATATTTCCCTCAAATTACATTAATCTCCTCAGAGTATCAGCTAGATAGTACATTTCAGTCCCCCTCCACCGCTTTTGGGAAGAGACAGCGTATTGAAATAAAAATATGACATAAGATCAAAGATATAATGTCATAAACATGAGCACTCCCAGCCTAAACTTCGTATATTTCACTTCCAAAATGCAACCAAATTATATGTTTATCTTTACAAAAACCAATATGAATTTTATTTTTCTAATTATCCAAATGAGAAGAGTTGAAACTTTGAGATAAATTTACTTACTCTCATTTAAATCTGGTTTTTGAGTTAAATCAGACCTCATAATACATTTCATTAGGGTAATTTTCACCTTAAGACCTATCTTCAGAATGAAGGATGTCTTAAAATTGTCTTGATATTTTCTCACTGCACCATACCCATGTCTCTATAATTATACGTATGGATATGAAGCTGTTAGTTGATCCTAACCCTGAAGTCATCCTATCTCTGTACTTCAGGTTTCCGAAACTAATAAACTTCTACATTGTGTCAGTTGAGCCAGATTTTCCATTATCTAAAGCCAAACACATCCAAATTGATCCACAGATTTTTCCCCCAAAAATAATAATGTCCAAAAGCATGTGGTTCTGGCTAGAAGGAAAGAGGTAAGCCCTTGGAACTGTAAACTGGCTCAAGGTAGAAAGAGTCAACTATACCTGATGAGTGGAAGTCCAACTCAGTAGGAAGAATACAGTCAACAGATGGTAACGCAAGTAAACATTTGGCTTCCTGAACGTTCAAAACAATGTCATGAAGGGGCCTCTACAGGCAGCACTCTGAAACTCAGCAGAGCAAGTGATAAATCTGTCACGATGTTCTGTCCCAGCCCCAGAGGCAGTGTTGAGGAAGAATTCTTCCTTTCTTAGAAGGGGTGACAGATAAGAGCAAAGCAAAAATCCAGCCTTAGACAGATTCTGCTACTAGCTAGATGACAAAAACCGGACTTGGACCCTGGTAATAATACACAGAGAGAGGGAGAGAGGGAAGGGGTGTGGGGAGGGAGGAAGACTTGATATGAACAAAGAAGCAAGCTATGTTAAACAGGGGACAGATTTGGACGGAGTAGGAATTATTCTTGTAGAAAAAAATGACTTGCTCTTGAGTCACTGGATTGTTTGAGCCTTTTAAATCCCTCTTGACTAAAGTCAGGCTTGATCTTATCACCTAGAACATGGGGAGGCAGTGTATTGATGAGGTAAAGAATCTCTTCAATAGAGGGCCAGGAAATCGGGAGCTGAGATACTGGTAGATCTTAAAATGATGAAAGAATCACCTGGAAAATTCCTCATTTCTTAATAACCACTTGACCTTATTAACAAGTTGATACTTAGAACTCACTTATCCCATTTCTTGGACTTTTCATAGGCCTGTGTAGCTAATACTATCATTTCAGTTTTATCCCACAGCTGATCAACTAGGAGGCTTGGACCTAGAGAACACCATAAAATGTAAAAAGTAAATTGAATCCTGAAAGAAGTGCACAAAAGAGCCTGGGGGATAATATATAAATGAGAACAGAAGTCACACCTTCTGTTTTACCTACATTTCCAGAGCTCCTACTTGTAGCAGAATCAAAGTACATGAACTACAACTAAAACTAGTAATAGAAAAAAATAGCTTTAAAAAATTGTCTATATTTAAACTAACTTCATCACAGGCCACCAACCTATTAGGAAGATAAGAGACAGATAACTACAGTATCATTGTTTAAAATGATTTTTCAAATTAATCTCTTTTGCATGAATTCTGCATTAATATCCAGACCATTCGAAGTTCAAGCCCCTATCAAAACTATTTCTCCCAGTCTTTCCCTACTTCTTAACAAGGCATCTAGATTCAAGAGTAAAGCATGGCACAGTTCATAGTCTGACTGCTAGTCTCTGGTCTTTGCTTGTCTTGTATACCTGGCCTTTTCTCCTGCTGATGAATTCAGAGGCTGGAGAGAGACATGGAGTGTTAGCACTGATGGTCTGTGATTATAGCTCCCGGGATCATAGTTATTTTTCTGGTCCATTGAGTCCATCCTTAAATTTGCAGACACTACACATCTCTGATTCTTGGGCACAAGCTCCATATGTTGCCTCAATTAAAATGTCTATTTTTCAACTTCATATTCAGAGTCCCCTCACCCCTCATGATGGCAGCTTCATGAGAGACATGAAATCTGTCATCTCAGCTACTTTTTGCTCCCTTGTGGATGTCACTAAGAACTAGGTCTGTTACACATCAGTGAATGTCCACAGGGAAGTAAGGTTGTTATTGGTATTTCTGGATTTTCCACTGAATCACCAGCCTCCATCAGTACCATAATCTACCTTGCACAGTTAGAAGTGTGGGTTTCGACCACAACTTGGTGATGAGACTTAACACGTATGTTTCTCATACGCTGTCTTTTTGGGGTCTCCATTCCTTCATGACTCTTCTCAAAACTAGGTAAAGGGACCTTGCTTTGATTTGCTGAGAAATAAGATGTAATGGATAGGAGAATTCCCCTGTGTCATATCCTCAATCCTTTCAATTCTATGGCTTAATTGCAAACTAAAATTTAAATTTCTAAGCTTTCTTTTGATACATACACACTTCATTTAGGAGAAGATGGTTAGGTTGTCATCTTTATAAGGATTGAAAAAACAGCAAAAAACTACCTTGTTATTTCTCTTCACATTCTTTTTTATTAATCCCAAACCTCTTCAAGGTAGTAAAATTTGTCTTGAAATCCTTGGAGAAAAGAAAAGTGCAATGCAAAAAATGAAAGAAAAAGAGAGAGAAAGAGAAAGGTGATTGATATATTTTTAAATTTTCTGTTTCTACTAATTTTACTTTCTCTGGTCATTTCTCCTCTTGTTCTTGAAGCACTTCTCATTTTCAAACACCACATCTCAAGGTCTGAGTTTCAAAATTGTGTATTACCATTAAGATATACAACTGAAAATTGTATAAGTAAATCAGTAAGTGAAGGCCGTAATGAATATAGCAACAGTCATACTCAAAATATTATTTAAATTAAAATTTTATTTTTATAATAATATCTATATCTAGTTTTAAAAAATAGTATTGAAAGGTTTATACAGAAAAATAGGAACCTCTTACATCACCACTCAACATCCCCCAATTCTATTCCCTACTGTCAATCATTTTCTAATTCTTAGCTACTCTTATTTTTGCCTCCATATTTCCATAAAATATGCTTATACAGATATGTCTGGGATTTTCAATTTTTGTCATGTATTATTATTCCATCTTATTTATACCTCACGTCTACCCTCAATGTCATAAAATTAAATGGCTCTATTGCTAGCACCATTGTTGCTTGAGTTTTTTGTTACTTGCAGTCAAAAGAAATCTTAAATGATACATGATGACAACACTGGGAAATTGCATCTACTTCACCCAACCAACTACCCGCTTCCTTCAAAACTCAGCTCTAGAATTCTCTGTTCCTGTGAATCTACACTATCACCACTATTACCCTGCCCTACACACACACACACACACACACACACACACACACACATACATACATACACATTCTGTTTGTATTCTGTTCACCTATAACACCACAGGACTATGTTTATCCTTGCTTTCACATCATTATGTTAGAATTGTTAACCACTTGTGTGACTTTCCTAAGAGACCATAACTACTAAATAGTGTAGTCCAATGTCATTCAACTTTTTATCATTATGAGTAACTATGGAGGATTTTTAGAAATCATTCAATACATACTTACTGAGTTGAATTTTTCAGAGTCCCTGGTTCCAGTGCTTGTTAATCTTTTATTTTATGCCTCAAGCTACTTGGTATGTGCTTCATACCTCTATGATAAATAGCAATTCACTGTAGCAAGAATCTTGGTTAGAAATAGGTAGGGTGCGTTCTATCAATACTTAAGGCAATATCATAATCTTAGAGGAGAAAGCATATACAGTTTAAAACTTGCTCCCTCCAGATGACTCTAATAGGCTGCCCTTATAACCTACCCCAGATGACAGTCACTGTTCTAGATATCTCACCAAAAGTTAATGAGGCGTGGAACCCCACATTTATTTCTAACAGTTCTCTTAGCTGAACTCAAATCATGCTGTCTCCAGTTGGACTCCCATGCTCTTCAAACCCCAAATTTCCAAAACGTTTTTTAAAACCTGCTCCTTTTCCTTCAAATATTATCTTCATTAACAAAACCATAATTTAGTCACTCTGCTCAGAACCTTGAAAATCTTTCTTGGGCTTCTCTCTTTCCATTATCCACTGTATATAATCTGTTGTCAAAGTCGAGTTCATTCACCTCTTCTAAGTCTCTCACAAATCTACTAAATCCTCTCAAGCCCCACTGCTAAGTCTTGACTGAGGCCATGTAAGTTTCCTGCCTGAATTCTTAGGCCACCTGACTGCTTCTAGTCTTGCCAATTCTACAGTGCTGTCAGAGTGAGCTTTCTGCAAAGAAAATCTGATCATACAATTTTCCTGCTTAAAAGTCTTTGAAGACACTTAGGAAAAAGCATAATAAATCTTCTTACTTCCACTCTGACTCTCATTCCAAAGAGTTATTCCAAAGAGTGACTCAGTTCCAAAGCCAGGCTGATAGAGGTGATGCAATGCAAGATGTCAACTCACAAACACCATTTAAATTTGCCTAGACAAATGGTTTCTCATTGTGAGAAAAAAAATGCCACCCCCCAAAATGGCTATGGTCCAGCAATGTGAATAATGTAGAACCCCAGGAAGACTTGTAATTCCACCACACAGAAGTAAGATGCTGCCTCACTACTTCCTGGGATGCTGTAGTCCAGTCTTGCCGAGGCTGTGTATACTCATAAGCAAGGGGGTTGAGTTTTGAAAACCCAGTTGGGCTTCTTGCTGTTTCTTCATCTTTGGGAAAGGGACAAAATTAATTGCAGATTTCACTCATTATGAGCAGCTGAGGTTTGTCACTCAGCTTTATGTCAAGATACTCCCCACCATGGTGAGATGGAGCTCATCTCCCATCCACCCCCTTCTCCACACTCCACCACAGCAAGGTACTTTAAGAGTTAAGCTTATGACCCAAACAGGCCTGAGTATCAGCCTTACAATAGGAGTAGAGTGGGGAACGATGACAGGAAAGAATGAATACCTGGTTGTCCCAAAGTATATGTACATTTAAATAAGTCATCCAACCTTAAGGTAGGAGTGAGGGTGAAGGATTTCCTGAGTCTAGGAAATCTTGGCCACCCAGTCTCTACAAACAGCCTCACTACTGACGTAGGCTCTCAGTTCACACTCAGAGAAGATTTCCACTCGTGTAGCCCTGAATCCCACACAGTTTCACTCCTCTGATGGGCAGCCACACCTGGGGAATGACTGAATATGGGATGCTCACAAACTCCTTGGAAGTACCAAATCAACTAAAAATCTTCAATCTAAACTAGACATTTTTTTTTCCAAAATACAGATTATTTTGAAATGAATTGTGACACTCTACTTGGGTCTTCGTTCTTGGCGTAAAATGAAACGTGATAACCAATTAAATATGGCCACTTCTGTGTTAGCTCTATTAGTTTTTTTTTTCCTCTTTCACCTTACCTACATTATTCTCATCCACTCCAGCTTCTACACATTTCTTCTCTTTATTTTTTTTCTGTTAGTGACTCATTTGTCTAACAGTAGCTTTTTATTTCAGGATAATTGAGTTTTTGACAAAAATTAAACATTGTTCTTAACGCTTGAAAATGGTTTCCTTTTACATCATTTTCTGTTCAAATTCGAATTAATGATGGCAACTATTCTCAGAACAGAATCAACCATTGTAAAGTTTACCCCCAAAGAAAAACTTTTCAAAGATTATAAGGAAACAAATGAGTAATATAAATAAAAAAAGATTTTTCCCACATTCAATTATATTTTGTTTTTTATAATTATTTGCTCCACATTTTATCTTTAGACAACATCTTGTTTTCTTAATTTAGGGAAAATCTTAAAACCATCTAAAGTGAAGAAGCAGGATATCTCAGAGTATTATTCTTACCTCTAAATTCTTTGGCACATTTCACTGTTTGCTATTGGTCAAGTTCAGGGAAAAATTCAGGTTTTGAATGAAAAAACTCCTTAGTTTAACTCTGTCAGACATCCTGCCTGGACAGAAGTATAGCAGTGTCCTAACTCAGAATTCATGGATTGACTTCAGGTTGTCAATAAATCCTCTAAGATTATATGAAAAATAATTATAAGTATTCACATGCAATGTTTTTCTTAGGATGATAGTTCAAATATTTCAAAATATTCTCAAATGTGCTTTTTAAAAAAGTGTATTCCCACTAAAATCGGTAATAAAAGATACATACTTGCTAAGAATAGCCAGCATTATTTTAGATAAGCACAAATATCCCTTCAAATTTGGGGTTATGTTATCTTTTATTTGACAATATTAAAATGTATCTTTCCAAAAACTTCTTTTTAAAATAGCTCTGAAAAATGACATTATAATTTCCCAGTCAATGTCTACATGGATTTGGGCAGATTCATTGTTTAAACTCACTCATGCTGAGAACATGGTTGTAAAAACCATGTCTTCAAGAAAGTTCTAAAGCTCATTGTTGAAAATTCATGCTAATGACCCAATAAGATTCTGATGGTTTTCACTGTGAAGTACTATTTTTTCCATTAAGTGGCATATATAATTCTATACATTTATAAATTCTGACAAGCTTGTTATCCAGTCTGATCCACGCTGCATCAATGTTCTCAGGACAGACTCTTTTTCTCAATAGGCATAAGTCTGAAAGTTTAAGTGACTTCTATTCATAATCACAGAGTAAGTAAATTATGGAACTGTCTCGTATCAAGGAATTTTAATATCAAATCTAGCTTTAATTTTCATAACCACTCCATCTTCTTTGGACAGACAGAGGCAAAGAAACTATTTTTAATATTGCCTCTAGGAGATACTCATATTCCTAATATTTTGTTAAGAGGACTACACAAAATAGAGAAACAACATTGTACAGTATCATAATGCAGGAAAATGGTATCACAGGTAATTAATTTTCCAAGTAATTGTTTTACTTATTTAAACATCAAATAATATATGTATACATATACACACACACACATACATACATACTTACACAGTTTTGATAGAGGATTTAAAAACATATAAACTTACATACTTCCACAGAATTATTGAGCACACTCTGTCCTTCTTATGATGAACCAGGAGCATGGTTCTGATGATTATTCAGTATGCTAGGTTGCAGTTCAATGATGTACAATGAAACTGTTCCAGAGGAGCTCTTTGCTCCCCAGAGCAAATGTCCACAGACTGAATTACAGCTGTTGATTTTGTCTCTTCTCTTGTCTCTCTCAACACCAGGTGTTGCATCTTAATGTTTTGCTTCATCCTCTCATTCTCCATCTCCTCTGTTTGCCTGCCTCATCCTCCCAATGGATAGCTAATAGCCTATTAACAGTTAACTAAGGGAAATCCAGATAACCAAACTTGTTAAATCAGTTAACTTAATTTCATGTATTTAGATCTTTTCTTCCTGGAGAATTGAAGGTAGAGTTCACAAGCTGTCACGAGACGTACTTTTATACAACTCCTATTCAGGGCTAATTGCATCTTTGAAGCATTACCATTATATCATGCAATGGGAAATATAACCAGTATTAAGGATTACAGTGGACAACATAGACAGATTATCTTTTCCACACTAAATGAGTTGATTTTTCTCCATCTTCCTCTGCACAGAACCCATGCATTCTTTTGACTGTCACAGAAATTGCTGAAATATACATATGACCCAACTCATTTTGATCAAATTGTAGAAATGTTGCTGACAGGAAAACCTAGGAAGTCTTTCAATTTCAGCTTACTTTCTATTAGTATTTTCTCAAAGTGGGAGTTGGTAATATTAAGGGTCTCTCTATTGGCCTGCAAGGTGATTCCTGCAGTATATTGTTTATATTATGATAGAGTACATTTTATTTTAGACAACTGAGTATTTAAGTTATGGCAATTTGCCTTTTTTCTCTTCCCATTTTATATATACATGACCGGTACATGGTAAGCAATAATAAATACTTATGGTTTTAAAAAGTTAATAAAATCAATGTGAGAAACAGCACAGATTTTAAGTTTTTTATCCTTCTAAAAATATTTATGGTGATTATCAAAAGCATACAGACTATTTTACCAAAATGTTTGACAAGCACATTTAAACGATGTGTTATTGCTCAATATATGTCAAAAAAACCTGCAAACCCTCAATTAGCTTATCACCATTCACTTTAATGAGCATAAATGGTACTAAGAACAGGAGGCATGTTCTGCCTGATTACAGTTTAAATTGAATTCCGTATTTGAAAGTACCAAAAATCTTCGAGGAAATAAGCATGTTTACTATGCCTTTGTTTGTTTCTGTTACATCTAGATCTGAATCATTCCTTAGGTTTGCAGTTCTTCTAAAGCAATAATGAATTTAAAATTAAGTGTATGTCAATAATTGAAATGGGTAAGCCCTCGTGAGATGAGGTCCAGAGACATAATTCCAACAATGATAGTCTTCCAACACTTCCTATCTCTTGGGTGATCTTGGGTGCTGGTCTGAGAGCACAGATCCCAGCAGCTATAGCAAATAAGCAGCTCATAACTGGCAGGAACTCCCTGTAAGAAGGGAACTGAATCATGTAACAGGCCACTGAGGGAAACATTTGCCTTAAGGCTTGGCTTATTCCTGGTAATATTTCACATTTTTGTTTTCCTTTGATTTTAAGACCCAGTGCCCTGCTGAGCCATGTCGTAGCCTGAGGCAAAAGGAAAGATCAATAATACTGATCACATCTTTATTTAAAATTTTTATAATGTGTTCATCACTTTTTGCATTTTGCAGTAATTTTTTTAAATATTGCATTAAAATATTGTTTATCTTGATTTCTAAAGGTTTTCTTGGTGCCCCTTATATTTGGTATCTGAGGGAGGCACCTTACAATATCTGTTGACTAAGTACTGTTCCAGAATCTTTTGGGTGAAACCTAGGAATCCATATTTCTTTTTAATGATTTTACAGTGTGGTCCACAGACTCCTGCATCAGAAGTTACAGAATCACCAGCATCTCATTTGCCTCACCCTAGACCTGTCTTTATATTAATAAGAGAGCTCTTTATGTAAAGTCCCCTTTTATATCTCTTTCAAAGCCTAAATTTATATGCAGGCTTGAGTAGTTTTGTATTAAATATATATTGACATTGTTATTTGTGGCTTTTCATCTGTTCTCATAGAATCTAGACAAGAGTTATTCAAAAACTGGTTCCCAAAGAAGTCACTGCATCTTTTTTTTTTTTCAGTCTCTTTGCTAAGACTTTTCAAACGGTCATCACTTTTAGTATGAAATACCTATAAGAGGGAAAAAGCTAGGGGCAAAATGGAATGAAACATTACACTTTGCTGTTAGCATAATGTGGGTATCAATTATATACAGTCAAAATACAGTGTTTGAAAACACTTTATAGTTCGTTTTTCATTTAAAAATATTATTAAATATTTATTGAATACCCATTTTTGGGTGATATTAGAAACACATGAAAATAAGAAACAATCTAAGCTGAGGTCTGGTAATGTAATGCTTGAAAAATAAACCCAGAGGAACTATAAAATATTTATTAATTCAAAACCAAGTTAGATAGTCTAAAGTTTCTAAGGCTTCATGGGATCTCATTAATGCATGGAAAATTTGGCTGTAAATTTATTATTTCCAATTTAGAAACTATGGGTAACATGTAAAAGTCACAAAACTTATACAGGAAACAAATGCAAAACTGAAAAAATTTCACATCACAAACTGCAAAAATCTTTTAAAGGGTTTTCACAGCACAGCAGGTTGTGACAAATCATAAAGAAGATTCTTGGTTAAAAGGCGAGATGCTTAACAAAATATGAAATACAAAGGCAGAGAATTAAATATCAATGATTTTATCTTTTTCACATTTTCACATTAAAAAGTAAATATTAGGACTTGAGTATCGGTTGAACCAGGAATTCTCATGCTCTCATTGTGCTGTAAGAGCACGAATTATGAGGACTTTGGGAAATCGTAAGACCACCCAAATCTCTGAGCATTCCTAAGAAAGCTATGAGTTGAAGAAATATTATTACAGCAACACATCTTTCATTAACAAAACCCTAGCTGTTACGTCATCTATGCCTCCGCCTCCTTCCTCTCATCCGCGCAGGAAAAGAGCAAGTGATAAAGGCGCAGACGGGAGACAGAGGCTGAAACGCAACCCCAAGTCGATTCATTTAATCTAGAGCAAATACGTATTGAATCCCTCCTATACTTTCAGAACTGTGCTGGCAATCAAGTTGGATTCACAGATACAGCTTCGATATCCAACTCTCCAAAGTTTCAAGGCCCCTCTGTTATGAATCTGGCCTCGTCAAGTTCAGAACTGTTAGGGTCAGGGAAGAGGGCAAAGGGCACCTTTTCTCCTTCACACCAGGGAGTATACACTTCCTGAAAGTGAAAGCAAATTAAAACTTTTGAAATAAGTAAATAGGAGAACCAGACTCTCTACATCATTAATTTTCACCAGAATGGCTTATCAATACCAACACGTTAATGTGTATAGTATCCATTACAGATTCACAACACATTTCCTTCCTCTCAGAAGTGTAAGGTCTTCTCTTTCTCTTCTTTAGGATCCATCCTGTCACTCTTCCCTTGCTCTATTCTAGCCCTCATCTATTCTCATTCTACACATTATCACAAGAAGACCAGCTCCATCCCAAAGTTCTCTGTAAGCCATAGGCTGGTCATGTTTCCCCAAAATGTCTCCATCACAAAATTCACTCTTAAATCCTAGGGTTTTACCTATACTAATGTGTAATCTTGACCTAGAAGTCTAGACCTAATGTCTAAAATTGAATTCATTATTTTTCCTCAGCTATGTTCTTTATGTTTCCTACCTGTCAGTGACATACATATCCACTCAGTCTCCCAAGACAGCAGTCATTCTTCAGTCTCCCCTAAACCATGAGATGGGAACAGAATTGACATTCACAAAATGTGTTAAGAACAATGTATAGATACATTAATTGATGTCATCACTCAATTTTATTCATTGACTTTATAGTGATTACCACAGAGATAAATTGGCAAAAATAATTCTTAAAACTTAATCACATGACTGTTTATATATGGTTTATAATTTTGCATACTTTTTAATCCAAATGTTTGTTGGATTGTTTTTTAAATGTACCAAAAATAGAAATATGCTTCAGAAATTATTAACCATTTTTGTGTAAAGAATTACACTTTCACTTATATTGTCATTTATACTTCCCCTTTTTAGGGCGGCCTGCATTCTAAAGATCCAAGTAACCAATTACAATTTTTATCACTTTTAGCTAATTTAGGCTTCTATTAGGAGGTCTCTTTGAGACTAGTTAATTCGTTAGCACGCACCTAATAAAGTTTAGGTGCTTTGTCAATTCTGCATCTTGCCACGTAGTTTCCTCCCTTTATTTAACTAATTCTGTGTAATCATTTTGTTCCACTTCTAATAACATCGGATGGAAAACTGTACAAAGTGTATTTCTAGAATGTGGAGCTAATGCATTATCGTTAGCATCTGATTCTCTCTAACGATTAACTGGCAACTCAGTTTCTTAAGCACCTTAGTAATACCCACTGGGCAAAACAACGGTTTATTTGAGTGAGGAAGGTTGAAAGAACCTCCTCTCTCCTCATCTTGGATGCCCTGCTACAGAAAGAGACTAACTGCAAAATAAAACTTCACCAATGGAACCTAAAGAGCTTTAGCTTTTGTATCCAAGAGGACTGTGCATAAATACTACACACAGGTGTCTTAATAAACTATATAATTTCCCCAAAGGATATTGCATTCTAGGGATAGATTTCATCTGAAAGCTGTCTTCTCCTTTTAAAAACAAAGTGACTTTTAAAGATAAATTCCTCTCTCCTACACTTTACCAACTCCACCATCATAATCTAGAGATAAGAGATGAAGTAAAAAGAAAATATAGAAAGGCAGATAGAGCAGAGAAATGCAAGGAGACATTGTAGACTGGACAAAAGCAAATCTCCTCGGAAATATTGTTGATAAAGACCTTGAATTCTGAGGAAAACTTGGAGCAACTTTATTGAGGAATATACTGGTATCAGAAATAAAAGCTAAAACAAGGAAGCAGTCATTTACATGCATGGTGTTGAATGTGAACAGAGAAGGAAAGGAAATCCATAAACGAATGATGTAAAATCAGCTCTGCTAAATAAGATTTAGACAGACACTGATCAACAGAAAATTTTCCTTGGACACACGTGGCTAAGAGTTTCATTTTTCTTAGTGAGGAAGAATTGGGAGATAACAGCACATCCATAGTGTGAAATGTGTTTAAGCTCCTATATAGTAATTTTACATATTTATTTTAATTATAGTGTGGTTCATTCTTTCTCGAATATTTTTGTGTTCTCTTTATAAATTCAATATTCTAGTGCCCAAAGTGGGAAAACCAGGTAAGTGACACATATCTGTTGAATGCTGGCTCCCCCAATATATCATTCAAACAAGCTGTTAATCACTCAAAGCTAGGTGTGCATTGTCTCAGCAAGGATAGGAACTACTATGCCAGAGTCTTAGCCTCTCAAAGAGAAAGGTGAAGTCAGGATATTCACAAGGCTTTGGAATCTGGCTTAAGGCAGGTCTTTCAGTGTGTGTAGTAGACAGGGGGGAGATGGGGATTGGTTAGAACTGGGGAAGGATCATAATAATACTGGTTTAGGATTGGTGAACATGGCAAGATTTGGGTTTTGAAGTCAAGAGGTTTCAAAGAACTGGGGAAGTAAACAACTGTCAAAGTTATCTTTTTAAGAGTTCAATAGTTTGATATTCATCTAAATGATTTTCTCCATAACGATAAAGTTACTTGGAACCTTTATCTTCCCAAGACACAGTTTCCTAGAATAATAAAATCATGATGGCAAAGTAAGTGAAATGGTAAAGTCAGACTAATTTAATTTAATATAAACAGTAATCCATAAAGTTGGTTTTGGTTTTAAAGCTTCACAGATAAAGCTATATTTTATAGCTCAACTTCTGCTAGTCTACATTCAAGGTACTGAGTTAGTGTCTGTCTATATGTCTTTCTCTCTCTCTCTCTCTGACTTATATATAGGAATTCAGAGAAGACTGCAAAAATGATAGGGCACTTGAGAGAGGTTGTAACATTTATTTTGCACATAAAGCATGTAATGGAGTAATGGAAATTCTGGAGACGATAACAGTACAAATAAAAGTGCAGATTTTAGAAATTTTAGGGCATGAGAAGGGAACAGAGAGCGGTCCATTGTCCTAAAAGATTGCAGTTAACTTTGGTAGAGCTCTTTTTCTTCCCAAAAGAGAAAGGTGTATGTATTCGGAAATTTCAGGTGAAATAACAAGCAAGCCTTAAACACCAGATCTACAGTTTTTGCTTAATATACTATTTCGTCAAATAAGAAAGCAGGTCAGTGATCTCTTGTGAAATTCCTACTTCTTATATAATATGGAATTTGGCCTTCCTTTTCCCTTCTTCTGAAATTATAACCAACCGAGATGAAAGGAAACATTATTCTGTCTGACATTTCATGGCAGATATTTGATTCACCTCATGCAAGTACAAAAAACTCTTTTATCTAGCTTTCCACTACCTATTTCCCCTCAGAAATTTAAAATTGACTTCATGAGTGTATGATACTTCACATTCTCTGAGAATCCAGTGTAGTGATCAACTGAGGGAATCACCGATAAGTATGGATGGTAGAGTGTGTCAGTGTTTTTCTATCACAGTTTATGTACATGGTAGACATTCGCATTGTTTTCCAAAACACTGTAGTTTCATAGTCTCATACCAGTAGAAATAGAGCTCTAAAAACACATTTTGCCTGAAAATGGGTAACAATTTCTCCTACATCTCTATTAGCAAAATTCCATCGTCTCTCTTTCTGATCTCAAATTGAGAACTTTGTGGGAAATTTTGGATTGGCTTATGCATCAATAGATGTCCTAGTTTAGTTAGTTTAGAATGGAAATGACGGATTACAACACATGCCCATCAGCAGATTCAGAGATTGGAATAGACCCAAAGGTTTATTAAATGCACTTGTCAGAAGTCACATCACTGGTGTGATGCATGAATCAAAATTTATTTGAAACTTGTTGCAAACAGTAGTGGAACTTCGTAATATGTGCTATAAAGTCATGAAAATAAGCACCAAACTAGGAGTTCTTCTAAAAAAGCAGAGGGTGGGGCAAAGAGAATTCCAACAAGACAAGCTGAAGTCAAACTTACTTTGCCATCTAAAATGTTGAATTATAAATATTAAATAAGAAAATCATAAGTAAAAATATATCCAAGGTATCAAAAATTTTAAAGAAATTAGATCTACTTATTCACATTGAACAGTAATGCAATAAACATAAAATGAAAGCAGTAAATTAACACTTTGAAAATATTGGGTTGGCCAAAAGTTTTGTTCAGTTTTTTCCGTAAGATGGCTCTAATAGCGCTTAGCTGTCTTTACACTACATTAGAAACAATTTTGTTAGATTGTATTGTGACAGCTGTCATATCAGCGTGCATTTAAAAAAAAACTATCAAACTTGGTGAATTTTTGTGTAGCCATTTTAATATTGAAGATGGAAGGAAAAACAACATTTTTGGCATATTATGCTTTATTATTTCAAGAAAGGTAAAAACACAACTGAAACACACACAAAAAGATTTGTGCAGATATGGAGAAGGTGCTGTGACTGATCAAACATGTCCAAGGTGGTTTGTGAAGTTTTGTGCTGGAGATTTCTTGTTGGACAATGCTCCACAGTCAGGTAGACCAGTTGAAGTTGATAGAGATCAAATCGAGACATTAACTGAGAATGATCAACGTTATACCAACCGGGAGATAGCTGACATACTCAAAATATCCAAATCAAGTGCTGAAAATCACCAGCCTGGTTATGTTAATCACTTTGATGTTTGGGTTTAAGCGAAAAAAACGTTCTTGACCATACTTCTGCATGCGATTCTCTACTTAAACATAATGAAAATGTTCCGTTTTTAAAACAAATTGTGATGGGCAATGAAAAGTGGATACTGTACAGTAACGTGGAACAGAAGAGATCAGGGAGCAAGTGAAATGAACCAACAACAGCCACACCAAAGGCCGGTCTTCATCCAAAGAAGGTGATGTTGTGTATATGGTGGGATTGGAAGGGAGTCCTCTATTATGAGCTCCTTCAGAAAACCAAACGATTATTTCCAACAAGTACTGCTCCCAATTAGACCAACTGAAAGCGGCACTCGACGAAAAGCATCTAGAATTAGTCGACAGAAAACGCATAACCTTCCATCAGTATACTGCAAGACCACATGTTTCTTTAATGACCAGGCAAAAACTGTTACAGCTGGCTGGGAAGTTCTGATTCATCCGCCGTATTCATCAGACATTGCACCTTCCGATTTCCATTTATTTCGGTCTTTACAAAATTCTCTTAATGGAAAAAATTTCAATTCCCTGGAATACTGTAAAAGGCACCTGGAACAGTTCTTTGCTCAAAAAGATAAAACGTTTGGGGCAATGGAATTATGAGGTTGCCTGAAAAATGGCAGAAGATAGTGGAACAAAAGGGTGAATACGTTGTTCAATAAAGTTCTTGGTAAAAATGAAAAATGTGTGTTTTATTTTTATTTAAAAACCAAAGGAACTTTTTGGCCAACCCAATAATTTGCTAACAAGCAGCACATTAGCAGGAGATATGAATTAACATAATAAAATTGAAAGGCAGGAAATAATAAAACAGTAAAAACATAAGGGAAGAGAAAAAGGAAGGACAAAATCAAGATCGGAATTTAGTATGCAACAGAAAAAAAGAAAACCAGGAAAATATTAATAGCAAAAGAGCAATATTATACCACAAAAGGCAGAACAACCTAAATCCAATAAAATGTTTAAAAAGCTTCAAAGAAAAGCAAAAAATATTAAAAGGGAACCACACTTAAAATGAAAAGTCAGTACAAAGGATTGATCATGACAGCAAAGTGCGCACATACATCATTTTTGTCTTCTGCCTAAAATCCTTTGAAATGACAGAAAAATATGTTTTAAAATGTATAAATCCATAATAATGCTGGTCAGCAAGGAACAGTGCCAAAACAGTAAGAAAAATATTGAACAATTTTTAAAGAGAGAAAGCAGACAGGACTGGATTGAGAACTAGGCAAGACTCGAGAAATCTCATCCGGGCATAGTGCCTGGAGGACTACCAAGGAGAGGTGCTTCAATATCATAATCAGAGGAGTCCTTCAGGATACTTGTCTTTTAGAATTAATTGAGAAAATGGCTTTAGGGAGGCTGGGAAAATGAACATCTCTCTTCTCTTCCCACTCTGCTAAATTGAGTACAACCACCAAGTTGGCTGACAGCTAAAGCCGCCAGTACTGGTGTCGGACCCTGAAAGGCACGGCCATGCCGCAGGCCATCAATGGGTGAAGAACCTTCTCCCAGGAGGATCCCTCTTAAAAGACAAACTGCTGACTCACCTCCTGAAAGCGTATGTCACTCCTCTCCTCTAATCACCAAATCTATGTGATAAGAACTTGCAAATAAAAATAAAATAGTTGATAGTGTCAAACAAGTAAATAAATAACAAGAAACATGAGACATTTCAGATAAAAGGAAGTAAGTGGTAAATATCTTGTTGAGAAAGGAATTAAAGTTAAACAACAATACACCTAGAGTTGGAAAATAGAGAAATGAGGGTAAAAACAAGAAATACCCAGCAAATTCAAACAGAATCAATCATATTTGAAAATATTCAAAAGGTCCTAAATAAAATACAATGAAAAAGCAATAAATCAGAATAAAATGAAGTTATTTTTAAATCAAGTTAGAAATGTTCCAATGAATAAAAGACTCATAAGTGGTTATTTCAAGATTTGCCAACTCAAATACAGGTTTTTGGTTTTGTTTTTCCCTAAGTAGGTAATAACGTAAATGGGGCAGGAAGTATATAAATGAATGAGAATGGTGGGCAGTACAACCATTTTAAAACATCACCCAACCAATACAAAAAAATGAATCATTAATCCCTATCTAACTACTGATAAACACTGCATAAATAATGTCTGAATTATGCAAACAAAATTTCAAAATACTTGAAGCAAAAACTGATAGAAACTCAAGGATGACTTGAGAAACCCATAAATTGTAGTGAGAGGTGAGTGTGATACTCTGGCAGCCATGTGAAGGAATCACATCAAGAGGGAAGTGATCAAAGTACGTTTGAACAGAAAAAAAAAAAAAAGAGGGAAGTGATCAGGTTTGTCAAAACTACAAATAGGTTAAATACAGTGAGAACTGGGAATTCACATAGGAATTAGGCATTAGCATTACTTTTGTCATTAGTAACCCTGAGAAGATCTATTTTGGGGGAGGGTGGAGATAAAAGCGCCACGGTAGTGAGCTCAAAAAGTGGAAGGAGAATTGAAGACTCTTGGTACAGAAAACTTTCTCAAGGAGTTTTACAAATAGAATCAAAGCAAAGGGCTGATATCCAGAAGAAAATTGATGTTAAGAAACTTTGGTGGGTGGGGAGAAGTGATAATAGAGTTGAGGTAATTTATTATAAGCAGTATTTTTTACTTTGTTCCAGTAAGTTGCGATAGGAAATCCAGTCATTACCTATATAATTGAAAAAAATCATTAAGACATTGAGTGCTTTGTTTCTACTTTTGCTTTTTTAAATAACTGAGGAAAATAGCTTGTTTGTATGTGGACAGTAATAATGAAGTAGAGGGGGGAAATATGACAATTTGTAAGGCACAGAAGAAAATGGCTCGAGGAATGATTTTAAGTAAGTAAGACAGTATAGGATGTGTTACACACGAGTTGGTGTTAGAAACAAAGAGTTCAGTCATTGGAACAGGAGGGAAGTGAGGGTACATTGTCACCAAGGCAGGTGGCTGGATACACCCTGGTGAGAATACACTGAACTTCTCTGATAGTTCCATTTTGCTCAATGAAATAGGAGGAAAATCATCAATGGAGAGTGGAGATGGGAAAGAGGTATTGGAGACTTGAGGAGAGAGGAATAAATATAAAATAATGATCTTGGAGCTAATAAGAGTATTCTGCAGGAGTATAAATTATCCATGCCAGTCAGCATTAAGGACCCATTAGAGGCTAGTGATTATGAATTTAAAGTGAGGCTGACAAACTGGTTGTGGGTTTTTCTGCAGCTACATTTGGTTACACAAGGATAGACACTGAATAGGTGAAGAGTTGGATTTAACCTAGGTTGTAATTTAGCCAAAAGAGTATGACATAGTGAGAGAGGAATAGGGCAATTGTGGGATATGCAAGAAAGGGGTCACTGTTACTGACCATGGAATGAAAACCATTGTGGAAGGAAGTGAGTATACTTAAAGCTATTGAAGTTTACACTTTGATTGATTAATTGTATGGTATGTGAATTATATCTCAAAAAGTTGTTCCAAAAGAAAATTAAGAAAGGGGAAGTGGAAAGGAGAGGGAGGAAGAGGGAGGAAGTTGAAGAAACAGAATGATCGTGAAACAGAACAGCGAAATGAGAAAAGGAAATATGCCCCAAGACCAACAACCATTTGAGGACACAGGGATGTGGAAGCGTAAGCTGGGATGAAGTGAGAGAGTGGCATGGACATATGTACACTACCAAATGTAAAATAGATAGCTAGTGGGAAGCAGCCGCATAGCACAGGGAGGTCAGCTCGGTGCTTTGTGTCCACACAAAGCGGGATGGGGTGAGATAGGGAGGGAGGGTAGGAGGGAGACACAAGAGGGAGGGGATATGGGGATATATGTGTATGTATAGCTGATTCACTTTGTTATACAACAGAAACTAACACACCATTGTAAAGCAATTATACTCCAATAAAGATGTTAAAAAAAATTTAATTTAGCAACATTTCCTCAAACATGTTTTCCTATTTTCCTAATGTGACAATGTTTGGTGACTTCCAAATGTGGAAGATTGTAAAATTTTTTATCAGTTCACATTTTTAGAGTCTATGTGTAATGGCTATTTCTACATTTTGGGTTATGACACATATTTTTATCATAATAAGACTTCAGCAATAAAAATGTTTAAGATGCTAAGAAGACTGATAAAAGGTTTTGGGAGCTGGCTGAAATATCATTAATAATTTGGTAGCATTAGTTAAAGAAAAGCAGTTTGTGTATCCATGCTGTTTAACTTGTGTGGGAATCCTCTTTCACCTCGTTCTGTGTTTCCTTCTGCAAGGACCTCTTCTAGAGTAATGCTGGAGGCATTGCCCCATCCCCACACTTGCACCTTCCTGGGGTAGGTGTGATTTATCTGACTGTTGAATTTGGAAAACTAAACTTGCGGGTCCACTTCCTTCTACAGGGGAAACTGCCTATCCCAGGCAGCAAACATTCTTTCTCTATGCCATAATCTTTATAGGGTAGGTCCCTGCAGAGCAAGATGCCTGAAGTATTTCAAGACGACACACATATATATCATAGATAGAAGAACTGGAATTTGAACTCGGAGTGTGGCTTTATAGCTTACCATCTTAGGCATTAGACTACACAGCATCTGTGAGTTTGTGTTGGGAAATTGGAATGAATACCCACGTGATAAAGTAAACAGGGAAGAAACCTTACCCCCTTGCTTGATAATGTAAAGAGTGTAAGAGAGGGCTTCCCTGGTGGCGCAGTGGTTGAGAGTCCGCCTGCCGATGCAGGGAACACGGGTTCGTGCCCCGGTCCGGGAAGCTCCCACATGCCGCAGAGCGGCTGGGCCCGTGAGCCGTGGCCGCTGAGCCTGCGCGTCCGGAGCCTGTGCTCCGCAGTGGGAGAGGCCACAACAGTGAGAGGCCCGCGTGCCGCAAAAAAAAAAAAAAAAAGAGTGTAAGAGATAACTGGGATGTAATCAGCTGCATTTATTTTTTGCTTTGTTCTAATTTGGATATAACAACGCTACGGTACTTCTTACCACACCAGGGGAAATATCTGTGCTCCTGAACTTGAATCTTCAGGTTGAAGAGAAATAGAAATTGAAGACATGTTTCAGAGGGTGGATCAAGAGAGATCAAGGATCAGAATGTAACAGGAGAAGAGTTTGGAGTCAGACAATCAATGAAACTTTATTGAGTACTTTAAGGTATTTAACGTATACAGAGTTGCAAGTCTACTGGAAGTCAATATGAAACAAGAAAAAAAAGGGGTTTCAAGGGAAAGGAAGCAAAACCTTGGAGAATAGAGCCACAAAAGGTAGGAAAAGGGGGAAAAAGAATAAAAGTAAAGGAAAGATTGTATTCAGAATGAGACATTGGATAACTGAACGATATAGATTTCATCATGAGACCCAAAGCAAGACAGCTTTTAAAAATTAATCAGAGAAAGGTGATCAGTGACCCTGCTTTAATCCACCCCAGTTAAACAGCATACTGAAAACCATCCACCTATATTCAGGGAGAGCTAAAGCAACCAGAGTTGATCCATGTATCAGAAAGAAGTCAGAAAAATAAAATGATTTTATTAGAGATCAGTTTAGTTATTTTTTGTGTTTTCTGATGAATTTGTCCCATCAATGTTTCAAATGAAATAAATATTCTTATTTTGTTTTATGTAACAAAATTAAGTGTACTATAATATTTGCAAGGTTAAAAAAATCTTTAAATAGACAATTAGGTTGACTTTCTCAATGAGAATCTAATATTTTAGCTGTGCTATGTATTTGGTAGTGAGCTATGCTTTCCCACCTCAGGGCTGCCATTCGAACAAGCAAATCCATTCACAGAGTTCGAAAAGGGAAATATCTACACCAGCAATAAAAGCAACCGTCTCCCACTTTATGTTTACAGGGTTTTTAAACCATATTGAAGTTTAAATCACCCTCTCCCCAAATACATGATTATGATGCCAAAGCACAGTGGCAAGGAAATAACCAAACAATACGCCTAATTTGTTTCCTTGTACAGCTAATCTTGTGGAATGTTCTGGAATTGAAAATAATCTCTGCTACTTGCCTTCCTGCAAATACGCTACAGAATAAATAGTTCTCGTGAGCTTTTCATGAAAGATGGATTTTAATTATAGTCACTTACTATGCAAATTAGGCTTGAATCCACCAGTTCATTAATATCATATCTGAGGTAGCAAAATAAATACACCACCTAAATTTTATTAAACATGCCTAGAGTCATGAGATATTACAGAATGTGAATTTTTACTTTTGATACAAATTAACAGATTGTCTTATTACTTGATATAATATTTGTTGTTAGCTGATGTAAACACTTGCAAATATCGTGCATATGCAGGATTTCTTTCTTTTGTTGACATTAACAAGAAAAACCTCTTTACAAAGTTCATTTCCATTTACAATCTTAGATTAGTCCTGAGCATTTTTTCCTCATTATGTGTGAATCATTAATCATACAAAATGAATGCAGCGTCACTTTTTGTTCTCCAGAATGATGTGCATTGTGATGAATACTTGTTATCATAAATCTTTCTAAAAGAGCTCCTAATAGCATCCAGCAACTTGTAACATCAGTGAGTAAAATTTAAAGTGCACTCTTTTCTACCAGCTTTTATATCTGAAAGCAGCATCATCAATTTTCACAAGGACAATTTAAACTACAAGCATGTAAAAACAAATATGTGTACCATCAGGGATGTAAAACACATTTTCTACTGCTTTTCTCTGAACAGGATTTCACAGTGCCTTTGCTTTTTGTTTTTGGATTTGTCTCCTGCCCCGCCCCATACACTTGTAAAGTCATTAGAGCCTGCTTCTCAATGATTAATTCCTTTAGCCTTGGTAAAACAAAGTTTCAGTAATTTATTGTTGTTGTTGTTCAGATCGAGAGTATTTTCAAACATTGCCCACACCCAAAGTGAACCTGAACTAAACATTCTTGTGTCCTTGTGAGAGTGTCCCAGTGAATATAGTAAATATTTGTAGATCAAAACACAAAAACAAATTTAAAACAAGACCAAAGGGAATATAAAAGCTAACTCACAAAATTTGATTACAGGGAGGGTGGGAGGGAGATGCACAGGGAGGGGATATGGGGATATATGTATACGTAGAGCTGATTCACTTTCTTATACAGCAGAACCTAACACAACATTGTAAAGCAGTTATACTCCAATGAAGATGTTAAAAACTTTTTTTGGTTACAGTTATACTTATTAAGTGGCACTTTGAAGTCTTTAAAATGAAACTTCTCTTACAGATTACTAAATTTTGACCTTCCACTTTAAGGTCAGAATATTTTATACAAGGCATAATTTTCAGGAAACATTGAGATCATTTAAGGCACAATATGGAAGCCATTTTCATATATATTTCATCTATTGATTTTTGTTGGTGTCTTTGTTTCAACTTGAAGTAGTTTTAGAATCATCATAAAAAGATTAAAATGTCAGGTTCTAAAATTTTCTACAATTGAGTCACTTAGACCGAAAAAATTGTTGCATCTTCCACTGGTGAAAAAAAAATCATGAATAGAAGTTATTTAAAAATGTTAAGCACTTCATGATTATCTTAACAATTGTAATAATTTGCTGAGTTTCTGCAACTGTGATCTCAGGACTATTTCAAGCTTTAATTCCATTGATCTCATTGAGTCCAGAAAATAGCTTGTAAGGAAGGTTTTTATTGCCCTATTTTATGAATGAGCAGAATGAGGCTCGGGGGCTTATGTGGTCGCCCTCAGAACACCTTACTGGATAGGTGGCACAGGGCGAAATTAGTATGCGAAATTGTCTGTATTCAAACCCAGCTTCTTTCATCATACATCTTTTTATTGGTTATCTTCATTTGTCTTATCTCTAAAATTACAGGTGTGGTTTTAGGTTCCTTCTACAAATAGACGTGAGAGTATATACTCAGATACATAGTGTAGATATAGTAGTTCATATAGGTCTACAGCTGACCAGAAGACCCACATCACAAGGAATTTGCTATGTGTTTTATAAAAGTAACTTCTACCTTTATATAGAAACCAACTCTGAGAGAAATATATTATTTCTAATGTCATCACTTTTTAATATACTGGAAATATATAATAAGTAAAATTGATTAAAATATATTATTTAATGCTTAATATGTATTTTTAGGAGAATATTTACATTACCAAACAACTCAACTGGTCCTAAGATTTTCTATGGAACAGTGAATTGCTAATATTATTTTCTTAGCTATGAAAAAATATATACTAAAATATAATTTGAATCTCTTAAAAACACATAAAATACAACATATATAACATTACATATGTGTGTGTATACACATATATGCAGATATATAATTAATGCAAATTTTAGGAATTATAGAAACCTTTTGAGTGTTTAGTTCTACAGTTCAACTCATCCTTCCTAATACGTGCATAAATTGCATATGTATCTTTTAAATGGTTAAATTTATTAATTGTTTTTGGATATACAATGAACAACGTATGATACTGATTTAGTTGAAGATATTGTCATGTTATAAAATCAGATCTAGAATTGATATCATCAGCAGAGGTAATTATGGCATGCCATAAGGAAAAATAGAAACTTAATAAACATAAAAGTTTAGATTTTGAAATATCAGGAAGAAGAAGTTATAAAGTATATTAGTTACACATTACTATGATGATAATAAGATAGTACTAATCTCTAAGCAGGTGATTGTCACTCAGGGAATAAATGCTGTTATGAAAGCTATTATGTTCCTACTCTTGGGCAAGGTACTTGAGGCTGTATATACATAGTAAGAATCTCTGTGTCAAAATGGAAGCAGAGTTTCCATCAGTTTCTTCCAGCTGAAATCACGTTGGCAAGGACTAGAATAGAGGAGTTGTATACCTGCCTCTTTATTCCCATGAATAATAGAGAAATAGCCTTGGATGTATTTGTAATGTGCAATTCAGCTTAAGCTGCTTACTACGTATAAGTACCTGTATCGGCAGAGGAGAGTGGGCACTTATCTCTAGGACTTGGTAAATGGAGCCCCAAGAGACCCAGGAAACATAGTATTTCTGTGAAGCCTTAACATTTATCTAAAATTTCATACCATTCTCTATTTAGGTAAATAGAAACTATTTAATATAAAAACGATTTTAAAATTTCCATTAAAGGCTTAATCTTCCCCAGTTGCACCATTGATACTTCATAAAGACACACTTATGAAAATCTATATGTGAGAGATATTATCTTAATATTTACTTTCAGATATCCTGAAGCTTTGTTTCAAGATTTCCAATGTTTAATAATTCACTATGGTTTTCATAATTTAATGTAAAAATATAAAAGTTACAGTGTAAACATGGATATTTGCAAAATACAGAATACTCCCAAAGATTCTTTTTTTCTTTTGGTAAAATTTTATGACTACTTTGTTGAATAAGATGTTTTTGGCTTGTGTGGGTTTTATGCTGAATTACTTGATTGAAATCATTTTTTAAATTATCTAAACTTAGGAGAAAAATTATTAAAATATCTATGTAAATAATTTACAAATGTAACCTACAGGCATGTCTGAAATCCACATAACTTAAAGTCAAATTAATTCTTTTTCTTTATGTTTTTAGATTTGAGTTAATCTCGATGCTATTATGAAAACACTTGAGGAGAAACAGCAGATTGTGAATCTGGAATTTTCCTCTTTTAACATTTATCAGTTTCCATTATATTTTCACTTTTGCAGGTCTTCATGATCTGTGCTGATAAAATATTCTTTTAAAAATATGTTTTATTATGGGTACTAGTCAGCGGCAGATGATAATACTGAGCTATGCTAGTGCTCATATATAAGCCTTGTTTATCCCTTTTAAACTTTAAAAACAATAAAATGTAGATTTTCTCCATGTTTTTGTCACTGTATTTTATGTTAATAGGCTCCCTAAATCCATCCATAATTTTTGAATGCTCCCACCGTTATTCTAGCTAGTAGATTATTTAAATGAATTAAGCTGTTTAATCCCCTCTGTGTTTAAAATAATAAGACTGTTTCACCATAACATAATTTTAATTTCTACTCTATCTTCTTCCATTGAAATAAGTGTGTAATTAGACCACTCACAGAAGGCTGTATATAACCTTTTCTTAAAGGGCGTGTCTTTCATCTTTTCGGCTTTATAGTCCCTAGAATATGGGAGAGCCTTTTTCATTCAGTCAGTGAACACCTGAAGGCTCTCTGCTAGGTCCTGGAGAGAGACATTTTGAAAAGGAAAAACAGCAACAATGACAACTTTGTCTTAAGAAAAGAAGCAAGTCCCAGTCACAGAAGGTCACCTAACTCTAGCTCATCCTTGTTACTCTACACAAGTAACAAGAACCTTGTATGAGGTGGCACTAACTTGAGTCTCATGAAATTTGGAACCAAAAATCAGAGAAAAGCTGGCCCAGCATGCATGGCTCTTCACTGCTGCTGTATATACCAGCAGACAGTGGCCATGGAGGAAGGGCATTTCAGACAGAGGAAATGAAACCTAAGTTTTCTGCAAAAGTCCAAAGAAATGCATTGGCATTTTGTTCTGGAGTAGTGGGGCAAGTGACATATTATTTTCATGTTAGGAAAGTTACTTTGGCAACACTTGAAAATGTTTTGTAAGAAAGAAGGAGGAGCCAGTGAAAACTGTTCAAAGCCTGTTATATTCTAAGCAGAAAAAAAAGGACCTGAAAAAAGAATGATAGTGGGAATGGAGAGGAGGGAATAATGAGGAGATATTCTAGAAAAGAATTTGATGGCCCACTGATGCAGGGAATAAGATAGAAAGAAGAATCTAGGGTAAGCATATGCATTTAGCTTGGATGAATGGCCAGCTGGTGGTTCTCTTCACTGAACTGGGACAAAAACAGATTGAGGGTCTTGTAGGAAAATAAATGATGAGTTTCATTTCAGTCATGTTGAACTTGAGTTATTTGTTGGAGAAGTCCAACAAGAGGCTGGATGTATTTATTGTAAAATCGAGAAGAAAAATGTGGTATGGCGGCATACATTAGGTAGTTATAACAGTGATAATTGTAGCCAGTGACAGAGCTTAAATGATACAAGGGACATCATATGAGAAAAAAGAGAGCAAATGGCAAAACCTTAGATGACACCCATATTTAAGAACCTGGCGCAGAAAGAAGCTGCTGTGAAAGAGAATGAAATGTACGGAAGCTCTTTTTTTTGTACCCACCAGACCCTGCTTCCCTGAACAAATGAACATTGTCAGCTACACAGAATTTCCTTGGAAAGATGTCCATTTATTTCAGTGATGCTGTCATTGCTCAAAGCATTTTATTAGGTTCTCTTTCATCTTCCCTCTGAACTAACAGCATTTTCTTTTTAATATCATCAACGGTAGCAAAGCTTTATCCTTTGACAATAAATGTGTTTCTTTAGAAAGAGCTCAGACATCAACAAGTGTAACTATCCAGTAATGATACTTATTTTCCCTCAAATGCATTATAAATTAACTGTGAAGGCAATTTCAATGTGAGAAGTTTAAAATTAAAAGTAAAAAGCTACATTTTAATCATCTTCAAAAAAGTATATATTCTCCCAAAGTAACTTTTTGGAAGATATTTTACTGGGTAAGTTTATTATATTATTTATAGAAATACAATCAAACCTTATATATTACTATGTTAAATAACCTGATCTTTAAATAATATTACTGAATCTACACAAATTAATGTGGCTTCTGACTTTTATACAAACCTATCAACTGTCTTACTGAGATTAGTGATTCACTGTAAATGTTGAACCCATTTTCAAGTTTCATTAAAATTCTTAGACGCCCTTACATTTTTAGACATAACAGTCGGCCCTCCTCACCTTTGGGTTCTGCATCCTCAGATTCAACCAACTGCAAATTAAAGATATTTGAAAAAATAATTCCAAATTCCAACAAGCGAAAATTGAATTTGCTATGCTCCAGCAAATTTTTAAATGTCATTTACATTGTATTTAAAACGATTTACACAGCATTTACATTGTATTAGGTATTATTAGTAATCTAGAGATGATTTAAAGTATGTGAGAGATGTGCATAAGTTATATGCAAATACTACATCATTTTATATAAGGAACTCGAGCATACACAGCTTTTGGTATCCGCGGGGGTCCTGGAACCAATCCCCTGTGGATGCTGAGGGAGGACTGTACTTTCTTGCTCGTGTACTACTGGCTAATCTGAATTTGTGTGAGTTGTCTGTCTTATCAAGATATTGATGAGCAGATATGCCCCAGTAGTTAACAGCTCCTGGCAATCTATCTTATTTCTTCCTTAAATTGTCTCCATGGCTATAACTTAAATGCATTTCCAATACAATCAGTGGTCAATCTAAGAGATATTTACTTATTTCAGAAACACTAAGGTCCAGAGATTACATGTTATATACCAAGATATCAACAAATTGTGCTCAATGATAAGAGTAATATAGAGTGAGTTATGGTTTTTGTCTTTGATCAGCTCATGTATGTTAGAAGCAGCATTTGACTGAAAGTCCCCAAATCTGCAAATAAATGAATCAGACAACCAAGACTTTATTTTCCAGTGTATCATGTTAAAGAGTTTCATAGTTGATATCTAAGATACCTAGACTTCCAAGTACAAGTTTAAAACAGGCTTACAATACTAATGCTCTAACTTTATACTCTTAGCATAGAGTATATACAAATCTATTACTATTATGAAAAACCTTTAGACCAGTACATTGGTCTTCTTAATCCTGGACTTTTGTCAAATTAATTACCAGGGGGAAAAAACATCTAATCCAATTTTGACTTTAGCTCTTATTTGTATTTTTGGAGTGTAAACATTGATTGAATTCAGCTTATTAAACATTAAGAAACATTTCTTTTTAGTATGACTTCAAATAATGTAATTAATGTATCTAGAACCTTCTTTGTATCAGAAAGAAGACTGCTAAATGGAAAAGGAAAATTTATTAAGGTTAATAAATTGCCTGGTGAGCATACCACAAAGCTGGGATATGATTTAGTCTCAAGTCAGCATTTAGAAATATTCAAGTGAAGGCTGTTTGATCTTGCACAAAGATTCTTGATTGGTTAAAAGATTGAACTAGGTGAATGCTAAGGTTCCAACAAACTATGATGTTATGACTGCTCCCCACATAATTTAAACTGGAACTGTTAATACTCAGTTCAGCTTTTGCTTTTTTTCTAAAACTCTGTGCTAGGGTAGTCTTACCCATTAATTTAACTGTCGCGCTTAAACTCTGTGAACTCCTAGACAATGCCTAGTTCATCTTTTTAGCCCTGGTAGAGCATTCAGTAGACAGACACTTAGAAATGTTGGTCTTGTCAGTCCTTTTCCACAAAAAAAAAAAAAAAAAAGGAAAGGCAAGGAAATAATGAGGCTCTGGTGGCAGTTACTGGTGAGCTGTATTTTATCTCGACCATTGCATACTTGACTGTGACAAAACTTCAGGTTTCCACCCTTTCTACTGCAGACTTTTATATGTTTCTCTGCCTGCCCTGCCTTGTGATTCCTCTTTTGGTTGTCCATCCTCAAGTACTGGATATTATTCCACAATTTTTGATACTCTAGTTTCCTAGAAGTTTGATAAGTTATCATTATATGTTACATAAAGCATGCCACAAGCACACATTTTAATCACATGCACAGACTTTTCCTTGCATAGCCCTTCACTGACTGGATAGTCATCACAGTTGATTGTTAAGGTATGTTAATAGTGTCAAAGCATTGGCATCCATATAGTCACCAAATGAAATGCTTTGATTAAAAACACCCTGCAGATATCCATACAAATGCAACAACAAAGGAATAAAACTTTATAGGATGAAGAAAATGTTTGGTGCGTTTACTCTTCTAATATAAAAATTATAAGGTCATGCCTTATTCACTACTGCATAATGAATGGATACAAAAGAATAATTCTGAGTACATTTATGCTTGCATGTGAAGTACTTAATTATAGAAACACTAAGTTGCAGAAATAAATCATTATATGAGTTGCATTTTTAAGGTTATTCAGTTCGAACAATCCTAACCATTTGCTAAATAAATAGCAAACACAGGATCTTATAAAAGAAGAAGGAAAAAGAAGATTCATAAGGCAGGTAACATTTGTTGAGCTTAAGTTATATGCCAGACACCATGCTGGTCCCATCCCTGCATCTTAAAATGAGATTAGTATAATTAATGGTCCTGAGAAACATGTATCAGTCATACCAGGGGGACCACACAGACTGCCAGTGGTTGGCTCAGGTCTCTCCCAGCTTACTGTTATAGTGACTTTTCTTTGGGGACAAGAATTCCTGGTTTTGTGTCCCTTGAGTTTGGAGGGTATTGAATGTCAAGTTGCCACTCATCTTCCAGTGACCACTAAATCTACTTTTCCTAGCCCCACATGAGAGACTCCCTACTCCAACCCCAATTCCATGAAATCCCATTAACAACCTACACTCTGTTTGACTCATGTATTAGTTGGGATGGGATAGGTTATGCTTCAGTAACAACTTCCAAATTCTCAGCGGTTTACCTCAGCAAGAGTTGTTTTCTCTCATATAGTACAGGCCCAGCAGGAGTTGGTAGCGGGGCTGATAACCTTGCAGGACCCTACAGGATATGGAAGTTCTACCTCCATAGAAGCCTCCATAAACAGCAGAGCAGAGGGGGAGAGTGCTGTGGGTCTTATCCTGATAATTAAATGCACCCATTTAAAGCTACACACATTGCTTCTGCAAAAATCTCAATAGACAAGCCTGCCAATGGCTATGTCCCAGTTCTAGAGAGGAAGGAAGTCTAATCTTCCCATAACCCATAAGGAAGAGGAAAACTCAAACGATAGGCAGCCCTATCAACTGCCACACCCAAGCATCCTGACAACCACTAAAACCACCAGCACTCCACACCTACATGCAGACACACGTACGCTCTCTCTGCTCCTCCTTTCTCTCTCGACTAGGGGATAAGGGATCAGGTGTATGTTACATATAACTGTCTCACCACTCACAACAGGTAATGAGGTTAAATATTAATAACCTGTGCTTCTGAAGTGAGAGAACTGAGACTTAGATGCCAGGCCTTGAATATAATCACACATGTTATTGGGCCCAACGTTCAAACCCAGATATTTTTGGTCTAAAACCCCTACTGAGTATCCAATTTCCATAAGAAAAATATCAAACTCCTCCCTGTGGCTATGCAGAGTCCTCCAAGACTGCATCATCACTCCGTGGAGTCATTTCTCACTGCTCTCAACCCCTACCCTCGACTATACAGCCATAAGAAACCCCTTATGGTTTCTTTGGGCTTCATTTCAAGTGGCAACTCCATTTGTACCATTCTTCTCTCTTGTCCTCCTGACAAACACTAATCTACTTTTAAAACACAGTTCACAAGTCCATGCCCTCGATGAAGGATTGTCTGATCTTTACTTTTGCACAGAAGTCAAATAAGCTATCTGTTCTTTATGTTCCCATTGGATCCTGTGCATACTTTTCAATTAGCAATAATCGCGCCTCGGATAAACCTCATTGGCTACGATACTGCCACTGCGCAAAGCTCTGTGCATACTTTTATCAAACTAATTTCTGTTGCATTTACTGTCTTTGGTACCTGTTATTATTATACGCAGGGTACCTTGTGGATATCTCTCACTCATTTTTATAACTGAGTGTCTGTGTGTCTGTGTTGATGCCTGATACTTGAACATTTATTGAATGCTGAGTGGATACAGAATAAACACGTAGCAGGTGGTAAAGTGTGGGCTCTGGAAGCCCGACTTTCTCAATCAGAAAACTGCCTCCTTTCCTACCATTGCCTGACATTGTCCAAATTAACCTCTTTGTATTTCCCTTTCTTCATCTGTAAAAGTAAGGTAATAATATCATCTCTCTATTGTTCTGTCAGGGTTATTGTGAAAATAAACAAGAAAATATGTGAAGGTTTTAAGGTAGTAATGATTGAAATTAGTAGTGGTCGTGGTGATAGTAGTTGTACTAATGCTACTAATAGAGATAATCTGTGACACCTCTCTCCACTAACTTGAAACTGTTATACATCTATATCTTTAGATCAGACCTTTTCCAAATGGTAATAGATCAAAGTTACACAGAACTGGGTAAATAATTACAATTATATCACTCATGTATGCATTCAGAAGACACTACTTATGTCATGTGACAAACTTACACTAAAAAATATAACTTGGATGGATTGGTTGGTTCAGATAACTTTTTTCCTGATTTCCTATCTGCTCATGTAGAATAGAATTACCACCTCTTGTAACTTAATCCTGATCGATATGAAAGAGTTAAACCTAAACCCTCAAGCCATAAGCTTAGAAACTTAGAATTTTCTCCCCATCCATTACAACTGCAGACAGGCAGGGAACAGCCATAAAAGAAAGAAAAAGTGCTTGAGTAATGGAAGAAAGTTACTTAGCCTGGAAGATACCACTTTCTCCTATCTAACATTAGGATGTTCTTTGAAAAAATGCTCCAAGGGAACTACATAAGCTTTCATAGATAATTTACAGGCATTCTAGGGCCCTTGAAGAAAGTCACTCTTGAGAGTTTACTTCTTGTGTGAGCTGTTTAATAGCAGTCAGGAACAGAAGTAGAAATAAAGAAAACACGTATATATATATATATATATATATATATATATATATATATATATATATATATATATATATATATATATATCAAAGGCAGAAAGGCTGTTCTACAAGAACTCAATTTTGAATGAATAAAAAAAAATTTTTGGAGCAAGGTACAGGGGTACAGACCATTGGAGGATTACAAAAGTAAAAAGAAAGCTTCACAAATGAATGAAGAAATGAATAGGATAAGGAAAGATGTCAACTCATCTTCCTGGCTAGTACTTTCCTGGTCTACAGGTGTGATGGCATCGGTGGTTAATATTAGAATGAGTATTATAGGCACGGCCGTTGCCTACATAACTAACATTATATTTTTCTACTATCCAGGACCCAATGATTTGCAACCCCATCACTTCAAATCAATAAACATAACCTATATAATTCGTATTTACTCAAATTACTAATGGCCATATAACAGCAATGTTAATATTAAAGCCTAAAGGTATACCCCTTCTGGAGTTTCCATTTTATTGTCTCATTCTCCTCAAATATGGTGATGGTTCTTGATATTCTTGAGTCACTGGAATGCTCTGGGCGATGGTTTCATCCATGTGCCCTTTCTAAACTGTGAGAAAATTATCCAGATGAAAGAAATCCTCTTGACTGTGAGAAAATGGGACAATTAAGACAACAAAAATTTGTTTATTAGAAAATTTTTTTCACTTTTTAAAAATATTTTTTAAGAGCAACTGCTCCCAAATATACCACATAAATTAAGTTCCTCTTAATTAAAAGAATTTTGTTATGATTATAGGAAAATTTTTAAGGTCACAAAATAAGGAAAAGTACCCAGCAATTTGCCTTTTCATTTTAAACTCTTAAGTTCAAGCAGTTGTTGAAATCAAGTTCAATATCTATTGCTCAAAATTTACCTTTTAAAAACCCTGGCCTTACTGGAGAATTTCCCAATGGTAATTTGGATTTCTACTCATTATATCTCTATGCCTAAAGTTCCGCTAGTGAAATTTGCAATGAGGATCTGGAGAGAGACAAATTCATTTTATTATGAATTAACTGTTTCATGAGCTGTTCATGACTAAATTGAACTAAATCTTATCTAATTTTCATGTGTAATCAAACAAACTAGACTTTAACAAATGACCAAAATTTGTTGCTGAAGAATTTGAAGGGATAAAAACTGAAAGAAAGAAATTGATAAATGCTTTTAGCATCAAATCGAAAATCTCCGTTTGGTGCCCCATTTTTCTAATATAAATATTATTGTGAAGCTTGTAGTTTTCATGTGTACTGTTTATAACCCAGAAAGCAATTCTTTCCTAAGGGGCATAGAGTTTAACAAAAACTGTTGGAAACAATCCATTTATGTCTGCAACGTTGTAAGAATTCTGGAAATTATTTCTTTTATTTCATACGTTAGATATATAGGTAGATTTTTTTTTAGTGAATTTTTTCTATCTTCTCTGTTTAATGAAAGAGTCAGGAAAGCTAGAATGCACGATGATGGAATCCTTCATTTGGAGGGAAAAAGCTAAATATAACAAATATGGTTTGATCCGTTTGAGGATTTTTTGATGGAATTATAAATTGTTACATTAAAGAAACTTTGAATTTTATAGCTATATGCTCTTATATAGTGAAAGGAACTATTTTAGGAAGGCTGATGTTGTCAGATGCATTAAACCGTTTATGGGTACTACTCACAAATTTTTTTTTTAACATCTTTACTGGAGTATAATTGCTTTACAATGATGTGTTAGTTTCTGCTTTATAACAAAGTGAATCTGCTCTACATATACATATAGCCCCATATCCCCTCCCTCTTGCGTCTCCCTCCCTATCCCACACCTCTAGGTTGTCACAAAGCACCAAGGAATCTAAAAAACAAAAAAAAAAAACAAAAAAAGGTTATGAAGAACATAGAGGCAGGACAGGAATAGAGACGCAGATGTAGAGAATGGACTTGAGGACACGGGGAGGGGGAAGGGTAAGCTGAGACGAAGTGAGAGAGTGGCATGGACATATATACACTACCAAATGTAAAATAGACAGCTAGTGGGAAGCAGCCACATAGCACAGGGAGGCTCAAATATTTTTAAATCAAGATGTACCTAACAGTTTAATACCATGAATCAAATCTTAAATTTACAAACAATATGCATTAAAAGGCTTACCCATTTTCCTAGAAATTGGCAACATTTAAAAATAGCAATTCCAATTATATATGAAGACTTTCTTGGTCCCTGAAATCACAAATGATCCCACGATCCTCTAATTTCCAGTAGGACATTGTATTTCTTTTGCATACCTCTCATTTAATGTTGTCATATACACTTAGGTGTGTACCTGTCTTACTGCTTCTATTATATTGTACCTCCTTAAAGATGAGAAGTAGTATTCATCCTTTTTCACACCTCACAGCATGTGGCAGTGTCTTGCCTGCAGCGAATGCTCAGTAACTGTTTCTGGCATCAAAGACTGAAGGAGAAAATCATCAAAATTCAGACTGCTGACCTGGAGAAAACTGAATGTAACTCCCTGGTAATAATCTCTACATTCAGAGCAGGTTTTGAAGCAAAATAGCTTCTTGACTAGGAAGAATCCTAACAGACAGAAAAGTACTGCCACTGACCTTCAAAAGTGATGTTTCGTTGTGCGCACGTGTGTGTGTGTGTGTGTGTGTGTGTGTGTGTGTGTGTGTGTAGGAGTGTCAGAATCACCTGAGGAGCTTTTCTTTTTCAAAATACAAATAAACAAACCACGCTCCCTACCCCACAGTTCTTTGTGTGTTGAGAGCATGGCGGGGGGGGGGGGGGGGGGGTGGGTAAGGCGAGTGGTGAAGAATCAGGATATTTTTGAAAAAATTCTTAGGATGATTTGAAAGCTCATTAGTTCTTCCCTCTGTTTAGAATTCCTGCCCTAGAATTTTGGCTTAACTAGTAAAGTCATATGGAGAATTAATTGAATGCAGATTGTCTGGAAGTAATGCATTTTTTTCAAGGGTCTTTGTGACCTTAGTCAACAGTGTACACTTTCAGTATACACTAGTAGAGTTAAATCATTGACACACACATTGCTCTATAAATATACATTATTAGAGTAGCATATAGCATTTGTACTGTCAGTGTCATCTTGGCCATAAATTATATAGGGTAAGCCTAGTGGAGCACGTAGAGTAAGGCCTCACAGGAAAAGCACAAAATTAACATAATACTAATTATATCAAATTCAAAACAAACAAATATTTTCATTGAAAACTAAAAATTCTAATAATGCAAAGAAAACTATATGACCCCCAAAGAGCAACATTAAAATAATGGCAATACAAACATGAATATGAATGACATTTTCATCATATCATCTCATTAATTTACTTGAAAACTTAACCACTTTAGTGTTTAATTTCAAAACATTTTTTTCAATTTTTATGGCTGTAAAATACCTGTTCAAAACAGACTAGTCAAGTCAGTCAAAAAAATAGTCAAGAAAACTGAAGAGAATTCAAATATATTGAGTAACTGCTACTTTTGAGAAACTATGATAGATTCATTGAAATACTATGTCTCATGTAATTCTACCGACAGCCCTCCAAGATAAGTATTGCAACCCCATTTTATAGGTGAGAATGCAAAGGCTCTGGGGAGTTGGTGAACTGATACACAAGTTCATTTATTTAATAGTGATAGACTCAAGATTGAAAACAAGTCTGAATACAACTCATATTCTTTCCACTGTTACTATACATCAGAGGTTTGCAAATGATAGCTCACAGGCCAAATCTAGGCTGTTTTCTGCTTTTGTGAGCTAAGAATGACTTTACATTCTTAAAGGATTTTTTTTAAAACACAAAAGAAAAGTAATATTTCCTGACACATAAAAATTATATGAAATTCAGGTTGCAGTGTCCACAAATAAAGTTTTATTGGAACACAATCACATCCATTCATTGAACTATTGACTATGGCTGCTTTCATGCTACGGCATCAGGATGAGTAGTTACAGTAGAGATTATGTGGCCTGCAAAGCTGAAAGTGTTTTCTATCTGTCCCCTTACAGAAAAAGTGTGTAGATCTCAGCTATCTATTCGTGCTTCCTCATTAATGTATGTCTACACCTAGAGCTTAGATAGAAAGTGGAACCATAGGAAAAATAAAGTGAAAAAAGTATTGTTCCAAAGTACAGATAGGTAATATTTTTAGAGAGCAATAATGCACCAGATACAATCAATCACTCTGCATTTTCCTTTCCACACAATTTAGAGTCCATTGGTTTGAAAGCTTCTTTGAAGGGCTTGCAGCACTTAATTCGTGCATCCATTAAGCCTCTCAAGTTTATTTGGCCTGAGTGTTGTGAAAGGCATCTTGGAGGCACTTTATTACACAAGAATTTGTCACTGATTAACTCTTTTTTAGATGTGTCATGGAGCACAAAGATGAAGTCACAAGTGACAATTTTGACAGTATTTCCACCAAGGAGTTGAGATTCTGCCAACGGGTGCTAAAAGGATTGTCTCACCACGGCATGTCCTTTCCTAAGGCCCAAGCCCAAACTCCACCCCACTCCCAGGAACCAGGTTTTGTGGAGCCTGAAGCTTATAAAATTTGATGGGCCCTTTCTAAGAAAAAGAATACCAAACTGCAAACACAAAATCAGACATAAAGTCTTGGAAACAGCCCAGACAAGTGAGGGATACTGAAAATTAAATTTCATTAGCTTTAAGAAAATCATCTTTTGCTTCAACAGAAAAGAGAGACTGGAGGCATCAAAGAGAGGGAGTGGCCATATTCATCAGTATGTTTGCGATGCAAAAATATAGATTCAATCATAAAGTGAATTTTCCAGATTTCAGTTTCATTCTGAAATATGAAAATATCTTTTATATAACTTTAACTTCTTAAGCAAGTAAGGTCCTGCTAGATCTCCCCATTTTCTCAGAAAAAATTCCAGCTGTGGATACACTACACGACACCACAGCGGAGGGTAACAGCTATACTGCTGCACCAAAGAGATGCTTGCAGAAGTGTAATTCTGCCCCGTTGCACTTCAGTTCGCTCCTGCTCTGCTTTCTTCCAGTTCTTTTTGAGGTTTCAACTCAGAACGACAAACTAGGGCAGCCATGTGCTCTCTGCAGGGCTCACCATGTGCCCGAAGCTTCAGAGCAGCAGCCCAGGCTCCCTGGCAGTTTCAACTCCACTGGCCCACTTCAGAAGTGCGAGCTCTTTCGGTGGACACTTCCTAGCCTCTTTACTTACTTCCAGTTTTTTCTTTCACACTCTTCACCTTTGATTCCAGACTTTCCCAAACCCAAGAAGATTTTTTTTTTTTTTTAAATGTGTGAGAGGTGGTTGACTAGAGTCTAGGGACTGGAGCCAGAAAAAAAAAAAAAAGAAAAGGAAAGAAGTGGACCAGATGGTAGGAAAGTAAAGTGAGGACCAGGCCTGGGTTGAAGCCAGATCTGAAAAAGGAACAGACTTGGGAGGTCTGAAGTAAAAGGCCACAGTGACAATGCTGCTGACAGAAGTGGTCACTGCTTCCTCCAGAAAAGACGATAAAGGGGTTTTGCTGCCTATTTTTCCTTAAGCTAAGCAAACGCTTTCAAATGTCAAAGGGAAGCATGGGGTAAAGGAAAGAATGCAGGCTGAAGATATGAGAATTCAGCCTGAAGACCAGTCTCTCTACTTACCAGCTATTTAAGCTCTCAAAAATCAGGGTTTTTTGGGTTTTGGCTGTGTTTTGGTTTTTTTTTGTTTTGTTTCTTTGGTTTTTGTTGTTGTTGTTGTTGTTGTTGTTGTTGTTGTTGTTGTTTGGCTCTCTTCCTTTTTTTAAAAATCTATACACATTGGTAATGATTCCTCCCAGAGCTGGGTATTATCAATATGAAATAAGACAAAATGTTAAAAGGGCCCAATATTATTCCTGGAATGACCGTATTCAGGGCCAGTACGCACCATTGGTTTCAGAGTGTTCCCTCTCCAAACAGTTACTTGGAATCTCCAAGTTTCTGGACATGCTTTTTGAGGCCAGTCGTAGGCACACTGCCCGAGGTTATCCTGGAGACCTTCACAGCCTCTCTGGATTCAAATCTGTGCTGAACTTCCGCCGTTTGCACCCTCCACTCAGATCCTTTCACGACCCCTCTCTGCCCTGCTGGGCGCTCTGCTGGCTGCATCACCCAGGGTCCCTGGCTTGTTGACGTCTGTTGAGTTGACCCTTTCTTGGCATCGGCAGATCAGGGAGTAGGAGAGAGATACAGGGTACTTACTCTTACAACTTGCTCCCTACAAGGCCCCATCCCTCTACAACCAGAGCTCCTACTGGGCAACCCCTCTTCAGCTGCTCCAAGGGGCTCTGGCCTCCAGGATGGGCACTATCTCCTCCCTTTGTTCCTTCAACACCAAAGGAGGTGATGGCTTCCTAAGATGCTACTCCCTGGATGCTTCACTTAGGATTTACTTTTGTTCTTTTAAGTAGTCCCTTCATTATAGCCTATGATTCTTTTAAACAGTTTCTTCATTAAATTATCTTCATTCAAGCCACCAGAATTAAATTCCTCTAGTTGGGCCCCTGCCTAATATAGATTTCATGTCTAGAAGAGTTGGGGTTTTTTGTTTGTTCCTTGGTACTCTATAGTCAGCCAGACTGCATTTAGGTAAATGTATCCATAGTGAAGTTACGTTATAAATCACTGCCTATCAGGAAAGTTTCCTTTCTCTCTCCAAGCTTAGATTTTAAACACATTTAACCAAGAAGGAGTCGTGAGGAAAGAAATAGGACATCCTTTTAGGGGGTCAAACCAACACTGACCATCACTGGGTCGTAGATGTTTCAGTCACACCCCACTGCCATTGAACATTTTATCTTGCAGAAATAAGGGTTATATTTTATATTCAATGACATAATAACATATCACCTCTTTAATTATACATGATGTATGAAAAATAATCTAGCCTATGCTGACTTCATTATATATACATCGCTACATTTTAGACTTGTTAGCAAATTCAATTTATTTACCTTTCAATTTAATGAAGTTATTTCAAATTTCATAGATGTGGAAATAATGGAAATACAGACATTAGAAATCTTATTTTAATGTCATATCTCATTTGAAACCTCATTTATATCTTATGGAAATGAGGACTCTGGTAACCATAATTCTTAGTACTCCCATAAATATAAAGAAATAAGAAATATTAAAAAGTAAAAAAAGATGTGCTCATGAAACTATAGTTTATAATTTCAGGGGGTGAATCTAATACAACAAAAGAATCAAATATTCAGTCACATTCTTGTATCATCTCTCTCTCTTGTGATACTAATGCAAGTCAAGTACTTTTTTTTCCGAGTAATTTTAAATCCAAAAACAAAAAGTTACAGCTTCTAGAGCCCTAACTAATGAGCAGTCTGTTTGTAGCTGCTAGAAGCACCAAAAATATTATTTCAAAATCTAGATATAGAAGAGGAGAAATGATTTTGAACATGACATGTGTACTGTTTTAGTCAGATTTTCCGTTCAAATTCTTTCTTTGTCAACCTCTTCCAAAGTCTAATGTAAATTCACATTGCCAGACTTCCCTCGTGCTTTTTTTTTTAACATCTTTATTGGAGTATAATTGCTTTACAATGGTGTGTTAGTTTCTGCTTTATAACAAAGTGAATCAGTTACACATATACATATGTTCCCATATCTCTTCTCTCTTGCGTCTCCCTCCCTCCCACCCTCCCTATCCCACCCCTCCAGGCGGTCACAAAGCACCGAGCTGATCTCCCTGTGCTATGTGGCTGCTTCCCACTAGCTATCTACCTTACGTTTGGTAGTGTATATATGTCCATGCCTCTCTCTCTCTTTGTCACAGCTTACCCTTCCCCCTCCCCATATCCTCAAGTCCGTTCTCTAGTAGGTCTGTGTCTTTATTCCTGTCTTAACCCTAGGTTCTTCATGACATTTTTTTTCTTAAATTCCATATATATGTGTTAGTATACGGTATTTGTCTTTCTCTTTCTGACTTACTTCACTCTGTATGACAGACTCTAGGTCTATCCACCTCATTACAAATAGCTCAATTTCATTTCTTTTTATGGCTGAGTAATATTCCATTGTATATATGTGGCATATCTTCTTTATCCATTTATCCGATGATGGGCACTTAGGTTGTTTCCATCTCCTGGCTATTGTAAATAGAGCTGCAATGAACATTTTGGTACATGACTCTTTCTGAATTATGGTTATCTCAGGGTATATGCCCAGTAGTGGGATTGCTGGGTCATATGGTAGTTCTATTTGTACTATTTGTAGTTTTAATGTGCATTTCAGATACTAGCAAGGAAGAAAGAGCCAATGTACACACAAAGCCACCAGTCTAGTGTCAAGTCAAAGAGAGAATGCTTGGAACTTCCAGAGAAGGAATCATGCTTCAGTTGAGGTCACTGCACCATCCCAGCGGCCACGATAGACGCCGCAGGCCTGGATCTGAGAGTAGATTGATACAGGGTTCCCTGGTGTGCATCCTGGTAGAAATGCAGGCTGTAGTACAATAGCGCTGGCCACCTAGTTGAGGAGATAATCATGTTATCAAGGATGTCAATACATTTTCTTGTACTTGGGGGTATGTCTGGTGAAATTAGAAACAGAGAAAATGAAAAAAGTTTTCTTTTTATGCATTACGTAGAACAAGCAGTAAAATAACACATAATGGGGCCTGTTCTTGCTTATGTGCAAATTTTTCCCTGGTGTTAAGACAATAACTACATTTGACACTCTCATATATAGAGTAAGCCCTACTAGTTGTCAATTGAATTGAACACTTCTGGTTGTAAAACTTCAGCAGTTTTCCTTGTTTCAGTATGTCCCTGTTTCTGGCTGTACAATGTTTCAGTACCTACTGAATTAAGAATTACAGCCAAATGCTTTTGCTAATTTTCTAGATGTCTGATTAAACCAAATAGCTATCACTGTTGTTTGCAAATCTTGGTATAACACAGAGTTTATAAATGGCATCATTTCCAGCCTCTTGATTGAGTTTGTACAATTTTAACAGTCAATCTTGATTTAAAAATTGAAGAATTTTACATAATCTAGATTTTTGCCTTTTTGTAAAATTAGAAGATCTCACAACACAGGGTCTCTATTCCTGTGGACAATTAGCTTGAAATGGCAGCTAGCCACCACTCCATATTCTTGAAAGACTCTTTCTTTGCTTTAAGTAATATCATACTTTGTTTTCTTCCTGATTCACTAACAGTTCTTCCCCCATTATTTTTTTCATCCTCCTCTAATTTTAAATGTGGGAATTTCTCAGGACTCAGTACTAAGTCCTGAAGAAGGTTCTGTGTTCTCATTCTAAATGCTCTCCCTAGGCAAACTCATTCACTTATTACATATATATTTATATCTATATCTAAATATTTATCTGCCTATCTGTCTATCTATCTATATCAGCAACCTACATAGGTCTTTTTCCAAACCAGTCTGCTCCAGTCTGCTTCCACCAATACCACTATTCTTTTTTTTTTATGCACTTATTCTTTATTCTATTCCTTGAATATATCACATCACTTCTAGGTATCTAGCTTTTGCAAAGCTAATTCCACTACCTGGAAGATTCTTCCTCTGCCCCTTTACCTGCTTCCTACCTATCTTTCAAGTTTCTCTTAGCTTATATCTTATTCTTCTAAAAAACTTTCCTGAACTTCAGATAAGATTACATCTTCCTATTATCTTCTTTACAGTAGCTTGAATGCCCCTCTTTTAGCACTTATCAGACCACAACATATTACTTGTGTAATTGCATGCTTAATATTGATCTTAATATAATCTGTAAAGTACATTCAAACAGGTCCTACTTGTATTTTTCACTATGTGTCTTTGCATTTAGCACAGGCTTTGACACCTAATATGCTCCTAATAAATATTTATTGACTTCGACATAGGTGTTAGGGTAAAAGTTATATGAGATCCTTTAGCATCCTTCAAGAAATTAAAAAATCTCTCTTTCCTAATCAAACTTCAGGATAATCCAGATAATTTTAAACAGGTGGGCTAGTTAAGTGCTTTATGGACTGTAACTAATGAATAGGTTATATTTCTTAGCATATTATTTTAGTCTGAAAAAGCTATGTTATCATGGAATTAAAAAACATTCAAAATCTCTGAACAATAATTATAAAGCACTAGCCACTAACAGTTTCTTTTAAGTTAATAAGTATTTGTAAAATGATATTCTTCATAATAAGGAGAGCAAGGCTATTTAGAATGAATATAACATCCACATTTGTATCTAGCAGTTTTTGGGTAATCCTCAAACTATTTTATTTCCTTTTTTTTTTTAACATGAAATGAATTGAGCATGTTACATGTTTTGTGTCATTATCTTAACAGTGCAACTGTTTCACCAAACACATGCATGGCCAGGTTATCAAGTGTCTGAAATTATTTATTTCAAGAAGTAGACTAAAAACAAAGTCATGCGTTCATATAGTTGTTGATGATTGAGAACTAGAGATCTGGAGGCTTCGTAGAAAAACAAGGCACAGAGCAAAAATGTTTTGCATCTTGAGGTTATCTGTTGAGCAGAAAGCTGCCATCCCTTTTCTGCTTTTGCCTTAAGACCTGGAACGTTTGCATGTTCACTTGGCCAGAGACAGATGGCTGCCCACACGTTCTCCCTAGGCTTAACACTTGTTCTCCCAATACCAACCACCAAGGAGTTTGGCCCACCATCTGTGGATCTGTGGCCTCCTCCTTGCTGTATGAATTTTGTGACAGGAAGCTGAGTAGCTTTGGACTGTACATTCTGGGACAGTGTTTTTTTTAGTATATAAGCTGTGCAGGTCACCACCTTTACTAGTCAGGATGGGCTAGGTCAGGCAGCAAGAACAAACACCACCTTATTCTGGGTGGCTTAACACAACAAATGTTTATATCTCACTCACCCTAAATGTCCAAATGAAGCAGCATAATGTTCAGCTCACGGAAGTCACTCAGAGCCCCAGGCTCTTGGAGGCTCCGTCTCAGCTCTTGCTCCTGTGATCACTACAGGAGAAATAGAAGTTTAAATCTGAGTGTCTACAATTAATTCCTCCTACAAGGAACCGACACGTTTCTCTTCTGCTTCTATTTCATTGGTCACAGCAGGTCAATGGCCATGCAGAACTGAAGTGTGGGAGGTGGTGGGGAGTACAGTACAGTGCAACCACGCATCAAGGAGAAGAACTGGAATAGAGGTGGACGCCTCTCTGAGGAATACAGGGGGAGAGTAATGTTTTCTATCTTAATAATCAAACTTATAAAAATTATGTATTATACTTTTCACCCTTTCAAGACAGAACGTCTCTGTATCATATCCTTTAAGTTTTTTCCTTTTCTCACTATTTCAAAAAAGTTTTTCTTTAGGACAGTTAACATTAAGAATATCCTGCAGCTCACCCAGATAGCTACGCACAGTCCATAAAACCAAAAAGCCTGCCATTTCTACAGGTCTTTGCCAAATAAGGGTGGTTCTTGCTACCTAAAGATGTCGTGCTCTTTGCCACGTGACCCTGAAAGCCAGATTATCCCTTAGCTGTAAGAGGTCATGACGTATGGTGTGATATATGATATGATCATATGTCATGATATGACATATCAGGGACATATGATAGGTGTGCACATGAAGAGCTATGATAAGCTCACACAAGAGTTACTTATGGGTTGGAGATAATAAGAGACATTCAGAGAATAGCACCTTTGAGGATACAACAAGATGAGGGTTCATTAGAACTGCTAATCCGTAAGTGATTTATCCAGTTTTCTATGAGAACAGCCATGCATTGCTTTGAAAACAGTGGTTGAGGAGGTCCTTTATTTATTACCATACTTTGTGTCCTTACATCACCATCATAACCCAGTATCCCCCTTCTTTCTTCATCAACATCACCATCATTATTGTTGCTTCTTCCATTGCTGGAGTCCTGATTATGTGCCACGGCTTGTATATGGAACTTATCTGCTTATCACATTTAACATTGTATTCAATATTTAAACTCACAAAATCAAGAATTGTCACTTCCTTTTCACCTAAAATAAAGCATAATACACAGCCCCGGTTAAGGCATCTCCCCCCTTTTTTTTTTTAATGAGTTTTGCTTAGCTGAGTTTCGCACTCCAGACATCAGAATTTAAATTGCAATTATCATTGAGATCTTCTTACTTGGTACAGAAAACAGCCAATAATAATAGCTGAAAGGACATAACAATAACTTTTGTAAAGACAACAATAATGATTCAGAATTACTGAATCCATTCTATACAATAACCACAATATAATGCTACTGTACAGAACAGAGTAGCCTGAGTGACATGCTAAGATTCATTAAAAACCATGAGATAACATGCCACAGCTTCTTGAAATTTTATTATTAACCCAAAGTCCACAATTTAAAGCACAGTATATTAAAACTGCAAAATTGAACAGAAATACAGTGGCTTTCTATTGTCAAGTTAGCCAAGCTGGAACTACATTTCCCACATTTGTCTTCCATATAGATGAATATAGAAGGTTGCAAGTGAGAATTGGCCACAAGTGGAATTTGCATATATCTTGAAAGATGGCAGGGCAGCAGCACCGATGTTTATCCTCAGAAGGGGAGTGTAAGTCTGGGAGCTATTGTAGCTCACGCGCTTTGTCGCCGAACTGCTGGTTGATCTTGTTGCAGTAGCAGCCAGGCCTCTAAACTCCTTTAGTTCCTGCCATCTCCTCTTTCAGCTTCTCTAGCAACTGGACTGAGAATACGGTGTCATGGTCAGGGGCACCCACATATTTGTGGGGCACCTGCATCTAAGAACGGAGACTATGAGAAACATCCTTGTCAGTCAGTTGCTTTCCCCATTTCTCCTCTATCTTTTCCTTCCCAGCTGACCATTCAGACCTAACCCAAGAAACAGAAACAACAGCCTTCAATAGACTGTTTAACAAATACCCACAAATGCTTATGGTCTCTCCCTATAATAAATCCTTTATTTTATATTATTCACTGCGGTTCTGTTTCTGTACTCCTCTGATAAATGAATGTTCAAAATAAAGGACTTCCTATAAATACCCAACTGCTTAGTTTCCTCAGTGGAATCCCTGAGAAGGTATATTAACTCTCTTCTGCTTTAGGGGTGAGAAAAACTGATAAATACATACAAATTCAATTGCCTGACATCGTTTTTAAAGGCTCGTAGCATATTTGATTGAACGGGGTCTTGTCTCTTATCCTCTGCTGAAATAGTGCATGTGTAGCCTTGTTCTCTGCCCTAACATGGTCACTACCCACTGCTCTCAGATCTGCCCTGAGCCTCTGCTGACCTCACTGAACCTGTGCTCTGGGATTCTGGAACCTCTCTCCTCCTTAAATACAGTGCAGTTACAGTGGCCTCTGCAAAGACAGATGCAAAAAAGCTCATCCTTCTTTTACTGCCCCAACACAAAACGATTCTGAATGTAATAAGACTTCATGGAGACTGGAGCAAGAGGGGATTACAGCATAGGGCAAAGCAAATATGAATTAAATAGTACAGTGCTCGGGGGCTTCCCTGGTGGCGCAGTGGTTGAGAGTCTGCCTGCCGATGCAGGGGACGCGGGTTCGTGCCCCGGTCCGGGAAGATCCCACATGCCACAGAGCGGCTGGGCCCGTGAGCCATGGCCGCCAAGCCTGCGCGTCCGGGGCCTGTGCTCCGCAACGGGAGAGGCCACAACAGTGAGAGGCCCACGTACCGCAACAGTTCTCAGAGTACGAAGAAAAAAATATTTTTAATTGCATCAACCATGTATAAACCTCACATGATCTGATCTTCATCCTTGCATTCTTGAGTCAAGATTCATCTTTCTCTCTTCCTTCTCCTCAAAGAAAGTGGTTCTTTCTCAACGTCTCATTTTGCAAATCTTTCACCTTTTTAAAGAAAAGTCCATTCCTAAATCACAGGTATTCATTTCACTCATCCAGGGAAATACAAGGAATACAGTAATTCACAGTGCTGCATTTTCCAAAGTCTGAGATAATGTGCCTAAAATAATATACCATGGGTTTCAGCAGAAGCACTCAGGTGCTGTCTGGTGCAAGAGATTGGAAGGGGTATGCTATATATGCTATAACTCAATTTCATTCCTTTTTATGGCTGAGTAATATTCCATTGTTTATATGTGCCACAAATTCTTTATCCATTCATCTGTCGATGGACACTTAGGTTGCTTCCATGTCCTAGCTATTGTAAATAGTGCTGCAATGAACATTGTGGTACATGTCTCTTTTTGAATTATGGTTTTCTCAGGGTATATGCCTGGTAATGGGATTGCTGAGTCATATGGTAGTACTATCTTTAGTTTTTTAAGGAACCTCCATACTGTTCTCCATAGTGGCTGTATGAATTTACATACCCACCAACAGTGCAAGAGGGTTCCCTTTTCTCCACACCCTGTCCAGCATTTATTGTTTGTAGATTTTTTGATGATGGCCATTCTGACAGGTTTGAGGTGATACCTCATTGTAGTTTTGATTTGCATTTCTCTAATGATTAGTGACGTTGAGCATCCTTTCATGTGTTTGTGGGCAATCTGTATATCTTCTTTGGAGAAACGTCTATTTAGGTCTTCTGCCCATTTTTGGATTGGGTTGTTTGTTTTTTTGATATTGAGCTGCATGAGCTGCTTGTATATTTTGGAGATTGATCACTTGTCACTTGCTTCATCTGCAAATATTTTCTCCCATTCTGAGGGTTGTCTTTTCGTCTTGTTTATGGCTTCCTTTGTTGTGCAAAAGCTTTTAAGTTTCATTAGGTCCCATTTGTTTATTTTTTTTCTTATTTCCGTTTCTCTAGGAGGTGTGTCAAAAAGGATCTTGCTGTGATTTATGTCATAGAGTGTTTTGCCTATGTTTTCCTCAAAGAGTTTGATAGTGTCTGGCCTTACATTTAGGTCTTTAATCCATTTTGAGTTTATTTTTGTGTATGGTGTTAGGGAGTGTTCTAATTTCATTCTTTTAAATGTAGCTGTCCAGTTTTCACAACACCACTTATTGAAGAGGCTGTCTTTTCTCCATTGTATATTCTTGCCTCCTTTATCAAAGATAAGGTGACCATATGTGTGTGGGTTTATCTCTGGGCTTTCTATCCTGTTCCATTGATCTATATTTCTGTTTTTGTGCCAGTACTGTACTGTCTTGATTACTGTAGCTTTGTAATATAATCTGAAGTCAGGGAGCCTGATTCCTCCAGCTCCGTTTTTCTTTCTTAAGATTGATTTGGCTATTATGGGTCTTTCGTGTTTCCAGGCAAATTGTGAAGTTTTTTGTTCTAGTTCTGTGAAAAATGCCACTGGTAGTGTGAGAGGGACTGCATTGAATCTGTAGATTGCTTTGGGTTGTATAGTCATTTTCACAATGTTGATTCTTCCAATCTAAGAACATGGTATATCTCTCCATCTGGTTGTATCATCTTTAATTTCTTTCATCAGTGTCATAGTTTTCTGCAAACAGGTCTTTTGTCTCCTTAGGTAGGTTTATTCCTAGGTATTTTATACTTTTTGTTGCAATGGTATATGGGAGTGTTTCCTTAATTTCTCTTTCAGTTTTTTCATCATTAGTGTATAGGAATGCAAGAGAGTTCTGTGCATTAATTTGTATCCTGCTACTTTACCAAATTCATTGATTAGCTCTAGTAGTTTTCTGGTAGTATCTTTAGGATTCTCTATGTATACTATCATATCATCTGCAAACAGTGACAACTTTACTTCCTCTTTTCCAATTTGGATTCCTTTCATTTCGTTTTCTTCTATGATTGCTGTTGCTAAAACTTCCAAAACTATGTTGAATAATAGTGGTGAGTGGATAACCTTATCTTGTTCCTGATCTTAGTGGAAATGGTTTCAGTTTTTCACCATTGAGAATGATGTTGGCTGTGGGTTTGTCTTATATGGTCTTTATTATGTTGAGGAAAGTTCCCTCTATGCCCACTTTCTGGAGGGTTTTTATCATAAATGGATGCTGAATTTTGTTGGAATCTTTTTCTGCATCTACTGAGATGATCATATGGTTTTTTTCCCTCAATTTGTTAATATGGTGTATCACATTTATTGATTTGCATATATTGAAGAATTCTTGCATTCCTGGGATAAATCCCAATTGATCATGGTGTATGATCCTCTTAATGTGTTGTTGGATTCTGTTTGCTAGTATTTTGTTGACGATTTTTGCATCTATGTTCATCAGTGTTACTGGCGTGTAGTTTTCTTTTTCTGGGACATCATTGTCTGGTTCTGCTATCTGGGTGATGGTGACCTCGTAGAATGAGTGTTCCTCCCTCTGCTATAATTTTGGAAGAGTTTGAGAAGGATAGATGTTAGCTCTTCTTTAAATGTTTGAAAGAATTTGCCTGTGAAGCCATCTGGTCCTCGGCTTCTGTTTGCTGGAAGATTTTCAATCCCAATTTCAATTTCAGTGCTTGTGATTAGTCTGTTTATATTTTCTGTTTCATCCTGGTTCAGTCTCAGAAGGTTATGTTTTTCTAAGAATTTGTCCATTTCTTCCAGGTGGTCATATATTGGCATATAGTTGTTTGTAGTAATCTCTCATGATTCTTTGTATTTCTGCAGTGTCAGTTGTTATTTCTTCCTTTTCATTTCTAATTCTGTTGATTTGAGTCTTCTCCTTTTTTTCTTGATGAGTCTGGCTAATGGTTTATCAATTTTGTTTATCTTCTCAAAGAACAAGCTTTTAGTTTTATTGATCTTTGCTATTGTTACAATCATTTCTTTTTCATTTATTTCTGATCTGATCTTTATGATTTCTTTCCTTCTGTTAACTTTGGGGTCTTTTTGTTCTTCTTTCTCTAATTGCTTTAGGTGTAAGGTTTGGGGTTTTTTTTTGAGATTTTTCTCGTTTATTGAGGTAGGATTGTATTGCTATAAACTTCCCTCTTAGAACTGCTTTTGCTGCATCCCATAGGTTTTGGGCCATCGTGTTTCCATTGTCATTTTTTTCTAGGTATTTCTTGGTTTCCTCTTTGATTTCTTCAGTGATCTCTTCGTTATTTAGTAGCGTATTGTTTAGCATCCATGTGTTTGTATTTTTTACAGTTTTTTTCATGTGAGTGATATCTAGTCTTATAGCATTGTGGTTGGAAAAGATACTTGATACGATTTCAATTTTCTTAAATTTACCAAGGCTTGATTTGTGACCCAAGATATGATCTATCCTGGAGAATGTTCCATGAGCACTTGAGAAGAAAGTATATTCTGTTGTTTTTGGATGGAATGTCCTATAAATATCAATTAAGTCCATCTTGTTTAATGTGTCATTTAAAGCTTGTGTTTCCTTATTTATTTTTGTTTTGGTTGATCTGTCCATTGGTGAAATTTGGGTGTTAAAGTCCCCTACTATTATTGTGTTACTGTCGATTTCCCCTTTTATGGCTGTTAGTATTTGCCTTATGTATTGAGGTTCTCCTATGTTAGGTGCATAAATATTTACAATTGTTATATCTTCCTCTTGGATTGATCCCTTGAGTGTTATGTAGTGTCCTTCTTTGTCTCTTATAATAGTCTTTATTTTAAAATCTATTTTGTCTGATATGAGAATTACTACTCCAGCTTTCTTTTGATTTCCATTTGCATAGAATATCTTTTTCCATCCCCTCACTTTCAGTCTGTATGTGTCTCTAGGTCTGAAGTGGGTCTCTTATAGACAGCATATATACAGGTCTTGTTTTTGTTTCCATTGAGCCAGTCTATGTCTTTTGGTTGGAGCATTTAATCCATTTACATTTAAGGTAATTACCGATTTGTATGTTCCTATTACCATTTTCTTAACTGTTTTGGCTTTGGTATTGTAGGTCTTTTCCTTCTCTTGTGATTCCTGCCTAGAGAAGTTCCTTTAGCATTTGTTGTAAAGCTGGTTTGGTGGTGCTGAATTCTCTTAGCTTTTGCTTGTCTGTAAAGGTTTTAATTGCTCTGTCAAATCTAAATGAGTTCCTTGCTGGCTAGAGTCATCTTGGTTGTAGGTTTTTCCCTTTCATCACTTTAAATATGTCCTGCCACTCCCTTCTGGCTTGCAGATTTTCTGCTGAAGGATCAGCAGTTAACCTTATGGGGATTCCCTTGTATGTTATTTGTTGCTTGTCCCTTGCTGCTTTAATATTTTTTCTTTGTATTTAATTTTTGATAGTTTGATTAATCTATGTCTTGGCATGTTTTTTGTTGGATTTATCCTGTATGTGACTCTCTGTGCTTCCTGGACTTGATTATTTCCTTTCCCATATTAGGGAAGTTTTCAACTATAATCTCTTTAAATATTTTCTCAGTTCTTTCTTTTTCTCTTCTTCTCCTGGGACCTCTATAATTCGAATGTTGGTGCATTTAATGTTGTCCCAGATGTCTCTGAGGCTGTCCTCTATTCTTTTCATTCTTTTATCTTTATTCTGCTCTGCAGTAGTTATTTCCACTATTTTATCTTCCAGGTCACCTATCTGTTCTTCTGCCTCAGTTATTCTGCTATTGAGTCCTTCTACACAATTTTTAATTTCATTTATTGTGTTGTTCATGATTGTTTGTTTGCTGTTTAGTTCTTCTAGGTCCTTGTTAAACTTTTCTTGTATTTTCTCCATTCTATTTCCAAGATTTTGGATCTCGTTTTTTTTTTGTTTTTTGTTTTTTCTTTTGGGGTACGTGGGCCTCTCACTGTTGTGGCCTCTCCCGTTGCGGAGCACAGGCTCTGGATGCGCAGGCTCAGCAGTCATGTCTCACAGGCCTAGCCACTCCGTGGCATGTGGGATCTTCCCGGACCGGGGCATGAACCCGTGTCCACTGCATCAGCAGGTGGACTCTCAACCACTGTGCCACCAGGGCAGCCCTGGATCATCTTTACTATCACTTCTCTGAATTCTTTTTCAGGTAAACTGCCTATTTCCTCTTCATTTGTTTGGTCTGGTGGGTTTTTACCTTGCTCCTTCATCTGCTCCGTATTTCTCTGCCTTCTCATTATGCTTAAGTTACTGTGTTCGTGGTCTTCTTTTCACTGGCTGCAGGTTCACAGTTCCTGTTGTTTTTGGTATCTGCCCCCAGAGGGTAAGGTTGGTTAAGTGGTTTGTGTAGGCTTCATGGTGGAGGGGACTGGTGTCTGTGTTCTTGTGGATGAGGTTGGATCATGTGTTTCTGGTGGGCAGGGCTGTGTCCAGTGGTGTTTTTTGGTATGTCTGTGAACTTATTATGATTTTAGGCAGCCTCTCTGCTAATGGGTGGGGTTGTGTTCCTGTCTTGCTAGTCGTTTGGCAGGGGGTGTCCAGCACTGGCGTTTGCTGGTCGTTGACTTGAGCTGGGTCTTAGCGTTGAGACGGAGATCTCTGGGAGAGCTCTCGCCCATTGATATTACGTGGAGCCAGGAGATCTCTCGTAGTCCAGTGTCCTGAACTTGGCCCTCCCACCTCAGAGGCTCAGGCCTGACATCTGGCCGGAGCACCAAGACCTCTTCTCTTTTGGCACTGAACTCTGTGTGGACCACCCCATCCTCATCACAGAGGGATGCTTTCACGTAGGTAGAGGTGGAAGGGATGAATCACACACTGTTGGAGAGGTGGAGGACTGGGAGATAAACCTTCTTGGTAGCATTCTCAGCATACCGAGGAAAAGAAAGGGACTTTTGCATTAAAACAACAGCAACAATGAAAACTCTGTGCTTACAGGGTGCTAAAGGGGGTTTGATAGTGTAAGACACCTGAAATTGTAATTAGGATTCTTGATATTTCAAAGACTTGTATTCCTTTCTAAAAATCCAACTTTTAAAAAAGAAATGTAGAAGCACAAGAAATTATAGAACCTTTTTATATGCACCTAAATGAATTTTCATGTTTTTACTTTATTTTAAAGATGCACACACATTTAAACACTTCAGACACTACCCTCTGTCTTCCTCCTCTGGGCAGCAATTATGTTGGTTGCCAACCACGTGGCCATCCATTTTCCTTACTAACAGAATCCCAATTTTTGTCTAGGCGGCAAATAAGACCCAGCCCCAGGGGAAGAGGACCAATTGGCCTAATAAATCAGAGTCATTCATCACTTTTTGCCAGTGGTCAAGTGATGGGCATAAGATGTTCATTCACCACATTCTTTCAGCAAATATTTATTAGGTACTTACTCTGTGCCAAAGAATGTACACAGCAGTGGGCAACATCATCAAAATTCCAGTCTCCATGTAGTTCACATTCTAATGAAAGGAGAAAGGCAACAGAGAAGTAAATTTCATAGTGCATCAGGTGATAGTAAATGCTATGAAAACAAGTCATGAGAGAGGAAAAGAAGTACTAAGTAAGTGGGAAGGGAGGCAGAGGCAAAACTTGAAGTATGTGATGCAGCAGCTATGAGGATAGCTGAGAAAGAGAATTTCAGGAGAAGTAAATAGCCAGTGTAAGAGCTCAGAGGCAAGAACATGCCTGGTGTGTGTTAGGAATTAGGAGCGTTGGAAAACCAGAATGGGTAAGAGGGTGAGTAGATGAAATAAGGATGAAGAAATGATAGATGCTAGATTTCATAGAGATCTTGGCTATTTCTCTGAGTGAGATGGAAATCCATTTGGAAGATTTTGGTAGAGAAGTAATATGGCTTGATTTGAATTCTTAAGGTTCGCTTTGTGGAGATGGGAATAGATTTAGGAGGCAAAGTAAAGATAGGTGGAAGAATATAAATTATGAGGCAATTCCAATTATCTGTTTTTAAGAGGAAAGTAACTTGGACCACGTAGTAGTAGAGGGGTAAAAAATATTCATAAAGTACAGCCAACATTATTTGTATATAGATTAGAGGTGTGAAAGAGAAGTCAGGAATGATTCTAAAGTCTTCAATTTAATCAACTAGAACTAATTTGTTGGTTTTTACTCAGATGGTGAAGTTTGGAAGGATAGTAATAACAGGTTTCAGTTGGGTTATATTTAATTGGAGATACTGGAAATGCCCACTAGACATCAATAAAGAGACATTGCAGAGGGCATCAGACGTAGAAGTCTCAATTTCAGACAAAGGTTACTGGCTACATATAAATTTGGGAGTCATTAATGTATAGATGATATAAAAGGTAAGAAGACTGAATGGGCTCACCAAAGGGATGAGTGTTAACACTGTCAAGAAGTAGTACAAGCACTGAGCACTGAAGCGCTCCAAAATTAATATATCGGAAGGATAAGGAGCCAGAAAGAAATTGAGAAGCAACCAATAAAGGAGAATATGATGTCCACAAAGAAAGAAATTATTTTAAAAACATAGTGACCAACTCTACCAAGTGCTGTTGAAAGCTGACATAAAATGATACCTAGTAATTATTGGATAATGTATCAAATCAACACACAATATACCTAAAACTTACATGATATTATATGTCAATTATATCTTAAAAATTAGAAATTTTTAAAAATTAAAAATAAATTTATTCAACCATATCTCAGTGTGTAGAGATGGGCAAAAGGAGACAAAGAGATATTAAGTGTGTGGGCTAAGCATTGTATAAATAGATGCTTTTATATAATCCTCATAACAACATTCACTGTAATAATTTGAGCAACTTAGTGAAATTAACCCACTGCTATGAAAATTGCAGGCATTTAAAAAGTAGCCATTAAGAAATGAACTGAAAAAAAGCAATTTGTGGAGAGATGTAAATAATAGGAGAAAAACAGGACTCCGGAATAAGCTGGAGGTTTGGAGTAGGAGGCCAGACAAGTCGTGCTGCTAAACAAGTCTTTGTCACCTCTGCGTCTCGGTGGACAAAGCATTCCCTTCCCATGGGCAATTTGTTTTCATTTTTTAAACTTTATGTAGATGCAGAATAAGTTATGAAGAGAGTTTATTAACTCTTTCATATTAGAGGGGTAGCATTTGCTGTATCTCTTTTTTAAAAGATATTCTACAAACACAAAAATATAATTAGATAATCATATTTTATATTTATAATATTTTATTCTAGCCTAATACGAGGTCAAATTGCAGACTTTTCTTATAATACAATGCTCAAATGGACTTCGCATATACTTTTATTAGTGTACTGTTTTGAAGGTAGTATTAATCTTTAGAAGGAAGTTCAAAATATAAACACAAGTCTGCCCTGATTATTGCACTTGAATAACTAACACACTGCAGGCATTATAACCTAACTGAACTGATTACATAAACCAATAATATCATAACCCAACTGAACTGACTACAAAGAGGCACTGATAAATGAGCTGTTTTAATAAGCATTTATTTATGAATATGTTATCAGAGTTTCTTCCATTAAAGCAAAATAATTAGGAGGCTGAATCAGATGAAGATGACAGGGCTGCCAAGCAACATCTTTTGAAGAGAACACGAGAGTATTTGGAGAAAAGTGAGGCACTGTTCTTAAATGAACTCAAATTCCTTTTCAAATTATTCTGCTGCTCAAAGAAAGACTCTTATTTAATAAAAACTCTTTGCCATAAACATCAGTCACAGTCTCATTCCTTATATGCAAAAAGGCAATGAACAGGAGCTATTTCTACTTAGGCGTTAAGCACTTTTTGTCTTTAAGTAGAGGCTGTAAAGTGGAGAGGGTCATTTTGTTATAAGCACCCAAGTGAAAACTGTTATATGATTACTATTTGTTAATGAATCATTTTAGAAGCTAAGCCGAAGACTGGAAAGGGAAATCCATAAAACCACTCCAAGTTCTCAGATCTTTGAGGTCACCAGGACTCTGAGCCTCAAAGCTGTATTATTATGACTGTGCACATGCGTATTTCCCTGTCATGCCCAGGTGCCATGATGACAGACACTGTGCAGATACACAGATGACACTTCAACCTTGCCATGGTCTCTAGTTATCCTTTATCTATTTTCCTCTTCTAACCCATGATCCAGAACTCAGGTCAACATGCTTTCCATCTCCTGGGTGTTTTTGCAATTAGGATAAAGATTTTAATATCTGATCAGCATTCTGTTAGAAAATAATTATTTTAACTACTTTCAAATAAGTGAAAAAGTTATCCAGGTTTTTATGTATACAGTTTAATATTTTGATGCACCACATGTTTATAATAAAATTGAATCTACCTAAAAGACAGACATTTCAGTCTACATTAATTTACTATAAAATTATATATATATATATGTATTCAAAAGATACCAGTCTAAACCCTTTCCACACTCTGCTTAAAGATAGAAATTTACTCATGTTCAAAGATTTCGTATGTAATTATGGCCACAGGAGTCACAAATCTTGAAACTTCTTATCTCATGACTCATTTTATTTAGAATCAATGTATCCTCTAATTAAATTTGTCTTCTGATAGTGCAATTAACCAACAGGATATACATGGACTTAATCTATTTCATTGCTTTCATGTTAAGATTAAAATCAAAATGTTTTTAAATTCAGACCTTATTTTATCTGTACTTTTCAACGTGTACCACATGATCAACTCCTCAGTTGATGCCATTAAACATGTATGAATCTCAATCTGACTTTCTGATTCTGCATATTTAAAAGTGAACAATAGAACTGAAACTGATAATGATATTGAACTTTCATAATGAATAAAACTAGGTTTTAATATCAAATTTGAGACTTTTCCAACAACTGATATAACTGAAAAGTTACAGAATTTGAGTAAGTTGTTGCAAAGAAATTGACTCATCAGTGAAAAGGGAGGCTTCAACGAGATGCAGGTAGGGAACAGTTACTTCTTGATATTCCAGTGAGTTGGAATTCCTCAATAAACTGGCTGTAATTATATGAGCTGTAAAGGCACAATGAGACTTTAGATTCTCAGAAGTTTTCTTAATACCATAGCCTATTGGAATCTTGGTTTAAATTATATTAAGCAAATTAAGAGAGCAAAGAAAGGCCCCAAATCCTTAGAAAGAAATACATGAAACAAAATGTCCATTTGTGTCACATTTCTAATGATTATCCTATTTTTGTATGTATATGTGTAGGACAAATACAGTATACAGTTCTTTCACTATGTCTTTAAAGGTGAACAAGATTTCTTTGCTACACAGCAAAAACCTAAGCATATTTCTGTTTCATGTTGAGTCTTAGAATAGGAATCTCTTTGGAGACTGGCTGTCTGAAATTCTCTCTTGCATGAACATTCAGGCTTAACCGTAATCCAGCTAAAGCTGGGTCACTGATTGACACTAGGCACTGGGGCAGACAGATGAATTTCTCTGGTTCAAAGTTTAATGGAACAGATCTTTTGATCTCTGATTCTGTAAGGAAGCTGAAGTTCATTTTTTTTGCCCAAGTTTCTTTGGTGTTAGTACACTGTCGCATACAGATCTCATTCTCATGATTAGAATGTAAGGTAGTGAGGTCAACATTGCTAAACTAATACAGGGATTTATATTCAAGCTTCATGGCAGGTTAACTTGATCATTATTATTTCCAAGGGTGCTTAGTGTATCTAATTCAAATGTGGCATAAGCTCTTTTAAGATCTCAGTTTAGGCATGATGTCTTATATGAATATAAACTACGTAAGAATCCTGTAATTCAGCATTTGCTCTCCTATTTCTAAAATGGCCACAAAATTATTTTAATGTGACTATCAAAGCCTCAAAAATTTAAGAAAAAAGGAATTCAACTATTCCTTACTTTCTTATAGTCCAGTCTTTTTCTCCCTACATCAGCTTCTAAGACACCAAGCAATATCTGAATCAGTGGAGGAAGAGAAAATATAGCAAGCCACATCCCCTACAGTAGAGCTCAGTTTTAATTTCTAGTCTAGTCTCATGGATGCAACTACAAGACCCTTAAAACCTAACTGAAGTTGCTCTAATTTTGCATGTTTACCAAAGTCTTTTCTCAATTAGCCTAGAATAATGGGTGGGCGCACACACACTCACATATCCATGCAGATACACAGATTTTTAGGTCCTTCCCAAGAAAACAGTTTTGCTTTTTACAATAATCCAAGGTCCCCTCCCGCACAAAGTGATGTGAAGTGGAAGACTTGCAAGGTGAAAAAAAAGTACAAACAGCCAGTTTTTTTTTTTTTTTTTTTTTTTTTTTTTTTTTTTTTACTGCATTTACTTCTACGTAGAATATTTTGATAAAGATCTATCCTCCCAGGTCTTTGCCAGCAAATTGAGAGACAAGGTACATTTGGGCACTTTTTCCAAATTTAAATCATATTCAAATAAGACAATTTTTAACAGAAAAAAATGAACAAAATTGGCATAAAAATACAGTATAAAATTTCAAAACACCAGTTTCTCTCTAAGCATCATCTATTAGATTCCTTTCCTTAAAACATGTAGTAATTTTAAACCAAATGTGATCATGTATTTGTTCTAACAGAGCTTTTGGAAGAGTGCAAACTGCTAAGGCCAATAAAGCTGAGATTTTAAACTTTTTGCATTTCAATTGCATAATCAAAACCTGATGATAGCACATCACACACTCCAAGAACGCCATGGGCACTGCACAGCAAATGAAAATTAGTTCTAAAAGCCTTTTCATTCTCTGTGGCAGAGGACTCTCCTCTCCTGGCTGTATATGAAAGAGGATCAGATACAAAATGGAAAAAAAAATATTATGCCTGTGAGTGAAAGCAAAACCCAAAGAAAACAGAGAGCTTTGGGGGTTGAACTAGAAGAGTGAGCAGCTGTAATTAGCTCCAATGCTGTAAGAGAATAAAAAACAAAACCACTTTAAAAAATATAAACAGGCAGAATGCCAGCTGAGATAGTGCCTAGTGCTATAGCAAACCTTGGTAAATAGTGAGCAATATGAAAGTAAATAGAGCTTGCAGACAAAAGTTTGACATCAATTCCTTTGGCTACATTTTTCATAAATTACCATCTGTAATAAAAGTCATTCTGCTGTATTGCTTTTTAGGTAAGACAACATTTAATACCAAAGGTTGTTTTAAATAAAGGCAGAATATCATCACATATCCTCCACTAAACAGACACATAAGGCAATTTTAATTACCTTCTGTCTGGGGAAGTGTGAAATTTCCTGTGTTTATAGATATATTCATTTTAAGAAGGTAATGCAAGGTTAATCAAGGTAGTGAAAGGGCCTTCTCTCCAGCACTCAGCATTGATTTCTGTCCTGCTTGAAACATGGTTTCCTTATTCATGGTTTCCTTATTCATTCATATTCCTTATTAAGCAAACTGACCTTGCAAAAAGTGTTAAATTAAATCAGAACTTGCCTATGCATTTCTTATTTGTGCATGCTGAAGGCTATGACTTTGAATTATTATTATTATTATATATATATTTTTTTGCGGTATGCGGGCCTCTCACTGTTGTGGCCTCTCCCGTTGCGGAGCAACAGGCTCCGGACGCTCAGGCTCAGCAGCCATGGCTCACGGGCCCAGCCGCTCCGCGACATGTGGGATCCTCCCGGACCGGGGCACGAACCCGTGTCCCCTGCATCAGCAGGTGGACTCTCAACCACTGCGCCACCAGGGAAGCCCTTGAATTATTATTAACCATGAATTATTGTAGAAGCTTTCATATTTGTTCATTCCACTGAGTTTAGATGAAAATATGCTCAAGCCATGTCAGTAGGAGGCACATGTGTGTTGTGTTAATATGGTCCTTAATACATTTAAGGCAACCAATTCCTTAAAATAAAATAACTTGATCTTCTTCCTGATCTGTTTAAGACAGACATAGAGAAAAAGATATCTTGGGACTGGCACTCTATTTCCTTGTATTTCCTCAGTTTTATCTTTCTACCCACAGCTTCTACAAAATTTTTAAATTTTGCAGAAAGGGCTAATTCTTCTGTATAAACGACATGAACAGAGTCAGACATTCTAAGGAGTGTGCTCTATAAGAAAGGGCAAGGCCAAGAAGTGACTCCATTCTCCAATGGCATTTTGCAGTTTTTCAATAATTCTTGAAATAAGCCTGTGGCCATGCTTGAGTCTGATGCAAAGATGGAACACTGGTAAATACAAGAAGAAAAAGCATCCCCGGGGCTTCCCTGGAGGCACAGTGATTAAGAATCCGCCTGCCAATGCAGGGGACATGGGTTCGAGCCCTGGTCCAGGAAGATCCCGCATGCTACGGAGCAGCTAAGCCCGTGCTGTACAACTACTGAGCCTGCGCCCTAGAGCCTGCGAGCCACAACTACTGAGCCCATGTGCCTAGAGCCCATGCTCTGCAACAAGTGAAGCCACCACAGTGAGAAGACTGTGCACTGAAACGAAGAGTAGGCCCCGCTCGCCACAACTAGAGAAAGCCCGCGCACAGCAATGAAGACCCAACGCAGCCAAAAATAAATGATTAAAAAAAAAAAAGCATCCCCTTTTAAGTTGGGGACTATGAATCCCTTAGATATCCCCATTCTTTCCTATTTTTCTTCTTTAACTCATCACCACTTGATATACATTTGTTTCCCTGTTAGAATATAAGAAGCATGAAAGAATTTGTTTTGTCCACTGCTATATCCCCAATCCCTAAAGCTCATTGGAGGTGCTCCACAAATACGTTGTGAATGATTGAATGGAGAGAAACCAAAACTGATAACCTGTCAGGCCTGAATTATGCATGTACTCCCCCGTATTCTTCACTTTCTGAAACCTGCACCTTTAGAATCCTACAGGCACCTCATAACCGTACGTTAGAATGGCTGGCTGCCAGTCCTTACTTTGTCTATCTTTCTGTTGTACCTTAGAAAACTACCAACGTTTCTTTTTAAGACTTTTTTAGATTCAGTAATACTCTATCTCTTTTAGTCCTTTTAATTTTTTGAAAACTCATTCCCTTGTCCTATACTGGATTCTTTATGGGATTAATTGTGGGCATGCCCTAATCATAGCCTTTGCTATATGACTCTTCTCATCTCGTATGGAGTCCATAAGAAGCCTGCCCACCCTCTTAGCTTCAACTTTCATAGCTGTACTGATGACTACAAATATTTTCCTTCAGCAATGTTGTAGCTCTAAAATTTCTTTCCTTATAAGAAACAATATGGTGGGAATTTCCATTTGTATTGCCCTTTCCAGTTCTCTCTCCAGACCTGTGTATTTTTATTCACGGAGTCATTACTTTTCTTTGTATTGTTCCTAAAACCAACAATATCTAATTACTCTCCATATTTTATTCATTTTATACAAATATATCTAACTAAAAATCCCTTGCCCCCAGTCCCCTTATCTTGAGATGTGGTGCCTAGACACTTAACAGCATCTTTACGGCCTTCTTGCTTCACCGCTCTCCTCTGCAATCTTTCTAGAACTATTACGGCACTACTTCAATCATACAACTCCCTCGCTTATTGTGAAGGACTTGTGATATCGATGATTATTAGAGTCTACATTCCTGGCACAGGTTTCAATGCCCATTACAAACAGGGTCCCAACCTCCCTTAACAGTTTTTCTCATAACTGTCTTCCATGAATTTGTCATCTGTAGCCTACCAAGTCAGCTCAGTTGTGTTTTCCTATTTACATGTTTACTAATACTCCTCTGTGGAAAAGTTTCCCACTCATTTACATCTATTCAAATCTTACTCATTCTTCAAGAGGCAGTTCAAATATAATTGCCTTCATGACCTCCATTAAAAGTCTCTGGACTAAAAAAAAAAAAAAGTCTCTGGACTAACAGAGCTGGAAATACTCTGCTTTCTGAGTGCCTTAGCATGATTTTATTACTCACTGAAAGTCTGTAATTTACTATTTGGAATGTGCTCCATCCTTTCCTGAGTGTCTGCTTTCTTTCTTCTACTAGATTAAAATTCCTTGAGAGCAGATCCTGTGCACTCCTGACGTGTTTATTTCACTCAGTGCCTTGCACATAGTAGGTACATGTTCAATTAATATAAAATATTTTTATTAAGTTGAAATAAAAAGTCTATTTTCATGTTTAATTTGATGATAGATTATAATTGAGTTATTCACTTAGTATTTAGGCATCAAAAATGAGTTGCATACCTTTACATAGGAAACCAAGACTCCAACCTCTAAGACAATCAATCCAGAGGAAAAAAATTACATAACTTCTTATTCTTTTGTCATATGCATCATCATATGATTCCCATTCCACTTCTTTGCTCTTTGGCAATTTTTAAAAGTCAGATTTCTGAGCAGTTGCTCAAGAAGTTATATCTAGGGCTTTCAATTTTGTAACATTCCAGATGGAACTGAACTATTATTAACTTCTAGGATTTTTAAAATTATTCATATAATTTTTTTCTAAATTAATTGCTTTTCAAATTTCCTGGTATAATTTAGTGACATTTACCATATACAAGGAATATCATCCCCTATAAATCATCTCTGCTGGGGCAAATTTACCCAGTATAAATGGAAGCATCTAGGAGCAAGGCAGATGATCTACAGAAGGTGATGCCTTCAAGTCCTATCCTAATCCCAAGCAGGAACTTAAATAATGACCCAGGCAGAAAAACTGGATTTCATTTATCTTTTCCAGCTGTCAAGGCTGAATTTTCAACATGTTTAGCTCAGTCAAATTCTCCTCCACTAGCATTAGAAATCTAAAAGCTGTAGTTTCCTTCATATAAATAGGAGGTCTCTTGCTATGCACCTTCTCTCATCAAAATATCACCTACAAGGAAAGAAAGGTCATAGAGGGCTTCTGTGGTGGCGCAGTGGTTGACAGTCCGCCTGCCGATGCAGGGGACGCGGGTTCATGCCCCGGTCCGGGAAGATGCCACATGCCGCGGAGCGGCTGGGCCCGTGAGCCGTGGCTGCTGAGCCTGCGCATCCGGAGCCTGTGCTCCGCAACGGGAGAGGCCACAACAGTGAGAGGCCCGCGTACCGCAAAAAAAATAAAAATTAAAATTAAAAAAAATGGTCATAGAATTTTATTTACATGTAACTTTGAGCAAACAAGTGCCTTCTACAAGATGATAGATTATTGATTTTTGGAAGAGGAGTTAATATATTTTACAAAGTTTTAGTGCATATAATATACAGAAAAATTAGAAAATTTTTTAATGTTATTATACAAACATGTTACTCTCTAAATGTAATATGCAAAATTGTACTAATATTCTAGATTGCATATGAAAATTAAACATTTGACAAAAATCTCCAATAATTTCAAGATCCAGTAAACAAGCATTTAATTAGCTCTTACTATTCACCCCTCCATTTACTCCCTGTCTTATGCCCACCTCTCCCTTCGTGTTAGTGGCTGCATTACAAGTTGGCACTGTCACAGGTATTCCTTTGTGTCTGGCAATGGTCTGACTTCACATTCTCTTTTATTTCACTTCAAAACATTTGTTTGTGTTTCTTTCATCCATCAGATGACAGATATCTCAAGAACTGCAACTGCGTCTTATTTGTCTTTGAACTTCAACACCTAGAAATATTAGAATATGGTTAGTGTCAAGTAGAAGACTGCTAAATTGAACCGAGTAAGTTTTAGAGGGAAAGGGAGCAATCCTGTCCCAGAACTTCCCAAGAATCTGTATTCTACAGTTTGCTCCTGACTTCTTAAGCAAATCCTTGATTCAGCAATTCCACTTCTTCTGCCAGCCCCAGATCCTTACTCTGCTTCCGCCATTATCCATTAAGTTAACAGCATCACCGAATGCCATTGTTAATGGCACAGAGAAAGGTTGGGGCTTATCACCTGTTTTCCCTTAAAGGCTCTAATTATCTATATCCACTTTTACCTTAGAATAAAAATAAACCTTCCATTATTACCAAACCTAGGGTATCAAGGTCTTTCCCAGATTTTTCAACAATATTGGCCCATATCAAACATGATATATAGGCACAAAGAAATCCCATGATTTGAAGAAAAAAATGAGATTATTTTATTTAAAATCCATTGTGTACTCTGCTCTGTGCTACACATATCATCTATAATGTGGTGAAACCAGAGCCAATACACCACATAAGAATCTATAATTATGTAAGGAGCTGTAATTATGTTTCAGCAATGGGACTTCAGAATGTAAACAGGCTTTCTACATAAAACTTATACTTTAAAAAGAATATTTCATAATGTTAAAACAGTTAATTCAGCAGGCAGATGCCACAACTCTAAATTTGTATAAATTTAATCACATGGGCTAAAAATAAATGAAGCAAAAGATGGACAGAGACTGTATTAATAGATACATCTACATATGTACTTAGAAATTTTAACATATGTCTCTTAGGCTGATAGAACACACCACATGTACACACACACAAAAACAGAAAAATATGGATTTGAACAGCACAAGTAAAAAAAAATCAATAATAAAATCAGTAATAAAATAACTTTAAAAAGTTCAAATATTTGGTAATTAAGTAACATTTCTAAATAACCCAAAATGAAAATTAGAAAATATTTTTAACTTTAATGGTAATGAAAATAAAATACATTAAAAGATTTGGAATATAGATAAAATACTGCTTAGAACAAAATTTAAAATAATAGAAAAATATAACAGAAAAAATCAGCAAAGCCAAAAGTTGGTGTTTTAAAATGACTAATACAATTGATAAACTCCTACTAATACCAATTATGAAAAAGGAGAGAGTACTCGCTGTCAACAATGGAAATAAAAGGGACACAATACAAATCCTATAGAAATTTAAAAGATAACAAGTTTATTGCAAACAAATTCAGGCCAATAGGTGTGAAAAATATAAAATGTACAAATTTCTCAAAAACACAAATTTTAAAACTAACATAAGAAAAAATATATTTTTTCAATATATTTGTAATTAGAAATCTTCTCATGAAAATCTCCTTCCAAAAAGATATCAACATGTTTTATCAAATCAAACCCTCCCCCCATACCAAAACATGACATGGATTTTGTAATAGAAAATTACATGCCAAACTCTTCCATGATTGTAGAAGCAAAAATCCTGTCCAAGATTATAGTAAACTGAATCTGTCAGAATGGAAAGCACTGGTGCTGTGAGACACAGTAGCGTTTATTTTATGAATGGAAATTTGGTTTAATATTTGAAAATCAATCAATGCAATTAACTATATTAACAGGAAAAAAAAGAAAAATAATATTATCACAACAGATGAAGAAAAAAGTATCTGGCAAAATTCAAAATTGATTCATAAAATTGTTGTTGTTGTTTTGCAGTACAGTAATATAATAGAACTTCCTAATTCTGATAATGGGTATCCTCTTCCCCTCAAAAAAGCAAAAATTATTGCCATAGCCATAGCAGTCACTGCAGGCCTTGGGTGGATTGTTATTATTAATATTATTTTGTAACATCTTTGTTGGAGTATAATTGTTTACATTGTTGTGTTAGTTACTGCTGTATAATGGAGTGAATCAGCTATACGTATACATATATCCCTGTATCTCCTCGCTCTTCATCTCCCTCCCACCCTCCCTATCCCACCCGTCTAGGTGGTCACAAAGCACCGAGCTGATCTCCCTGTGCTATGCGGCTGCTTCCCACTAGCGACCTATTTTACGTTTGGTAATGTATGTATGTCCATGCCACTCTCTCACTTCATCCCAGCTTACCCTTCCTGCCCCGCCTGTCCTCAAGTCCATTCTCTAGTAGGTCTGCGTCTTTATTCCTGTCCTGTCTCCAGGTTCATCGGAACCATTTTGTTTTCTTAGATTCCATATATATGTGTTAGCATACGGTACTTGTTTTTCTCTTTCTGACTTACTTCACTCTGTAGGACAGACTCTAGATCCATCCACCTCGCTACAAATAACTCAATTTTGTTTCTTTTTATGGCTGAATAATGTTCCACAGTAATATATATGTGCCACATCTTCTTTATCCATTCATCTGTCGATGGACATTTAGGTTGCTTCCATGTCTTGGCTATTATAAATAGTGCTGCAATGAACGTTGTGGTACCTGACTCTTTTTGAATTATGGTTTTCTCAGGGTATATGCCCAGTAGTGGGCTTGCTGGGTCGTATGGTAGTTCTATTTTTAGTTTTTTAAGGAACCTCCATACTGTTCTCCATAGTGGCTATATCAGTTTACATACCCACCAACAGTGCAAGACTGTTCCCTTTTCTCCACACCCTCTGCAGCATTTATTGTTTGTAGATTTTTTTGATGATAGCTATACTGACTGGAGTGAGGTAATACCTCATTGTAGTTTTGATTTGCATTTCTCTAATGATTAGTGATGTTGAGCATCCTTTCATGTGTTTGTGGGCAATCTGTATATCTTCTTTGGAGAAATGTCTATTTAGGTCTTCTGCCCATTTTTGGATTGGGTTGTTTGTTTTCTTGTTATTGAGCTGCATGAGTTGCTTGTATATTTTGGAGAGTCAGTTGCTTCATTTGCAAATATTTTCTCCCATTCGGAGAGTTGTCTTTTCAGCTTGTTTATGGCTTCCTTTGTTGTGCAAAAGCTTTTAAGTTTAATTAGATCCCATTTGTTTATTTTTGTTCTTATTTCCATTTCTCTAGGAGGTGGGTCAAAACAGATCTTGCTGTGATTTATGTCATAGAGGGTTCTACCTATGTTTTCCTCTAAGAGTTTGATAGTGTCTGGCCTTACATTTAGGTCTTTAATCCATTTTGAGTTTATTTTTGTGTATGGTGTTAGGGAGTGTTCTAATTTCATTCTTTTAAATGTAGCTGTCCAGTTATCACAACACCACTTATTGAAGAGGCTGTCTTTTCTCCTTTGTATATTCTTGCCTCCTTTATCAAAGATAAGGTGACCATATGTGTGTGGGTTTATCTCTGGGCTTTCTATCCTGTTCCATTGATCTATATTTCTGTTTCTGTGCCAGTACTGTACTGTCTTGATTACTGTAGCTTTGTAGTATAGTCTGAAGTCAGGGAGCCTGATTCCTCCAGCTCCATTTTTCTTTCTCAAGATTGCTTTGGCTATTCGGGGTCTTTTGTGTTTCCATGCAAATTGTGAAGTTTTTTGTTCTAGTTCTGTGAAAAATGCCAGTGGTAGTGTGACAGGGATTGCATTGAATCTGTAGATTGCTTTGGGTAGTAGAGTCATTTTCACAATGTTGATTCTTCCAATCCAAGAACATGGTACATCCCTCCATCTGATTGTATCATCTTTAATTTCTTTCATGAGTGTCATAGTTTTCTGCATACAGGTCTTTTGTCTCCTTAGGTAGGTTTATTCCTAGGTATTTTATACTTTTTGTTGCAATGGTATATGGGAGTGTTTCCTTAATTTCTGTTTCAGATTTTTCATCATTAGTGTATAGGAATGCAAGAGATTTCTGTGCATTAATTTTTGTATCCTGCTACTTTACCAAATTCATTGATTAGCTCTAGTAGTTTTCTGGTAGCATCTTTAGGATTCTCTATGTATACTATCATGTCATCTGCAAACAGTGACAGCTTTACTTCTTCTTTTCCAATTTGGATTCCTTTTATTTCTTTTTCTTCTCTTATTGCTGTTGCTAAAAATTCCAAAACTATGTTGAATAATAGTGGTGAGTGGATAACCTTATCTTGTTCCTGATATTAGTGGAAATGGTTTCAGTTTGTTACAATTGAGAACGATGTTAGCTGTGGGTTTGTCATATACAACCTTTATTATGTTGAGGTCAGTTCTCTCTATGCCTATTTTCTGGAGGGTTTTTATCATAAATGGGTGTTGAATTTTATTGAAAGCTTTTTGTGCATTTATTGAGATGATCATATGGATTTTATCAGTTAGTTTTTTAATATGGTATATCACACTGACTGATTTAGGTATATTGAAGAATCCTTGCATTCCTGGGATAGACCCCAATTGATCATGGTGTACGATCCTTTTAATATGCTGCTGGATTCTGTTTGCTAGTATTTTGTTGAGGATTTTCGCATCTCGGTTCATCAGTGATATTGGCCAGCAGTTTTCTTTTTTTGTGACATCTTTACCTTGTTTTGGTGTCAGGGTGATGGTGGCCTCGTAGAATGAGTTTGGGAGTGTTCCTCCTCTGCTATATTTTGGAAGAGTTTGGGAAGGATAGGTGTTAGCTCTTCTCTAAATGTTTCATAGAATTTGCCTGTAAAGCCATCTTATCCTGGGCTTTTGTTTGTTGGAAGATTTTAAAGCACAGTTTCAATTTGAGTGCTTGTGGTGGTTCTGTTTATATTTTCTGTTTCTTCCTGGTTCAGTCTTGGAAGGTTGTGCTTTTCTAAGAATTTGTCCATTTCTTGCAGCTGTCCATTTTATTGGCCTGTAGTTGCTCATGATCCTTTGTATTTCTGCAGTGTTAGTTGTTACTTTTCCTTTTTCATTTCTAATTCTGTTGACTTGAGTCTTCCTTTTTCTCTTGATGAGTCTGGCTAATGGTTTATCAATATTTTTTATCTTCTCAAAGAACCAGCTTTTAGTTTTATTGATCTTTACTATCGTTTTCTTCATTTCTTTTTATTTCTGATCTGATCTTTATGAGGTCTTCTGCTAAATTTGGGGGGCTTTTGTTCTTCTTTCTCTAATTGCTCTATGTGTAATGTTAGGTTGTTTATATGAGATTTTTCTTATTTCTTGAGGTAGGACTGTATTGCTATAAATTTCCCTCTTAGAACTGCTTTTGCTGCATCCCATATGTTTTGGGTTGTCATGTTTTCATTGTCATTTTGTTTCTAGGTATCTTTTGATTTCCTCTTTGATTTCTTCAGTGATCTCTTGGTTATTTAGTAGTGTATTGTTTAGCCTCCATGTGTTTGTATTTTTTACAGTTTTTTCCCGGTAATTGATATCTAGTCTCATAGCGTTGTGGCTGGAAAAGATACTTGATACGATTTCAGTTTTCTTAAATTTACCAAGGCTTGATTTGTGACCCAACATATGATCTATCCTGGAGAATATCCCATGAGCACTTGAGAAGAAAGTGTATTATCTTGTTTTTGGATGGAACGTCCTATAAATATCAGTTAGGTTCATCGTGTTTAATGTGTCATTTAAAGCTTGTATTTACTTACTTATTTCATTTTGATTGATCTGTCCATTGGTTAAAGTGGGGTGTTAAAGTCCCCTACTATTATTGTGTTTCTGTCGATTTCCCCTTTTATGGCTATTAGCATTTGCCTTATGTACTGAGGTGCTCCTATGTTGGGTGCATAAATATTTATAATTGTTATATCTTCCTCTTGGATTGATCCCTTGATCATTATGTAGTGTCCTTCTTTGTCTCTTGTAATAGTCTTTATTTTAAAGTCCATTTTGTCTGAGAATTGCTACTCCAGCTTTCTTTTGATTTCCATTTGCATGGAATATCTTTTTCCATCCCCTCACTTTCAGTCTGTATGTGTCCCTTGGTCTGAAGAGGGTCTCTTGTAGACAGCATATACATGGTCTTGTTTTTGTATCCATTCAGCCAGTCTATGTCTTTTGGTTGGAGCATTTAATCCATCTACATTTAAGGTAGTCATTGATATGTACTTTCTTAATTGTTTTGGTTTTCTTAATTGTTTTGGGTTTGTTATTGTAGGTCTTTTCCTTCTCTTGTGTTTCCTACCTAGAGAAGTTCCTTTAGCATTTGTTGTAAAGCTGGTTTTATGGTTCTGAATTCCCTTAGCTCTTGCTTGTCTTTAAAGGTTTTAACTTTTCCATCAAATCTAAATGAGATCTTTGCTGGGTAATCTTGGTTGTAGGTTTTTTCCTTTCATCACTTGAAATGTGTCCTGCCACTCTCTTCTGGCTTGCAGAGTTTCTGCTGAAAGATCAGCTGTTAACCTTATGGGGATTCCCTTGTGTGTTATTTGTTGCTTTTCCCTTGCTGCTTTAATATTTTTTCTTTGTATTTAATTTTTAATAGTTTGATTAATATGTGTCTTGGCATGTTTCTCCTTGGATTTATCCTGTATGGGACTCGCTGCGTTTCCTGGACTTGATTGACTATTTCCTTTCCCATATTAGGGAAGTTTCAACTGTAATCTCTTCAAATATTTTCTCAGTCCCTTTCTTTTTCCCTTCTTCTTCTGGGACACCTATAATTCAAATATTGGTGCATTTAATGTTGTCCCAGAGGTCTCTGAGACTGTCCTCAATTCTTTTCATTCTTCTAACTTTATTCTGCTGCGGTAGTTATTTCCACTATTTTATCTTCCAGGTCACCTGTCTGTTCTTCTGCCTCAGTTATTCTGCTATTGATTCCTTCTAGAGAATTTTAAATTTCATTTATTGCTGTTCTCCATTGTTTGTTTGCTCTTTAGTTTCTCTAGGTGCTTGTTAAACGTTTCTTGTTATTTTCTCCATTCTGTTTCCAAGATTTTGCATCATCTTCACTATCATTACTCTGAATTCTTTTTCAGATAGACTGCCTGTTTCCTCTTCATTTGTTTGGTCTGGTGGGTTATTATCTTGCTCCTTTTCTGCTACATATTTCTCTGTCTTCTCATTTTGCTTAACTTACTGTGTTTGGGGTCTGCTTTTCACTGGCTGCAAGTTTGTAGTTCCTGTTGTTTTTGGTGTCTGCCCCCAATGGATAAGGTTGGTTCAGTGGGTTGTGTAGGCTCCCTGGTGGAGGGGACTGGTGCCTGTGTTCTGGTGAATGAGGCTGGATCTTGTCTTTCTGGTAGGCAGGACCATGTCCGGTGGTGTGTTTTGGTGTGTCTGTGAACTTAGTATGATTTTAGGCAGCCTGCTAATGGGTGGGGTTCCTGTCTTGCTATTTGTTTGGCATGGGGTGTCTAGCACTGGAGCTTGCTGGTCATTTAGTGGAGGTGGGTCTTAGTGTTGAGATGGATATCTCTGGGAGAACTCTTGTCAATTGATATTACATGAGGCCAGGAGGCCTCTGGTGATCCAATGCCCTGAATTCAGTTCTCCCACTTCAGAGGCTCAGGTCTGACACCTGGTCAGAGCACAAAGACCCTGTCAGCCAAACGGCTCTGTTTTGAAGAACCAGACGTTCACGGACATAATTTATTGGCACTGATAGGTATGAACTGATTTGGCCACAATTCGTAAAGGCACAATTCCCTTCAGACTTTCCTCATGTGCACAAGAGCAAATGCTTTACTCCGAGACATCAGAACAAATGAGCGGATGTTGATGAGTTTGCTGCCTCCAAACTCTGGAACTCCACACTCCAGAGGCCCTCCTTTGGACGTGCTGCCTCTCCCCTTCCGAACAGGTCCTAAGTTTTAGGAATAACCCTTTGAAGAGCTAATTTATTGGGATACCAGCCTCAGGGCAGCCAGGCCAGGGCTCTCAAACTTGTCTGCGGTCTCTCCCATCACCCTGTGGTTTCTTTTTTTAACATCTTTATTGAGGTATAATTGCTTTACAATGGTGTGTTAGTTTCTGCTTTATAACAAAGTGAATCACTTATACATATACATACGTTCCCATATCTCTTCCCTCTTCCATCTTCCTCCCTGCCACCCTCCCTATCCCACCACTCCAGGCGGTCACAAAGCACCGAGCTGATCTCCCTGTGCTATGCGGCTGCTTCCCACTAGCTATCTACCTTATGTTTGGTAGTGTATATATGTCCATGCCTCTCTCGCGCTTTGTCAGACCTCACCCATCCCCCTCCCCATATGCTCAAGTCCGTTCTCTAGTAGGTCTGTGTCTTTATTCCTTTCTTACCCCTAGGTGCTTCATGACTTTTTTTCCCCTTAAATTCCATATATATGTGTTAGCATATGGTATTTGTCTTTCTCTTTCTGACTTACTTCACTCTGTATGACAGACTCTAGGTCTATCCACCTCATTACAAATAGCTCAATTTCGTTTCTTTTTATGGCTGAGTAATATTCCATTGTATATATGTGCCATTTCTTCTCTATCCATTCATCCGACGGTGGCCACTTAGGTTGTTTCCATCTCCGGGCTATTGTAAATAGAACTGCAGTGAACATTTTGCTACATGACCCTTTTTGAATTATGGTTTTCTCAGGGTATATATGCCCAGTAGTGGGATTGCTGTTTCATATGGTAGTTCTATTTGTAGTTTTTTAAGGAACCTGCATACTGTCCTCCGTAGGGGATGTCCCAATTCACATTCCCACCAGCAGTGAAAGAGTGTTCCCTTTTCTCCACACCCTCTCCAGCACTTATTGTTTCTAGTTTTTTGATGATGGCCATTCTGACTGGTGTGAGATGATAGCTCATTGTAGTTTTGATTTGCATTTCTCTAATGACTAATGATGTTGAGCATTCTTTCATGTGTTTGTTGGCAGTCTGTATATCTTCTTTAGAGAAATGTCTATTTAGGTCTTCTGCCCATTTTTGGATTGGGTTGTTTGTTTTTTTGTTATTGAGCTGCATGAGCTGCTTGTAAATTTTGGAAATTAAACCTTTGTCAGTTGCTTCATTTGCAAATATCTTCTCCCATTCTGAGGGCTGTCTTTTGGTATTGTTTATGGTTTCCTTTGCTGTGCAAAAAAGTTTGAAGTTTCATTAGGTCCCATTTGTTTATTTTTGTTTTTATTTCCATTTCTCTAGGAGGTGGGTCAAAAAGGATCTTGCTGTGATTTATGTCATAGAGTGTTCTGCCTATGTTTTCCTCTAACAGTTTGATAGTTTCTGGCCTTACATTTAGGTCTTTAATCCATTTTGAGCTTATTTTTGTGTATGGTGTTAGGGAGTGATCTAATGTCATACTTTTACATGTACCTGTCCAGTTTTCCCAGCACCACTTATTGAAGAGGCTGTCCTTTCTCCACTGTACATTCCTGCCTACTTTATCAAAGATAAGGTGACCATATGTGCATGGGTTTATCTCTGGGCTTTCTATCCTGTTCCATTGATCTATCTTTCTGTTTTTGTGCCAGTACTATACTGTCTTGATTACTGTGGCTTTGTAGTATAGTCTGAAGTCAGGGAGACTGATTCCTCCAACTCCGTTTTTCATTCTCAAGATTGCTTTGGCTATTCGGGGTCTTTTGTGTTTCCATACAAATAGTGAAATTTTTTGTTCTAGTTCTGTGAAAAATGCCAGTGGTAGTTTGATAGGGATTGCACTGAATCTGTGGATTGCTTTGGGTAGTCATTTTCACAATGTTGATTCTTCCAATCCAGGAACATGGTATATCTTTCCATCTATTTGTATCATCTTTAATTTCTTTCATCAGTGTCTTATAATTTTCTGCATACAGGTCTTTTGTCTCCTTAGGGAGGTTTATTCCTAGATATTTTATTCTTTTTTTGCAGTGGTAAATGGGAGTGTTTCCTTGATTTCACTTTCAGATTTTTAATCATTAGTGTATAGGAATGCCAGAGATTCCTGTGCATTAATTTTGTATCCTGCTACTTTACCAAATTAATACATTAGCTCTAGTAGTTTTCTGGTAGCATCGTTAGGCTTCTCTATGTATAGTATCATGTCATCTGCAAACAGTGACAGCTTTACTTCTTCTTTTCTGATTTGTATTCCTTTTATTTCCTTTTCTTCTCTGATTGCTGTGGCTAAAACTTCCAAAATTATGTTGAATAAGAGTGGTGAGAGTGGACAACCTTGTCTTGTTCCTGATCTTAGTGGAAATGCTTTCAGTTTTTCACCATTGAGGATGATGTTGGGTGGGTTTGTCATGTATGGCCTTTATTATGTTGAGGAAAGTTCCCTCTATGCCTACTTTCTGCAGGGTTTTTATCATAAATGGGTGTTGAATTTTGTCAAAAGCTTTCTCTGCATCTATTGAGATGATCATATGGTTTTTCTCCTTCAATTTGTTAATAAGGTTTATCACATTGATTGATTTGAGTATATTGAAGAATCCTTGCATTCCTGGGATAAACCCCACTTGATCATGGTGTATGATCCTTTTAATGTGCTGCTGGATTCTGTTTGCTAGTATTTTGTTGAGGATTTTTGCATCTATGTTCATCAGTGATATTTGCCTGTAGTTTTCTTTCTTTGTGACATTCTTGTCTGGTTTTGGTATCAAGGTGATGGTGGCCTCATAGAATGAGTTTGGGAGTGTTCCTCCCTCTGCTATAATTTGGAAGAGTTTGAGAAGGATAGATGTTAGCTCTTCTCTAAATGTTTGATAGAATTCGCCTGTGAAGCCACCTGGTCCTGAGCTTTTGTTTGTTGGAAGATTTTTAATCAGTTTCAATTTCAGTGCTTGTGGTTGGTCTGTTCATATATTCTATTTCTTTCTGATTCAGTCTTGGCAGGTTGTGCACTTCTAAGAATTTGTCCATTTCTTCCAGGTTGTCCACTTTATTGGCATAGAGTTGCTTGTAGTAATCTCTCATGATCTTCTGTATTTCTGCAGTGTCAGTTGTTACTTCTCCTTTTTCATTTCTAATTCTATTGATTTGAGTCTTCTCTCTTTTTTTCTTGATGAGTCTGACTAATGGTTTATCAATTTGGTTTATCTTCTCAAAGAACCAGCTTTTAGTTTTATTGATCTTTGCTATCGTTTCCTTCATTTCTTTTTCATTTATTTCTGATCTAATTTTTATGATTTCTTTCCTTCTGCTAACTTTGGGATTGTTTGTTCTTGTTTCTCGAATTGCTTTAGGTGCAAGGTTAGGTTGTTTATTCGAGATGTTTCCTGTTTCTTAAGGTAGGCTTGTATTGCTATAAACTACCCTCTTAGAACTTCTTTTGCTGCATCCCATAGGTTTTGGGTTGTCGTCTCTCCACTGTCTTTTGTTTCTAGGTATTTTTTTATTTCCTCTTTGATTTCTTCAGTGATCACTTCGTTTTTATGTAGTGTATTGTTTAGCCTCCGTGTGTTTGTATTTTTTACAGATCTTTTCCTGTAATTGATATCTAGTCTCATAGCGTTGTGGTCAGAAAAGATACTTGATACAATTTCAATTTTCTTAAATTTACCAAGGCTTGATTTGTGACTCAAGATATGATCTATCCTGGAGAAGGTTCCATGAGCACTTGAGAAAAATGTGTATTCTGTTGTTTTTGGATGGAATGTCCTATAAATATCAATTAAGTCCATCTTGTTTAATGTATCATTTAAAGCTTGTGTTTCCTTATTTATTTTCATTTTGGATGAGCTGTCCATTGGTAAGAGTGGGGTGTTAAAGTCCCCTATTATGAATGTGTTACTGTCGATTTCCCCTTTTATGGCTGTTAGTATTTGCCTTATGTATTGAGGTGCTCCTATGTTGGGTGCATAAATATTTACAATTGTTATATCTTCTTGGATCGATCCCTTGATCATTACGTAGAGTCCTTTTTTGTCTCTTCTAATACTCTTTATTTTAAAGTCTATTTTGTCTGATATGAGAATTGCTACTCCAGCTTTCTTTTGGTTTCCATTTGCATGGAATATCTTTTTCCATCCCCTTACTTTCAGTCTGTATGTGTCTCTAGGTCTGAAGTGGGTCTCTTGTAGACAGCATATATAAGGGTCTTGTTTTTGTATCCATTCAGTCAATCTGTGTCTTTTGGTGGGAGCATTTAGTCCATTTACATTTAAGGTAATTATCGATATGTATGTTCCTATTCCCATTTTCTTAATTGTTTTGGTTTCGTTATTGTAGGTCTTTTCCTTCTCTTGTGTTTCTTGCCTAGAGAAGTTCCTTTAGCATTTGTTGTAAAGCTGGTTTGGTGGTGCTGAACTCTCTCAGCTTTTGCTTTTCTGTAAAGGTTTTAATTTCTCCATCAATTCTGAAAGAGATCCTTGCTGGGTAGAGTAATCTTGGTTGCAGGTTTTTCTCCTTCATCACTTTAAATATGTCCTGCCACTCCCTTCTGGCTTGCCTAGTTTCTGCTGAAAGATCAGCTGTTAACCTCATAGGGATTCCCTTGTGTGTTATTTGTTGTTTTTCCCTTGCTGCTTTTAATATGATTTGTTTGTATTTAATTTTTGACCATTTGATTAATATGTGTCTTGGCATGTTTCTCCTTGGATTTATCCTGTATGGGACTCTCTGTGCTTCCTGGACTTGATTACTATTTCCTTTCCCATATTAGGGAAGTTTTTATCTATAATCTCTTCAAATATTTTCTCAGTCCCTTTCTTTTTCTCTTCTTCTTCTGGAACCCCTGTAATTTGAATGTTGGTGCATTTAATGTTGTCCCAGAGGTCTCTGAGACTGTCCTCAGTTCTTTTCATTCTTTTTTCTTTATTCTGCTCTGCAGTAGTTATTTCCACTATTTATCTTCCAGGCCACTTATCTGTTCTTCTGCCTCAGTTATTCTGCTATTGATCCCATCTAGAGTATTTTTAATTTCATTTATTGGGTTGTTCATTGTTGTTTGTTTCATCTTAATTCTTCTAGGTCCTTGTTAAATGTTTCTTGCATTTTGTCTATTCTATTTCCAAGATTTTGGATCATCTTTACTATCATTATTCTGAATTCTTTTTCAGGCAGACTGCCTATTTCCTCTTCATTTGTTAGGTCTGGTGGGTTTTTATGTTGCTCCTTCATCTGCTGTGTGTTTTTCTGTCTTCTCACTTTGCTTAGCTTACTGTGTTTGGGGGTCTCCTTTTTGCAGGCTATAGGTTCATAGGTCCCGTTGTTTTTGGTGTCTGTCCCCAGTGGCTAAGGTTGGTTCAGTGGGTTGTGTAGGCTTCCTGGTGGAGGGGACTAGTGCCTGTGTTCTGGTGGATGAGGCTGGATCTTGTTTCTCTGGTGGGCAGGTCCACGTCTGGTGGTGTGTTTTGGGGTGTCTGTGTACTTATTATGATTTTATGCAGCCTCTGTGATAATGGGTGGGGTTGTGTTCCTGTTTTGCTAGTTGTTTGGCATAGGGTGTCCAGCACTGTAGCTTGCTGGTCGTTGAGTGAAGCTGGGTGCTGGCGTTGAGATAGAGATCTCTGGGAGATTTCCACTGTTTGATATTATGTCGAGCTGGGAGGTCTCTTGTTGACCAGTGTCCTGAAGTTGGCTCTCCCACCTCAGAGGCACAGCACTGACTCCTGGCTGCAGCACCAAGAGCCTTTCATCCACACGGCTCAGAAGAAAAGGGAGAAAAAATAGAAATAATTAGTAGAAGTAGGAAGAAAGAAAGGAGGGAGGGAGGGACAGTGGGAGGAAGGACGGAAGGAAGGAAAAAAGAAAGAAAGAAAGAAGATAAAATAAATTAAAGTAAAATAAAATAAAGTAATTAAATTAAAAATACTAAGAAAAAAAATGGATGGATAGGACCTTAGGACAAATGGTGGAAGCAGAGCTATACAGACAAAATCTCATACAGAAGCATACACATACACACTCACAAAAAGAGGAAAAGGGGAAAAATCATAAATCTTGCTCTCAAAGTCCACCTCCTCAATTTGGGATGATCTGTTTAAAGGAGGGAAGGAAGGAAAGAAAGAGAAAAAGAAGATAAAGTAAAATTAAAAAGTTATTAAAATTAATTATTAAGGAAAAAAAGAAAAAAACGGACGGATAGAACCCTAGGACAAATGGTGAAAGCAAAGCTATACAGACAAAATCTCACACAGAAGCATACACATACACACTCACAAAAAGAGGAAAAGGGGAAAAACCAGAAATCTTGCTCTCAAAGTCCACTTCCTTAATTTGGGATGATTCGTTGTCTATTCATGTATTCCACAGATGCAGGGTACATCAAGTTGATTGTGGAGGTTTAATCCGCTGCTTCCGAGGCTGCTGGGAGAGATTTCCCTTTCTCTTCTTTGTTCTGACAGCTCCCAGGGGCTCAGCTTTCGATTTGGCCCTGCCTCTGTGTGTAGGTTGCCGGAGGGCGTCTGTTTTTCGCTCAAACAGGACGGGGGTTAAAGGAGCTAATGATTCAGGGGCTCTGGCTCACTCAGGCCGGGGGGAGGGAGGGGCACGGAGTGCGGGGTGAGCCTGCAGCGGCAGTGGCTGGCGAGACATTGCACCAGCTGGAGGCTCGCTGTGCATTCTCCCGGGGAAGTTGTCCCTGGATCCCGGGAACCTGGCAGTGGCGGGCTGCACAGGCTCCCCGGAAGAGGGATGTGGATAGTGACCTGTGCTCGCACACAGGCTTCTTGGTGGTGGCAGCAGCAGAAGCTTTAGCATCTCATGCCCGTCTCTGGGGTCTGCGCTTTTAGCCGCGGCTCGCGCCCATCTCTGGAGCTCGTTTAAGCAGCGCTCTTAATCCCCTCTCCTCGCGCACCAGGAAACAGAGTCTCTTGCCTCTTTGGCAGCTCCAGACCTTTTCCCGGACTCCCTCCCAGCTAGCCGTGGTGCACTAACCCCTTCAGGCTGTGTTCACGCTGCTAACCCCAGTCCTCTCCCTGTGCTCCGAAGCCCGAGCCTCAGCTCGCAGCCCCGCCCGCCCCGGCGGGTGAGCAGACAAGCCTCTCGGGCTGGTGAATGCCGGTCGGCCCTGATCCTCTGTGCAGGAATCTCCCCGCTTTGCCCTCCACACCCGTTACTGCGCTCTCCTCCGCGGCTCCAAACTTCCCCGCTCCACCACCTGCAGTCTCCACCCGCGGAGGGGCTTCCTCGTGTGTGGAAACCTTTCCTCCTTCACAGCTCCCTCCCACTGGTGCAGGTCCCGCCCCTATCCTTTTGTCTCTGTTTATTCTTTTTTCTTTTGCCCTACCCAGGTACGTGGGGGTTTCTTGCCTTTTGGGAGGTCTTCTGCCAGCCTTCAGTAGGTGTTCTGTAGGAGTTGTTCCATGCGTAGATGTATTTCTGGTGTATCTGTGGGGAGGAAGGTGATCTCCGCGTCTTACTCTTCCGCCATCTTCCCACCCTGTGTTTTCTACACCCCAGGCCTCCAATTACAGCAGCAAATGCTCCAGACAAACCCCACTTTTGCCATCTGGATTGTTATTATTAAGAAGATGTTCAGTAGAAGACATATTTAGGCTTAGATATTTTGCTAAATAATTCATATAAAAATTTATAAAGTATCTACAAATAGAGCAAGGATGATATTCTTTTTCCATAAAAACTAGTTATATACAAGTTATAAAATTCTGTATCATTGCATTTTTAAAGATATTTCTTAAGTCTGTTTTCTGAAAAAGTTGTATAAAAGTCTAAAAAGCTTTAAGGTATTTACTTTAGAAAAGAATGAGTTATTAACACTCCTTGATTTTACTCTACAAATAATGTGCTTATTTTTCCACATTTCCTATTATTTTAATGGTTTAAAAATAAGCATTACACTGTTTGGTATATTTCCTCTTTTCTGCAACTTGTATTTAATTTCAATTACTTTCATATAAATACTTCTAGTACTTTGAAAGACTACCTAAATTAAACTAACATTTATACCACTTTAAAAACTTATTCATCACTATAATATTGTGTGATATTATATTACAAATCCTTAGAAACTTAAATTTCCCATCCGTTACTGATTCAAGTTTTGCTTAAATAAGGCTACAGACTCACTAAAATAAAGAAATTGAAAACATATTCCATTAGGAACCAATTTTACCCTCAATTGTGTTACCCAAACCCAAATGACTTTTCAGAGCCTCCTACAGAAAGTATATGCCTCCTTGCCACAGTGGTATTGGGTTTGATTTATTCAAATTGTCCCAACATCATTTATTCATTGATCATTTTTTTCATTGAAAGTATTGACTTTATATTATAGTCTTCCACTAAACTATTTTAATAAATTAATAATTACTAATAATTTAATATTTGTTGGGAAAATAAGTGAATGAATCATATACAAAATTCTAACGTATGCTTATGTTTGCAACTGATCTTTTTAGTCTCTTCTATGATTCACTAGCTATGTACTAAATACTTATTTTGACATAAATCCAAAAAAAAAAAACTTTCTGTTTTCAGAGAGATTATAATCTAGTTCCTCATTACAACTAATACTCCAAGGAAATGTTACAAATTTATATACATTGCTGAGTTTAATCCATGGCAATTTATTTACGAATAAATAAACAAATAACAAATATAGCTACTGCCTTGTTGGGAATAGGTGTTTGCCTTCTTGGAAAACCTGTACACACTTTGGATACCTTATCATTGGCTGGGTTTAAAGTAAAATAATGATCCTCCTTTGAATGTACTATAACAACACAAATGCCAAGAAAAAGACATAGACAGCCGGAGGTGAGAGTATGAAGATGCAATGTGCTTCTTCACTAAAGAATAAAGTGCAGGGTCAAGTACTGATCTTCTCAGAGTGGAATCCTTACCAGGCATCCAACTAAAGGCTGGGCAGAAGTTAGAGAGGAAATCAATATTTCACCACTATTTTTAGAGTGTAAAATTACAGGACACAAAAGGCTCTGACAGAGAGCAAGTGAACGGTGCACAGTGTATGTGTCTGAAATGTCTAAAAATACTCCACTTGACACAGTAGTAGAAGAGGTTATTCAGAGTACCCAGCTTTGATAACTGTTTTTAACTTGTCTTTCCTCAGATTTGAACACAGAGACAAAATGTTATGTCCTGTGTGGATACTATCTACTGAAAATTATGGGCTTGCCTAGATCCATTTTTTAAAAATAATTTTTAATTATCTGTAATGTCTGTTACCTATAAACTAATTAGAAAAATGCAAACTGGTTCAAAGAAAAAGTTGTCCATTATTCAAATAACCAGAAATAATCACAGGTAGTATAATGGGTACATGGATTCATTCAAGTGTGTCACTTCTCAAAACATACTGAGAGTCTCAACTCACTCACTTTACTTATTTCATAAATGGAATTTCAGACTGTGATTTTAATGGCATTATAATATTTTAATACATGGGGGTGCTATAACTTATTTCAGTAATTCCCAACAATTCCATGGAATTTTGAGAAGATATCCATTGTGGTACTTTTATAAGCCACGCTGTGATGAATGTCCTTGTGGTAACTTTTTAAAGTTTATTGTATTATATTCTTAAGTTCTAATCAAAATGAAATGCTGGGAGTAAAAATCCTGATATCTAAGGTCAAATTATTATCAGAGAAGTTAAAACAATGTTTTCCCATCTGCACTGGGAATTACCATTGTATTATTAATTTGCATATTTTACTACCTAGGCTGAAAATGTGTATGTTGCTGTTCGTGCTTTTGTAAATTGCAAGAAAGTTTTATTCACTGTCTTGAAAAAGCTAGTTCCTAAATAAAATTTGTTTTCTTTACTAGGTCAGCTAACGGTTTAAGACATAGTAGTATCAATGTATTGTTATCTTGGCAGCCTGTAAGCATGGTGAGAGTGAAGTAATTGACCAGCCATAAATTGAGGATAAAACTATTATTTAATTTCTTCCCATGAACAAAGGATCTTACCATTTCAAATATAAAACTTGAAAATGAGTCCTACTCTCTTTCTTTTTTAACACAATACACAGTAAATTAATGAAAAGAAAAAGTCTTTCATCTTGAAAAGATAATCACTTAAGAAATGAAAATGTCAGAGGGGATTAGGGAAGATGGCGGAAGAGTAAGTCACGGAGATCACCTTCCTCCCCACAGATATACATCTACACGTGGAACAACTCCTACACAACACCTACTGAACGCTGACAGAAGACCTCAGACCTCCCAAAAGGCAAGAAACTCCCCACGTACCTGGGTAGGACAAAAGAAAAAAGAATAAACAGAGACAAAAGGATAGGGACCTGCACCAGTGGGAGGGAGCCATGAAGACGGAAAGGTTTCCACACTCTAGAAGCCCCTTTGCAGGCAGAGACTGCAGGTGGCGGAGGAGAGCACAGCAACAGGGATGCGGAGGGCAAAGCGGAGAGATTCCCGCACAGAGGATCGGTGCCGACCAGCACTCACCAGCCTGAGAGGCTGCTCTGCTCATTCGCCTGGGCGGGCGGGGCTGGGAGCTGAGGCTTGGGCTTCGGTCCAGCAGAGGGAGAGGACCGGGGTTGGTGGTACGAACACAGCCTGCAGGGGATTAGTGCACCAACGCTGGCCAGGAGGGAGTCCGGGAAAGAGTCTGGACCTGCCGAAGAGGCAACAGACATTTTCTTCCCTCTTCGTTTCCTGGTGCATGAGGAGAGGGGATTAAGAGCGCTGCTTAAAGGAGCTCCAGAGATGGGCACGAGCCGCGGCTAAAACCGCGGACCCCAGAGACAGGCATGAGACGCTAAGGCTGCTGCTGCTGCTGCCACCAAGAAGCCCGTGTGTGAGCACAGGTCACTGTCCACACCTCCCTTCTGGGGAGCCTATGCAGCCCGCCACTGCCAGGGTCCCGTGATCCAGGGACAACTCCCCCAGCAGAATGCACGGTGCACCTCATGCTGGTGCAATGTCACGCCGGCCTCTGCCACCGCAGGCTCACCCCGCACTCTGTGCCGCTCCCTACCCCCGGCCTGAGTGAGCCAGAGCCCTCGAATCAGCGCCTTCTTTAACCCCCGTCCAGTCTGAGTGAAGAACAGACGCCCTCCGGCGACCTACATGCAGAGGCTTGGCCAAGTCCAAAGCTGAGTCCCTGGGAGCTGTGTGAACAAAGAAGAGAAAGGGAAATCTCTCCCAGCAGCCTCAGAAGCAGAGGATTAAAGCTCCACAATCAACTTGATGTACCCTGCATCTGTGGAATACATGAATAGACAACGAATCATCCCAAATTGAGGAGCCATGTGTATGAAAGGCTCTTGGTGCTGCAGCCAGGAGTCAGTGCTGTGCTTCTGAGGTGGGAGAGCCAACTTCAGGACACTGGTCCACAAGAGACCTCCCAGCTCCACGTAATATCAAACGGCGAAAATGTCCCAGAGATCTCCATCTCAACACCAGCACCCGGCTTCACTCAACAACCAGCAATCTACAGTGCTGGACACCCTATGCCAAACAACTAACAAGACAGGAAAACAACCCCACCCATTAGCAGAGAGGCTGCATAAAATCATAATAAGTACACAGACACCCCAAAACACACCACCAGACGTGGACCTGCCCACCAGAGAAACAAGATCCAGCCTCATCCACCAGAACACAGGCACTAGTCCCCTCCACCAGGAAGCCTACACAACCCACTGAACCAACCTTAGCCACTGGGGACAGACACCAAAAACAACAGGAACTACAAACCTGCAGCCTGCAAAGAGGAGACCCCGAACACAGTAAGATAAGCAAAATGAGAAGACAGAAAAACACACAGCAGATGAAGGAGCAAGATAAAAACCCACCAGACCTAACAAATGAGGAGGAAAAAGGCAGTCTACCTGAATAAGAATTCAGAATAATGATAGTAAAGATGATCCAAAATCTTGGAAATAGAATAGACAAAATGCAAGAAACATTTAACAAGGACCTAGAAGAACTAAAGATGAAACGAACAATGATGAAGAAAACAATAAATGAAATTAAAAACACTCTAGATGGGATCAATAGCAGAATAACTGAAGCAGAAGAATGGATAAGTGATCTGAAAGATAAAATAGTGGAAATAACTACTGCAGAGCAGAATAAAGAAAAAAGAATGAAAAGAAGTGAGGACAGTCTCAGAGACCTCTGGGACAACATTAAATGCACCAACATTCGAATTATAGGCGTTTCAGAAGAAGAAGAGAAAAAGAAAGGGACTGAGAAAATATTTGAAGAGATTATAGTTGAAAACTTCCCTAATATGGGAAAGGAAATAGTTAATCAAGTCCAGAAAGCACAGAGTCCCATACAGGATAAATCCAAGGAGAAATACGCCAAGACACATATAAATCAAACTGTCAAAAATTAAATACAAAGAAAACATATTAAAAGCAGCAAGGGAAAAACAAATAACACACAAGGGAATCCCCATAACGTTAACCTCTGATCATTCAGCAGAAACTCTGCAAGCCAGAAGGGAGTGGCAGGACATATTTAAAGTGATGAAGGAGAAAAACCTGCAACCAAGATTACTCTACCCAGCAAGGATCTCTTTCAGAATTGATGGAGAAATTAAAACCTTTACAGAAAAGCAAAAGCTGAGAGAGTTCAGCACCACCAAACCAGCTTTACAACAAATGCTAAAGGAACTTCTCTAGGCAAGAAACACAAGAGAAGGAAAAGACCTACAATAACGAAACCAAAACAATTAAGAAAATGGGAATAGGAACATACATATCGAGAATTACCTTAAATGTAAATGGACTAAATGCTCCCACCAAAAGACACAGATTGGCTGAATGGATACAAAAACAAGACCCTTATATATGCTGTCTACAAGAGACCCACTTCAGACCTAGAGACACATACAGACTGAAAGTAGGGGATGGAAAAAGATATTCCATGCAAATGGAAACCAAAAGAAAGCTGGAGTAGCAATTCTCATATCAGACAAAATAGACTTTAAAATAAAGAGTATTAGAAGAGACAAAGAAGGACACTACATAATGATCAAGGGATCGATCCAAGAACAAGATATAACAATTGTAAATATTTATGCACCACCTCAATACATAAGGCAAATACTAACAGCCATAAAAGGGGAAATCGACAGTAACACATTCATAATAGGGGACTTTAACACCCCACTTTCACCAATGGACAGCTCATCCAAAATGAAAATAAATAAGGAAACACAAGCTTTAAATGACACATTAAACAAGATGGACTTAATTGATATTTATAGGACACTCCATCCCAAAACAACAGAATACACATTTTTCTCAAGTGCTCATGGAACATGCTCCAGAATAGATCATATTTTGGGTCATAAATCAAGCCTTGGTAAATTTAAGAAAATTGAAATTGTATCAAGTATCTTTTCTGACCACAACGCTATGAGACTAGATATCAATTACAGGAAAAGATCTGTAAAAAATACAAACACACGGAGGCTAAACAATACACTACTTAATAATGAAGTGATCACTGAAGAAATCAAAGAGGAAATAAAAATATACCTAGAAACAAATCACAATGGAGACATAACGACCCAAAACCTATGGGATGCAGCAAAAGCAGTTCTAAGGGGGAAGTTTATAGCAATACAAGCCCACCTTAAGAAACAGGAAACATCTCGAATAAACAACCTAACCTTGCACCTCAAGCAATTAAAGAAAGAAGAACAAAAAACCCCCAAAGCTAGCAGAAGGAAAGAAATCATAAAAATCAGATCAGAAATAAATGAAAAAGAAATGAAGGAAACGATAGCAAAGATCAATAAAACTAAAAGCTGGTTCTTTGAGAAGATAAACAAAATAGATAAACCACTAGCCAGACTCATCAAGAAAAAAAGGGAGAAGACTCAAATCAATAGAATTAGAAATGAAAAAGGAGAAGTAACAACTGACACTGCAGAAATACAAAAGATCATGAGAGATTACTACAAGCAACTCTATGCCAATAAAGTGGACAACCTGGAAGAAATGGACAAATTCTTAGAAATGCACAACCTGCCAAGACTGAATCAGGAAGAAATAGAAAATATGAACAGACCAATCACAAGCACTGAAATTGAAACTGTGATTAAAAATCTTCCAACAAACAAAAGCCCAGGGCCAGATGGCTTCACAGGTGAATTCTATCAAACATTCAGAGAAGAGCTAACACCTATCCTTCTCAAACTCTTCCAAAATATAGCAGAGGGAGGAATACTCCCAAACTCATTCTATGAGGCCACCATCACCTTGATACCAAAACCAGACAAGAATGTCACAAAGAAAGAAAACTACAGGCAAATATCACTGATGAACATAGATGCAAAAATCCTCAACAAAATACTAGCAAACAGAATCCAACAGCACATTAAAAGGATCATACACCATGATCAAGTGTGGTTTATTCCAAGAATGCAAGGATTCTTCAATATACGCAAATCTATCAATGGGATACACCATATTAACAAATTGAAGGAGAAAAACCATATGATCATCTCAATAGATGCAGAGAAAGCTTTTGACAAAATTCAACACCCATTTATGATAAAAACCCTCCAGAAAATAGGCATAGAGAGAACTTTCCTCAACATAATAAAGGCCATACATGACAAACCCACAGCCAACATCATCCTCAATGGTGAAAAACTGAAAGCATTTCCACTAAGATCAGGAACAAGACAAGGTTGCCCACTCTCACCACTCTTATTCAACATAGTTTTGGAAGTTTTAGCCACAGCAATCAGAGAAGAGGAGGAAATAAAAGGAATCCATATCGGAAAAGAAGTAAAGCTGTCACTGTTTGCAGATGACATGATACTATACACAGAGAATCCTAAAGATGCTACCAGAAAACTACTAGAGCTAATCAATGAATTTGATAAAGTTGAGGATACAAAATTAATGCACAGAAATCTCTGGCATTCCTATACACTAATGATGAAAAATCTGAAAGTGAAATCAAGAAAACACTCCCATTTACCACTGCAACAAAAAGAATAAAATATCTAGGAATAAACCTCCCTAAGGAGACAAAAGACCTGTATGCAGAAAATTATAAGACACTGATGAAAGAAATTAAAGATGATACAAATAGATGGAGAGATATACCATGTTCTTGGAATGGAAGAATCAACATTGTGAAAATGACTCTACTACCCAAAGCAATCTACAGATTCCATGCAATCCCTATCAAACTACTACTGGCATTTTTCACAGAACTAGAACAAAAAATTTCACATTTTGTATGGAAACACAAAAGACCCCGAATAGCCAAAGCAATCTTGAGAATGAAAAACGGAGTTGGAGGAATCAGGCTCCCTGACTTCACACTATACTACCAAGCTACAGTAATCAAGACAGTGTGGTACTGGCACAAAAACAAAAAGATAGATCAATGGAACAGGATAGAAAGCCCAGAGATAAACCCACGCACATATGGTCACCTTATCTTTGATAAAGGAGGCAGGAATGTACAGTGGAGAAAGGACAGCCTCTTCAATAAGTGGTGCTGGGAAAACTGGACAGGTACATGTAAAAGTATGACATTAGATCACTCCCTAACACCATACACAAAAATAAGCTCAAAATGGATTAAAGTCCTAAACGTAAGGCCAGAAACTATCAAACTCTTAGAAGAAAACATAGGCAGAACACTCTATGACATAAATCACAGCAAGATCCTTTCTGACCCACCTCCTAGAGAAATGGAAATAAAAACAAAAATAAACAAATGGGACCTAATGAAACTTCAAAGCTTTTGCACAGCAAAGGAAACCATAAACAAGACCAAAAGACAACCCTCAGAATGGGAGAAAATATTTGCAAATGAAGCAACTGACAAAGGATTAATCTCCAAAATTTATAAGCAGCTCATACAGCTCAATAACAAAAAAACACAACCCAATCCAAAAATGGGCGGAAGACCAAAATAGACATTTCTCTAAAGAAGATATACAGATTGCCAACAAACACATGAAAGGATGCTCAACATCACTAATCATTAGAGAAATGCAAATCAAAACTACAATGAGATATCATCTCACACCAGTCAGAATGGCCATCATCAAAAAATCTGGAAAGAATAAATGCTGGAGAGGGTTTGGAGAAAAGGGAACCCTCTTACACTGCTGGTGGGAATGTGAATTGATACAGCCACTATGGAGAACAGTATGGAGGTTCCTTAAAAAACTGCAAATAGAACTATCATATGACCCAGCAATCCCACTACTGGTCATATACCCTGAGAAAACCATAATTCAAAAAGCCATGTACCAAAATGTTCATTGCAGCTCTATTTACAATAGCCAGGAGATGGAAGCAACCTAAGTTTCCATCATCAGATGAATGGAAAGAAGATGTGGCACATATATACAATGGAATATTACTCAGCCATAAAAATAAACGAAATTGAGCTATTTGTAATGAGGTGGATAGACCTAGAGTCTGTCATACAGTGTGAAGTCAGTCAGAAAGAGAAAGACAAATACCGTATGCTAACACATATATATGGAATTTAAGAAAAAAAAAATGTCATGAAGCACCTTGGGGTAAGATAGGAATAAAGACACAGACCTACTAGAGAATGGACTTGAGGATATGGGGAGGGGGAAGGGTAAGCTGTGACAAAGCAAGAGAGAGGCATGGACATATATACATTACCAAACGTAAGGTAGATAGCTAGTGGGAAGCAGCCGCATAGCACAGGGAGATCAGCTCGGTGCTTTGTGACCACCTGGAGGGGTGGGATAGGTAGGGTGGGAGGGAGGGAAACACAAGAGGGAAGAGATATGGGAACGTATGTATATGTATAACTGATTCACTTTGTTATAAAGCAGAAACCAACACACCATTGTAAAGCAATTATAGTCCAATAAAGATGAAAAAAAAGCTAGATAATATTTATTGTTTATCTTTAATCTCACTGATGTAGCCCACGTGCTTAAAAAGTATTGTGCACTTAGTAGGTGCTCAATAAATGTTTAATAAATGAATGGATATATAAAGCATTTTTTAATACTTCCTGGCACTTGTTTTCAATAAATAAATGATAAAGAAAATTTTAAAAAAAGAAATGAAAATGTCATAAGAAAAGAAAATGGAAATTCTAACCTAAATTCCAATAAATGTCTTCTCTGGTTGATTCAGTGTCATTCACTAAATAATGTGAGTATATCAGAGTCATAACAATTGCCAAGAGTCTGCAGTCATCCTTGCCTTGTGTCATAGGATGAAAATGAAAGAACTTAGAAATATGTATTATGTACAAGACTGTAGGCACTACTTCAGAGTCTGATCTAAATAAACATTAGAAGAATATATATGATTAAGACAGTTAAAATGTGTGCTTTTCTAGAATAATATGTATACTTAACACATAGCCAACAAATATAAAAAGGCACAATAAATAATTTCAAGTACAGTGGATAATTTGGTGGGAAACAATGAATAGTAGTTTCTTCTATCTGGCAAATATTTGATCCTATTGCATTTGAGGAAATAGAAACATCCCCAAATCCTACCTGTAGTCTTCTCCGTAAATTGTAATATATTTCTTAACTACCATGAGACACGTGGCTACTCAGAAAGTACCTTAGTTCTGTAAGTAAAGGCCTACTTGATTAGTTTTACGCTGGCATTTCCCCACCTCCTATAGAGATAAGCATTGTTCTTTGTAGGTCTTATGCCGGATCTCCACAGTTCTGAGCAATCAACTGATACCCCAGGAAAATTCGGTTCTATACTTTGCTTCAAGGAGGTAGTGCTCCTGTATGGAGGCGTAGAAAACAATAGTTTTTTGTTTTATGATTCAAGAGTCCACCTGATGTAAAAGCCCACCTGAAATGGGTTTGCTATGAGTTACTGCATGATAAAGCAAATTACACTGTAACAGCGTGTATAGAGCTTGTATCTCTGAAAGCCAGGGGAAAGGTAACCACTGCCCAGCAAACACGGAAGCCCACAAGGCTAAGGGAATGGGTAGGTCCATATCTCAAGTCACAGTTGTTCTGGGTTGTGAGAAAAGTTGTTAAGAAAAACTTGTTGTCCTCATTTCTCTACTTGATGTCTTACACCTATTTATCCTACACCCTAAATTGATTGAAAATATGATCACTTTCTTGCATAATTATGGATATTACGTAGGGATTGGCTCCATGTGACTTGGAAATTTCCAGCAGCCCCACTTTTTGTGCCTAAAATACCAAATAAAATCCATAGACCTGTGTGGTTTTTTTCCTCAGCTTAGTGAGAGCCAATTTTCCTTGAAATAACTCGTGAAATGATAGTCTAGGAACAAAGAGGAAATGATAACAGGGGAAGATGTACAACAATTTGCCACTCCCTTCCTAGTACCCAATTGCTATGCTCACAGAGGTTAGCAGACTACTACAAAGACAGGAAAACTGTGACACAGGCAAGTATAGCCTCTTCCTTTCTCTAGAGAGGAAAATGACAGTCTCATTGACCTTGGCTCACCTGTTAGCACATCTCGGACTTACATCAGCATACCAAAGGTGCAAAGATCCAGAAATTACACTAGTTCTCTATTTCTCAGAATAGAAAAAAAAAAACAACACACAGGGTTTAGAAAATGCAAGCAGTAGAGCAGGAAACAATGTGCTGTGTCTGTTACTCCCCAAAGGCCTGAATCTGTCTCAGAAATAAAGCTGCTGAGGTTGAGAGTTCTGTCCCTTCATTTTTAAAAGATAGATATAAAGGAGTTGTTTTTCACTCTTATTCTTTTATTTTTAGCATCATAGTCCAAACTGGGACTTGCTTTTCTGACTCACAGCAAGTTAGGGACCTCTTTTCTTGTTAGTCCATCTCATTGCCACATGAATGTTCTTCATATTCATAAAAGGAAATGAGTGAAAGTATTTTTCTTGTCTGTTAGAAATGAGTCATGACCTTATACACTGAAGTATGAAATATACAAAGTAAATTGCACTATGGTAGTGATTTGGCAGAATTGACTTTGTTATTCTTCTTTTCCTGCATAAGTGACCATAAAGAGCTTTTCTGCCATAGTGACTCTTTCTCATAAATCTTAGCTATGGGAGGTGTTCCGTAATGTTTTTAAATGAACTCACAGATGTGGATGACAGTCATATCCCAACATGATATTTCCATAGAAGTATATTTCAGACAATGTTATGATATGAAGACAATAAGAAGATATTAGTCACAGTTTAGGGAACCCTTAATGGATATTGAGGAAAGATGTTGTGAACATATTAAATTTTCCTCAGAAGATGCAATTTGTAGTAATTCTGTGAAAAGCATTAATGATTAAAACGGTATTGTCAGAGGCTGCTGATTAGAAAATGATTTCCTCTTCTTCCTGGGCCGACATTCTTTAGGCACTCATTGAAGTTAGATATGGCCTCGTGACTGACTTCTATTCAGTAGGATGTGAGTGGAAATGCAGTGTGCTGCCTCTCAAACTGCCCATCGAAACCTCATGTGTGTGACGCTCCATACTCTTCCTCCATTTATTGCTCCTGAGAAGAGCAGACTCTCAAGACAGAAGGAACTGAGACATGAGTAATGACAATGGATGGAATCACTATTTAAGATTTCATGTGAGCAATAAATAAACTTCTATTGTTTGGGAATAATAAAAAAGACCTATAGAATATTATGTTTAGTGAAATAAGTCAGATGGAGAAAGACAAATACTATATGATACCACTTACATGTGGAATCTGAAAAATAACACAAACAAATGTATATAGCGAAACAGACTCACAGATATAGAAAACAGACTGGTGTTTGGAAGAGAGGAGAGGGAATGGGGGCAAGTTAGGGGTACAGGATTAAGAGATACAAACCACTATATATAAAAATAGATAAGCAACAAGGATATATTGTACAGCACAGGGAATTACATATATTACATTTAATAGAGTATAATCTGTAAAAATACTAAATTACTATGCTGTACCCCTGAAACTAATATAATATTGTAAATCAACTATACTTCAATTAAAAATAAATAATTAAATTTAAAAAGAAGTTTCAGATCTGATATGATGGACTAAGCTTCTACCAGAACATCCTTCCCATAGATAAAAAACTATAAACTTCTGACAAAATGCAACAAACCACTGTCTAAAGACCCTGGAGAGTGAACAAAACAGGCAAATTCTGTAGGGGAGTCAACTACTGAATCAGCAAACAACATGAGACAACATGCTGTAACTTGACACTGTATTATAGCTGATGCTATTCATGGTAGCTAAAATTCTCATGGAAAATCCCCATCTTTCTAGCCTGAAAATAACAGATTACAGAATTCTGGAAAGTGAGAGGGGAATCTTGGAAGAAAGGGAGACTGAGATGGGGAGCTACAAATTCTGTGTAAACGTCTGTGGCTGACCCTTGAATTATGCATGCACGTGGCAGATTCAAAACAGTCCGGGTAAGAATAAAATAACTGAGCTGAGAATTGAACTACAACCCAAGAGATTGTTTTTGTCTATGAAGTTAATTGTCTGTGAAACAAGAAATTAACACTCTTTGGAAGACTAACAGAATACAAAGCCTCCAAAACATAACATTCATGATGTTCAGGGTACAATCTAAACTTCTTCAGCATAGAAAAGAGAGAAGAAAATGTGACCCACCTAGAGAGGAAAGAACGATGGAAGAACAGCAAGATTATGTTAAAAATAATAATGAATGTAAAACAGGTTAATGCCGTCTACTAACCTCAGTAATTAATATTAGCTTAATGAATACCCATTATACCTATTCATAAAGACTAAAAATTTCTTTTGTAGACAGACAAATGAGATGGATTCATCAAAAAGATTTCTTATAAACTAAGCTCAAAAATTAGAAACAAAGAAAGCAATCAACAAAATGAAAACGCAACCTTTGGATTAGGAGAAAATATTTGCAAACCATGTATCTGATAAGGGATTCATTTCCAAAATATATAAGGAACTCCTACAATTCAATAGTTTAAAAATTAATTAACCATATCACAAAATGGGCAAAGGACTTGAATACAGTCTCCTAAAAGAAGACATACAAATGACTAACAGGTATATGAAAAGATGCTCAACATCACTAATCAGCAGGACAATGCAAATCAGTGAGCTATCATCTCACTCCTATTAGAATGGCTATCGTCAATAATACAAGAGCTAACAAGTGTTGGCTAAATGTGCAGAAGAAGGAACTTTTGTGCACTATTGATGGGAATGTAAGTTGGTGCAGCCATTATGGAAAACAGTATGAAGTGTCCTCAAAAGGTTAAAAAGAGAACTTACCATATGATACAGCAATCCCATTCCTGGGTATACATCCAAAAGAATTGAAATTAGGATCCCATAGAGATATCTACAATCCCTTGTTCACTGCAGCATTATTCACAATAGCCAAGATACGGGAACAAACCAAATGTCCACTGACACATGAATGGATAAAGGAAATGTGGTCTATACATATAATGGAATATTATTCAGCCTTAAAAAAAGAAAATCCTACCATCTGTGACAACATGAATGGACCTGGAAGACATTATGCTAAGTAAAATAAATCTATCACAGAAGGATAAAAACTACATGATTCTACTTATATGAGGTATATAAATAGTCCATTCATGGAAACCGAGAATATAATGGTGATAGCCAGGGGATAGAGGGTGAGGGAAATGGAGAATTGTTCTAAAAAACTCTTGTACTAAGCTCAAAAAATGACAAAAGCTCACTTCCAACATGCCTGAAACAAATAAATAAAGGAGACCAAAAACGAGACTGACAATATAATTTTTTATGCAAGAAGAGATGGATTATATCATATTAAAACTATCACTTGTTGAAGGTCTAATATATTCCAATCACTGTTAAGTGGTTTGGGCAGGCAATAGAATATTATAACTTAAAAAAATTCAGTCAGTGACTGTGTCTATAAGATTTACTAATTTTATTACTATCTCATATGTATAATAGCATGAAAAAAACACAATGTCTTTTAGGGTTCAATGGAGGAAAATAGAAATTCCTCTAAGTATTTCCATATTGAAAGAGATTGGTTATGAGGAATTTGATGCTTACAAACTTATTAGAAGTGTTAGATGAACAAAATTCATAGGGTTGCTGTTAGATTTCAACTCATGCCACTGCAGTTGTGAAAGATTATAAAACTGCTGCTGTTACCCAGAGGTGAGAAAACCTCCTGACATAACTGCCAACTTCCCAACTGCCCACAGCCCTAAATCTGGGAACCAGGTAGTGCAACACTGAGTTCAGCTCCTGTCAAATTTGTCTGTGGAAGTCTACATATCAGCTACCACCACTGAAGGAGGAAAAACCACTCCTGCATCCCTTCACCTTTCCAGTCTTACATAAGTAAATCTCAATGGCCAAACCTAAACCATACCCAAGACCTGGCAGCAAGAGAGTCAGAGTCTGGGGAATATAGTTTCAAGACTTCTAGCCCCCATAAAAAAGATGAAAATGCAGAATGATTGAGAAAGGATCGAGAATTCAGTCCACAGACAAAACCTAGCACTAAAACTAATTCACAGGACTACTGTAAACACAAAATGGGATGAAACATAGGACAAGGCCATCAAAAATACTAGCTCTCTTTCCCTTCTCATAACTACAAATATCTGGGTTCCCAGATGAATCTTACAGTCTAGCCTTAAAATCTGGTTTTATCTACAGAATTCATGGGACGATGTTCCTAGTTCATAGGAGAAAAAGTTCTTGTGAGGAACCTGGAAGGAGGACCACGTTCTTCTGAAAAACCTGGAAGGTGAGGAAGGAATAAGACTATATGAACTTTATCCCCCAGATAGGAAGCAGATTTGATTCACTGGGCTAAGAACTGAAATGAAAAGGACAGTTTTGGGAAATGGGCAACATTCAAGGAGCAAGTACTTGGCAAAGCTTTGGGACCTTTGGACAACTTTATTCTCATTATTTGGGGAAAGAGTTATTTTCTGTATTGCTACTGAGATTGACCCTAACACAATAAAAATAAAGGAAAGTACAGCATTTGGCAGCTCAAAGGTTCTACATCTTGGGTAGCATCAGGAGGCAGGGAACCTGGAGCCTCATGGAACATCCTTGTAAAAAGCAGAGCCACTGCAGGATGCTTTGTAGCAAAAGCACTGCAAGATGAGGCAGGAAATATCAACAAGTTATTTGACGTGATAGAGGAACATAAAGTGCTGGTCACGGGTACATGAAAACCCCCAGAGACATTCATAAGGAAATTTTAGGGGAGGAGAGCAGCCAAGATCCTACTTTTGTTCAGATGGCAGGTAATGAGACAGCAATATAAAGACATTCGTTTTAACATGATTATTCTCCATGAGTCATATAAACTCAAGATCTTTGGAGATCTGACTACACCCGTAAGGACTTGGCTCAATTTCTGTCTTTTCTCTTACCTGATATTGAGCACATATACTTCTGTACACAATTGGGACCAAGTCCTTGTGGTATGACCTAGAGTTACAGCATTAAACCTTTCTTAAACTCTTGCTGGAGAATTAGACAAATTTCTTTAGCTTCTGAGGAGAAAATATCCTTTCCCAGTGAGCTTAGGAAGAAAGCCCAAAAGAAGGTGCAGTAAAATAATAATTTCCATTTAAATATGTGAAAGAAGAAATAGACGTAAAGTTCTGGAGGGGAGGCAAAGGCTACGACCACTAATAAGCAGTATTTCCTCTGTGTCCCCTATTCTTCTGGAAGGGCTTTGTTGTTCTGATTTAAAGTCAAGCCAATAGTTAGTGTGAGTAGTAATTCTCCTATTCAGTTTTACTGTCTTTGAGGTAGTTACTCTTATAACCCGCATTTTACAAGTGAGGAAATGGTCTCAGAAAGTTTAAGTAGCTTGTCCAAGTACTCTATGCATGTTACAAATTACATTCTTCCCAGAAGCACTGAACTGAATATATAAGCTCTTCTGACTCCTAAATTATAGGAAAATGTACTTAATATCAGATACGATTCCTTTCTAGAAAATGTATCTAGGTATTAAATGCAGAGGATTTTAATCTGCATTGCTTTATTATTACCATTATATTATAATTATTATCAGATAATAATCATAATCTATCAAGTTGATATATGTAGAAGGTGAAATTACTTCATAACTCTAATCCTGAAGCAAAAACCATTCAACAAATTGATATATATCCTTCTGGGTAAATGTATATGTTTTAATTTACAAATACTACGTCTATATAGCTATGCCATTTCCCCCCTTAACCAACCTCCTTATGAGTTGAATTGTTTCTAGTTTTTTGCTCTTTCAAATGATGCTGCAATTGATTTTGAAACTTCCTCTAAGGAATCAATTTATATATGAAATACTTATTGCATCTTCAATTACTGTGTATTCGTAAAAGGGCATATCTCTTCCCTAAACTCCAGGAATAAGAGTAAAATATTGGTTATTTAGCAACTAGGAGTTTTCCTGCAAATAACCAATAAGTAGACCCACAAATTACTACTTGCCTTAATGACTGAAATAAGGCAAAAATCTCTGGATGACCTACAGAAAAAGGAAAAATTGGAGAGTGAAAGTACTGAAAAAAGCACTTGTGTGATTGATTTCTATGTCTCTAATGGACAAAAATTCTTTAATTAAATTTGTTATAAATGGACTTAAATTATTGTTTCTACTGAAATTCAACTTCTCTAGTTATATGAATAATTTTATAAAGGTTCCAATGATGCAGCAACGTCATGGTCAGTTCCCCCCATCTGGCAATTAAGTTTAACACGTTTCCTAGAATTAAATTCTTATAACAATTGCAGAGGTAGAAGAAAAGATGAGATCCAGTAAAACAGATCGACTAGGTGAAAACATTTTCTAGAATAGACTAATAATAATAAAGTAATATTATATATTCCCAAAGAGTTTTTCTATATCAGTTTTTCTATCACACCTAACAGATTATGAAAGTTTCTGTCTTCTTTGGGAGAATCACTTTCAGGGTCTATGTATACCTACAAGATATACAAATCTCAAAAACCACATGACCAAAGGCACACTGGAGCTAATCTAACTACTCTGTGAATTGTCAGAGTAAGAGGATCAGGTACGAGAGAGAGAGAATACAAGGACAAGTATAAATGCACAGTTGGATGAATAAATGAGATAAATGGATAGATAGATATTTTACATTGAATATTTATATATTCTGTGCAATATGTAAGGGCTTTACATAAATTATCCTTCTTAACCTTTATAAGAATCCTAAGAATTAGGCATCTTGATTGAGATGTGGAAGTTGAGGCTTAAAGCTGAATTGCCGGGTTTCCCTGGTGGCGCAGTGGTTGCGAGTCCACCTGCTGATGCAGGGGACGCGGGTTCGTGCCCCGGTCCGGGCAGATCCCACATGCCACGGAGCGGCTGGGCCCGCAAGCCACGGCCGCTGAGCCTGCGTGTCCGGAGCCTGTGCTCCACAACGGGAGAGGCCACAACAGTGAGAGGCTCACGTAGCGCAAAACAAACAAACAAAAAGCTGAATTGCCCCTGATCTTGCTCTTAGAAGTCACTCCCAGTATTCAACCTTGAAATTTGAAAACACACTCACTCATTCATTCAATACAGTTGTGTGACTATGACATGCCAGCTCCATTCTAGGCATCACAGATCAAGCAGGGAACAAAACAGACCGAATCTCTGCTCTCATACCGTTTATATTCTACTCAGGAGAAGAGACAGAAATGTACGTGTGTAATGTATCAGGAGCTAATAAACAGGATGAAAAAAGTAAAACCAAGGTGAGGGAAGGTATCATGAAGGCAGGGAGTCGAAGATAATTTTTGAGAGGAAAGGGAAACGTTTGAGCAGAGGCTGGAATGAAGTACAGCACCGCCATCCATCAAGCGGGTGGGTGTTTGCTGGATGTGTGAAGAAAACTGCAAGATCGGTTCTGACTAAAGAGGAGTGAGCTGGGGGTGTTACTGGAGCAAGGGTGTTAGGAGGGGAAGCAGAGAGGTTATCAGGGAAAAAGCACACAGCCCTTCATCTGGCGTTTTATTCTACGTGACACAGAAGCCATTGGAGAACTCTTCCAAAAGAGGTGGCAGGGTCTACTCCAGGGTTGTAGGATAACTGACCGCCGTGGGAAGAACTGATGGTGGGGAGGCAAAGAAGAAGAAACCAGTAGGAGAGTGATTCTCAACCCTATCAAGCCCAGTGCATTTTTTTAAATAAAAAATATTAATAGTGCCCTCTTTACAATTCTAAATAAATCTAACCTACCAATACAACTGATTAGCAAAAGAAATCAACACTTAGAATACAGAATTTCAAAAGCCCTATTTTTAATACCAAACATCAATAAATGAAAAATAATTTATTTGAAAAATTATGTATTTCAATGTGTCTTTTCCTGCAAGGAGACATTAGAAAACAGCGACTAAGGATCAGATTTTGACACCCATTTGTATGCCTGCTGTAAGTGTGGAAGCTAAAAGAGCTGACCAGTGTTTCATGCTGGCAACTCAAAGACCAAGAACAGCACAGCCAATGACGATGTCATTTTCTGAGATGACGAAAAAATCCTAATAGTTTTAAACAACACTAAATATAACATTCCTTCAATTTACACAACAGGCACATTCCTGGAAAATTCCTATACATTAAAACAAAAACAAAAACCCACTTTGTATTTATAAATAAAATGGAATTCGATTCTAGGCTCAGGAATGACCATGAATGTGAGACATTGAAAAGGAAAGCAGGATGGAGGAGAATTCATTTTTTCTGGAGGGCTGTTCTGTGTGTTGAAGGGCATCTAGCATCACTGGCCCCTGCCCATTAAAGGCCTAATGTCTTCTTCAACCCCTCTGACTAGGGAACATGGCTCTACATGTTTTGAAAATGCTTCAAAATATTTTGATAATACTCACATTGGGAATCACTGACTCTGGAGACTAAAGCAAAAGGCAGGTGAAAAAAGACAGTGCAAGTGGTTAAAAGTAGCAGATTCAGGATGTGAAGTTAGACATTTCAGGATTTGGCAATGATCGGATGTGGGGTGTGAGGGAAACAGAGGAGTCGAGGATGATTCCAGGTATTCCAGCTGGAGAAACTTGGAGAATGCAGTTGCCACTTCCAGAGACAAAAGCTGTCGATCGCTATGATTACATCATTTCTTCAAGTGTGATCACTATGAGACTCCTGGGAAGGCCTCTTGTGACCAAAATACTTCTTCACCAATACTTAGTGATTGGAAATATAGGGGCCTTGTTAATTATGACAAATGGCTTCTAAAACTAGAGTAAATTAGATTAAAAATTTCCACAATAACCTTCCTGTAATATTTAGTAGAAGCAAGAACATCAAGGGGATGTATATTTTAATGGGAAAGAATTAAAATGGCTGGATGTGTACTTCCAAAGGAAAACCAACCAGTCTGGTTAAGGTGTGCATGAGGACTATGAATAGAAACTGAAAGTGGGGTTGAAAATGTGCCAAGGGGGCTTCCCTGGTGGTGCAGTGGTTGAGAGTCCGCCTGCCGATGCAGGGGACACGGGTTCGTGCCCCGGTCTGGGAAGATCCCACATGCCGTGGAGCGGCTGGGCCCGTGAGCCATGGCCGCTGAGCCTGCGCGTCCGGAGCCTGTGCTCCGCAATGGGAGAGGCCACAACAGTGAGAGGCCCGGGTACCGCAAAAAGAGAAAGAAAGAAAGAAAAGAAAATGTGCAAAGGAATGTAGAAGGGAGAAGTGGCTGGAGGCGGATGACAAATTTTGTTGGCTTCATTATTTTGCCTAAGACCGATCATAGTCAGTAATGGCCATAGTCATGGCCATCTGCCATATGCCAGCTAAGTTTCACTGAACACCAACCCATCTCCAATGCAAGAAAAATAACTAGGTTGACTTCAAGTCAAGAAAAATAAGGAAACTTATCTCAGTTTCCCCCCTGAGCCTGAGAACAGACAGGACTGCCATCCACCTCATAAGGGCAGCAGGATATCATCACAGGCTGCTGTAAATCATGACATATTTGCCCATGAATCCCCAGTGGGTATCTTTCCCCTTTAGATCAAAGGAGTTTACTCAATTATTTCCTTGACCTGCCCACCTTCCCTGACCAAACTACTAACATACCAAAGGAAAGAAGATAAGCCCAGGGGAGTCTTTCTGCGTCATTATCATACCCCATCCCCCAAAGTCATATTTCTCAATGTAAATTTGAATAAGAGAGAAGAACAGAAGTCAATGTTTTAATTTCAATGTTATCTCAGTCCTTCCACATACAGAATACTCTCCCATAATCCATGGTATTATTTCTCAGAACACTTGAAAACAAAATCTGCTTTCCTTTCATTTTCACTGGGTCAGTGTGATTTATACAACAATATTGGTTGCAAAAAGGGGACTGGCTGGTGAGACAACTCTGGGCTTGAATCAGCTAAAATGAAAAACAGAAAAAAATGTATGATATTACCCTCTATCAAACACGGAAAATGTGTGATTTTGCAAGGGTCTACATCCTGCACTACTGTTTGACAAGCTTGATGTTGAACTGCATTAAATATTAATTTGTATAATGCAGTAGTCATATAAACGAGGCTTAAAACACAGCAGGGGAAACTGCAATTTCTTACTGTTAAGACTGTTGTTACAGTCTTCTGGTACCTCACGCTGTCATCCTACTTAGTAGATTGATGTTTATTTTCCCAGCACACATTGACTGCCATCAATAGCATTACTAACTTGTCTACTGTTATGTTGCCCTCGGAAGTAGTAAATCTTGCCAACCAAGAAAAGGTCTTTAGATTCAAGAGATACTCGTAATCTCCTGACATGAATTTAATAAAAATTCAGAAATGACATGTGAACGCCTGTTTCTGGCAAACAGTTTATGTTCAACCTCAGCACAGCTTTGGTCTTGATCTATAACTCATTTTATGATGTAGGTCCTGGGATAACTTAACTTCAAATGTTATTTTCCTTTGTTTGCACCTGTGTAGTCTGTACCAATGCATGTGTCAGCTCTCTCCTAAGTCTCACTAAAAAAGGGTATTTGCCAAATAGGCCCATTCACCCTTTCCCTGAGTCATTCCCGGTTTACGCTTTAATCTTCTTGTTCTTGTCATAAGTCGTGAAACTATTAGTTTGATTCCATTTTTCCAGAACACAACATCGTTCTATAAAAACTACAGCCACTGCAAACATAGTATTTAAAGGCAATTTCTTTCCTCCTTTTTTGTTTTGTTCCACCCCTATCTCCTTTATTTGGAGCTCAATACATATGCACATCCATACAGATACCTCTCACTACACACCCTCTCCAGAGACTTGCCTCAGGCATGCTTCTGTGAAAGCTCGTCTGTAGACCTTCAACTGATGAATAGCAAGAAAATGTCACCCAGCAGGAGATGGTTACAAAGTTGACAGGACATGGTGTGCTGTCCTATTTCTCCACCTTCTCCCATATATCTGCCCTGGCCAAATGTAGCCTTTTTTGATCTTCACTTCTAGTTTAGAAGTAATCTCAAAGTCTGGGGCTCAGTCCTATCTCGAACTTAAGCAAAGAGGAAGAACAGAGAACAAGTAGAGAATTCCAGAAATTTTTTCAGAGAAAAGAGGTTACCTGATGTCCTTGTTTAAAACCATATTTATTTTGCATAGATAGGAAAGGAGAGGAGCAGGAAGGGAATTCTGGAATTAAGGACATTGAAAATGTGTAATGAGTGAGAAACTCCTCATGAATTGCCTAATTCCACCTGGATTTAGAAGGATCAGAGGTGTGCTCTCTCTTTTTGGCGAAGTTAAACCTTAAAGTTACCAGATGACTACAGTAACTCCTACTTTCAATTTCCCTAGAGGAAAAAAATATCTGCTTTAGTCCACCTGTCATTTCACATTCTCACCTAGAGTTTTGCACTGATTAAAGATAACATATTTTGCTAACTCAACCCATTTCTGCAAATGCCTGACTGTCCCACGGAAATATTATATGATGCTGAGCAGTGGGTCTGAGCCCCTGTGCACTCCTGAGCAAGAGACACTCTAAAGACTGAAGGTTGAGGTAGCTCCTCCTTTCTAAAAGCTCCCTGGAGATGCTGATAGTCATTTATATCTTCTGTTGAAAATTACTAATACAAATGTTTCTGTGCTGTACAGATGTAAAAATTTTACATTAGATTAAATATTTCTGCATTTCTTGCCATTTTATTGCACTTTTTGTAGAAACAAAGTTCCCCCAATACTAAGACTCTTATTTATTTGAAATAATTTGCTATCATTATTCCCTCAAAGAAAAAATTGCCTATTTTGATGTCATCTCAAACAAACTCCTCCTAGATGTAAAACTGGAGTTAGAAATTCAAAGGCCACGTTGGAAGTTTTAATCATCGTAACCGAGGCATCTAGAGTTGACTGGTAAATCTTCCCATGATAGCCTGTGACATATACTAATCACAGGCCACTGGCTCAGTGGACACTCGATAAATAACAATTGATGAAGTCGAAAATGTGTTGCTCTAAGTTGACTCTCTAGCTTTAAATAATCACTTTCAAAACTGCACCTTAAAAATGTCATGAGCATAAAGAAAATTTATGAGTGACGGGTCTCTTCATCCCTTCCAAACAAGTGATTTAGTTCCAGCAGACAACTGTGGGTCTCTGTATCTGGGTTTTCATTTTCAAAGTCCAATATAAGAATAAGAATATGCATTACTACTGTCAATCAGAAGATTGAGTTAAAATTTAAATAATAAAAATAATTACACCTATATTGGAAAAGACTGAAAGAAAATAAATCAAGAAACGTGAGCTGGTGAAATAATTTAAATAAAGGAATAAAGTTAGAACTACTGACATTAAAGACATAGACAAATGGAAAATGCTTTGTGAGAGTGGCAACAAAGGAGTGGATAGTCACAACATATTCACACTGGTATCTGAATTAAGGACTGCAACTCATAAATATTAATCGGAAAAGGAAGTGTGGGTTACAGTACAGGAAAAATTACTTAATTTTAGCTGTAATAAAACACTCGGACCATTTATAAAATTAAGTTATGAAATCTTATTAAAAATACCTTAAGGATACATTTAAGAATGATTACAATAGTTCAGTCAGTTTGCTATAAATATAAGTAGAGCCTCCGACTTCAAAATCTGAATTTCTAGGCCTTCTCCTGCTCTGGAACTGCTTGTCAGCTGGCCTTCTTTAAAATCAAGTAAGGCCTCCATTTCTTTATTCTACTAGCAAATTAGTATATTTTTTTAACATCAAAATAAGATTTAGAAATAGTTTTTTTCCCTGAAATCGCTGAGAATGTTAATAAATGATTAGATGTGTTGTGTGTCTATTCCACAACTCACTTCAATGATTATCACAATGATTGCATTAGAAAATAACCAGCCTAGTATCATATAAGGGGAGAAAAGGAAATACATATTAAATGCCTACTGATCAACAGTAGAATCTTTTAGTTTCTCTTCTACTCCACAGTGATTTCTAAATTAAATGGTATTCTTGATGATCTCTGATGTTCTAGATGATGATACATTTTTAGACTAATAAGAGTTTTTCTCTTCCTATGAAATTCAACATCTAGATTATGTCAATTATTCCCTTTTTGGCATTCCAATATGGACTGTGGAAGAAATTGTTTCCTCCACATTGACACTGACTGTACAAAACAGGTAGTGGCCTCTACTTCAGGTATAAAAAAGAAGTACATATACGGAACGTCTAACAGAGCAGTAGCAACAATGCTTGTGTCAAAAGATTTACGCACCTGGAGATTCAGTATCCAACTATTATTCAGAAGAGACTGAAAATGTGTATGAAAATGAAAGAGGTATTATTTAGGAAAAATTGAAATCAATAGGAAATAAACCTATAGCAATCAACAGCATAGAAAATGGAAGGAGTGCATGGAAACTCATTTGAAAACTATAACTTTTGTTAGCTGGGCAACAGCATTCCCTTAGGTTAGGAAATAGATTATTAACAAAAATCCAAAGCAGAACCCTAAAAAAAATCCCATGATCAGTGTTGTCTTTTGGGTTCAAGATACCAATTTTAAAAACTGTTCTAATAATTTAAACAATATCTGTATTGTATCGGAAGATTTTTAATAATATAGTGTTATTATTATTAGTTTTATTATTATAGTGTTATTATGAGATTTATTATGGTGCTAACAATATTTCTTTTGAAAACAAAAGATTATCTAATTAAATGTCTTTCTAGGAAACTGCTTTCTGAAACCTCAGAAAATTTTTATATTGATAAATCACATACTATGTTTCATATTAAGGCATCCTACTACACACACACAGACACACAGACACAGACATACACACACACACACATCACAGAAAACAGGGCTTCTACCACATTATTTGTGCTTTACAATGTCCCTTCCCTGTTCCTCCAATGCCACGCTCTTATTTGTTAACTGTGCAAATAACTGAAATACTCTTTTTCGCACTCCTTGTCCACTTGGTAAAGTCACAGGCATCCTTCAAAATTCAGCTGAAGTGATTCTTTCTCTATGAAGCAAAACCTAAACGCTTGACAACCACAGGCAGGATCGTGGACATCCCAACCCCCCTTCCATGGTTTCCTGTACTCATGTGACGTTTCGTGTAGGGTACTGAAATGTGTCATAGGAGAAGGCATGTAGAGAAAAGGAGAAAGACGGTTATCAGTTAGAATTCCAGATGTATGGCTTATGAATTATTAGCAGTTTAACTTTAATCAAAATATTTAATCTTCAGAGCTTCAGTTTCTTCCTCTTAAAGTGGAGCCTACCTTACAGGTTACACTAATGGTTAAGTGAGTTCATACATATAAAGCCCATTACACAGCATCTGTCCTGAGTAAACAAGAAAGGACAGTTATCATGACAATGATGAGGATGAAGATGAGGATGCTGACATACCCTCACCAGACTATGGGGTCTTTGAATTTTTGACGATTTGAGGTAAACATAGGGATCTTATTATCTCCAGGGCCTAGGAACTACTACACTACGGATTATCAACAAATCTTTGTTAAATTTTAAAACTATAAGTAGCTGCTCAGGATATGATGTGTAGCAAATATGAAAAAAAGTATAAGAGGACAAATATTTAAATACTACATATGGAAAGTAAACTTGATGTTACCTAGTGGTCGATAGGTAACCACTGACATATTTAAAACATGGAAATGACATGATAAGTATTACCATTTTAGAAATATAGGCAGCAGGCTAAAAAACAGATTGAATATATTTTTATTCTATGTATATAAATGGAAATATATATTTGTTTCAGCCATGAGTTCTCATGTCTATTACTGTAGACTATAGAAAAATTATGAAATTTTAATTATTATTTTAAAGAACACTTTGTTTGTATTCTTCTATTTCTTAACTACTGTTATATCTAGGATTTGCATCTTTTTACCTTGTATATTTTAAATCTCTGCCATATGTATATTTTTGTGAAGGTAAAAGATGAGGGAAATACATGTGAGGTTGAAAGTCCACTAAAATGCTTGTAAACAAATGTTAAAAGCTAAGTATTTTTTTTTTAAAGCTGGGTAATTATAGAAAAATAATATAGAATTATAATAATTTTTTAGTTGCTCTTCACAGGGGAAGAAAACGTGACAAGACTAGAAAGGTCCCTTGGTAGATTAGTAGGGCATTAAATATTTCATTCACTTTTCTGCATTAGAAGATAAGAGTTATTAACTTTCATGCTTTTTGCTGCTTTTAATACTCTGTAGAACTATCATTGAGCCTCAGAGGCTATTTACCTTTCTTCACAATCTACACATGTGTCAATCTTTAAAGACTCAGAAAATCTGAACAACAAATCTTCTAAAGCAAATGACATAGTATTCTTAAGTGTATCAGTTTGCTAACATGTATTTAGTCTTTCTTATTACTGTTATTTCCACAATAAAAGCAAAATGTCAACTGTGAGTGGGGCTTTAAGTAATCTTTAAAACTAGAAAAGTTAGTCATTCTTATAGAAAAATACCATTTTTATTAAAATATTAAGCATGAAATGTTTGACTGCAATCCATTGAGGTTGAATGATATCACTTTTTTGAATTAACAATATTGCAATTAAACATGAAATCAAATAAAATTTATCTTACAAGCAAGTCTTCTGTTGATGTACACTTTAATGATTCTCAATTATATAGCATCCTTTGAAAAATAGGTGGTTGAAAAGCAATCTTGAGAAAGAAAAATGGAGCTGGAGGAATCAGGTTCCCTGACTTCAGACTATACTACAAAGCTACAGTCATCAAGACACTATGGTACTGGCACAAAAACAGAAATATAGATCAATGGAACAGGATAGAAAGTCCAGAGATAAACCCATGCACATATGGTCACCTTATCTTTGATAAAGGAGGCAAGAATATACAATGGAGAAAAGACAGCCTCTTCAATAAGTGGTGCTGGGAAAACTGGACAGCTACATTTAAAAGAATGAAATTAGAACGCTCCCTAACACCATACACAAAAATAAACTCAAAATGGATTAAAGACCTAAATGTAAGGCCAGACACCATCAAACTCTTAAAGGAAAACATAGGCAGAACACTCTATGACATAAATCACAGCAAGATCCTTCTAGACCCACCTCTTAGAGAAATGGAAATAAAAACAAAAATAAACAAATGGGACCTAATGAAACTTCAAAGCTTTCGCACAGCAAAGGAAACCATACACAAGATGAAAAGACAACCCCTCAGAATGGGAGAAAATATTTGCAAATGAAGCAACTGACAAAGGATTAATCTCCAAAACATACAAGCAACTCATGCAGCTCAATATAAAAAAAACAAACAACCCAATCCAAAAATGGGCAGAAGACCTAAACAGACATTTCTCCAAAGAAGATATACAGATTGCCAACAAACACATGAAAGAATGCTCAACATCATTAATCATTAGAGAAATGCAAATCAAAACTACAATGAGATATCATCTCACACCAGTCAGAATGGCCATCATCAAAAAATCTACAAACAATAAATGCTGGAGAGGGTGTGGAGAAAAGGGAACCCTCTTGCACTGTTGGTGGGAATGTAAATTGATACAGCCACTGGGGAGAACAGTATGGAGGTTCCTTAAAAAACTAAAAATAGAACTACGATATGACCCAGCAATCCCACTACTGGGCATATACCCTGAGAAAACCATAATTCAAAAACAGTCATGTGCTAAAATGTTCATTGCAGCTCTATTTATAATAGCCAGGACATGGAAGCAACCTAAGTGCCCATCATCGGATGAATGGATAAAGAAGATGTGGCACATATATACAATGGAATATTACTCAGCCATAAAAAGAAACGAAATTGAGCTATTTGTAATGAGGTGGATAGACCTAGAGTCTGTCATACACAGTGAAGTAAGTCAGAACGAAAAAGACAAATACAGTATGCTAACACATATATATGGAATTTAAGAAAAAAAAAATGTCATGAAGAACCTAGGGGTAAGGCAGGAATAAAGACGCAGACCTCCTAGAGAACGGACTTGAGGTTATGGGGAGGGGGAAGGGTGAGCTGTGACGGGGCGAGAGAGAGTCATGGACATATACACACTAACAAACGTAGTAAGGTAGATAGCTAGAGGGAAGCAGCCGCATGGCACGGGGATATTGGCTCGGTGCTCTGTGACAGCCTGGAGGGGTGGGATAGGGAGGGTGGGAGGGAGGGAGACGCAAGAGGGAAGAGATATGGGAACTTATGTATATGTATAACTGATTCACTTTGTTATAAAGCAGAAACTAACACACCATTGTAAAGTAATTATACCCCAATAAAGATGTTAATAAAAAAATTAAAAAAAAAAAAAAAAAAAAAAAAAAAAAAAAAAAACAAATGGGACCTAATGAAACTTCAAAGCTTTCGCACAGCAAAGGAAACCATACACAAGATGAAAAGACAACCCCTCAGAATGGGAGAAAATATTTGCAAATGAAGCAACTGACAAAGGATTAATCTCCAAAACATACAAGCAACTCATGCAGCTCAATATAAAAAAAACAAACAACCCAATCCAAAAATGGGCAGAAGACCTAAACAGACATTTCTCCAAAGAAGATATACAGATTGCCAACAAACACATGAAAGAATGCTCAACATCATTAATCATTAGAGAAATGCAAATCAAAACTACAATGAGATATCATCTCACACCAGTCAGAATGGCCATCATCAAAAAATCTACAAACAATAAATGCTGGAGAGGGTGTGGAGAAAAGGGAACCCTCTTGCACTGTTGGTGGGAATGTAAATTGATACAGCCACTGGGGAGAACAGTATGGAGGTTCCTTAAAAAACTAAAAATAGAACTACGATATGACCCAGCAATCCCACTACTGGGCATATACCCTGAGAAAACCATAATTCAAAAACAGTCATGTGCTAAAATGTTCATTGCAGCTCTATTTATAATAGCCAGGACATGGAAGCAACCTAAGTGTCCATCATTGGATGAATGGATAAAGAAGATGTGGCACATATATACAAAGGAATATTACTCAACCATAAAAAGGAATGAACCTGAGTTATCCGTAGTGAGGTGGATGGACCTAGAGACTGTCATACAGAGTGAAGTAAGTCAGAAAGAGAAAAAGAAAATGGTCAGAAGAACCTAGGGCAAGACGGGAATAAAGATGCAGACCTACTAGAGAATGGACTTGAGGATATGGGGAGGGGGAAGGGTAAGCTGTGACAAAGCGAGAGAGAGGCATGGACATATATACACTACCAAACATAAGGTAGATAGCTAGTGGGAAGCAGCCGCATAGCACAGGGAGATCAGCTCCGTGCTTTGTGACCGCCTAGAGGGGTGGGATAGGGAGGGTGGGAGGGAGGGAGACGCAAGAGGGAAGAGATATGGGGACATATGAATATGTATAACTGATTCACTTCGTTATAAAGCAGAAACTGACACACCAATGTAAAGCAATTATACTCTAATAAAGATGTTAAAAAATAGGTGGTTAAGATCAAGAAAATGTGTCCTTACATAGCTATAATGTGACCATAATAATAAAATAATTATTTTATTATAGTTTCTTAGGAGATACGAGATGGCTCCACCAAGAATGTAGAAATCAATGAAACAGATTTACTCTCTAGGAGTCAATGACAAGAGGAAGATGGATCAAGTGTGCAGGACTAGAATCCTACATATTTAACTATATAAACATTGTGTCAATTAGGAGTACTTGTTAACCACAGGACCCGAAGGAAACAGTCAACAAGGCAAATGTGGTGCATGCCCATGTCACCACTGTATAGGAGAAGCAAGCTTGAAGTGGCCTAGAACCACCAACAGAGATAAATGTAGGTGGTTATGGCCAATGGATTTTAAATATTCTGGTCCCCAAAATAAAAAATATAATAAAAATTGATAACTTTTGCTCTTCAAAAGTTAATGTTTAAAAAAATGAGAAGACAAGTCATAGACTGGGAGGAAATACGTGCAAAATATATATGTAACAAAGGTTGTCATCAAGAATATATGAAGAATTCTTATAGCTCAATAATAAGATTAATCCAATTTAGAAAGGTCAAATAGACATTTCACCGAAGAAGATATATAAATGAAAATATGCACATGAAAAGAAGTTTAACATCATTAGTAATTAGGAAAATGCAAAATAAAAATACAAAGAGATACCACTACACACCCACCAGAATGGATAAAATCAAAAAGACTGACATTGTGGGCAAAGATATGGAAAAACTCTACCTCATGTATTGCTGATGAGAACGTGAAATAGTAAAACCTCTTTGATAAACAGCTTAGCAGCCTCTTAAATATTAAACATACACTTACCATATGGCCTACAAGAAATGAAGTGTTTGCACAAAGACATACATGAAGGTTTATAGCATCTTTATTCATAGCCCAAAACTAGAAGCAACAAAAATATCTAATAGTCATCCATATATTGGACTAGTACTCAGAAATATAAAGGAAAAACTCCTGATGTATGCAACAGTATAAATGAATCACAAAGGTATTATATGCTAAATTAAAAACATCAGACACACACACACACACAAAAACTGATTTGACTTATAAGAAATTTCTAGAAAATGTAAAAATGGAAACACAGAGCAAATCAGAAGTTATTAGGGACGAGGGATGGAAGTGAGGATGGGCAAATTGGCAGGAAGAAGCTTTTTAGGGATGATGAAAATGTTCTAAAATTAGATTTTAGTGATGGTTGCACAACTGTATAAATTCAGTAAAACTCATCAAAATGTACATTTAAAATGGGGGAACTCGGAAGCTATAAATTAAACTATGAGACACCACTGAATTAGTTGAGATAATGTATGCTAAAAAATTAAACCTAAATTTAAAACAAGGAAGTTAAATAAATTCTGGTGATACCTGGAAGGAACTTTTGATGATATGACAAAGATTTAACAGCAACAGTCACCTAAAGGAAATATATGTTAAGAATCACCTGTTACAGCACTGAATCGTGTTTCTAACAATGGTATCAATCACAGCTTAAAATATATAAATGAGAGTCCAATTTAACCCAAAGGGGCTGACATCTGCCATGATAAGTCATGATAATTCATAGTAAAATGATGTAGACAGGAAAGTACATTGCCACCTCCCAATGTATATTATCTAGCAGTGAGAATTTGAACTAATTGGGAATCGATATATCCATTTCTCAAACTGATCTACACTCTCATAGGATTCTACTACTTCACAAAACTATCTACACCACTTATAGGAATCTAGGAATGTGTAAACCACTTTGCTGGGAGACAGTTCTCCAGAGGTCTCTCAGGTTTTTCTTGCAGGAAGGCACTGCTGTCCTTTGGTTACAGATTATCTTCTCAAGTATGTTTGGATCGTGAATAGCCTTAGAAGATGAAGATAGTGTCTTTTGGGAGCAAAAGCTGGGTTTGTTTACTGCCCATAAGAAAGATTAAAGATCCAGGCTCAGGGCTCTCTCTTGTAACACAACCTGCTAGGTGTGCAGATAATACCTGTGCCTCTTTGTGTCACAAGGTGGGATCAGGGACTTGGAGAATTGGAGTAAATGCTGATACTATGTCTACTCCTTTGTCTCTGTCACAGGAGTCTTGTGGCTTCTGCCAGCATCCATGAAACTGTAGTGGGTCAGCTTATTAGCTTGCAAGTAAGGTACAGTCTCAAGATCCTAAGAGTTCTGAACACAAGTCCACTTTAAACCTTCCTTTTTTGTTTGTCAACCCTATTCCAGAGCAGAAAAGGCTAAACTTATTTTGTAGATAGTTAAAACTGTGCAGTACTATATAATTCAACCATCTGAAAAAAACAGGGCCTAGTAAATTTGTACTCAATAATTTTTACTTGCTTTACTATTTTGGTATTATTTCCTAAAATAAAAGTTCGGCATGGAAAATATCAATGAATTTTTAAAAAACTAGACAATTAATATAAAACATTAAAGATTAAAATACACAAAAAATCAGTGAGATTGTGTATTTACTCCAAATTTTTCAATCTTTTTACACTACTAGATCAATTTCTTAATTGCATAATTTGAAAATCAAATGCATACATTTTTCTAAACATTCAGAATACACACTCCAGCCTAAAATCTAAGAAAAAAGCTAATGTTCATTAAACTAATATTCATTGTCATAATGGTACAAATTTAAAGATATGCTAACAAGGAATGTTAGAAATAATGTAGCAAAATTACCACAATTTATCTTTTGCCAATTTAAATAAATATTTTGATACGCTAAAAGTCTTTAGGAGTAAGTCTTAAGAAAAGGAGTCAATGCAGGTACAGGCTACTCATTTGAAGACTGCTGGTTCAGGGACTTTACTGTGACATGTACTTAGTAAAGCAGTCATTATTAAATCCAGTTTCTGGGTTAAATCAATAGTCATTGATAAAATGCCTTCAAAAGAACATGTATCATTTTGTGCAATTTTGAAAGTGGTATTTGCGATAATGTAACATTGTCCTTAACCTTTCTGGAGGAAAAACTAAGTACATTATTGTCCCCATAATGACAGGAATGGCAATCATTAAACTATTTCTGAGAGACCAAATCTATTTTTTTCCATTGACAGCTCAATATCAACACAATTACTTTGCTTTGGAGAAAATAAAAGTTGACTTCACAATGTCAAAGCCTGGAAATAATTAATCTCTAAAGGCAAGGGCTCTTTCCTTCAAGACTTAATTTCAAAACTAGTTTGGAGCATTTTAAAGAATCCTCTCACGCATTACACACACACACACACACACACACACACACACACACGGAAAGGATCTCATTTATAGATACAGATTTACTAGTTAAACATACTAATAATCAAAGACAAATGATATGGACAAACACAGCTGAAAGGTATTAAGCTTCATATTAACAACTATATGTGTAAGCAATACCTTTTTTTAAGCTTTCTAATAAACACATAGGTGCTATAAGATGAAACAAAAGAGTAAAGACAAATCTGAAATTCTTAATCACAGTAGTTTAAAATTTTGTATGTTTTTTTGTACTGGAAACTTTTCTGATAACAGAAAACATATCCAAAGAAATTTAAAATTAGTCAATACATCACTCCTTTTATGTGTAAATATATAAATATGTGTGTACGCATATACATAATTGTGAGGTTTAATATATAAAATAAAATCATTTGGGGAAGGGAGACTTAGAAAAATATTAGCCTGAGTTTTATCACAAGAAGTTCAAGACAAATTATGTTAAAGACGCACACTTAATGTTAATCCTTTCCTTTCCATGTTATTTTTGACACTGAGCATTCGTGACCTAAATGCACAGGCCCTTGATCTGATTCCTTTGTAGTTTAGGAATCTTACTGGATTTTTTCTTTATCTCATTTGCTCAAATTTATTTATAAACAAAATGCAGCTGAATTCAATACAGAGCTGATGTGAAAGCAACTGACAAACCAACTAGGAAAAGCAAAGTTTTCCTCAGTCTCAAAGTAATAAGTTTGGTAATTAGCTACAAGAATTATTCAAGAATTAGAATTTTCTGTCTTCAACTAAGAGCTTTCCAATCAGTCCTAGCTAGGAGAGAAAGAGCTAACATATACGTTAAATATAAGCACGACCTTATTTTTAAGAAGGCGATATGGTGGAAAAGTTACAATTTGGTATGAGGCTTCGATGTCAAAAAAACCGAAGTGGATCTGAATCTGAGCTTTGGCACTCGCTATCTATGTGAGCTGGAAGTTACTTAATTTCTCTGAGTTTTGGGGAAAAAAGAAACTATTTAGAATCAAAACTGCCTCTTGACCTTTCTGTCATTAGGAAGTTGTCAGGCTAAGAGTAGGAGGCATCATTCATATTAAAGGGAAAATAAAATTTTAAACGGCTCCATTCAACCTACCTGTGGCTAAGAGGGAATGGGATAAGAAAAGACTAACCTTCTCAAAATCTTGGCCAGTTTTCTAATGTGCCTGGGTGACTCCAACTGTAGATGACTGTGTCTTTGACAGAACATAAATACATTTGGGGACATGCAGCTGTTAGTCCAGAGTCTAGTTAGAGGAAGTAAGTTAGATTGTTCTGGCTGATAATATCAGGATATTTAATTTCATAAGAAAGCCCCAATGGTGGGTACCCAAAAGAGAGAGAAGCATGAGGTGTGAAGTGAGTTAAGGGATGAGGCAGCAGGTTTTTGAAGAGTTTGGAGCCTACAAATTAAGATGTCCTGTAAGAAATCTGGGATAGTAAAAAGCCCTTTAGAAATAGTGCTAATATTCTATTTTAAGCTGATGTCCTAAGTTTTCTGCAATAGAAACCTTCTCCAAAATGGAGATAGATCCACTCCGTAAAAGTACCCTGTGGATACCTGCTGGTGGATTTTCTCATGCTCCATCGCCCACTTCCAATTTCAAGCACATCTGTGGAGGACATTTCTGAGCAAGCCTAGACATACACAGATCGATGCCCCCTGCATGCTTGTACCCCCTTCTTGGGGCATCCTGCCCCAGAGCCTTCTCACATGCCACAGGAGCTGTTCATCCAAATACAGCCCAGCCCAGGAGGCAGGTAAGTATGCATGACCATGTCAACCTTCAGCCACAGGGGGCAGGGGATGGCAAATAACTGCTCAGCCCCTGCCCATGGAGGGAGGCAACCCGCATGGTTCTCGGGGGGCTCCTGTGGGATGGAGCCTTCACTGCTCATAACAGCAACACCCATGGCACACCTCACGCAGCTTTTCCTCCCCCCCCTGCCTTACCCCTCCCCCGGCTTCCCTCGCTCTGGCTGCCCAGGAACATCTTCCCAATAGACTCCCAAGGCCTTACCCATCCATGACTCTTCTTTCAATACACTCCAAACCTAGATGCTTTGTGGAAACTGTTTGAGTGGACAAACAGAGGGAAAGAGGCTGAGTTCCCTGCCTGAGCCAGTGCAGAGCTGAGAGGGCCAGCAGGCTGGGAGAGAGAGAAGACCAGGGAGGAACAAGGACTCTAGGCCGGGGTCTTGAAGGGCCCTGACATTTCTGTGGGAAGGGTGACAAGAGGATTGAGTTGATCTTATTTATATCTCAAATGACAGGGCAACCTTAACTAACTTGTAATTACACAGTAGGCTCACGATAAGTAGAAGAAAATTAATTTAATAAAGCTGATGGTGCGAATTTGGCTTTCTGAACTGGTTTATTGCTGTCAAGATCTTCACTTTCAGATTCTGCTGATCTGTTATCATGTCTAAGTTTTAGTGAGATATTCATCAATTAGCAGGTGGCACATTTTGAATCTCAGGGCCATTCTATGAGTTGGGGACAATCTATCTTTCAAAACTTATTATTTCCTGAAACTCCCATTCATGTATAATATTTGAGCCAAATTACTACCTATGTACACCTTACATCTTGACATTCCCTATACTTGGAATATTCTTTATTATCATCTGCTTTATTTCCCCCTAAACCTAGCCATCTTTCCAGGCCTGCCTGAAACAGTATGTCATCCACAAAAACGTCCCAAACCATACCAGAATGTATGACTATGTTTCATGGTAGTCACCTGCCTCTTGGTATTTATATTTTTTGCTTTCTCACAGGACAACATTTAAGTTCCATTCACCTTTTACTTACATATATGGGATCCCTGCATAGAGCTGAAGTTTAGATTTGATCAGCTTCTTAGTCTTCATTAATATGCTAGGTAAATTTTTACTACAGAGGATGTTGCTACCAGCCTTTCTTATTGGCTTCCAGATTTCCATGTGTCCCATTCCATAGTCCACCATTTCACACATCCTATTCTGAAGCCTCATTCTGACCCTTGTTCCTTAAATAAATACCTACCTGTCACAACATTTTGCCTTCACTCGGATTCTCTTATCTCCTCTAACTCACAGGGTAAACACACAAACCGGTTTGCCTAGAACATCTCCAGTTTAAGCCTGTCGTACAAGTGTAATCGTAGCATCCCTTTTTACTCCCAAACGTTTCCATGTTTTGGAGGATAAATTATATAGTCACCTTATTTTATGCAGCTTTCGTGCTTTGTTGCTTTTCCTTCTTTTCTGTGCTTCACCTATTCCCACACTGCATTGCACGTTATACATCCACTGTTGCAGAATATACAGTATTTTTAAAGTGAGGGAAATTGTCATGTAAAATGATGTAACATAATCAGTTTGCTCTGGGTATACGGAAGACTTTCCTGTGACCCACAGTATAAACGACTGAGCACTATTAAGTCTGAAAAGCGGACACAAACCAGAATGGATGGGAAGAGAGACTGCGTTTGGCATAGCTTCAAGAACACTATTTCAGGAAGAAAAATCCAATTCAGTTTTCAGAATGACTGGTTAACCAATCCACGACACGTCTACGTAATCAATATCTACTGCCACTTACCTTGGCAGCATTCCTGGAGAGATCATTTTCCAAAGTTATCCTCTTCTCAGCCACTTTCCATTGTGTTTTATGTAAATTACTTTGGCTTGTCTACTGTATCCCTTTTTTTTTTTTGCCTCTACTACAATAAAGAACTTAACCCATGTATTGCATTAAGTATGAAAGAATAAATATTTTCCAACCCCTGTATGCAGTTCATTTCTTTGAGTAGTCAGTTTTAAATTTCTTTTCAAAGTTATAAAAGACAGCTCAAAATATTTTCCCATTTTCAGAGTTCTTGTAGATAATCCTAACCCAACACTAACACCAAGCATTTCTATCTCTGTTTTCTATCCCACTTTACAAATTGCCACGCAAGGTTCAGCCCTACCACAGCAAGAGCAGCTTTTGACCTTTCCCTTGAAGGAATTAGTGTTTTTCTGGTCAGCAAAACCTTTGTCAGCAGACATAGTCGTTGGTTAAGGAACTCTTGGTGTTCTCCCTGACAAGTACCCTCTGTCAAAGGATAAGCATCCTTAATTTTTGCTTACTAAAGAGAAATGGATAAGCAACAAGGATTTACCGTATAGCACAGGGAACTCTGCTCAATATTCTGTAACAACCTAATTGAAACTGAAAAAGAATAGATGCACGTATATGTGTTACTGAATCACTTTGTTTTACACCTGAAACTAACACAGCACTGTTAATCAGCTATGCTCCAATATAAAATAAAAATTAAAAAATAAATAAAGAGAAATGGATCAGGAACTGCTTTACTTCCCCACTTAAATACCCCTCAAAACCCTCAGCAGCTTCCCATTGCATTGAGAACAAACCTAGAACTCTGGCCAAGTCAGCGCATGGTCTGGCGGCCACTCTCCCCACCGAGCCCCATCTCAGCCACTCTCTCCTGCGCTGGCCGCCATGTTCCAGCCACACTGGCCTCCTTTCTTTGGCTGAAAGAGCACACCAATCCCTTTCCCCTCTCTGCCCAGAAGGCACTTCTATCAGCCCTTCAGGTAACAGGCTCATTCTCATGCTCCAGTTCTCAGCTCATGCAATGCCTCCCCCAGAGAGGCCTCCCATGACTGCACCATATATGAATTCCCCCAGTTAGTTTCCTTCGTTGCCCTCTTAATCTCTCCATAGTTCTAGAGTTAATTTTCTTATGTGTTTGCTCACTTAGTTGTTGTCTGTCTACCCATTAGGGACGGTGTCTATGTTTTTTTTTACTCTTAACATCCCCAGTGTCTAGCACATAATAGGTGATCAATGAATGTGTGTTACATGAATGACAGCACTAAATAAGACTGATACAGGCACTGTTTCTCCTGGTATCATTTTGTCTGGCTCCATTTCTGCTAGTAGCTAGCAGCTCTCCAGCAAGCTAGTAATTCCCTCTAAATCTCGACCTTGGTTGCTGGGAGCAAAGAATGAAAGCAGCCAACCTCTGATCCATGGGGGAAGGGGGAGGGATGAGGGGGGGAAGGGGCAGCCTGGGGGAATGAAAAGAAAGCAGATGACTTTGTTTAATCCTTATGTCAACTGGACCACCAGATAAATGGACCAATAGTACTTAACAGGAAGAACAGACTTTTTCTCTGAAATGCCGTTAGTCGCCATCCCTGGTTGACAATTACTTATAGTAAAAGGAAAGTAGCATCTATAAGCCATGAATAATGCTACACATGCTTTATCACATATAAAATAGATCTGCTTAACAATTCGAACGCTTCACCACAGGAGGTGATTCCTACAAATCTTACACACAAGTCTCAACCTATTATTCTGGGTAAAAAGTGCATGTCTGTCGATGGAAGATAGGACCTGCGGATTCATTCTGAAGTCCCCATACGTCTCTTTGCTCCATCTGAGCTGAGTAGGATCTCTGATTTACGAAATCTGACTTGACTATCCAATCGTGTGTGTTAGCTGTGAACTAGATTCCATGGGGAGTTAAAAAATACTTGTATCCAAAAATTCAATGATGAGGGAGAAAGGAAAAGAGTCTGTTGAAGTTTTTTTTTCTATGATTTAATCCTGGCCCGGGCAAGTAAAAAAGTAACCAAAGAGCGCCGGGTAATACCAGTTGCAGTGGACTGAAGGGTGGCTCCCAAAGATGTGTCCACATCCTGGCTCTTGAAACCTGTTGTCTTTGTCGGCTCGGGCTGCCATAACAAATCAACATCAACTGGGTGGCTTAAACGACAGATGTTTATTTTCTCACAGTCCTGGGGGCTAGAAGTCTTTAAAGAAGGTGCCAGCAGATTCAGTTCCTGATGAGAACCCTCCTTCTGGTTTGAAGATCGTTGCCTTCACGTGGCAGAGAAAGAAAGAGGGAGCAAGCTCTGTGGGCGGGGCGGGGGGGGGGCGGGGGCGGGTCTCGGCTTACAAGGGCACTAAATGCATCAGGAGGACCCAACTCTCAGCACCTCATCTAAGCTTAATCACCTCCCAAAGGCCTGGTCTCCAAACACCATCACGGTAGAGGTTAAGCCTTCAACATATGAATTTTATGGGGGACTCAATTCGGTTCACAGTACCTGTGAATGTAACCTTATATGGAAAAAAAGGTCTTTGTAGATATTAAGGATCTTGAGGAGAGATCATCTAGGATTACCCAGGTGGGCCTCAAATCCAATGACAGGACGTCCTTTAGAAGAGAAAGGCAGAGGGAGATTAAGCACATGGAGGAAAGGGCAAGCAAACACCAAGGCAGAGAGTGGAATTATAGAGTCTCAAGCCAAGGAACACCTGTAGCCAACAGAGCTGGAAGAGGCAAGGACTGGTTCTCCCTTTAGTGCCATCAGAGGCAGCACAGCCCTGCTGACACTTTGATTTTGGACTTCTGGCATCCCGAGCTGTGAGAGAATAAATTTCTGTTTTAAGCCAAGAAAGAAAACGCCAGTGCTCAATTCCACGCCTATCCAATTAAATCAGTACCTTCCGGAAGTGAAGTCCTGGCACTTTGCTGTTGTTTAAAGCCCCTGGGGTAGTCGTAACTGCATGCAATTAAGGTTGAGAAGCTCAAAGTTAAAAGTGTTTCCCCTTCCAGAGTTATTATAATTTTAGTGAGGGTTTCTTTATTCTGAAAGACCAAAAATATTCTTGACCTTCTGAAAAGTTAATGCCTGGTTGCAAATTATTTGTACCAGGGAATGTATTGGAAACTAAGAATAGTGACAATATATATTAGAGACTTCTGGGTCCTTTAAAAATCTGCCGTCACTTGTATTATGACTGGAAAGTAATATTTTAAAAGAAATTTGAAAATAGACTGAGGGGCATTATGAAACAATGAAGCATTTTTATTCCTTGATATTGCACTAAAAGTAATCATTCTAAATTAGCCTGTAGAGTAACATCCAAAGGTGGGGTGTTTTTACTTCTTTTATGTTATAAATTCCTATAGTTTTTCTTTCCCAATCTATCACCCTGATCAAGAGTAAATAAATCTACTACACCAAGTGAACTAAGAGGCAAAATAGTCACAGTCTTACAGGGAAATAGAGATAGTTCATCTGACCCCAATCTTTCCGTTTTAACCTGCCATCAGAAGGCTGGGCAGAAGGTCACCTCTTCATCTCTATTTCTCAAAAAAAGAATTAGTCATACATATTGTTAAATTGGCTTCATCCCCAAAGAATAAATGAGAGATGAACTGCACTGAACAAAGAGACATCACTACACTCAGAAAGCCATTTGCTTGCAACAGGAAATCGATATAAAGCAGTCTTACAACAATGCATGACATTAAATGTCTATAATCACTTTATTCTGCTTAACTTGTATAGATGTGTTCTGTCAGCATCCTCTCTCTATAATCTCTCCCTAGGAAAACTCATCTCCTTTCCATAGGGATCACTTATAAACTAATAGCTCTCAAATCCCCATCTCTAACTCAACATCCCTTCTAAGCCCTAGAGGCAGTATGGTGCAGTGGCTAAGGATGTATATACAGGCTTTAGAGCCAGTCTGTGTTCAACTCCCAGCCACCACTCATTGGCCGAATTATTTATCTTCAATAAGCCTCACTTTCATCATCTCTAAATTGAGAAAAATGCATGCAGCCCAGTGCCTATTAAGAAGTAAGGATTTGAGAAATGTTGTATTTACTATCATTATCATCATTAGGCCTATCCATGCAGATGTCCCAGGAATACATCAAATACAAAACTGTCCAAGGTTGAATTCATTATTTCCCCCCCATAAATGATTCATCTCTGTGAGCTCTACCGTATTGAATAAAGCCATCATCCTACCAATATGTGGCCCCCAGGGAATCCTTTTGTTATTTTTGCTTCTCCTTCATTTCCCACTTACTTTTCGTGGCCACATCTTGCTCTATCTCTACAGTGACTCATTAATCCATCTTCATACGTCCCCATTGACATGACCTGAATTCAGGTCATTGCCACTTCGATGACTACAACTTCCTTGTAAGTAGTTTCCTAGGCTCCAATCTCTTGCCCTCACATTGCTGCCTGATGTCCTCCAGCAACACAGATCCGAACTGGAAATGACCCTCCAATGTACTCATGCTTTACTTAATATGTCATTCAAAGACTTCCAAAATCAGGCCCCAACCAACCTATGCAGACTCATCTACCCTACAGTCTACTAAGGAGGATCTCAGTCCCTACTCTGCTAATAAGAGTCACCCACTCCCATGGGCATTCTCAGAGGGAAATGTAATTACCCAGCCACCGACTGTATATCTATCCCTCAAGCAAACAGGACAGACTGCAAGTGAGAGCACAATTAATATAAATATATATATATATATATAATCTTAATGTGATTCTAATTTATATCTTTTAAAGCAAATTATGTGTAAACTTTGGCACCTTATAATTAGCTTTAAAAGGATTACTAGATTTTTATCTCTCGTTTAATCTTAATAAGCTTTGGGGGGAACTATATTATGGATGAATAACGCTAGCCAGCAACCTAAAATTCAGATTACTGTAAGCCTAAAAGTTTATTGTGACACCTCTTAGTACACTCTTTTCCTTTAACGCTCTTCCCCAAACACCTTATACCACAACCCTTGACCTCCCAGCTCTTGAAAACCTAAGCATATAGTGTTCCCTATGCCTCCCTAGCTTTATTTGACCTTCCTCATCCTTACTTATTTACACTTTTTCATCCTCCCTCTCTCGGCTTAATTAGTACGTTCCCTTGAATGTTTTTCTTTTATCAAATTTAATATTATTATTTATTTAACATTTCAAATCTATTTAAGTTATTCAGTAAGGCTACCTTTTAATGGGCAGCAGCATACTTTTACTGACTACAGATTGCCAAATTGGTTCTGCAACAATTCAGTCAGCAGCTGTGAGGATCACCGGCTCTCCCCTTCCCTTGCCCCCCTCCTTTGGGGTGCCTGCCAACAGGGACAGGTTCTGCTCCCATCCACACAGCAGCACAGAAAGTGGCTCCATGTGTTGCATTACTTGTCTTTTCACTCTTTTTTCTTTGGTGCTTCTGATATTAAAAAGTTAATTTTGGGCTTCCCTGGTGACGCAGTGGTTGAGAGTCCACCTGCCGATGCAGGGGACGCGGGGTTCATGCCCCGGTCCGGGAAGATCCCACATGCCGCAGAGCGGCTGGGGCCGTGAGCCATGGCCGCTGAGCCTGCGCGTCCGGAGCCTGTGCTCCGCAACGAGAGAGGCCACAACAGTGAGAGGCCCGCGTACCGCAAGAACAAAACAAAACAAAACAAAACATATTGCTGTCAAGTAAATAATATCAACCTCATCAGAAAAGATAAAGAAGAAATTAGAACCTGATGTGCATAGATCAATAGATACTTAGATACATAGATATAAATAGATGATAGCTAGATAGATGATAGCTAGCTAGATGACGATGATGATGCTGATATTTACTAACCAATTTTAGTTGGTTTTAAAAAAATATTTCAATTCATCATATTCATGTCTCAGTTGATCCTCTGTTTAAAAGGAATTTGTGCTTCTAGCAGGTACAAAGGCAGCACACAGCCTGAAATCTATCTGAGCTTCCCTAGCCAAGTCACATGCTCTAGCTCAGGCTATATCCTGGAGGAAGCAGCATTTTTTTTTCTAATTTACACCAAGGCTGGTATGAGATTTTATAGTTCTATAAAAACTCAAGTGTCTCTATCATTTTTAATTCAAAATCAAAGTTATCACAGAACACCTGATATGTGATACCCCCTACACTGAGAGGAAATATTCATTCATGCATGCATGCTTACCCAAAAGAAACAGAACCCAGAGGAAAACTGAAAGAAATCCCTCTTCCCATGAAGCTAATATTCTAGTGAGGAGAGACAGACTCTAAATCGGACTCTAAATTATAATAAATTAATAAAACATAAAGCATCAATAAAGCAGCAGAAGAAATGATAAGGAGAAATATAAGGAGATACATAAATGATATGAAAAAAAAATAAAGCAAGGAAAGGGAATAAAGAGTATGGGGAAGGTGGGGAAGGCATTACAATTTTAGAGAGTGTGGCCAGCAAAGGCCTACATCAAAGACAGCAATTGAGTAAAAACCTAAAGGAAATGAAGAATGAGTCATGTACTTATCTGGGGGAAAGAGTGGTCCAGGTAGAACGTGGAGCATGTGCAAAGGCCCTGAAGTGGGATTATGCCTGGTGAGTTGAAGAGTTAGTACTACCAGATATATATAGCACTTAAATATGCAAGGCAGTGTGCTAATCATTTTACATAGAAATACCCATTTAATCTTCACAGCAACCTTTGATACAGGGGCTACTATTATTCCCATTTTATAGATGAGTAAAGTGAGGCAAAAGTTGTTAGGTAACTTGCTCAAGATCACAAAACTATCAGTGAAAAATTCAGACCCAGGCAGTTTGGCCCCAGGGTTGATACCCATAACCACTCTACTATAGTATGTCTTAGTAATTTAGTAATTTTAATCATCAGTGGATTCTGATTATGATTATATCTACATTTTAACAATAGAAAGAAGAAAAAATTTTAAGAATACAGTGAAGTCGATCAATCCAATGAACCAACCCAGAAAATCCAAATCTAGCAAAGTAGATATCCATTGATTAATTCCTGTGTGATAAACATTGCTTCTTGTAGAGCATAAAGTTTTCTCATTGGTTCAAGCCTTATAAATGATGTAAAGTTTAAAAAGAAGAGACCTTAACAAATCATCAAATTTTGATTATTATGACTGAGACAAAGCTAAATTAACTGCCTACTTTTTTAAAAAAATTAGGTAAATAACAGAATAGTTAATAGGTATTCTACAACCACGTTTTCTAAGTGTGAATCACAGCTCCATTATGTATTATCTGTGACGTTAACAAGCTGCTTAGCCTCTCTGGGTCTCGGAGTCTCAGGAAATGTGGGTAATAATAGTACCTACCTCACAGGGTTTTTGTGATGATTAGTTGTGTCAGCCATGCCTGTTGTAGGGAAGTTGTGAGATGAGTGTTAGTTTTAGTATTACTTTAGTGGCAGTGTAGTATATTATGTAAGTAAGGGACCACAGTGGGAGGCTGTATGGATTGGAATCCCAGATTAACCACTTATCAGCTTTGTGACTCCGGCAATTTACTTAACCCCTCATTTTCTCAGCTTCTCACCTTTAAAATGGGAATAATAACTCTAATGACTTTACAGTGTTGTTGGAAGGATTAAATGAGTTACTATATGCAGGATGTTTAGACTGGCACCTGGCCCTTAATAAGTATTATATTTTTACTGATAGTAACATTAACATTATGCATCATTTAGATTTATTAAGGAAGTTACTTCCTCTTCCATTTTGGTTCAAGAAGACATGATCAAACCATGACTTCTCTTTAAATATCTTTCTTTATAATTTGCTTCTCTCTGTCACTCAGAGGTAATCCAACAAATTGAAAAGTATACACTAAGAGTTTAGGCCTTTTACTTAAAACAGTCAACATGTTGAGTGTTGTGCTAAATTATTTAGCCACTTTCCTGAAAACTGTGTTTCTGTAAACTCCCTTCCCTCTACTCATTACTAACATGAAAATTCAGGTAGATTTAATTTTATATTCCCCATCTGTAATTACCATCATCTTACTGAGTGTTTTCAGCATTCATTCATATATGACAGTAAAACCCTGATAACATATAAAGATCTATGACATGTGTCATTTTTTTCTTTATCATAGGATAGTTTAGGACCTCATTTAATTACATGTAAGGGAAATGAAATTGAAACGTAGCTGCGGTTAGATATACTGATGACAATTACTATTTGCAGTGAACATGTCCTTACCAAGCTTGCATCTTGGTATGACATGCCTTAGAGCTCTTCAGACAGATTAGGCAAGGTGTTATTTACAGAGAACATTACCTTTGGTCTTACTCAAATGGCAGAAAAATCTGCCAAAAACCTGAATTGCTGTGTAATCGGCTTGGTTTGGCACACTCCATAGAGTTGGCAAGACAGAGCAAATGTTGTTACAAATAGTCACTCTTGATGCTGCCCTAATAAAGGAAAACATGTTGTCTCTATTCCATACTTAGTAGAAGCCTAGCGGGGAGAAGTTCCATGCAGAAAATACCTGATATGTGCAGAGTACCTTGAAATGTCACTATAAGCCTATTATGGTAAGGAATTCTGAATATGGAAATTCCATCTCAGACCTCATAACAGTTTAAGTTATCATAATGATCTCATTATGAGTGCTTTTACCAAAAAGTAATTCTACTATACAAATCCAAAGCTCATGTGGTTATTTTGCTCATTTTGAAAGTTTCAATAAAGATTGTCATGTCCTATCTCTACAGATACCTTTTAAAATCTGAAATTCAACTATTCTAAGTAAAAGAGTGAAGCAGGAATTACCAGTTGATATTATCATCTAAAATAATACGGCCAGTACTTGATAAAAGGATCAAAGTACAAAATCTGTTTCAGGTTTTGAGAGGGAAGATTCTTTTTTTATAACCAGGAGAGCACAAATTTTCATAAGTTATCACAACTTGTTTCCGATCAATGTTTCTCAAGCATTTCCCAATTTGTATTCTCCTGAGGGACTCTACAAATGTTCTGCAGAATCTATTTAGGGTAATTGGTACTTAACTTCTTTGGTCTTTCAAAACTTCAGGAATCTTAAAACTATAAAACTAAGGTATGGATAATACACATACAGAAAGACTATGCATCTGATAAGAGGAGTTGATTCCAGATATCAGAAAAAAATAACTTTTTACTCTAGGAGTCATGGCTTTTCCTTTCTCTAGTCAATATCTTAAACATATTATGCTGAAGACATTTTCTGGTATTTTCCATTTTGTCATATAACAGTCCCCTAAAGTGATGTGTTTGACCACAACTCGTAACAGTGACTGGATCACCTTACCACCTCTGAATTTCCACTGATTACAATAAGACATCATCTGACATTTTATTTATTTAGAGTTAGAGATTCGTGACAATTCTATCATGGCAAAAGTCTAGAGGTTTCCAAAACCATTCTGGAAAGACAGCTAATCTTTTCTCAGTTCATTACCTTTGTTTTCATCTCTAGTAACTGTTACCAGGAAATTAACAGCTTAGTATTCCAAGAAGGGGCCCAAAATACAGCATTTCTGAAGGCAGGGAAAACTGCCCAAATTCAGAAGACACACCATATTCCAGGCCCCAATATATTTAATATAGAAATACACTCATTTATTTAAAAATTGATGAAGGACATAATTAATTTTAATTGTAAGCCTGAAATGTCATATCATGCAGAGTTGAGAAGAAAAAATTTTCAATTTTAAATTTCTACCATAGTTTAGGAAATTCTATAAGAATAATCACTCCCAGCGGTCTATATAGAAGGTGGAATACAATTCTTGTCTGCTCATGGATCTCCAAATTTATTGGGAAAACTGATAGTGTCCAGCTCCCCAGAGATTCAGTTTTAGGAGAGCCCAAGGCCAGGGCCCTCGCAGAAACACTCACCTATTTTTAATTCTTATTCTCTTTTCCATTTCTTTTCCTTTGGGGTTTCCTTGGTCAAACCATTACCTTGTTCAGTCTGAAAAACTGCAGTTTTTCAATGAAAAACTTCCCATTGATTCCTGCAAATATCCTAAAACTCTTCATTCCTCTAGACTCTGGATCTTGATATTTATAGAATAGACTTGGGAAATCAAGAGCCTTTTTCTCTCCAATCTGATCCTTGCAAATGAAACTCTGACTTTCAGGACTCATTCTTTCTGCTTTACTCTAAACATGGTGTGGTATAATTTAACAATATATTTGGTCTTTGTCCTGAGTTCCTGGTACAGAGCTCCAAAAACACTAGAAATTTCCTGAACAAAAAGAGTGTCTTTTGTTATTCATAACTAGCGCCTTTGGATCACATATGAGTTTATGATAATGAGGTGACTTAGGGTGGGCCCCCTATTTAGCCTCAGTTTGGAGGTCACAAGAAAGACCAAGTGATTAGCAAGTTGGAACTTTCAGCCCCACCCCTGACTTCTAGGGAGTAAAGGGGGCTGGAGATTGAACTCTGTAATACCTCTGAACAATGAGATTCTTCAAAGAACTTCCTTGTTCATAAACACATCAAGGTGCTAAGAGGGAGGACGGTTCACCCAGAGAAAGTATAGAAGCTCCACACATCTCCTCCCTTATACCTTGAACTATGCACCTCTTCAATTTGGTTGTTCCTGTATTGTATCCTTTATAACAAGCCAATAAATATAAGTAAAGTATGTTCCTGAGTTCTGTGAGCTATTCTACCAAATTGTTGAAACTGAGGAGTGGTTGGTAGAGACCCCTGATTTATAGCTAGTTGTCAGAAGGTGGCCCAGGACTTGTGGCTGGCACCTGAAGTGCAGGAGATCTTGTGGGATTGTATCCTTAACCTGTAGGCTCTGTGCTAACTCCAGGTGGTTAGTATCAGAATTAAATTAAATTGTTGGACGCCAGTACGTGTCTGGAGAATCAGCGAACTGATCGTCGGTGTCAGGAAACACCTCACAACATGGTGATTTTGAAAGTCTAAACTAAGCAAAACTAAGCAATGCCTTCAATGGTTTTTTGCTGTATTACCACTGCACCCCTCTCCTATTCCTATCCCAAGCATGCATGCGTCAGTATCGATGAATGCAGCACTGTGAAAACAGTATTACTTGATGTGGAAAATAATCTGTGTTATGGACTGAATAGTATTCCCCTAAAATTCATATGTTGAAGCCTGAACTTCCAATGTGACTGTATTTGGAGATAAGGCCTTTAGGGAAGTAATTAAAGTTAAATGAGGTCATAGGATGGGATCCTAATTTCATAAAGCTAGTGTCCTTATGAGAAGAGAAAGAGACATGAAAGATCTCTCTCCCTCTCTACACATACACACAGAGGAAAGGCCATGTGAGAACACAGCAAGAAGGCTACTACCTGCAAGGCAAGAAAAGTCTCGCCAAAAAACAAATTTGTTGCCACCTTGATTTTGGACTTGTAGCTTTCAGAACTCTGACAAAATAAATTTATTTTGTTTAAGCTACCCAGTCTTGGTATTCTGTTATGGCAGCCTGAGCTAACTAATGTAATCTGAAAGAATGTTTAAAACATTAACACATTCTAGTCAACACCTAAATCTTTTTTAGCTTAAAGACTGACATTTTTTCCAACAGACTGTAATACCAGGGATGGGGCAGGTGATTCAATTATTTCAATTCAAGCACTCTGCTAACTGGTTGCTAAAATAATTCTAGAAACCTAATTTTAGAAAGTCTGATGTTTTTACTTTAAGACATTACACTGTAAACTAGAGTTTTAAACTCAAAATTCAATCATTTGCTCTTTTATATATATATATTACTATTCAAACTGAAAAGTATAGTTCCTGCTTTCAAGTGTTTACAGTTTTGTGAGAGGACAGATATTAACCAAATAACCACAAAATCCCCAGAGGTTCAAGTGAGCTTAGCAACCCAAGCACATTATTCCACATTTACTTGTATCCGGTTGATGCAGGAAGACAAGTAGAAGATTCCCATGAGAGGTCCCTTTTTTTTTCATAAAATGCACAGAAATATACTTAATCTTGTCATACATATTACATTTCAGAAATGCATTGAGATTATATAGTTTTATAGTTAGCATTTTATATGAGAAATCAAGAATGAGTAATGAAAAGGCCGATAGAACCAGAAGGATTGATTTATGAAGAAAGATTGAAAAGAGTAAACGCCTATAGCTTGACCAACTCACAACTGAAAGAGAATATGGCATTAGAAATAAACTCAAATCGTTTAGAAAATACAGATATTTCAATAATGTGATAAAAGGAAATTATTTTTACATTATAGAAAATGAGCCATATTTATTATTAAATTAGACATCCAGTTAAAGGTCTTTAAAATGATACATGAGCTCAGAATTGGGGGGAAAAAAAATCCCAAGTGACTTGGTCACTAAAAACAAGGTAGCCACAGGAAATGTTATCCACTCATGGTTATCACCACTCAAAGCATTTATGGTGATAGGAATACTGGAAGAGTTTTCTAATAGTTCAGGAAATAATTTATGGGGAAAAAGATCAAGGAAAGTTAGACTAAGAATTCTCAAAGTCAAGGAGTATGTATTCCTGCACTGACTTGTCATTCTTTTTTAGAAAATTCAGAGCAAAATGAAGTATTTGCTTTCTGTTGTGAGGGACAAACTCAGGACCATATTAACCATATTAATGATAGTACCAGTGAATGTAATGATGATGAAACCCTTATGTTGCATGTAAAGGTAGCTGATACAGGGAAAGGTAAAGAGCCATGTTTTTCCATGGAGCTCTAATAAATACGTCACTGAAGAGTCCCCAATCCACTTACCATCCTCAACTAATAAAGTGGATTTACCTAGAATTAAGAACTGTTCAGGTGAATTATAATAGTCCCCCATTTTTAATTTTTTTAATTACATGATTTTAAATTAAGCCTATAGGTCTATTGGATCACTGAAGATAACCAAAGACCTTTTAAAATTACACATAAGAAATAAAAATATTCTAATAAATATTTTAAACCCCACTCAAATATTAATAGTACAGTGTAATGTTTGCTTCTCCCTGAAATAAGCTCATTTTTAAAGATGCTTCAAAGGGAAAAGGCAATGGAAGAAGCCAGGCAAGCCCACTGTTCTAGCCCAAAGCTAACCCAGGGCTTAATGCCTAAGGCATTCTATGCCTAAACAGCAAAGGTAAGAAGATAGCGACCTTTTGGCTAGACTTACAAAGGAAGTTCCTAAGAATTAGTACATTTAAGTAAAATATGTATTATTAATGTCAAAGTTATTTCCTGATGTCTTCAAGTACCAAGATAAGCATTGCAACCGTGAACTCTAAGATACAGCTTTTCCATATCCTCCTGAAGTCTCCATGATAGCTACGTTTGTCCAAATGGGATGTCCCTTGGATTTTAAAATTCGCCCACCGCACCATCTCTGCCTCTTAAGCAGGAAGACCACCCAAAAGAAGGCTTTGATCTAAAACTAATGCAGTACTTTAAAAAACTGAAGAATAAGCAACAGCAACGATCAATGTGGAAGCCCTTTGATCCTTGTGAATTAGTCCCTGTGGGATACCCAAAAAATAGGAGCTAGGGTCCAAGTATTCAGTGATAAGGAAACATGCAAGAATTTAGATGCATAGATGCCTCAAACTTTATAATTCTGTGATGTCCTTTTCTCCACTGTGAATTCCTAAATTAATTTGGGAAATCTTTTAGTTTAGTAAACTGTTCTGAGTTGTCATTAAACTAGAGAATTTTGTATTATAATTTGGAGAGAAAATTTCCTTCCACCATCATTAATCACTTATCAATTTTGAATCAAAAGCCTTTACTTTAATAAAGGATTATTCAGAATAAACAATAGTCCCAGAAAATTCTGTATGTTGTAAGCAGCAATAAATATCCCGAATTGGTAGAAATAAAGACAAAAGTTGTTGGGTGATTTTTCTTTAAGGGATTGCTAGAAATGCATAGATTGGTCTTGGTTATTTTTAACTTATGTTAGAAACAGTGGTTAAAATTTTGGACTCTGCAGTGGTTTTTAAACCATGTTCCAAGAAACCACTGGGTGGAGTTCCACAGAGAATCATGGATTCTGCAAAGGTTGGATTTTAATTAAAATTTAAAATCTACATTGAACTATTTTTAAACTAAACACACACACACACACACACACACACACACTCCAAAAGAAATTGAATGGAGGCAGACAGACAGGTTCAAATTCCGACTTTACTAGCTGCTCAAAATTGAGTATTAATTCTTCAACTTTCACATTCTCAATTTTCCTTTCTAGAAATGGAGATAATGATAATATAGTCATATCTCAGAGGCTCTGACAGGAATAAATGAGATGCTGCAGAGACGCAATACAGCATAGTGCTTCAGAGCACAGGGCCTATAACAATGGGGTCTCAAGTATGGTACTTGGACCAGAAGCATCATCTTCTGCTGGGAACATGTTAGAAATGCAAATTCCTAGGACCTGCTCCACACCTGCTCAGGGTGGGACTAGCAGCTTGTGTTTTAACAAGTCCTACAGGTGGGTCTGGTGCACAACACATGTGAGAACCACAACCCTAGACTTGGTCTCCTTGGGTTTGAATCCTAGGTTGGCCATGTAATAGCTACATATCCACAGGCAAGTTACTAAATTTCTATAGTCCATGTGAAGTGTATGAAACAGAATAATAAATGTTAGCTGTTATTAAAATACTTGGGATAGTACTGGACTATATTAAGCATCTCAGTAAACAGCCACTAGTATGATAATTATTATTTTAATTATCACTATTATTATTACATGTCATTGTGAAACAGGATCAAGTAATAATATGCTTCAATATGTTCGAGTTCAATAAAATGCTTAAATTACATTCAAGGTCAAGGTAAAAAAAAAAGAAATCGAAAGCTTATGGCTACATATGGTGACTTCTATGTATTTTTTAAAGTGAGACCCATAGAAAGGTGCCCAATATACTTATTTTTAAGTTCCAAAAACTCAGGTTGCCTTTTCTTCATAAAATCAAACTTGTTGGAGGCAGACACACTAAAAATAAAATCGATTCACTGTGATCATTCCTGCAGCTTTAAAATTCAAAGATTAGAAGACACAGTGTTCCTTCTAACGTGCTGATTTTATTCCTTCTGTAATCCAAATGTCCACACAGTGCCAGGCTTGAACGCCAAGTATGACACATCAGTATTTTTTTCATTCTTTGTATCTTATAAAGGTTCAAAGAAAGGCAAACGTGCCAATATGCATTTGGCCTGACATTTAGCTCTTTAATGCTGTGACAAAGAATGATTGAGGATTAGGAGGCTGAGAATGGAGCTGTTCATGCTTGAGTGAGATGGTCATGAAAACGATAGCAAGCATCTGCTTCTTTACAGCCCAAGGCCCTGGAACTTCACAGCAATCTGATGATACCATCTGTAAGCATGGGAAATGCTTTTGAAGAGTCTTAATTTGCAGTTTATCATATTTACTATGTTTTGCCATTATTATCTTTTTCTGTAATAACAGCACATTAAAGTCCATAGGGCCTGGATCTTTCTGTGCGAGATTTCTGACGACTAGTTCCGGCTCCCTCTTTCTTTGATCCACTAAGCTCTACCGTTTGTAAGACGTTGCCCGTTTCACCTAAATTTTCAAATGTGTTGGCCCAAAGGTTGTTCATAAATTCTTCACATTACCTTTTTTAAATCTCTGTAACACCTGTAATTAGGTCTCTTTTTTCATTCTGGTATTAGTTATTTGTGCCTTATACTTTATTGAACTGTATCATTAATCAAATTTTGTCTATTTTATTACTTTCCCAAATAACAACCTTTTGGCTTTTTTCAAACTTCCTAGTGTTTATTTCTATGACACTAATTTCTGCTTTCATCTACATTATTGTTACGTCCTTTTTATTTGCATTTGTTCTGGATTTCTTCTTAAAACAGGAGATATATGTTTAGCTCATTAATTTTCAACATCGGTTCTAAATAAGAAATGTTTGGGCTGTTTTCTAATAATTTAAGACATAGTAGTATTTTTCTTATAATTTTCTTCATTTTTCATCACTTTCTATACCTGTGAGGATGTATTCCTTAACACATGGATTCTTTTAGCTAATTTCTTAATTTCCAAGATATGGAAACATTCTACTTAATTTCATTATTGATTGCTAATTGAATTCTAGGTTAACTACATAGTTAAGATAGCAATCTTTTGAAATGTTTGAAAATGTTCATTATGGTCAAGTTTCAAATGGTCAGCTTTTGTAAATGCTACAAAAATTATGTATCTAATTATCCTGTTTCTTAAATGTTTCTTTTTCAATCTGTTCTTTTTTTGGAAGGATGATCAATAATAATGTCATAGTGGATTAAAATGGTAAGCATTAAAACACATGACAACAATAATGCATAGATTGGGGATAAGACAATGTGAAGTCAAGTCCTTGTATTATTCAGGAAGTGGCACATTTTTATTAATATTAGAAAAATTCAAGATGCATGTGAAAATTTATATGTAAACTGGTAAAAGGAATAACGTACATAGCTTCCAAACTATTGGAGGGAAAACACAGAAGGATGAAACATATTCATCAATCTACCTTTATTGTGCTTCATGTCTTTCTAGAACTCATACTATTGTTCTGCTTCCTTTAGTAAAAAATCTACTGATGGAAAATCCTCTGTTTTTCTTTATCTGAAAATATCTTTTTCTTGCCGATGTTGGGTACTACTGGATTAGGAGAGTTTTCTTTCCTTCAGTATACTAAAATTGTCAGCCCCCTCTCTCTGGCTACCATTATTGCTGATGACAAGGGAGCCACATCAGTCTAATTAAAAATCTTTTGAAGGGAACATTCCTCTTTTTTTTTTTCTTTTTTTTGCTCTGGTGAATTCTAAGATTTTTCCTTGTTTTTTGACGTCCTTCAATTTCATTATAACGTGCCTAAACGTAATGGTCTTTGTACTTACACTGGTTAAGATTCACTGAACTACTTGAATCTATGGGTTGGTGTCTTTCACCAGTTCTGGAAAGACAACAACCCTCCATGCCATTCATTCTTTCTTCTAATCATGATCCAATGAAACCTCCCATACCACTTAACCTGTCATCTGAAAAGTGTGTTCTGGGTAATTTCTTCTGATCTTTCTTCTACCTAATTTCTCTTCAGCTGTATGTAATCATTTGTTAAACCCATTTATTGACTTTTCAATATTTGTCATTGTCATTTTTATTTCTAGAAGTTATATTTCATGATTTTTCAAATCTGCTTCGTTGTTTTTTATACTTTTATGTTCCCTTCAGATATATACAAACTTGTCGTTTCCTTCTCTGAACATAAAAATAATAGTTGTTTTCTAACCTGGCCTGATATTTACAATTTATTAAATGTTTTGAAGTCTATTTCAGCTTTCATTTTTTTTCTGCCAATTCTCTCTTTGTGCCTTTTTTCTATGTATGTATGTTTATTTTTGACTTGTGCTGCTTAATGTGCTTCAAAAGATTATTTGTGGGGCTTCCCTGGTGGCACAGTGGTTGAGAGTCTGCCTGCCGATGCAGGGGACACGGGTTCGTGCCCCGGTCCGGGAAGATCCCACATGCCGTGGAGGGGCTAAGCCCGTGAGCCATGGCCGCTGAGCCTGCGCGTCCGGAGCCTGTGCTCCAGGGAGAGGCCACAACAGTGAGAGGCCCAAGAAGACACTCAAATCAAAGTTGAGTTCTAGCAAGGACATCTAAAATTACTATGTGATAACAAATGAAATACATTAGTATTTAAAAGTGGCACATTTTTGTGGCTTAGACCTCAGTATTAGTTTGTGACAGAAGTAATATCAAGAGTACATATAAAAATTTCCTCAAAACTTATTTTTAAAGCATATGGAGAACTTCATAAACTTTTGGATAAATGGCAGACTCAGTGACCAAAAGGTTATCTAAACATAAACTCTACTGAAAACACCTGTAGGACCTAATTTCAAAGCATTCTGTAACATAATTGAAACAATAATTACCTGACTTCAGGAAGGACGGTAGGAGGCATTCTTTTTTTTTTCCAGCACATCACATAACTTTTACCTACGAAAATAGTCCCTTTACATTTCTAACAACAGTTTTGATAGGTAGGAACAAGAAGCATTGGCACTATAATTTTTCAGTGCATTATAATAAAGTGAATGTTTTCTAAATGTCATAGTTTAAATTTCATGGGGCGTGAAATCTCCTTTGAAATGAAATTTAAAGCCTTTTTCAAATAAGACGACTAATTTTACAGTCAAAAGCATATTACATTCCCAGACATTATTAACCTTGGAGAACTGCTTGCAAAATGATACTTTCTGACATATTAAGATTAAATTTGTCTTTATATAATTAAGTTAAAGAATACATTTAAACTAGATCAGATTGCAAGAGATGTGCTAAGTGTGTGCAACAGTAAGATTTCCATTTACTAATACTAAATGTAACTACTCATCATTTATATGGTAATGCTAACACATATTTGAACAGATGATTTCTAAAGAAAACTATTCTTGGAATAAGCATGGTGCTTAATGTCAAAAATGGTAATGTTGCACAATAACCTAAAAAAGAGTTGGCATTAACTTCCTATACTACTTTTAAATATGAAAAAGCAGATAATTAGTTTTTACTGATAAAGTGCAAAATCCTTTTCCTAAAATCAAATGCTATTTTAGCGCATCCCAAAATGTTTTAAAATGTGGTTTAAAATACATCAGTTATACTTTTGAACAGCTTGTTTTCAGTTTGTTTTTAATTACAACTAGACGTACATGAAATTTTTTGCATAAAGAAGGCATGGTGATTGCCCATTTTTCTCAGACATGGGCTGTCAATGCCAAAAAACATTTCAAATATGAAAGGCAACGATGTGATCATATTTTTTATCTGCTTCAAGTCCTTGAAATCTTAATGGCAATGGAAAGTATTATGTATCTTTTACAATTTTTATTCTTTCATGACAGGACTAATACAATATCCATTTTCATGATCTTAATGTTTTAAAACACAACCAAAAGTAACAAATTAGACAGATGAAAAATAATTATAATAATAATAAAGGCAGGTCTATCAACCTCATACTCGTCTACGAGGGAGAAAACTCAGCCTCTTCTAGGGTAATAAATATTCCACTCAAATTACTGACTTTCACCTTTTTCCTCAGGGCTTTTTCACCCTAAATGCTCTTCTCTGAACAATTACCAGTTCTTCTGGGCCTTGGGCCCCACCTACTGGCTGGTTATGAGCGTTGATGACCAGATGCTCCTTAATTTCTTTCAGAAATCAATGTTTAGGCATAGCTTCTTTCACTTTGTTTCTTCTTGTTTGATACGTGTTGTCCATAATGCAGTTAATTTCAACACAGTGAATATCTGTGTTGCCCAGAGCTACAGCTACTGTAGATCCCATTACTCTTCTTGCTTTCTCTGTGCTGCCCCCATTGCCTCACGAAGTCTCTTTCCTCATCTTTCAATCTCATCAGCAATTTCTCATCATCAATCTCTCTAATTTTAACTTGAGAACCAAAAACAACACGGCTGATAAAACATAATATTACTAACTACCTGAATCAAGAAAAATAAAAACCATAGAGTATATTTTAAGCCCTCCAAGGAATTGAAAATTTCCCCCTCATTGCTCACAAAACTGTCCAGCTGCCGCTTCTAAATAAACTAATATTCCTCAGCACCAGGATTCAAGATGCACAGAAATCTTTTCTATCTTTGTTTTCCCATTGTATATGTTTACTTCTTCAGTTATATTACGGCAAAATTTTGTGTAGCGTGTGTGTGTGTGTGTGTGTGTGTGTGTGTGTGTGTGTGTGTGTGTGTACTGGCTTTATTCTCTTACTTAATATTCAGAAAACTTAAACCAACTTAAATAACTTATGTTTATATTGGATACTGCTTATATTAAAGCCTTTTATCTTTATTCTCAGCTTAATTTCTCCCCAGTAAGGGAACATTTTCTTTAATACTCCAAGCACAAGGACACAAGTAGCAATTTGCAATAAAAGTGTTTATGCTAACTTACTTCTCCCAAAGAGCCACTTGTGCATTTTTAACATTTTACTATGTATTAAAAGTACTGATTCTTCCAAGAAGAATTAATATTATATCACAGACCACCTTTGTTCAGGCCAAATAAGACCCATGTACAAGAGGTATTTCTATCCTTTAAAATAAGTTTATGTAACTGGCAACTGCACTTAAGGCTACCATTATTACAATATCATTCTCATTTTAATCATTTGAAAAGCGAACTATATGTCCAACTGAATCCTTGAACCAAAGAACAAACTCTTGACTTTAATCATCTAAACTTAAGTGAGCATTTTGAATTTCCTTCCTTAGGAATGCTTCATAGAACATTCCATTAGGATTCTCAAATGCCTGCTGAAACAACTAAATATCCTGGGCTGGAAAGGAATCAGTTCAGATACTTGCCCTGCTATTTAAGTTTTTAGCATAGGGGAAACTGTTTTTACTAATTATAGGCACAGAACGCTCTGCTTTACTTTGTTCCAAGAGAAGGATCTCTAAACTAAGGGGAAGAAGCATTTATTGTTTGAGGGGTTTGTTCAGCACTTTACAGTTTATGAAGTGCTTTAATTTATTTTATTTCATTAAACATATTTCTGAGTTCAGCTTCTCTAATGGACTCAAATACATATGTAAAACTTCTTTTTAATTTCAGTCTCTAAATCTGTAAATCTATAAATCAGGATAATGAAAAATGTTTTTGATTCTAAAAAGAGCACGAATTTTTACTATGTTGGAAACTATCTTTACTTTTTTCTTTTTTTGGTTGACCCTACTCAAATACATTGCCACATAGTATTGATGTAGAAATACAACTTTATTGTAGAAAATTAAAATTGCCCTATATAGAAAAATGAATACCCAGGAGTCTGAAACTGTTGCTATTTTCAAATTGTTCATCCTGGAACCTTATTATGTTCTCATGTAGAATTTTAACCAAAAGTATTTTTGTAGGAAGAATTATCACCATTATCAAACAACATCTCTTCAAAATTGTTAAAATAATTGTTGTTTCTTCATTAGTTTTTTAGTTATATAAAACCTTGATAGAAGAAGCTAACGTAGCACAGTTTGAGAGCCACGATTTATTTAGAGGACTATTTATAAATGCTGAAATATACAGTGCAAAGTTAATATCTGACAGCCATTTGAAAGCATGTCACAGAAACACTGACTTTTGTTTCAAATAAAGATAAGCTGATTTTAATGTTTGCAACATGTTACATGACTTAGATGGAACTGTAGGAAAGTTATCACAGTCATTTGAATGCTTCAAAAAATTTACAAAGCTCTATTACATTTACTAGCTCTTGAAAAATACCACTGAGACATGACCTATAGTCACATGTCTCTACCACATATTTATCACTCATATGCTTTATGCTCAGCCAACTTTAAAAGTAAAATATGTCATTGGAGCATAAAGACTCTGAGTCAGACTTTTAAACTCTGAGCCATTCAAGGTAGTCTGGTTTTAGTTTCGAGAACATCTTCCCTGCAAAATCAAATAGAAACATTCTCTTTATCACTGCCTATCAAATAGCTATTAACTCTTCGAATAGAATTAGCATATTTCTGTCTATTTAGATTACAAAGCTTGTATTAGTTCCTTGAGCTGCTATAACAAAATATCATAGACAGGGTAGCTTAAACAACAGACATTTATTTCTCAGTTCCTGAGCCTGGAAGGCCAAGGTCAAGATGCTGGCTGATTTTGTTCCTGATGAGGTCTCTCCTCCTGGCTTCTTGCTATGTTCTTTTTTTTTTTTTTCTTTAACATCTTTATTGGAGTATAATTGCTTTACAACTTGCTATGTTCTTACATGGTGGAGAGAGGATGAGACTGAAAGAGGGAGAGACTAAGAGAGCTCTCTTGAGTCTCTTCTCATAAAGACACTAATCCCATTATGAGGGCTCCACCCTCATGACCTAATTACCTCCCAAGGCCCCATTTCCAAACTGGGTGTTAAGGCACCCACATATGAAATTTAGGGGGACATTAATTCAGTCCATAACAAAGCTTGTTCTTACTTACGACACATCACCCAAGGAATTGATAAAATTCATTAATACCTATAGAGTTTCTCCATCCCTCATCACGCTTCCCAAATACACCAAAATGTGCATATTGAACCTTTAAGACAATTATTTTTCCATTTCTAGTAAAGCCATTAAAGAAAAAAATAAAACGTTAATAGGACTTTCTTGTGAAGTTACTAAATGCCTGTAACACATGTTCTCTATCTTATCAGAAAAGAAAAGGCTGTTTCACTAATACTTAAGCCTCTCTAGCCTATGAATAGTGTAAAAACCAAACAGGATGTCAAGAACATCTCTAAATTTTCTACTTAATATGATATCTATTTTAGGCTTTTGAAAATATACATACTAATTAATGGAACCAAGTAACAGACCTAGGAGATGTTTAGAAGCCTATGACAGCCAAATGTGATTGGAACCTCATTAAGATTAAGATTATGCACTGACGACTGAAGTCACCGGCAATGGCATGCAATTTCAGTTCTACTGGAGTAACATACACTTCTAAGGAATTACTTGGGTAACATCTCTTTGCACAAAGTAATTACCTTTTTATGTTTTGACATGGATGACACTTGTTAATGGCAAAGTCTTAAGGTGTTACAAATGCATAAATCACTGTCAAACACTCTCAATTACATAATGTGGGGTATTTTTATACTAACATCATCATTGTCAAAAAAGTACTTAAGGGGCTTCCCTGGTGGCGCAGTGGTTGAGAGCCTGCCTGCCAGTGCAGGGGACATGGGTTCGGGCCCTGGTCTGGGAGGATCTCACGTGCCGCGGAGCAACTGGGCCCGTGAGCCACAATTGCTGAGCCTGCGCATCTGGAGCCTGTGCTCTGCAACAAGGGAGGCCGCGATAGTGAGAGGCCTGCGCACCGCGATGAAGAGTGGCCCCCGCTTGCCGCAACTAGAGAAAGCCCTCGCACAGAAAGGAGGACCCAACACAGCCATAAATAAATAAATAAATAAAATTTAAAAAAAAAAAGTACTTAAGTTACCTCTGCTAACAGTATTACATAAACGCCTTTTAGTAAGGAGGGTTTCCATATTGAAAATAGTAACACACTTGTGCATACACAAAGAAAGGACCTAAGTACAGCATAAAATAAGGTACAAAGTCAAGAGGATATTGAAGAGTAAGTCAGAACTAAGTGTATTTTGAAACTGAGAGTGACATGTATTGTCGATAAGGTGAAACTGTGGTGAAGTTCAATGATAGAGAAGAGCTGTATTTAGTCCCACACGTACATATCTGAGTATGATATCTCAGGTGGATGCTGTTATATTGGGTTTATGTTCATATATTGACCGGTCCACCAATGTGTATGAACAGGAAATAGAATGGCTCATATACACTAATGAGTGGAAACATGGTGCAGGTATCAAAATATGTATGTTGAATTTGAAAGGCACTCATTACAAGGAAAAGACGATTTTTTTTTTTTTTTTTTTTTTTTGCGGTACGCGGGCCTCTCACTGTTGGGGCCCCTCCCGTTGTGGAGCACAGGCTCCGGACGCGCAGGCTCAGCGGCCATGGCTCACGGCCCCAGCCGCTCTGCGGCATGTGGGATCTTCCTGGACCGGGGCATGAACCCGTGTCCCCTGCACCGGCAGGCGGACTCTCAACCACTGCGCCACCAGGGAAGCCCTCCTAATTATATTTTAATATGAGTTGGCATTTCCAGAACACATACTGCTTATTGAAAAGGAAGATGCTTTAGAAATATGCTAATGCCATGCAAATATGAAAGACACAATGGGATTTTATTTGTCATATACACACACACACACACACACACACACACACACGCACACGCACACCCCACACACACATCTGGAGAATCTGGATCTTGAATCCATTCCCCTTTCACTGAGGCTTCATGTCAAAGAATACACTTACACCTTACCTTCGAAACTACTTGCTCTGAACTCTGCCTATAGCAACCTGTCAGTGTGATTTGCAAGAACAAGCAGTTAACTTCAGTATTTCACTGTTTCCTGTGTAATTAACCATCACTTTCCTCTCACATCCCAGAGAAACAGCTTGCCGGGATTAAAACTTTGTTACTCGTGATCTGGTCATGGCATTGGAAGCTTAATGGGCCTCCTAGTCTCTGATAAACTGTGCCCCCAAGTTTGAAGGGACACCAAAGCCGCTGGTGGGCAGGGAGTCAGCACTGGCAAGTCAAAGATAAAAGATAGATGTAAAAGGAAAAACGTAAAGTGGAGATGAGAGAATAGGAGGGAAAAGGAAACAGAAAGTAGGGACCAAGAGGGGAAGAAGGCAAAAGAAAAGGAAGCAGGAGAAATGTGCGTCGTGCACATTGTAGAACATTTTCTTTTGTGCTGGGAGGTGGAAAAAACAGCTTTCACAGTCTGCGCAGAGTGCCCAGATGGCGTGTGTTGCTGTAAGAAAGCTGAGGAAAAGTGCTTTCCCTGCAAAATGATGCAGCAACAATGTACAGCAGTGAAGGCTACCACCAGCTGAGTGCCAACTGTATACTGGGGGCAGCATACACACATGCTTTCTAGTTTCCCGTCGTTAAACAAAACTATAATGTGGTTATTTATGCTCACTTTACAGATAGAGATACAAAGGATCAGATCGTTTAAGGGCCTCGCCAGAAGCAGCAGAGCTCTTAAGCGGAAAACTCTAAGGCTCCCACTTCCTCCACTACACCATTTTGACAGATTTATTTACAATATTCTACATTTGCAGTATTTCTGATACATTAAGGCAGCACTTGGCAGGTGCTTTCAGGACACAGATTTCCTGTGAAAGTGCTTCTAGTTGATTAACCTGCATAAGATAGCAGAGCCCATTTTGGGGGGAACTGCTTTTCTTCCTCTCCAACCATGTAGGACTGGTAAGGTAGACGGTAGACGAGTGTATGCAATCACAGACTCTCTAAGCCACAATGATTGATGCAGAGATGTCCTATGGCCCAGCGTGGTTCAAACAGTGGTTTTTCCTATTATTTCTCAAATGGGAACTGGTAGGAGGAGGCTGTTGATTATGAGACTGTAAGTCTGGATTATGAGACGATAAACCCTGGAGTTGCCCAGTTAAGGGTCTGTGACTTAACCAAGGAGAATAAAGCCTCCAGGCACTAGATGAGATATGGAAAGAAACAGATTCCAGGCAGCATTTGGATCTCTAATTCCAAGCATCTCTAAGACTGAGAATGCCATGTTTGCCAATAGTTTCTCTATTTACCTGTTAGCAGTAGTGATTTTTAGTCATTTAAAATAAGAAGAATCCTGACTTACATGTAAGTGAACTCCTGATTTTAAAAAATACATACAAAAATTTTTAAATGGAAAAAAATCATTTCACTGCATAGGACATTGATTCATTTACCTAGAACATAAAATACATACTCATTTTTTAAATATATTGCTTTTCATAGAAAAAATGAATAATATACATTTCTTATGAAAATAGATAAAGTGAGAAAGGAAAAGGAAAAGAGGAGGAGGAAAGGAAGGAAGATTCAAATCATCCAAATAAAGTAATATTACACATGGATTCTGTTTTTTAAAATGCTGTGAGTAAACATCAAATGTCAATTCTAAATTTTTTATTGGTGGAAATAAGTTCTGTTATCCCCGACCCACAAGGTAGGTAAAAGAAACTGTACTCAAATCTGCCCTTCCGCTTTTTTCCAGATGAGGATAAGCTTGTTTAAGGGAATAGCAGAGTTCTGCAGTACTCTCAAGACTGAATTCTGCTCACATCTCTCTTTGGCCCCTCAGTCAATGAGGTCATTCTTGGCTTGATCTGTACCTTGATATTGATATGTTATATCACCATGAAGAAGGCCAGAAATCCACATTTCATTTAAGTTAAGGGACATGGACTCCTGCCTGTTTTTATTTGAACTTCCACCCTATTGTTCACCCTCAATCCACCTTCTTGAGGCAAATACAAGGATATCAAGGAAATGAATTGAAAATCACTGACTGGGAAGATGGGTGGTGTGTCCAATGTAGAACCTTACACAGAGGAGGACACTTCTAATAGTAAATCTCAAAGAAGAATAGGCACCAAGCAATAGTTTGGTGTATGCAAAACATAAGTATGTTTATCTAAAGACAATATGTATACGAAAGAGATGAGGTCTTTTAAGTAGGAGTGGCCTGTGGAAATATCGTACAATGAGATTCCATTACCTTTAGTAATGTGAGCTGACCATTGCTAAATACATGAAGATTTTGACAAATTTATTTGGAGTATTAGAATTAAAATTGGTGAGCATTTAAAAACTTTAAGTATACCACATTCAAATTATGCTTTGTCATGTTTATTTTGAGAAGTCCAGGTTGTTCTAATTATTTAGGGTAATATTTCAATTTACACTACTTCAGTTTATGTGAACAATTATGTCCTCATATAAGGATGGATTATAAAAGGATAAAATAAAATAACAATATTATGTCATATCAAAAAAAAAAAGAATGGATGATAGCCACGTAAAGTTAAATTCTACCCAGAAGCTGAAGACACAATCATTTGTTCAAGAAAAACACCAAAATTTGCAAATAGCTTAAAAAAAGGTTTATCCTTCAGAGGACATTTTGCTTTCTTATAAGCTTTCTTTTTATAGATTATAAAGAAATTAAATTATTGTCATGAATACACTATTGATGGACTGGAGCTTAAAGCCTAGTTGGCTGTTTCTGATTGGCTGTCCTCAAGTTGTTCCCGCAGGTCAAGACACTCTGCGCTAAATGCAAAGTCCAGTGCTGGCCCTGGCACAGACATGGCGACTGTGCTGAGAGGCCTCTCACACTGCAGCTGCTGCTGACACCGTGGATTCCTCCCAAAGACGGATCAATGACTCTGCTGAAAGTGTTTTTCTGAAGGAGGGAGAGAACTTTCCCTCACCTTCCTACTAGGCTCAGATAACGAGTTGAAAACTGCTTCCTTGAGCCTCTCACTGAGATTCTGAATGAAAAATTTTCATCAGCTTGTTTATTTTTCACACACGATAACTTTCCATACATCTGAAGTTGGGCATAATCCCATGGTGAGCTGAGCTGTGAAACAAATGATCTGAGTGGCACAAATCATGCAATGCTCAAAAGCATAGCTCTCTTGAGTCATTTAGTATAAAAGAAAATATCTTTATCTAGCTCACCATCTTCTGAGAGTATAACTGAATTACCATTCACTGTGTTGGTCCCTCTCCTAATTTTAAGGCACTAAAAGGGTACAGTTCCTTTGTCAAACTTTAATTCAAAATAGTTTTAATAAACTGAAGTCTTGGTGCTTAAAACAATGAGCTTTCATAAGTAGGAAATCAGTCACACGGAACACCTCTTTCACTGAAGATTCTGGATAATGAGGCATCAGTAGAAAACAGGAACACTATGATATTTATTTTCATAATGTTCTCCACAAATCAGAAATCCAATGTTCAATTGATTTCTCAATTTGGAGGTGGGATGTGAGTTCAATCCAAATAACTGAGGAGAAACTAAATATATGCAGTAGATCTATGACTATAACAAACCAACTCTACTCAAGCTATGAATAGTATAATAGGAATTATTCCATGGACAGACCCTAGATACTGAGGGATACTGGAAAGAAAGAAGCAAGCACTTCCATAGGAAAAGTAAGTCCTTCTTACAGATGGGATAGACTGGAATTGTTCTGTGGTGCGATTCCCAGCTATTATGCCCTTGTGAGAGGACAATGAAAAAGCTTAGTTTTGCCCAGAAATGCCTTTTTCCTAAGACCCTAAGATTGATACATAATGGCTTGAGGGGGCAGAAAAACAAAAAAGAAGCCAGCAAACTATGGCCCGGGAGCCACATCCTGCACGTGAACTGTGACTGTTTCTGTAGAGAAAGTTTAATTGGAATAGAGCCACGCCTACTCATTTGCATGTTGCCTGTGGCTGCAACAAGAGGAGTTGATTAACTGCCAAAGACACTGTAGGGTCTTTTACCGAAGGTGTTTGCCAATCCCTGCCTTAGGATATCAAGTACAAGTGTGAAACCTGCATCATCCATGAAAGACTTAACTGGAAACTTCTGAACTAACAAGACTTAAAAGGTTACTCGGTACAGATCTTGACCTTCGAACCAGACAACTAGACTTTGGGTAATTAAATTCCCAGGTGACTTCACTCTAAATCCAAGCCTATGTACCAGAAAGTTTCCTTGCCTTCCTTTCTACTGTATATCAAGTATTTCTTGTTATGTGCTGTTTCCTATTCAAATCTGTGCAGATTAAGGAAGTGACTATTGTTCTGGAAATTATTTCCATTGAATGTACTGAATACACTGAACTTGAGCATTCTCTTCAAAAGATAATAGCTGCAAAAGTTAAAATGTACAGCATCTTAGATCAGGCTGCCATAACACCATCAACTGGTGGCTTAAACAACAGAAATTTATTTCTCACAGTCCTGGAGTCCGAAAAGTTCAATATCAAAGTGCTGGTCAATTCAGGACCTGGCGAGCGCTCTTGTTCTGGTTTGCACCCACCTGCCTTCTCACTGTGTACTCACGTAACCTCTTCTGTGTGTGCACGCATGGAAAGAGAAAACCAGCAAGCTCTCTGGTGCCTCTTCTTTTAAGGCCTTAATCTCATCATGAGGGCATCACCTTCCTGACCTTAGAAATGGCCTTTGTAGAACTTCTTCACAAATCAGATAAAATTATAGTTCAAGCTTGCTATGAAAAGTAAATAGTACAAAGTTTATTTTCTCCCTTCTTTAAAGTTGTTGATAGTTAGTGATTACTATTTTGATTGGTAGATATTCTGTACTAACTTAGGTCCCTATCATTATTTATTAACAGATTTCTTCTTAAATTGAGTACTTGAATTCATTCCAGATGTAAAAAGAGAGGTTGCAATTGTCAAAGCACTTCTTGCCGGATATTAAAAATATATTTTATTTATTGTATCAAGGTTCTACTTTTGAGATAGTTTTAGAACAGTTTGTTTTAAGAAAATTTCTCCATGCAGAATTTTAGCTTAATTTGCTTCTAAAAATAGCTTAACCTAATCTAACCTTTTGGGAGGGGTGGCTCTCAGAAAAAAAAAATTTCCCTCAAATGTGATGAAATCTTTTTGATAGGTGAAAAGTGTGGCCGACTTTCTCCTGCAGCCCCCCACGAATGACAACAGGTGGATCAGGAATTCCTACCTCTCTCTTGAATTTAATCAAAGAGACACAAAGAGGGAATCAATGAACTGTGGGGAACCAAGCGAAAGAGCAAAGCTAAGTGAAAATCACAGGGAACAAAAACACGCCAGACTTAACAAATAAAGGCCTAGAGGAGACCATTTTGCCCAAAGGATACTGAAAGAACAAACATGGTTCCAGACAGAAGCCTTGTTTCCAATGGCAATTCCCAATAGACCTGGCTGTATTTATCCAAACCTATATAATAAGCTTTCCTTTCTGTTTAAGGAATCTTGAGCAGATTTCAGTTCCTTGCAACCAGTAACCCCTGTCTAGAATAGAAACTGATACCAAAGGACAGCACAGCAAGATAGGGATTTGCCTATGGCTTTGAGAAATGGATGTTTCTCAGGTAGGGGAGGAGAAAGGCAGGTAGGGCTAGGATATTATCTGTAGGGTGCACTGGGGACACATGTAATTAATTTATTTACTGTAACCTGGTGGGAACTAGATCATACTACTGAAAGAAAATTTGGGGGGGACTAAGTTGCAGAATATAAGGTAAATACAGATATTCCTTATGCCATTAAATCAAGTTTTCGTAAGGAAAAGATTTGCTCTGGTTCTAGGTGATCCTGCTGAGTGTAGACAGTGAAAAGCAAGGTGCTTGCACTAGTGTAATAGCATGTAGGACTGTCATTAGGGGAAAACCAAGGGGCACAAGAGTAAGTCTGGGGAGAAGATTTAGTATTGTGTCCTATGAGAAAATATCTCTTAGAGATTCCCAGAAGAATCAGAAACTTAGAAAGTCAAGTCGTCAAAGGGATCAGAGAGTCAGGGGAAAAAAAAACATTTACAAAGCAAATCTGGGGGAACTCCCTGATGGCTTAGTGGTTAGGATTCCAAGTTTTCACTGCCGTGGCCCGGGTTCAATCCCTGGTAGGGGAATTGAGATCCCACAAGCCAAGCAGCGTGGCCAAAAAGAAAAAAAAAAAGAAGCAAATCTGGTTCACATTACAAAACTGGATATAGCTACAAAGAGGACATTCTAAGACTTCTTTTGTATTTATAACATACTCATCATTTGTTAACTTTGGTAATCTATATTTGCCTTCTTATAGATATTAAGTTCTTTAAAAATAAAAAGGGAGTTAAGTACCTTAAAGAAAAGAAATAGGGATTAGGAATCCTATGTTCTATTCCACAGTGTCTTGGAGAAGAGAACAAAATCACAGGGAAGATTAACTGACATAAATTGGAAAAGTAGGTCAAAAATTCAGGTATGTAAGAGGAAAAGAAAATGAGAAGGATATAGGATTAGATGGTGTACAGAACCCTGAGACATTATATGGCAAGAAACTCCTCTTTTCCCTGCAAGAAGACTGTAGCAGAAAGCAAAGGGATGAGGGGTGGGAAGAGAAGAGTTAAGGGGGCAATAAAATTATATTAAAGCAACCAGGAGACAGAACTATGAGGCAAAGCAGTATTCATTAATTTCCAAAATATGTTTTTAGAAAGCACCGTTCTCTACTTTGGGCCAATTCTAAATATCTGAGGGAAACACCTACACGGTTTGAAACTGCTTTTCAGTCTTTCACTAAAGTGAAATGTGAAAGAAAGAACTTTTTTCTCCTCTGGAAATTCAAGTAAAATGATTACAGACTATTCACATGCTTTGTACTAACAAAATCTATCTTCAAAAGTTTAGGATTTTTCTATTCTCTTCATTGTATAAGATAATCTCTCAGTTCACAGTTCTTAAATTGGGTCAGAAGAAAAACATTGTCAAAGGAAAGGACTTTTATTTAGGCTCTGACATAATTCATTATATTTGCAACTATATATAAAAAGACAGATGAAACCCCAGCCTATAAATGCACTTTTATATGGCTGTCAAGAAACACAAATACAGCCACTATTTATCTGATGACATTGGAGAGAAAAGTAGTTCCCAAATGATGTGAGGTTAATTCGACAAAGATAAGGGGAATTGTAAAGGGAAGCATTTAACTGGTGAAACCAATCAGCACAGACAAGCAGTCAAGGCAGCATTGTCACTTTTTCTTCCTCACTAAAAGGTTTATATTGTTAGGCTGTGGGGAGGAAGTGTCTTAATAATTACATCAGATGTTTACTTCATTTTGCCTGTCTACAAATCACTAGGTCACTATTTGACATAAGTCTGATTGTTCTAAGCAATCTCACCTTAAATCTTCACTTCCATTTGTACTTACCACACCATATTGCTCATTTGCTGTCTTCCCCACCTGGCTGTAAACTCACTGAGGACAAGGGGTAAATCGAATGCAGTGGTTCTCAAAGTGTGGTTCTGGGACCAGCAGTACTGACACCAGCATTACCTGGGAAATGGTTAGAAATGCAAATCTTGGGCCCCACCCCAGGTCTGGAGCCCGGGACTCTGCCCTAAGGGGTCCTCCTGGTGATCCAGATACCCACTAATTGTTTTGAGAACCACTAATGGTGAACCACATTCAGGCACTGAGCGCAATATACCTAGCAGTGTCAAATCTAGAAGGAAAATTACACCTATGGGGAAATCTATCTCGTGCGGCTTCCAGCAGCCACATTATATTCAGTGTCTCATTGTCTGGATCTCAATTATCATACAGAAGATGAAGTATTTACCTGTTCACACTATGGAACCATATTACTTTTTTTCTGGAATATTTTAAATGTTAAAAGAAAAACGTTAGCGATATTAACACCTATTGTCTGGTGAAGGATTCATTTCAAGTCAACTTCCTTTTAGACCAGGGCATCAGGAAAAGCTTCTGATTTAGGTAACAGTTCTTTGTACTATCATAACGCCCTGAACGCAATAGGGAGTATTCTAGACTTTCTCCTCTCTTTCACTGTGTGCTCCTGAATGGCAATTACTGTGCTCATTTCTTAGACCTCAATAGCCTAGAACCATAAGTAGCAAGTAGTAAATATTCAGTATATCTTAAATGAATGAATGAATTCACCTTATAGAAAATCAGCCTTCCATTTATAATTACCTAGTATTGAAATTTATAATTTATAATACTTCAATAATAAGTTCCATCTTCAGGATTTCCCTACACTGATGCAGGTTCGAAAATATTAAACCCATTCACATCAGATACTGTTATTACCAAAGCGTGGTCTCTCTTTGCTGAGAAGATACAACATTCTGGGGTTCTGGGGATTAAAAGTATTTTAATAACAGAGTTATTATTCATAATGGGCATTATGAATAATGCCCATTCTCTACAAAATAATCCACTACTTGAGAGCAATCAGTCAAAAATCAGAAAGTAACACATAACTGACAGAATTATAATTTTATTGGCAATGTTCTTTGGTCACTAAGAAACAAGACGGGTTACCCAGAGGCAGCCAGGTGGCTATTTATTTATTGCAAATTGAAGGGAAATTGCCCACATTAGCTCCACCAACTAGTTGTTTACATGTGGCCAACCGCAGCAATGCCAGTAGTTATTAACAACGCACTGCTGTTACTCTTCCTATCTTCCTACCTACTCACACTCAAAGGGATAGAGAAGGACTTCAAAGGCCTGGACACACTCTTCTCAAAACCACTCTTCTATGTTGCAAGACACAGAAAATATTCACTCCCATAGAAAATTCATGGGTCTACAGCTTCACTGAGCATAATTTCAGAACACAGGCTTGCAAATTTGTACAAATAGTTCTGATTATTCACCTTCACGCTAAATACAGTTTTACGTTTTTACTATCTAGAGAGCATTTTTCTTATTTCACAGCACATAAAACAAAACCTATGTAAAACCATGCCTTTCCAATTATAAGCATTATTCTCCACTATTGATGAATTCAGTATTTTTCAGCTCGTGTCTATGAATTTTCTCGGTTGCTATAGAAAATGGACTCTGCAGAGATCTTTTAAAGCCAAACCACTTCCCAAAGTCTACCCATTCTACCTGTAATTATATCTCAATCCATCCTGGAAGGAAATGACTCCTGCCCTGAAGGAGTTTAAACTATAAGAAAAGTCAAATTCCTTTTCCCAAGCTGCTTTTCTTTTTCTGCAAGATGAAAGTAACTTAATCTATTTTTAAGTAACCTAATTTGTGACACTGCTTCCCCTTTTGTCGATAGCCTCTTCTGATCTAATCCATGGCTGTAGGTACCATCTATATGCAGACGATTCACAAACATATACTTCATCCCTCCTCAGCTCCAGACCCATTTAATCCACTTACCATTGGACATCTCAATATAGCTTTCAAAACACTTAATTCAGTATCTCTAAAACTTAGCTCATAATCTCTACCCCGAAAAGCCATTCCTGCTACTCCAGTCTTTCCATATATAGTTTCCAAAGCAAAACTTCAGAAATATATTCTCAAATCTGACTGTCCTCTTACTTCACCACCAAACCATTTCCCAAATCTTGCCCATCCCAACTAATTAGATCTCAAATCTGTCTACTTGACTCTAACTCCACAGCCACTGCCCTAGTCCAAGCCACTTTTCTCTCCAACCTGGCTCACTGCAATTGTCCTTGAACTGCTCCCATCACCCACACTTCTATCTTGCAATCCAGCAGCCTGACATCTATAACGACAGATCTGATCACATCATTCCCAAACTATAACCTGCCCACAGTCTCCTATAATCTTCATGATGAGGTCTGCATATCTTTAACATGATGTGTAGGGCCTTGCTTGAAGTCTGAACTCTTTGCCAAGACCTATATGGCCCTACCTCTCCAGGTTTATCACCTGCCAATCACCTGGCTCTCATTTTCTCAGTTAAGTCACTTGTTTGTCCCACCTCAGGATCCTTACTCAGATAGCCTCCTCTGACCATAATGTCTTTCCATATTTATTCCCTTGCAAACAGCTTCAACTTAAGTATCACTTTCTCAAAGAGACTGTGTCAGATTGTATTTTTCTGAAAACGTTTATAGCATAGCAATATTTCTTATCTTATATGCTTTCCCAGAGTTCTGTCCCTTGTCCAGTAAGAGCTAAAGTCTGGTTCCCCTCCTCTTGAACTTAGGCTGGCTTGTGACTTCTCCAACCAGTAGAGTAAGGCAGAAGTGCTACTGTGTGACTTCCGGGACTAGGTCATAAAAGGGATACAGCTTCTGCCTGCCTTTTTCTTGCAATAGCTTTGGAACTCATCCATAATTCTGTGAGGAAGCTCAAGCTCGTGGCCTTATGAGTTGTTCTGGCCCGGAGTCAGCTAAGATTTTAGCCAACAGCCATCGTCAAGTACCAGACACAGGACTGAATGTCCTTCAGACAATTCCGGCCTCTTTGCTCTGATTCCTCCAACTGAGTCCCCAGATATCAAGAAGATATCAATAATTTTACAATTGTAAAATTATTAAATGCAGTTCTGTTAGAGAGAGTTAAAGAAAGAGGACCTTGGCATTCAGAAATTGGAAAAAAGAAGCTAAAATGAGTAGCAGGGAAATAATGAGTGACTTTTCAATAAATCCTTTAGAAACAAGTGAAAATAAAAGACTACAATGCTGTGCTTTGGAATCACACGTTGGTGGTGTTTGTATTTGTGTGATGGGGAAGCTAAGACATAAGTAAGATGGGTTGACAGTGTATATTTTCACATAAAGCCTAGCTAAAAGCGTAAAACCCTGGGAACTGGGAAGCGGTGAGAAATACCTTAGTACGTTAAAAAAAAGTCACCCAAAGTTGACTTTTTGACTTTTAGAAAAGTCAAAACGTTTTTAAAAGTTCAATATCCAAGCAATGATGTCACTAGCAAAGTGAGAAAAGGGATAAAAGGACACGGAAGTAGGAACCAGTGTAAGAACCCTGTTGTCAGCAGCTCTAAGCAACAAAATCACAAAAGTATTCACAATTAGATTGCGGCCAAGACACAGAAGCCAGCATCAAAGAGCTTCTCTGCCTGAAAGCGCTCTCCAACAAAGAAAACAAATTATAAATACATCACTGGAACTAATGTGGATAGAGACCCTAACAATTTCCCCCACATCATATACAGTAAATAAAAATATCACTGTATTAATAATAAAGCTGTCTTTTCTAATAATTTCAGATGTGAAAACCATATAGGTAAGTTCTCTAATGCCATTTTCACTGTAAGGTCTTAAGTTCTTCGAACCTGATTTTTCCTTTTGTTGATTTTTTCAAGACTCTGATTTTCAAGATATCCTTATTTTCAGCTGATTTGTGTTGTGATAAACAATGATACATTTGCAAAATTGATTTCATACAGTATCTAGAATGAAGGAAAATAGGCATGTAAAAAGGAAATGGGTAGATATATACACTTTATTTACGTTATCAAGAAAACCTTGAATAAAACTACTTTCATGGTTATTTTAAAATCTCCATGGGATTGAAAAATGGATAAACAAACAGTGTAGATACATAAAAATCTATAAAGGGAAATCAACACACTTCTGGAGAAAGAAAGGGAACAATAAGGCTCTCCAAGGATTAGTGCTACAATAGATGCAAGTTTTAACTACTGTAGACCACAAGCCACAATAAATTCTCTAAAACTGTACTTCAAAGCCAAGCACTTTGAGATAATAAAATGTCCAATCAAATGGGTTGTCTTGAAAGATGTCTACAGTGGATAGAAAAATGCCAGCTAAGCTTTACTCTAAGCGTATATAAGAATGTATTTAAGTAAAAAGTAATCCAAAGCCCATTTACAATCTAATTGGGTCTGAGCTATCAGCAAAAGCAGGGACAGAGAGGACTTTGTAGACTGACAATCCCTCAAGACATCGATGTACCGCGTTCCTTTTAGCTAATGCCTTTAAACAGAGAGTCTTCCAAAACGCCACACGGAAAAAGTAGCCACGCATTATAGCCTCTATTCAGAAACTAATTCCTGAACCGCCCAATTCGATCTCACAGCTCATCCAGGCTTGCTCTCATTTCCCAGCTACGAACTTCAGAATTCATTTCCCTTTATGCTGCCGCTCCGAGCTCTCAGATCTGACAACCTGAGCTAGCTCCAGCTAAAAGCCTGCCTACCTGCTCACTGAAAGCATCACCAGCAAACCTCCTGATACCTATTCTGGCCCAACGTGGCCTTTCCCCACGGGGAGCCCCTTACCGAGGGTAGGATGCCTCACAGGAAGGACTGGACATGATATTCTGCTGAGGCCAGAAGAACAAGTAAAGCAATGGGCATTATTATCAAGATATATTATGGACATTTCTTCTCTCTCTCTTTCTCTCTCTCTTCTTTCTTTCTTTTGCGAGAATGCATCGCATTTAATATAATGAAAACAAACAGAAAATCAAGCTTTACTTCACTGCATTTTGGTTGTGTGCATTCTTTCCAGTTACCATCAATACCAGAAAAATTATCTGAATTTTCCCTAATTCATGTTTATTTTGCATGAATATAAATTTTGCCATCCTTATCTCTCAGTGGTTACAATCACAGAGCTGCATAATGTTCTTGGTTTAAATTACAGTATTGTCAAATTAGCAAGAACATAGACAAGAATAGCAATGGAATTGTTATGCGTATATGCTTTCTAAATTACAATATGTGCAATACTATGTACACTCTAAAAAATACTGGTATTCCATAACTGAAAACCAGCATCTGAATGCAAATGTCTTATGTTTTTCTGTCTTTTAACTCCCACTGCAGAACACTATCTAAATAACGGATCTTCTTGGCTTATAATTACAAAGTGCCATATGCCTTTCTTTTAATTAAATGATTTCCATATTATATCCAGTTTGTTTTATTAAAATAAATCAAAAAGAGAAAAAGCCTGGTTGAATTAACTACAAGATTAACACGCAGGCATGACTTAATTCTGCTTGAGATCACTCGTTCCTATGAACTATTTGTTGTCTTTAATTCTGTAGAATTTCAGCAAAACCTGTCTGCATCAGTGGTGTAGGTGATGGAATGCTACAATTCCCTTCACATCCACGGTGTCCCAAACACAACAAAGGCAGATTTTTAAAACAGGTTGAGACCATTTGTTCATGCCTTCAATATACGAGTTTCAAACTTATTCCAACCCGGTGCATAGTATGCTTTTGCCATCTGCTGGAACAATGATAGACTGCAGGTGTAATAATCTGCAGCAAGAGGGGTTGAGACAATGGTGATTAAATTGGATTAACCAGACACTTTAAAGATGATTTCTCAGGGCTCTAACACATATAGAAGCAGAGTAATCAGTCTCTTTCAAGACTGTTAGGAAAGAAATCTTCCAAAATTAGAGACCTTCAGGGAAGCCTGAGAACCTTTCCTTTGTCTATGATTACTATCTTTGCAAAGGTTCCTTTAAGATGCAAGTGTATCTATTTAGAATATGCAATGCCGTGGCAAAACAAGAGAAAGAAGTCTGGATTTCCAAAAGCTGGAGGCTTAGATAATAGAGGGAAAATTGCAGAGTCATACTAAATCATTTTCATTTTCAGCAAACATTAATTTTTGCTGAAAATTAATTATTTTTCCGTAAATATGATCCATTTCTCCATTATTTGACAGGAGAAGTTTTCCGTGGTCTTCTTACATTTAGGGGCCACAACGTGCATTCCATAGCATTTTGAACTTACGATAGCATTTTAATTTTGCAGTTCTCTGAGTTTGGCAGACTCAACGTTTATTACCTTCATCTGAGTGGTCTGGTAACTGAAATATAGAGAATTGGAGCAGGTAGACTCTAAAATGACCCCTAATGATCCCGCCTCCTGGTATCCATACCCTTGTGTAATTTTCTATCCTGTGGACTGTGTTCTGGACTTGGAGACTTGCGTCTTACAAATACAATACAGCAAAAGTAATGGAATGCCACTTCTGAGGTTAGGTTATAAAAGACGTGACCTCCATCTCTCTCTCTTTCTCTTTCTCCTCTCTCTGTCTCCCTCCTTCTCCCTCTGACTCTTCTCACTTGCTGAGTCTGATGAAGCAAACAGCCATGCTGTGAGCTGCCCCGTGGAGAAGACACAAGGAAGAGGGGGAGTTCTCTGACAAACAGCCAGTGAGAAAAATGAGGCCCTTAGTCCGACAACCCGCAGAAAACCGAATCCTGCCAAAACCACGAGTGAGCTTGGAAGGAGATCTTTCCTCAGCTGACCTTTGAGGTGACTGCAGCCCTGGCACTATCTTCACCGCAGTACCACACGTGACCCTAAGCCAAAGTGCCCAGCAAAGCCACACACGCATATCTCAGGCACAGAAACCATTAACTCATAAATATGTTTTTAGCTTGAAGCTAATACGTTTTAGGGTAGCTTGGTATGCAGCAGTAACTAATACCAGTAGAGTCAGTGATTTCCCATAGATACCAGCCTAGCTAATGATGTTGCCTTTAGGCAGCAAACACGTTTAGCTTATCTCAGTAAAAGTCAAGAGAAACTCTCATGCCAGCAAATTTGAAAATTATGCAAAAGCAAGAGAAGAAACAAGTGATGCAATGTAACAAAAAATTCACTGAGCACCTAATCTTTGAAAGGCCTAGATTAGGTAAACAAGAAAGAAAAGTTCAATATTGAATGGGAAATGCCATAGACTGAATACTTCTGTACCCCTAAAATTCATATGTTGAAACTTAATCCCCAATGTGATGGTATTTGAATGTAGGGTCTTTGGGAAGTGATTAGGTCATGAATGAAATTAGTGCCCTTATGAAAAAGTACACAGGGAGCTCCTTTACCCCTTCCACCATATGAGATTATAGTGAAAAGACAGCCTTCTATGAACCAGGAAGCAGGCTCTCACCAGGCACTGAATCTGTCCTTGATCTTGGACTTCCCAACCTGCAGAACTATAAGAAATAAATTTTTGTTGTTTATAAGCCACCCAGTGCATGGTATTTTTGTTATAGCTGCCTAAACAGACTAAGACAGGAAGTAATACAGGTAAAGATGAGTTAATACAGGAAGATTAGATTGAAGGATAGTAATAATGACGCTAATGTTAGTATGACTCGAGGAAGAACATCCCCCCATGTAAAAATTGGGATAGACACCAGTGGGCAGACAGCTTTTGAAACAGGCCTTGTAAGGAAGCCTAGGATTTCAAAAAAGGAAGAAAATTCTGAGTAATGGTTAAAACGGGAAAATGTACAGTAGTAAGAAAATGAGGCATATTTAAGTAAGAGTGAGTGAGTGGTTCACACACAGAAGATACTGGGGAATAAATCTGCATCAGTCACATGAGCAAAAGTCCTGAATGCCAGGTCCAGGTCCAAGAAGTCTGCACTTAATTAATTCTGCAAGGATCCAATGAAATTTCCTGGAAAGGAGAAAGCTTGAGACCAAATTAGCATCTTAAAAGAATTATTTTGCAACAAAATGAAGGACGGGTCCAGATGGTACAAGGAAAAATGTGAAAGACTTTGAAATGGACCAAAAAGGTTATTGGGTGACTTTAATCCTAAACTACAGGTGTTGAGAGCAGGAGTCAGGTGTACTAGGACCATGGGCCAAAATGGGCCAGTGGTCTGTTTTTGAACAGTATTGGAGCTATGAATGGTTTTTATATTTTTTGAAAGGTTATAAAACAAAACAGAACAAAGCCAAGGTGAATATGTAACAAGAACCATATGTGGACCACAGAGCCTAAAATATTTACTATCTGGTCCCTTCTAGAAAAAATTTGCTAACCTCTGTTCTAAAGAACATTCTTCCAGGTTCTGAATCTAAGGGATTTGCACCTTTCTTGGTCTTTTGAGCTATTTTAGAATTCTGTAAATTGTAGATAACTGATAGCACTGCAAATGGCTCTTGTCTGTTAGCATGCAAGACAATCCTGTCTGATGGAGAGACATTTCATTTCTCCTCCCTAACCCCACCTGCCCGCCCCATCCCTATGAAAAAGAGTTGGTTTTGCTTCCGTCTATAAAATCATTTCATGGCCTCTATCTCTGCTTTTTGATTTATTTTTTGAACTGGTTGTTAATATCTAACTGGTTACCTCATAAGTTCATGAGTTAAATAAAATCTTTGACATGTATTGATCTTATGTTTTTTATGAGAGTCAGGATTTGGCCTTTTTATAAATGCACATTTTAACAATAGGAAAAGAAAAAGATGATAAATTAGAGATGATCAAAGCTGTCTCTAAGAGTTACGCATGTTCCAGTGTATCATTAAACACCATGGAGTTCTGGGTGTCTCTGGTTATTAAGTTCAGCAATTCCCCAAGTATATATGGAGGTTAGAGACTAAGCAGGCACATCAGCCCCCTATTGATCCTAACGATGTTCTGGGTGTTAAGGTGAGGACCAAACCAAGCAAAGTCCAACAGAGCAGCATCTCTCCTACTGGATAGTCACTCAGTGAGGGTCTAGATGAAGGGAAAACCCCATCCAGTAAAAATAATAGCATAAAACCTCAATGTGGCAAGGAAAGGCACAGTATGGGAGTCAAATCTTGTACCTGAGCCCTGAGTGTGTCAGCAATGCCCCCTAACAGTGGGTTCTTTTCCACGTCTCCCCAGATGGCAAATATTGGTCTCTTCTTCTGGAAAGCCCTCTTTTCTCTCCTCTCTCATCCTCTAATCTCCGTTTTAGACTAGGACATGACTTCCTCCTTCAAATGTTTTACTTTCCTTCTTGCTTTTTCAAGCACTTTTTTCCCTCCCTTCTAGCTGCTATGCAAAAATCCTCTCCACTAGTTCTTTCTTAATTGACTCTGATGGTCCATTAGAACCAATTCAGCAAATAACTATTTATCTTTGCTCTACAGCAAGAAGGGTTTAATCCTGAAACTCTGAGTGAGTTGATATTTGTGTGTTTGGGGATGGTGGTAGTGAGATATTTAAATTCTAAAAGGTGGAAGAAGTTCATTTTTCCTATAGAAAAAATCTGAATTAACTTAACTTACACTTCCACAAGGGTAATGGCAATGAATATGGGGGAAATAAGGTGGATTAAGAAGGTGTTGTGTAGGTAGAATATTCATAAATTGGCATTTTATGGAATATAGAGGATGAAACTTAAGAATTGTTATAAAAGGTATTCCAGTATGTCAAGGGTGGTCCATTGGTAATGATGTTAACAGTTATGGGGAATTCAGGTCAAGGAATTGGTTTGGGAGGTTGTTAGGGGGATTATGATGTGACTTTTCTCAATATAAAGGGCAATTATAGTTGTAATAGTCATTACAGAAAAATTCAACAAAGTGACTAGGCCTTGGAGAATGAATAGTGTAGTGTAAAAGTAATTCCTGTCTATACTACAGATAAATCATATTGGATACTTATTTTGTTTTTTACCTAATTCTAGAGTAGAAACTTTTCCATGACCTCATAGAACTTTTCTATTATTTTATCCCTGGATTTGAAGAAGAAATACAACAACAAAAACTGTCTGTTCTTATACTTACTATGTTTGGAATGCAATTATGGGATATTCCCTATTTTTAAAAAGCTTCCCCATATAGCAAAATATGATTATGATCTTCTGTTAATCTCTGAAAACTATAATACCATCATTAATCTTTATCAACTGAGTCCATGGATTTTACATCTCTGCAATATCAGTCAGCAATTCAAGAAGATTTTTTTGTTTTGTTTTGTTTTTTGCGGTACGCGGGCCTCTCACTGCTGTGGCCTCTCCCGCTGCGGAGCACAGGCTCTGGAGGCGCAGGCTCAGCGGCCATGGCTCATGGGCCCAGCCGCTCTGCGGCATGTGGGATCTTCCCGGACCGGGGCACGAATCCGTGTCCCCTGCATCGGCAGGCGGACTCTCAACCACTGCGCCACCAGGGAAGCCCTCAAGAAGATTTTTATCAGTGGCAACTAACATCTGGAATGGAATAAGTCATATTTCATTTACTTTATCAGACTAAGTTTATATTTTACTATTTTGATTCAGATATTGAAAAGAGACAAGACCTCATGATTTCTAAGTAATTTTTCTATATACGTGGTTTTGTTTTTTTGTTGTTGTTATTGTTGTTGCTGTTTCTTTCCATCTGGCCAGAAAAGGGTGTTCAGAGTCCTAAATTTTCCAATACCTCCAAAAATAAATAAGTTAAAAAAAAATCAAGCCCATTTAAAAGCCTGATTCTATGTAGTTTAATGTGTAAAAAATGTTTCAAAGTCAAACATTCTTTATTTCCCCATTTTCCGTCATTACTTTGTACAAAATACAACTTCATTTGTAAAAGAGAGGTGTTAACATTTTTTGAGAAAATGGATTGTATTCTGAGCCTTGGCAAATCTATGGAAATCAACACTCAGTCACATGAATAATATGAATCCTAGTTTCAGGACTTGCTTTAGGCAAAATATGTCATATAGACAATCTTTTCTTGCCTCCCTGGAGACCAGGGTGAGAATCTGACAGAGTAGAAACCAGAAAACACATTACCCTCAAACTGAAATATTGTTTAGGCCCCAGACATTTCCTATTCACTTTAAGAAAACTAAGACCCACATACCACATGACAGTTAGTTCCTTTCAAATAAATTTGTTTTTGTACAGATCCAGTGGTGAAAAAAAAGATTAATCTTCAAGTAAAATACCAAGAAAAAGCATAAGTGTGTTTTTTTCTACCTGTTCTAATGAATTAAACATTCTTTTTTGAGGTAAAACAAAGGCTTAACTGCTTTTGAATGTCCTAGAGCTAGTAGAGTGAAGTACACTCAAATTGTTTTTCATAGAACTGATTTACTACAGTCCTTCAGCATGACGAAGAGCCCACTCCAAACTAAATCATTTCACTACTGTCAAACCTAGAATTTACCAAACAGTATTTAAAATGCAACACAGTATTCAAAATGAATCCTTAATGAGTTATTATACTTTTTTTTTTTAACAAAAACTTTGTACACTGAGGCAAAGTACTGAGGATCTCTTAGAGGTGTTACATGCAATTAATCATAAAGATTTTTTTCTGGGAAAATAAATCTATGTAGGTTTTTAAATTACAGTATTAGGAGTCTTTTTATCATGTGCATGGTAATTAAAATTTATAAGTAGAACACACAAATCTTTTATACACTAAATCTGTCTACTTCACATGTAGCTACACAGGTCAATGCCTTCTAAATTTTTATGCTGGCAAATTTTCACTAACCCTGCTGAATTCCCTCCCTTATGCAAAATAATTTTTTATACTCCAGGGACAACTACTGTAGTTTATCAGAGGAATTCCTGACCTCCAAATCAAACTTAGGTTAAGCATGGGGTTTAAATTATCTGCAATTATTTAATATGGTCTGACATTATCAAAATGGTTTAAGGAACATATTTTAATCTACAATTTATCTCCCTTTTTGAAAAAGTTCTTCTGGTTACTCAGGCAAATAAAAACGTCTAATTTACTTAAGAAATGATTATCTCTTAGGGATAAGATTTGTAAATACAAACATTTTGAGATTACAGAAATTGTAGACATTTGTTTGTGAGAGAGGATTGTTGGGAGAATAGAAAAAGCATGAACTTTGGTTTGAGAACACTATTCAAATTTGAGTTCTGTCCTTACTGGCAATTGATCTCCCTGAGTCTCAATGTTCTCATCTCTCAAATGGGACAATAATATAGACTTTGCAGATTTGATAGGCTTAAAAGAGCTGGGCAGTAAAGGAACAAGCACATGCTATTCAATGAATAATGATTCCTTTTTTGTCAATACCTATACCAGGAAAATGTGACAAGAAATTACTTGGATCCACATACTTTTATTGGAGAGAAAGATTTCTTCTGGTTGTTGACTTAAATTCTTGGGAATACAATAATATATCAGTAGGGCTGGGAACATTCTAACTTTGTTTTATTATTTTTGTTTAGACAAACTCCAATTACAAAATTCTGATGCATTCTAGTCCAGTCATCTTGTATTACCTGACACTGGCCGGCATGGCCCAAGACAAATCCGCTTACCAAATAAATAGTTCTAAGCAAATGAACCTGGCTGTGAGTCAACAGTCATCAGTTACTATATCAGCAAAAGCTAGAATTATAAGCTCACCTCTCACAACTCGCTACAACTATGGGTAGTAAAAAAAAAGCCAAACAACCCTATGATTTGACATGCCAGAATTAATATACATAACCACATATCCCCAACTTCTCTGACATAAACAGTCACTAAGTTTAGTTGAGTTATAATTAGAGAGGCGTAGTGGTTAGCAGAGAAATCATTGTGCCAAAAGGCCAAAGACTGGGTTTTCAACCCATCCTCCAGCTCCTAGAGTCTGGATATGTTATTCAGAGTCTTTATTTTGCAATTTCTTTATACAATACCAACAACGCTACCTACCCTGTCTATCTTACACAGTTATTAAGAAGATAAATCATGAAAGCACTTTTAAAGTTCCAAATTGTTAAACAGAAATGTACAGCAGTTGATTTCAGTGAACTCAATGAAAATTTACTATAGAAAATATGTGCATCTATTTTCCTGCTACAAGAAAGAACAATATGATACTTGGCCTACATGGCCCAAATACCAGAAAGAACTCTATTTTGCCAAAAAGACAAATTTGCATAGGAATAAAATGAATATCTCCTTGTATGCACTGCCTAGTGAATTTATGCTTTAGAATAAACATGTTTAATCACAATGAAAGTAAGAATAAGGCAAAATAAACCTGTTTGAAAAAGAGTATAAGGTTTGCTACCAAAAAAGAATAAAAGTACAAAATGAACTGAAACAAATTTTGCCTTTTGCCAGGGACTGACTGTGGTTATTAGCACATCAAATTAGGAATATTTGATTCGAAAAGTACTCACCACAGTTTGCCTTGCCAGCAGTATCCAGGCTTTGAGTATGATAATCCAGACCATTTTGCTAGTAGCAAAATCAAAGACTTGATGCTGACAAAAAAAAAAAAAAAAAAGCTTAAACTTCAAAATCTGAGAAGCATTATACCTCAGAGTGAATTTATAACAATGTATTCATCCCATAAATGTTGAAATTCTGTAAATATACTTCTCAAATTGAAGAATAGCACTGTTAAAGCGAAAAACCACAGACCTAAAATGGTGTCACTTGTGCTAAAGCCCATGATGCCGAAACTACATTTAATACCTTACCCAACTGTAGTTTCGACCTTCACCAGAAATGTAATCTTTTTTTTTTTTTTTTGCGGTACGCGGGCCTCTCACTGCTGTGGCTTCTTCCGTTGCGGAGCTCAGGCTCTGGACATGCAGGCTCAGCGGCCATGGCTCATGGGCCCAGCCGCTCCGCGCCACGCTGGATCCTCCCGGACCGGGGCACGAACCCGTGTTCCCTGCATCTGCAGGTGGACTCTCAACCACTGCGCCACCAGGGAAGCCCCTCAGAAATGCAATCTTAATTAACCAATCTGGAATTTTCTGGGCAGCACCAGTAAGGTAATCTGTCACATGGGCCCTCTCTATCTCCCCCCAGAGGAAGAAGAGGCAATCTGCATGATAAAACGCTTGCCCTTGGGTTCCCCCGAAAAGATTTCTTGCCCAAAATAACTTTGTTTTTTGTAATAGTGACTTCCTGCCCCACCCTCCTTTCTATAAATTCATTTTGTATAACCCCTCAGAGCTCGCTTCTAGTTGTTAGATGGAATGCTGCCTGATTCATAAATCATTGAATAAAGTTAATTAGAACTTCAAATTTATTCCGTAGAATTTTGTTTTTTAACATCACTAATAGCTGTCCAGGAATAAATTTGATTTATAGTTAGGGAACTTTAAAAAGACATCCATTTCTACCCAAATTTACACCCAGTAAATTATTTCTTAGTTTCTCATATAGGCTAAATATAATAAAAGTCATTTTCCATAATTGAGTCCTTATATAAAGAGAATCTAAAAAAACAGAGTAGCCTTTAAATGTCTGTAAATAAAAGCCAGATCTCAGAGTATATTTAGGAAATTGAGAAAAAGGAAGAAGCTAACATTTTTTGACCATTTGCTATGTGCCTGGCGCACTGCTTTGGATTTGGTAAACATTTCATCGTTTCATCTAACCCTACCCCACGCCCACCCCCCAAAAAACAAAAACAAAAAATTCTACAATCAACAAAGATCAGAGTTGCCAAGGTTACGGTTAGATGGAGGGATGAATAGGCAGAGCACGGAGGATTTTTAGGGCAATGAAAACACCCCATGTGATGCTACAGTAATAGATATATGTCATTACACATTTGTCCGATACCATAGATTGTACAACACCAAGAGCAAACCCTAAGGTAACCTATTGTCGACCAAGAAGAAACACAGAAGGCTACAAATAAGAAAAGAGTTTACTGGGGGGGTCTTAGGAATTCCGCTTTGGGAGACACAAATTCTGGTAAAACCAAAAGAGTGTTCCAGGGAAGAGAAAGAGTATTTTGTAAAAATAAGTATGAAACATATTAGAACTTACAAGATTCAGCAAAACCAATGTTTTACTCTGTGAAAATTCACAGCCTTAATAAATTTGTATTACTAAAAATGAAAATATTAATATGATAGTGGATATCCCCATCTTAGTAGAAATATTTTTGAAGTTTTACCATTAAACATGATGCTGTCTCCTGATTGGGTATATGTTTGTTCTGTTTCACTTCCATCACAACTGGATGTACTGCAATACAATTCTAACCCTAAGTACCAGGAGTTAGCATCAGACCCCACAAGTTTAAGGGCTTAAGCCTTCTCAGGACTGTGCTTGCATCAGATGCCAGCTGCATTTTAGGGGGTTGCCAGGCAACCTGGACTTCCAACTAACTGACTGTTAAGTTGGAGGGCTCCCATAACCCCCTCAGCTTTGATAATTCACTAGAATGACTCACATTCTAAATAGAATGACTACTTAGAATTACAGCTTTGTTACAAAGGATACTCATAGGGTGAAGTACTGGAAGGGAATGCAGAGTCCCCATGCCACCTCCACATGGAGTCAGGGCATGTCACCCTCCAGGCACATTAATGTACTCTCCAGTCAGGAAGTTCCACAGAGCTTCTAATCAGGGTTTCATAACTTAGGCATGAATGATTAAGTCATTGACCATGTGATTGAACTCAATCTCCAGCCCCTCTCTGCTTCCTACATTGTCAGGCTACCTCAGAGTCCCCAACCCTTTAATCATGTGCTTGGTCTTGGTCGCGGACCAGACCCCATCCTGAAGCTACCTAGGGACCCACCGTGAGTCACTCCATTAGCATAACAAAGACACTCCTATCACTCAGGCAATTCCAAGGGTTTTTGCAGCTCTGTGCCAGGAACCTCAGACAAAAGACCAGATACGTTCCTTCTTTGTCTGTTTACTTTATTGATATACCACAATGTTTGATCATGTTAAGGAAGTTTCCCATATGAACCGATCAAGGTCACACAAGGAAAACAGGTGGCATACTGAAATTAGGGTAATTTTATTTTAACAAAGGGACTATTTATTAAGGTGAGGCTGGAGTATCAAGGAACCTCAAAGCCTATTTCAATAAAACTGGGATTATTCCAAGGATAGAAAGGACAAGGAAATGAAGCACTGTCCAGAACACAGAGGGAGAAAGTCATATAGAAAAGCCAACTTCGGGGTCGCAGGGACATTTTTCTGAGGCACACAAGTAGCTGGACGCATTGCTTCAGAGAGGAAAACAGGCGCTAAATACTCTGACCTCAGTCTCTTCTCACTGCATGAGCTCCTCCTGAACCCAGCTAGACCCCAGAGATTGAAACAGCCCTTTGATGGAATCCATACAGGCCAGCCTCCTGGGGCAGAGAGCAGAGTGAAGAATGACCTGGGAGAGCAAATATAATATATCCAGCACACCGTGAAGAATGGGTGTAGAGTTTTATATTAAAGCTATCTCAATATCCACGGACAATGATCTTTTGGATTCACATTTGGTCTATTAAATACCGTCCAAGCTGCCTAAAACTGAGCCATCCTTAGACTTCTGGAAAGAAGCCTACTTGGTAATGATGTATTGTTTTCTCATGTGCTGCTGGATGCTACTAGGTAACTTTAAGATTTTTGCATCAATATGTGTGAACAAAAAAACCTTTGCATTTTTCTTATTGTTTCTAATACCTTCTATTTTCATAAATGAGGACTCATTAAAGTGTTTCCCAAACATGAATACAAAAAATATCAAAGAGAGGGGCTTCCCTGGTGACACAGTGGTTGAGAGTCCACCTGCTGATGCAGGGGACACGGGTTCGTGCCCCGGTCCGGGACGATCCCACATGCTGCAGAGCGGCTGGATCCGTGAGCCATGGCCGCTGAGCCTGCGCGTCCAGAGCCTGTGCTCCGCAACGGGAGAGGCCACAACAGTGATAGGCTCGCGTACCGCAAAAAAAAAAAAATTAAAAAAAAATATCAAAGAGGTGTAAACCCTAGTGTTCACCTTTAGCAATATAAAGACCCAAATCCTGGAAGCTTTTAAAACTCAGATTTTCCTTCCCCATCAACCATCCCTTTCTGGGAAATGGTAAAGGGAGAGAGAGATTCTACAGGGACCACGGCTTTTTAAAATCACTCTCCTTACACTTATACACTTAATAATAAGCACCATTTAATAAGTAAATGGACAATGACATGTATTGATATAAAACCAGTTAAAATAGTGCAGCCTATTTCTCACTTAAAACCACTGCCACGTATACTTCTCCATTCTCTTTAAATGTACTTGCCCACCCTTTACTCTGGTGTATTATCAGGAATGTTAAAAAATACAACTAGCTTATAGATGAACATCAACTCTCTTAAATGTTCTGAGACTCTTCTTCCAAAAGACATGCACACACAGCAAAAGCCTAGGTGCTTATAATTCACTATAGTTCAAATGCCAGGCTATATATTCTTGGTGTTAGTCAAACACCATGGAAATATTTAATGGTAAAGATAAACCAAGCATTTCTAGCCAGTCACTTTCAACTGAGATCAATACAGTGTAACGATGATTTAAGATGCTTCTGAGTTTACCTTAAGTAATTTTCCCTTCTCTCCTCTGAGACTGTAAATCTGACTAATTGCTTCACACTCTAGAACTGCTTCTTCTTGCTAAGTATAATTGCTATGTCTGGATTCTCCTACGCCCCAAGTAATTTTATGGAGGGCTTGCCTACTGATCTCATTACACTTCCAACTCTGATGCATCAGGCTCCATGCTGTTATTTACCTACGTCAGTATACTTGATACATTAAATCTAGGCCTTGTTAAATTTACCCCTTTAAGGCAGAAATATCACAATTTAATATGGATTAAATTAACCCAATAGGCATTTTGCTTCCTCCACCATGGACTATACATTAGTTGATTTCACTCACCACTGAAACACCAATACCAATAATCAGACTATTTGTGAAATAGACAATTGGGGAAAAAAGCATTCTACAATAATTTTTGAAGTGAAAAAGTAAAAATAGTCTACCATGGCTTAATCAGCTCCTAATTATAAAAGTGTAACGCATGGCAGATAAAAAGGAGCACAAGAGGATCCGAGGAGTAAAGAAGTAAAGAATAATTGCCACGCAGAGCTAACATCCAATGGTAAAGCCAGTTATTTTGATACCAAAAAAGTCTGCCCTTTTAAATTCAGCCCTAACGAAGAAAGTCTATTTTTTCACTTAGACCAGATTATTTCAGTCCTGTTAAGAAAATCAATTCAATTTGATAAACTTGGGACTTCCCTGGTGGCGCAGTGGTTAAGAATCCGCCTGCCACTTCAGGGGACAGGGATTTGAGCCCTGGTCCAGGAAGATCCCACATGCCATGGAGCAACTAAGTCCGTGCGTCACAACTACTGGGCCTGCGCTCTAGAGGCCCTGAGCCACAACTACTGAGCCCACGAGCCACAACTACTGAAGCCCGTGTGCCTAGAGCCCGTGCTCTGCAACAAGGGAATCCACTGCAATGAGAAGCCCGTGCACCACAACGAAGAGTAGCCCCAGCTCGCCACAACTAGAGAAATGCCCGCGCGCAGCAACGAAGACCCAACACAGGCAAAAATAAATAAATAAATTTTAGAAACTTTTTTGATAAACTTTTCTGTTGCTTTGTTCCTATGCTCACAGCTGGAGGGAGAGACAAGCCATTTCTTTAAAGTTTCTTAAGGTTATAACCCCCATGAAGGGTTGATCTTTTGACTGTTTTCTCTGAATAAAGCCTCCGAGCAAATTCACTTGAATCCACCCTGAGGCTTCACTCACCTGGAAGAGTCTAAGAACAAGTGTCCTCATCTTTCTTACTTTATCTTTGGAACATTTCTCTGCAGAAATGTGTTGATTTAGCTGCTGGAAACCCTCTAGAATACGGAGTGGAAAAGGGTTATGTCAGCTCTGAGATGTGAATGTTGACTACAGCACAGCCTTTTCCAGGGGAAATTACCCCTTCAATCAATGCTTTAGGACAGAGCATGGACATTTCGTTTTTTTCTGAAAAGAATTCTTAGATGCTAACAAAAGTGGACATTTATATCTTGGGTTGGTGTCCTTTTATAGGGGAAAATAAGCAGAAGATTTTGTAAGGATTTTCATAAATATAAAAAAGTCTGTCAGAAACAGTCTCCCGTTATGCACAGTAGGGAGGTTCCTTGATTGATGTGAAATCAGACAGTAAAGCACTTCGTATCTATATTAATTCTCTATTAACTGAGTAACAAGTTACCCCTAAACTTAGTAACTTAAAGTAAAAAAATTTATGGATCTTACAGTTTTGGTGGCTCAGGAAATCGGGAGAGGCTCCACTGAGTGGTCTGGCTCTGCTTCTCTCAGGAGGGTGTACTGGCTGGGGCTGCAGAAATCTAACAGCTCGACTGGGGCTCAAGAATCCTCTTCTGAAACGACTGACTCACGTGACTGTCAGCGGAGGGCTCGCTCTCATATAGCTGTTGGCAGAAACCTTTTTCTGGTTTTCGACAGGGTTACTCAGTTCCTTGCCACATGGACCACTCCTCCGGCCCGCTTTAATGTCCTTGTGACGTAACAGCTGTTTTCCCCCAGAGTGAATCATCGAAGAAAGAGAGCAAAGATCACAATGCCTTTTGTCTCAGAAGTCACACATCATCTCTTCCACCATCTTCTAGTTTATTAGAAATAAATTACCAAGTCCAGTCCAGATTCAAGGGAGTAGAGTAAAAGGAGAGAATACTTTTTTGAACATTAGACAGATTTTAAACCACTGTAGTGTCCTTCTCACCTACTAATATTTTGGCAGCTAAAACAGTTATTGTACTGGTGGTGGACAGGTTTTAAGGTGGCTTCCATGACCCCACCTTCAGGTCTTCATGTCTTTGTATAATCCTCTTCCCTGAGTGTGGGCAAAACGGTGATTTGCTTCTAATCAGTTGAACGTGCGAAAGGCGATGGTAAATACATGATTACATAAGTGTAGCACCTCTCTTGCTAGGGTCTCTCACTGCCTATTACTGGTCAAAGAAGCAAGCTGACCTGAATTTTACTGCCATAAAGAAGTGAATTTTGCCATAATCTGAGTGATCCTGAAAGTAGACCGTTCTCCAGTTGAGCCTCCAGATGAGAATGAAGCCTTGGACAACACCTTAATTGCAGACTTGCCGAGGACCCAGCTAAGCCATTCCCGAACTTCTGTCCTACAGACACTTTGAGATAATGTGCGTTGCTTTAAGCCACTAGGTCTGTGGCAATTTGTTGTATAGGAAACCTAATCGAGTACAGAAGCCAGGAATCCCAAGTCTAACCTACATGTTGGTAGTGTAGAAATAAGTCACACCACATCTCAGGGCCTCATTTTCCTCGTCTGTTAAAAAAAAAAAAGAGAGAGAGAGAATAATTTTAGTAAAATCAAAGATGCTCCAACCATTTTATGTCATGAAACATTACATGAGAGGCCAATAGACAAAACAGCTAAAATAGATCTTTTCTTATCAAGTAGGAGAAGGGTCCTAAAATATCTACCCTCCCACTTTATAATCCAAGATTATATAGATTATATAATCCATATATATGAGGAACAGAGACTGAATATTTTTGGACTGGATCAGTTTTTTTTTGTTTTTTTTGTTTTTTTTTCAGTACGCGGGCCTCTCACTGCTGTGGCCTCTCCCGCTGCGGAGCACAGGCTCCGGACGCGCAGGCTCATTGGCCATGGCTCACAGGCCCAGCCACTCCGTGGCATGTGGGATCTTCCCGGACTGGGGCACGAACCCGCATCCCCTGCATCGGCAGGCGGACTCTCAACCACTGCGCCACCAGGGAAGCCCAAGGACTGGATCACTTTTAAAGTGTCTGGATTCTTCTAGCTTAATCATGCCATGATTTTATGACAGCCTCAAAAGAGAAAGAAAAGTGGGGAGGAATTATACACACTTATTGACCAAGTGGACAAGGGAAACTCCAGGCATATAGTATAAAATTTATTTTACCACTAGATGCATAGCCCCTACCACTGCCCACCCTTTCCTGATTATGCCTATCTCTCTGAAGTATGTAGCAAACAAAAATATGGGAGTTCAATGTCATCATCTTTCATGATTTTGAGTTTCATATTCATTTAAAAACAAGTTGGGACTTTCCTGGTGGCGCAGTGGTTAAGAATCTGCCTGCCAATGCAGGGGACATGGGTTGGAGCCCTGGTCCGGGAAGATCCCACATGCCGTGGAGCAACTAAGCCCATGAGCCACAACTACTGAGCCCACAGGCCTAGAGCCCATGCTCCACAACAAAAGAAGCCGCTGCAGTGAGAAGCCCACACACGGCAACTAGAGAAAAGCCCACACACACCAATGAAGACCCAATGCAGCCAAATAAATTAATTAATTAAAAATAAATAAATAAATAAAATTTTAAAAATACAAAATAAAAACAAGTAAATCAAAACTCCACCCAAACTTAGCGGGAAGACATTAGTCAGGGGTGTGTGTGTGCGTGTGTGTGTGTGTGTGTGTGTGTGTGTATTGTTTGGCAAGCGGGATTGATAGCACAGTTAACAGTCTTACTAAATCTCACCATTGGCCCCAATTCTTCACACTTCCCTGTATTTACATCCTTTGCTTAGGGACTTTGCAATTCTTCTAAAAGGGGTTTATATTCACCTGCCCCTTACGTTTGAGCTTGGCCACGTAACTTGCTTTACCTAATGCCGTATGAGCAGAAGGGACAGTGTGCCAGTTCCAAGACTAGACCTTATGATAACACATCTTTTCTCTTCTTCTCTTGTGCCTCTGCCATTTCCATGTGAAAAACATTCTCTAACTAGCCAACTGTTCCAAGGGAAATGAAAGACATGTGAGCAGAGCCACCCCGGACAACCTACAGACCAGTGTTTAGAAGCAAAATTACTCAAGCTGTTCCAGCCCAAAAAAGATCTGCTCACCTGAGCCAGCCTAAATCAGCCAAGCCTACTGACCTACAGATCTCTGCCAATAGCTGATTGCTGTTTTAAGTCATCAAGTGTTGGGGTAGTTTGTTACATAGCATTATTGGTGTGTAACTCAGTATACACTGAGCAAAGTTGTTAGGGAAAAGTCTGTCTCTCTCTCTCATAAAGCTTCTCAAAATACACTATATACTTTCCCTTACATGTGCTAATTTAAACCTCTTAACAGATTTACTACTGAAAGTGTCTATCTGCCTAACTGGTGACTCTATACCAGAGAAGAAAGGGTTGATAAAGTTGTTCGGTAATGGAAAAATGTCCATTTTTAAAACCATGAAAGGCCAAAGAAAACATAAAATTGTTATTATAAATATACAGAATTATCAGTAAGATATTCTAAACAGCTATCTTTAATTGTACAAAAATACTGCTATCAAACAGGTTTTAAGGGTATGAAACTTGTTGTTATGATACACATTTATCATTGTCATGCTTTCTTGGTGGATTGACCCTTTTATCATTATGTAAAGTTCCTCTCTGTCTCTGGAAATTTTCTTTGCTCTGAAGTCTATTTTATCTGATATTAATATAGCCACTCCTGCTTTCTTTTGATTAACATTTGCATGATATATATTTTCCCATTGTTTAACATTCGATTTACCTATCTCATTATATTTGAAGAGAATTTCTTGTAGACAAAATATAGTTTGATAATTTTTTACTTGCTCTGTCAAATTCTGTTTTTTAACATGTATTTAGACCATTTATATTTAGTGAAATTATTGATACGTTAGGGTTTATGATTCCATTTTATTTTTTGATTTTCTGTTTATTTTCTCTCTTTTCTTTTTCCTGCCTTCCTGTGTCTTACCCAAACATATTTTAGAATTCCACGTTGATTTATCTATAGTGTTTTTAACGTATCTGCCACATTCTTTTTAACAGCTGCATAAAAATTCCATTGTATGGATGAACCTTAATTTATTTAATCAGCTCCTGGCTCATTCATTCTTCACAAACAGAGCCTCTCCGAATTGATCTGATATTTCTAATTCTAGACCTTTTTCAACTATGATACTCACTATATCAAGGAGTTTTTTTCTAAAATAGTATTTACAGCTTATTTTTACCAATAAGAGTAGTGATAGTATTGAAAAAGTTACCACCTCCTTGGGCCTCATTTTCTCGTGTGCAACATAACATGTACGAATACACGTGTATTTTCTCAGGCTATACTGGTTGTAAAATCAAAATAAAATAATACTAATAGAATACAGACTGTTTGTCCCTGACAACAGCCTCTATAATGGGACTTCTGAAACACTCCCCACACATATTTTTCTCAGTGGCCCTGAGCATACCTCTTGTGTCCTTTAACACAGCCCTATCTACAATATTGTGACAGAACTATTTTTGTCTTGTATTTTAGCTCAAGTTTCCTGAATTGATGTGGCAGACATATCTGATGCCCATTGGGCGATCTGAAGGAGTCTTAATACTGCTAGTGCAATTTCTCCTGAAGAGATTTTTCTGTGCAATGTCATCACACTGTGTTGGAGATTTTTTGGTATTAGAAATACAATTACTATGTTCTGCTTGAGGAATTGGATTTATGTTTTTAAGGATGTCTACGGAGTACAAAATTCAGCAGACAATTTTTTGTTACCGAACTCACTTGAAAAGTATAGACCTCAAATGGTTTATGATTCACCAATTAATCAATTTAACTATCATAGTTTCTATATCTTAAACTATGTGTTGGATGGTCACAATTAAAATTTCCCATACCGTTGTTTTTATTCAATATAGCAGGCCTATGAGAATCAGATACATAATTGGCCAAATCAATCAGTCAGCAATCATCAGCTAAGATATTTAGAAAATACTGACTCATTCAAATAGCAGTGGATTCAATGGTCCTGTATTACAGTTTGACTCTATCATCAAAAAAGCAGCAGATACATTATTACATTTCCTTTAAATTGGTGAGAAGTCAGAATTCAAACCGTTAAATAAGGTGTTAACACTCTAACTCAAAATTCTTCAGCTTTAGGGCATTGAATTGATTCTTCTAACAGTGTAAAAGATTTTTTCCAGTAATTTTCTATTCCATTACCACATGTGATGCACAAGAGTACAGCTACACATCAAGTTTCCGGCGGATTTTTTTTTTTTTTTTTTTTTTTTGCGGTCCGCGGGCCTCTCCCGTTGCGGAGCACAGGCTCCAGACGCGCAGGCTCAACGGCCATGGCTCACGGGCCCCCAGCCGCTCCACGGCATGTGGGATCTTCCCGGACTGGGGCACGAACCCGTGTCCCCTGCATCGGCAGGCGGACTCTCAACCACTGCACCACCAGGGAAGCCCTGGGCTGACAGGTTTTTTTACTGAGTATTTACAGATACTATTATCCCAGGTTGTAAGGATCAGCACATCATGCAGATCTTTTCGAATTTATCATTATGACTTTTCCTGCAAGAGGCACCACCATTTTAACGATGAGAAAACCTGAGCAAATGGTGACCTTTCGACTCAGAGGATCAGCAAAGTCAGACTTCTTAACTAAGAACTCCATTGTGCCATGCATCGTCAAGCCTCGTCAGGTTGTCTTTACTGCTCCAGTCTGAGAGAACAAGGAATATCCCAGAAACTTACGTTTTACAGCAATTTGCATTAACATAATGCCTGGCAGGAAGAAATAGCAGCTTTGTAGTGACATATTTTATTATTTATTGGTTTAAAACCAGTCGTACAATGTGCAGGTAACATTTCACTCTAGACATCATTCAGACTTTCTTATAATGGTTACATGTGTCAGCTCCAGGATGGAGTCAGGCAGTCTGGTTTAAAATTCTGCCTTGGTAAGTTTTAGGTGTTTGAATTTAGGCAAGTTCCTTATTTATTAGACCTCAGTTTCTTCACCTGTAAAATGGGGCTAGATTTTTCATTTGTTTGTTTGAGTTCATTTATTTTGGTCCCAGTCTTTTATATTAGAAGTTTTCCTTGGAAATCTGATGACTGCTACCTGAGTTCATGTTTGTGAGGTATGTTGGGTGGGGGTGGTTATTGAGTGGTGAACTTCTAAAGGGGGTGAAAAGACAGGGAGCTGAATTTTTCATTGAGGGAAACTCTAATGTCAGCACCTGTATTGTTTCTTGGGCTTAGTTCCCTAAAAAGGAATCCTCTGATTTTCTGCCTGGGAGGGTATAAATCTGGTTCTCAGAATCTGAGGAGTGCAGTCGGTGAAGGAACACCCTGATAAGCAGTTCACCAAGTCAGACTCAGTCCCCTTCTTTTTAGGACAGGACCTTATCCCCACAATCAGCTGTGCCGACCTCTACAGAAAGTCAACTCTAGTTTTGATACCAACCCCCACATACTTGAGAAATGACTAAATAAGATAATTTGCATAAAGAATTTAGTACAATTCTTAGCACTTACTTGGGGCACAATAAAGTTAAATATTATTATTGTTATTATATCTATAAACTGATATACTGTCAGACTTGCTAGTACACTTGCATAATAATTGCACCAGAACATGTGCTTAAAGATTACTTGAAGAATGAGGAGAAGAGAAAAAGAAAACTATTCTAGTGCTAAAAGTTATGCAAGATCTCTTGTTTCATTTCCTTGGGTATTGACGTTATACAAATATAACACTCAAGAGTCCACATCATCTATGAAAGAATACAGAACAGTCATTCCAAAATAGACTGGTAATTCTAGGAAGTGAATCTGTACAATAAGTACTAAAGGAAGCTTTAGAGACAAACATTTAAATCTTCATTCTCGAGTTAACAGTTTTTTCCAAAAGTGCTTCTTTTTATTTTAGTCTTTAAAATAGAATGTACCTTACTAAATGTGCTTTATTTCTACTCTCTACATGCCATTATATTTGCTTACTGAGACACTTCTTGGGTTTGAGAAATAAAACATACACATTGCTTTCCAGAGTTCAAAACCACGTTGTCTCTTTAAATTAACACCCATTTATCCAGCAGAGGGAGCAAATAAGTTTTTGCATTTTTATTTCTACCAAATAGAACTTCTGTGAATTCCAATGTGCTATCGGATAAAATGTGTTGAATAAGAGACTATATTGAAGAACAAATTTGTAATGAAAATGTATCAACTAATCTCGATAGCATATATTAAATGCTTATAAAACACTTGTGTGTAAATCCTAAGATTTCATTTTTCTAGAAGCACTACATCTGTGAAGATTTAATTCAAAACATTAGCCAAACAAAGAAAAAATGTTTTTAAGCTCTTCAAATACTAAAGTATACGTGGTGCATTTTTAACAGTAATCTGCTCTAGAGTTTTTTGGTTTTGTTGGGTTTTTTAAACAGGCCTTTTAGAAAGCTAGTAGTAGTACAAACATGCCAAATAAACAATGGAAAAAAATCGTTACACATTCTGAGAAAAGCTGTTTGTGAATTAATTGTGTAATATAAAATTCACATTGGAATATCATCATCTAATTATTTAGGCCTCAAAATCACGATTTTTACGTTGTGATTTCTCATATTTAATATCAAGTCATTTGAATAATTTTAAATGGCTTAAAATTTTGATTTAATAAAATAAAAATTCTTTAGTGAGTTTTTAAAATCCTATCTTACCTAGTTTTTCTTTCATAGTCTTAGAAATAATAAATTAAGTCTTTCAAATTAATGACCATTCATTCTGAGCAATCCTAATAAGACCCAAAATTTTATTATAGACTTTGAGCAAGGAGAACATGTTTTATGCGTACCTATTGCATTTAGCATTTATGAATTTTTAATATGTGTCCCGGAACTAGGACTGATAGGTTGGATTTCTTGAGTCAACTGATCCATGTATTTTATATATATATAAAATCATTTACAAATCATTTTTAAGGATAATTTTCTAACTTGATTTTGTTTCTTTCATTGATGTGGAGGCACCCAGAAACATTAAGAAAGTTGCGTACAGTTGCTAAGACGTATATATTTAACCATAGCAACTCAGATGCAAGCAGCCTGGAACACTGGTAGTGCTTCTGACTTCAAGTTTAATTACAAAGATGGGGGACTGGTTAAATATTCCAGTCTGACACCATCCCTCAACATGACAGAATGTACTTGCTACAGTAGAAAATGGTTACCTTCGGTGAAAAGGTTGGTGTTTATTCACCAGGACCCTAGTTCCTGACAGCTCCTCAGAGATGACTTCCATTTGCTTGTTACACTGCATATGAAAGACAATGCCTTCTTCCCCAATCCTAAATACCTATAGGAATCTGGTGATGATTTCAGCGATTTTACTGTAAAGTCCCTTGCCTCATAACTGCTGTCTCCAAAGTGCTGGAGAAAATATACAAGGCAAAAAAAAATGATTTTTTGCTCACTGAGTGTCACCTGTGTGCCTCTAGTCCAAACTAGAATTCTCTCTCCTTCACCAACATGTCAATACAATCACCAAATACTTTGTTTCTCCCTCCAAAAGTCCCCTGGATCTGTCTGCTGCTTTCTCCTTTCCTACTGCACTGCCCTTGCCAGGGATACTGTGTCTTAAACTTGGGCTCAATGGCCTCCAGACCTGCTCATTCCAGGTCAGTCTGCACACTGCAGCCAAATTCGTGTCATTAAAATCCAAATCCTATTATGGTAAGCCCCTTTTCATTCCCAGTTTCTATTTGTCCTTAGTACAAAGTCTAAACTTCTTCAGTGGCTTACAAGAATGTTAACTATTTGAACCTGCCTGATTTTCCAGTTCTTTCTGGTGTTACTCCATGTCGTAGGCAAACTGATTGGTTATTTCAATCTTAGGTCTTCTTCTCAACTTTATCAATACTTTCCCTAAGTCAAGGTTTCTCAAACTTGGCACTATTGACATTTTGGGTTGGCTTTGTTCTTTGTTGTGGGAACTGCCCTGCGCATGGTAGGATGTGTACCAGCATCGTTGGCCTCAACCCATCTGATGGCAGTGGCACCCAGCCTCCAGACAACCAAAAATGTCTCCAGATCTTGCCAAATGTCCCCTGGGAGCCAACATCATCTCCTGTTGAGAATCATTGCCCTGGTGAACTAACCCAATCCATGATTTTATATATCAAATACGACAAGAGTTTTATAAGCTAGATCTCTTTCCTCCTTCTTTTCCACTCCCTCTCATTTTCTGTCTTTCCCTTTCCCCCACCTCCCTTTCCCTCTCCCTTTTCCCCTCCTTCACCCTCTTTCTCTCTCATAGCAGTCCAGGGGTGAAGTTGTCCAACTCCAATATTGTTGGGAACCCAGTTTTGGTTTTGTTTTTGTTTTCTGGCTTTATCAAATTAAGAATTTTTCCTCATCCACAAGGCTTAAGATGACTCACTACCATCGTGTCCACATTCTAGCCAACAAGAAGATAAAAACCAGAAGTGAGTGAGCTTTTTCCTTTTAAGGGTGTAACCTAAATGCATACATCACTTCTACTAGCTTCAAAGAAGGCTGAGAAATGTAAAACTCAAGTTTCCATTGGAAAAATAGTAATATTAATAAAAATAAACAAATAAATGAATAAAGAATCAAAGTGGGAAGAATGCATATCAGGGAACAACCAGCAGTTTTTGCCACCATGTGCCTCCTTGATCACCGAAATAGCAGATGTTCATCTTTCTTTTCTTAAAAAAATGCATTCACATTTTGCCCAAGGAAAACAACCACAAAATTCCAGCCAGTTCCTGCACCCATATCAAAGTCCAGGGTCTCTGAGGGATAGCTTTCTCCATAATCTCCTTATGTTGCTTCTCCTGATCAGGAAACTATGAAGTAAAAGAAAAGTACTGTGTTCCCCATCACTATAGACACACACATGCTTACAAACTCAATACCTGATCATGTCATAGAAACAGGAGAACAGTAATTTTTAAAATAATAATTTAATAAGAACTTTCCTCCAAAAGAGGGAAGAATAGGAAATGCACAGTAATCTCTGGTCCATAGGAACTATCAACTCCTGCTGGGCAGAAACTGGGAAGACTCCTGCCCAGACAGGGACTCAGCTTCTGAGTCAATTCCATCTGGCAGCCCCTGATTCCTGTACCCGTAATTCTACTTCCAGAAATTTCTTCTGTCTTTTTATTATCTATGGTCCCATCAAAGTGGGAAGGAAAGGAAAGTCTGCCCTTCCGAGGGACTACACTTTTGCAGCCTTATTCCTGCTAGTGAAGGTTTGGGTTCCTGAGGGTCTCCGCAGAGCTGAAGTAAATCACAGGCTTTCTAGGTCAGGCTTATGGTTTCTTTGATTATAGTAAATTTCTGGCGCTAGTCTCCATTAGAAAGACTTCTAGAAGTTTTGAGTCTGAAGACTTTTACTTACTGGCCTCTTGGCCCTTCCAATTTCCCTCTTCTCTCAACTTAATTGTGGCTTCCCTTAGAATTTGAAAGAACAGGCTTTAGAAAGAAGGCAATCTCTATAATCTGATCTTTGTTGTTGACAGACAGAAATATATAACAGGAGAAAATCTTGGGGTCACAGTCTTATTTCCTACTAAAGCTACCTCCTCAGAGCCACCCTCTATAACTGCTTTAATTTGGGGTAAGATGTAGTTAGTTGGTTTTTTCAGCTCTGCAGAGTCCAAATTACTAGACCCTCATTCAACATAGATCACAAGATTCTCGTGGATATTTTTTCTATCTTCACCACCATGTAACACTGAGTATGACTCTTAGCAAGTGTTCAGTAACTGTTTTTCAGTGAACTTTAAAAGTTGGCTAACTACATAAAACCTGTGAGAAGGGTCAAATAAGAGGCAGGCTTGGTGAGGCATGTTTAAAGGAGAGATCACTGTGGCTGTAATTGCTACAAAAATCCTGTGGAGGGGTAGGTTTTATGGAGAACTTTCCATCCCACTGACTTTTTTTTTTTAATTCAAATATGTCACATAATTTTCAGATCAATCCCGTGAAATAGATAATACATTGCCAGTTTACAAAGGACAAAAGCTGAACCTCAAAGCTTCCTTCTGTTAAAAAACAAAATTCAACTGAGTAAAATTTAACGATCTTGTTGGCTTTATTCAGTAATTCACGAACCAGGCAGTATCCAATCTAGCAAATAGAAAGGAGGTCTAAGGAGCTGTACAAAGTAAAGGACTTTATAGCCGGAGGGAGCTGGAACAATGAAGTTATACTTGGCAGAAAAAGTGGGTTGATTATTGCAGGTTACTTTCCTTTAGGGGATGGCAGGGGTCTACCAGGCAGGTGACCTAACTAGTGCTGATAAGGTGATCCCCAATTGACGGCTTTAAGATTCCATTTCTGGGAGATCCAAAATTATAAAGTTAAGTCTTGGTTTGGTGACATGGGGCTTAGCATAAGTGACTCCATTTTGGTCCTATTGTCTTACACTTCCTACTGTTGCACAACTAGCAAGAGGCAGAGCTTGGTCAAACCCACTTCTTCCAAATTTCAAAATCTTTGCTATTCTCATTCTCTAGAACTGCCTCTTGTGTGATTCTAGGCCAAGGAGAGGTGGGGAAGAGTATTCGAAACAGAGAGACAAGTCATGAGCAAATGGTGCCAAAGGAAGAAAAAAAAGAATGTTTAGAAAACAATTAGGGGTATATATATATATATATATATATATATATATATATATATATATATATGTGTGTGTGTATATATATATATATATATATATGCCTGGATTGGGGAAAAGAGTGATTTTGTACAGAAAAGAAGAAACTAATGACAGATTAAACTGAAAAGACCCTGACAGGAAAAAGTATTGATATTTTGAGTATTTGATGACTAAGTCTCCTTGAATGAGACTCCATTTTGCTGAATTCCAAAACAAAGCAAGTTGTGCTATAACAAGTCTGCATTTTATGGGTAGATATTTTAATGCTTGCCTTCTTATTTTTATGAGATAATTATTGTTTGATTATGTGGAATAATGGTGTGTTATTGTTTTCACAATTTTGAAGGAAAAAAGGTTGAAATTTCCTTTCTTTTACAAATATAATTCATGCTGTTTAATATTTATCTCCTTCACTCATCTTATTGTCACTGCCACAAATAACAATGAAGTAAATAACGTTTTTCATTTTCCTTGAACAATTGTTTAGGAAAAGTTACTTTAATCTTAGAGGATGGAATGATGGCTTTTTTTTCCTCTGAATGCTTTTATCTCACATAGGAAATACAAAAGATGCACAAATGAGTTGATTATCTTGGTACCCATTTTAGCAAGCTGGTTTCATGATCAGGAAATTCATTGTCAAAGAGGAGTTTCAAAAGAAAAATTAGGGCATTCGAGTGTCACTTAATTAGATAAATGGATCTCGGTAATTAGACTTTTTTGGAAAGATAATGTATTTGTCAGACGTATTTAGGCACGTTTATTTAATAAATATCCCCAGGAGATGTTAGTCCCTCTTGTATTTAATCGTGATGCGTTTCTAAACATATCCTGAGGATATTAGGGAATTTCCTGCTCTGTTAGTGGGCTGCTCCAAAGTTTCTTTTAGTTTCAGAAATCACAGAGATCTCATCCCAGCCTTAAATGACTATTTAAGGAATACTGACTAGAATAGGTGATTAGCAATGGGAAATAGTTTGTGTAATTGAAATTTATCTTGGGCCAAAGGAGACAGAGAAGGGAGAGAGGAAAGGCTGAAGGGTCTAACAGTTTCTTACTTGATATTGGATATGTTTGCTCTTAAATCAGTACTATTATCTGGCTCAACTGAATCTCCCTTTTAACCTACAGACTTTTTTATACTAGCTCAGGTAGGCAAGGCAATTTCATCAGGCATTCAGAGTGAACCAGTCACCATAAACCAGTAGAAGTCCTGGAATTTATAAAATAGAATGTATTGATATCATCATCAATCAATCAGCACATAGGCACATGTGGCACTTTTCAGAGGAACATCAATTGTCTATCAACAACATATAAAACAAACAAATGTGTTTTGGTTTTTGTCTACACATATTTATAATTCCAATTACAGAGCTAAATTTTGACCACCGTAGTGATAATAAAGAATTTATATGTTCTAAAAATGGAAAAGAAAATACAAGAATCTAATAAAGTTTATTATAAGTGTGGATGGTTACTTTGTTGAGAATAAGTTGAGATTAGAAGCAAATAATATCAAATTCAGAACAAGACAATGTGTGCAAAATTACCTGAAGCAGTTTAAAGCCTTCACAAACGTGAATTAAATGTCTTACATCTTGCTGAGGTCTGAACAGGCACATATGAATAGACAAAATAATATATCTGAAGAACTGTCATTACTTTTATTTCTCAAATTCAATCATATTGGCCCTTCAATGATCATTCTGCTAAGCTGTGAGGTAGAACACAAAATTTCTCTAGCAACTGAAGTAATAAAAAGACCAATTCAAAAGTTTTTCTTATGTGCTGCCATTGAGATAATCTGAAGGGAAAGTACAAGCTAAAAGGACTCGAGTTGGGATTCTCCCAGCAAAATGCAGGAATGGAGGTGGCAGATTGCAGACAACCTGGAGAAATGGAAAAAGTAGAAGCTCGGGCTTATGTCAGAGCTTTTTAAATCCACCTCCCCATATACAGGCCATGACTTTGGTTAAATTTTAATTTCTTACAGCCTCAGTTTCTTTTTTTGTTTGTTTTTAATATTTATCTATCTATCTATCTATTTTGGCTGCACCGGGTCTTGGTAGCGGCATGCGGTATCTTTTAGTTGCAGCATGCGGACTCTTAGTTGCGGCACGCGTGCGGGATCGAACGCAGGCCCCCTGCATTGGGAGCTCGGAGTCTTACCCACTGGACCACCAGGGAAGTCCCACAGCCTCAGTTTCATAATCTCTGAAGTAATGATGATAATGTCTCAGGAGAGATAATGAGACAAAGACGTGAACAAATTTGCATAAAATTGCTTAACATAGTTCCTTACACATAATAGACATTTAAAAAATATATGATATTCCTTTTCCAAACAAATGAAACAGGAAGATCCTGTTCTTATAATACAATTGGAAAACTACAAAACCAAAGTGATGTTGTGGCCCACAGAGAACAAAATTAGCATTTGTCCCCTTTGTTAGTAATGAAAGTGAAGACACTGTAACTCAGGGTTTATTTCTATATAATGGGGGCTCACCCTCTGGTTATCAGGTTAATATTACATATCATTATAAAAGTTGGTTAATGGGGCTTCCCTGGTGGCGCAGTGGTTGAGAGTCCGCCTGCCGATGCAGGGGACACGGGTTCGTGTCCCGGTCCGGGAAGATCCCACATGCCGCGGAGCGGCTGGGCCCGTGAGCCATGGCCGCTGAGCCTGCGCATCCGGAGCCTGTGCTCCGCAACGGGAGAGGCCACAACAGTGACAGGCCCGCGTACCGCAAAAAAACAAAAAAAATTGGTTAATGAAAATAGCCAAAATGCTTATCCAGCTTCTGTCTCCTGTTCTGGTTCAAAGGTGAGAATACTGGTTGTGCTTTTCAATAATGTGCATCTTAATCCCTTTTAACTCACCAGAAATGAATTTACTGGAAATTCTGCCTTAAATGACCTATACTTCTCACCTTTAATGTATCAATATTGTGGCACCATTTTTCATATTCTCACAAGTCTACATGTCTTATCAAGAACTCAGGAAGACGCATCAGGCACAAGTAATATGCTTCCATTTGGATGATAAATGTTTATTATAGGCATCTATGGCTGTAAATTTCCCTCTAAGCACTGCTTTAGCTACATGCCGTATATTTCGTATGTGTATCTTCATTTCTATTCATGTCAAAGTAATTTCTAATTTTCCTTGTGATTTCTTCTTTGATCCACTGTTTATTTAGAAGTGTGTTGCTTAATTTTTATAATACATACTTGTGAATTTTCCAAGTTTCTTTCTTGTTGATTTATTTCTAATTTTATTCCATTGTAGTCAGAGAACATACTTTGTATGATTTCAATTCTTTTAAATTTATTAAAGTTTGTTTTATGGCCTAGCATGTGGCCTATCTTGAACAGTGTTCCATGTATACTTGGGAAGAATGTGTATTCTACAGCTGTTGGGTAAAGTGTTCCAAAGGTATCTGTTAGGTCTAGTTGGTGCATAGTGAAGTTCAAGTCTTCTATTTCCTGTTAATCTTCTGCCTGGTTGTTCTATCCATTATTAGAAGTTAGTTACTGAAGTCTCCAATTATTACTTTTAACTTTTGCCTTGTCTGCCCATCCACCTTCATCTCAAGACTGTCTATCACACTGTCTACCACAATCCACATGGTTATAGCAGTGGGGCTTCTAGTGGCCATGTTTTAAATGTTATCAGGTCCTACTCATCACTCATGGATTGAGAGAGATCAGGAGTAAGCATTCAAACCTGAACTACTCCAATCAACTAGGCACTTTCCTAAGGAAATTAAGAACTGGACCAGAGAATCACCAACACTATTTTTCAATGGAACAAATAATGGCTTATACAAGAAATGGAAAACTAAGGAAGATGGGCTTTAATCAGATTTATATACATACAGAAGGAGAGAATAAGTACATGCCCACAAATGATTTCCCTTTTTTTTTTTTTTTACCTCCAACTCAATCTGTTCTTAAGGCCCTACTATAACTCTGACCTTGGATCATAGGAAAAACCTCTGTAGCATCATAATACATGTCCCATTTTTACATATACTAGCCTCAAGAAGTTTCTATTTATTTCTACCAGAAAAGAGCAATAAACATATAATGGAAATATTCTTGTTGCATTAATGAACAGCTCAGTTGATAAAATAAAATGTGGGGCAAATTAAAAATATCACCTAGAACTGGCATTCCGAAAAGAATACCAGTTGTGGAAAATGGAAGAATTTCTTTACCAAAAAATTTCTAGCAAGAGATTTAAATCTAGAAAGTTAACCTAAGAAAATCAGGGATAAAAAAAAACATATATGTACTAGTAGACCATAGTCACATTGTTTGTAATAGTGAAGCATGTCAAAAAATCAGAGATTATGTGTTTAAGATTGTGGAATTTATTATATATTATAAATTACTTGGTATTCATAAAATAAAATATATATAAGATCATAAAATTACTATGAAGATCTGTCTACCTAGATACGAAAGAATTTCTGTGAATTATTAAAGGAAGGAATCCAAATAATTTTGTAAACCATCCCACTTTGACAAATAGGTATCTGCTGGTGTGTTTGCGTGTGTGTGTGTGTAATGGAGAATGTTGCATAGATATTCTTCAGCAATGTGTTAACAGTTATCATCCCCTGGTTTGTGGACTGAAGGAAAATTTTTGCTAAACTTAAAAAAATTAATAGTGTTTACATTATTTATAATAAGCATATATTATATAATTACAGGAAATAAGGCTATTTTTATTTTGATAAAAAAGAAAGAAATGTATGTGGCCAGAGATTTTTCTGTTGAGAAGAAAACCACAGAAACTCAAATGTTAAAAGATAACATGAAATGAAGTCAAAGTCCAAATCCTGGGGCACTGAGAAAAGGCCTTGTGTCCAGGCAGTGTGAAAGAACTCCGGAGGACTGGGTTATTTCTCTTTTAGTAATTCTAGAAAGGTAAGTAGGGAAGTCTGGTAAGGGGTAGAAAAGAAGTTCAAGTTTGATGAATAGATTTGTATCCTAAAGATCCTGAAGAAAATTTTTGGAATATCTTCCAGGAATAATAATAAAAAAAAATGGTAGGAATGCCTTGGGTGTGGACTTAGGCCGTTTAATTCTACTAAGTTAATTTAACAATTTGCCTTCCACCCTGTGCAGACCTTCCATTTGTCTTTCTGTGCCCTCCAGCCCTTGTCTCCACCCCCTCTGCTCTGTGAGTTCCAATCGGAATCAAAGCCAAGGCCTCCGCAGCCCTCGGGATTCTGGTTTGGCTGACGGGAGGGAGAAGAGGCTGGACAGGAAAGGGGGTGGAGAGTGACACTAGTTAGATGGTTCGTTCCTCGGGCGGCGCCTTCCCACCCACTAAAGCGGACAGGGCTTCTCTTCTCAGCATTTCTATCCTCCAAGCCTAAGGATGGAAATACACCCCTCTGCCAGTGTTGCACTCAGCCCCTGGGGTTCCCTGCTCTCTGCCTTCACCTCTGAAAAGAGTTCCTTTATTAAATTCCTCCAATTACTCAGCATGATGCGCCAGCTGTTTCCTGCAGGAACCCCGCTAATACAAAAACCTATCTGTAAAACGGATTAGCAGGTTCTACCCTTCTGTTCTTTATAGGAAACTACTTCATTAGGTAATTGCTCCTGCAATTACAAAGGAGTCTGCAGCAGACCTGGTCAGCACTAGGTCCATATCGCCACATCTCTCCACTGGTTTCTTTCATTTTCATCCCCTAAGCTAACACCTGTTCTTCCTGATTGCCAAAACCCTTCCACCCATGCACAGGAAAGATGGAAGTGCCCAGAAATGTACATGCCCCACCGCTACCTCACGGCAGCCAATCAATGACACCACGTGTGGTGTAGAAACACTTCGGCTCCCTCATCCTTGCCTAGGACAGATCTGAGTCTGACATAGCCTCTCTCTGGATACACGTTGCTGGATTCCGTCGCAGTTGCTCTCGGTGGGATTTAACTTGATATCACAAGCTTGCTTTGATTCTTCCCTTCCCCTCCCCACCCATCGCGTCCCTGTTTCAGGTCCCCACTCATCTATGTGTTTTTCCTGGATACATTTCCTAATAAATCACTTTCACTTAAAGCCTCATCCCAGGGTCTGCTTCCAGGCAACCCAATCTAAGTCCGAACTGCATGATATGCATCAGAAAATAAATTTTAGAAAATATAAAATGATACAAAATAATAAGAATTCCTTTAAAACAGGCAAATAGACATATGTCTGAAAGAAATCTGTGTCAGGTAAATTTAGATTTTTTTTGACAAATGGTGATTTAATATAATTAATTTGGGGCATTGACAGAATTTCCTAAAGAGCAATGCTCAGGGGAGAACTGATTCACTTTCTCTGACATCATTTTAATGTTGAGATGTTAAATTCTAAGAGCATGAACTCTGATGAGCTCCAGTTATCTGTTACGTGTGGGTGTGGCACTTTGAAGGGTAAGGAGGAAGCATTCTGCTGTTTTTTCATAGAACAACAAGATTGGAAAAAAGCAGTGGGTGCTCATTGAACTAGCTCTGCTTGGAGAGGTCTCCCAGCCCCATTTTTCCATACTCCAGGCCCCCCAGACCTGACTCATCATTAACTTCTCTAGAGAAGAACAACCATCTTTGTAAAATCAGAGTGAAGGATGGAGAAGAGACTAAAAATACACCGTTCATTATTTTCCTATTTCAGCCTTTGTTTTGATAAATGAGGTGACCAAGCGCCAGGAGTTTAAGTGGTTTACACAAAACCATTCAGATCATTAGTGGAAGGGTAGGGATGTAGACCCAGGTACCCAAAGTTCTAGCTAAGAGCAGTTCCACTACTGATACTAGCTTTTCCACTTTTAAAACTACTGAAATATTCTTCCAGATTCTAAGAGAGATACAAATTTCATCTTTCACCACCTTTTGATTTTTTTTAATTGAGAAAATTATATCAGAAAATTAAATGATTTGCTTACTTTAATTACAAAAGTTGGTGGAAGTTAATTATTTATAAAGTCATTAGAAAGTTTACCTTCTTTATTACGAGGCTGACTTAAAAGTGAGGGATGGAAGAGTGTGGGCCACCCTCTCTCCCTTCCCAGAAGGCAGGCAGTCACAGCCCCCCTCCAGGAAGGGAGCCAGGTGTCACCAACCACTCTGAGGAGAATGCTTAATGTAAAAAGACATGTTTCATAACCGAAACGGAAGACGTATATTCAAGTCAACAAAAGAAACATAAAATATTGAAATAATTTCCTCCCTAATCTTTTCTTTGTTTATTTATTGAGCTGAAAAGATTTCTAAGCAATTTGTCAATTTAGAATTTCTAAGCAATTTGTCAATTTAGAATGAAATACTGAAAGAATAATTACAATATTTCTATGCCTACAGAAGATAGTACTGATGTAAATAACTTTTTCAAAAAAAGATAGCCTGATAAATTCAGGTACCTAAATTATTTCCATTGGTACATTTTTCAAAACCTAATAAGCAGGCATAAGATCTATGAGTGAGTTCTCCCTGCACACTGGTATCCCTGGTTTGGGTTTTGGTTTAGGCCTGGCCAGTTTGAATATACTTATAAAAGCCATTCTACAAAGTTTACATGCACGTCAATGACTATAAGTTAAAAGTGAGAAGATATAGTACATGATAGACTCCGTAGGAACAAATCTTGATGAGAAAGTTAAAAACTATTTTACAAACACACTTAGAGTTACCAAATTTTGTTTGTGCTTTTTGATCAGTTTGAATAGCGTACATAGTCTAAATGCAGGTTTTTAATTATTTTGTAAAGCTTCCTTTCCAAGAGAAAAGAGACCACTACTAAGTTGATCTTTAGTCATTTACAAATGAAAACTCAGAAATGTTATACTGTCCTGTGATAAAACTACACATTCTATTTCTGTAAAGTTTGCTTCTGCCTACATGCAAAACTAACATTGTTAGAGGAAGTTATGGAAAGAATAATTAACTTTGAGAAAAAAGGAACTATAAATGTGAACAAAATAATACCCTTTAGAAAACAATCACCTCATAATTAGAGCCATTCTGGAGAAATTTAGTGCGTGTGTTTGTTGTTTTTGTTGTATGCAGACACAAAATTATCTTTGAAATGGAATCTTTATTAGTTTCCTCTAACATTAACCTCTACAGCAGAGACCTGAGCCTAACGTGAGCGTTCAAACTCAAATCAACGCTCACCAGCTGTGTGACGTTAGGCAGGTTACATAACCCTTCTGAGCCTGTTTCCTCATCAATCGAATGGAAATGTTAATAATAGGAATTATCTCATAGCATTACTGTGAGGATTAAAATGAATCAATACACAGAAATACTTAGAAGGCCTGGCACAGAGTTACACTGTATATGTTTCATCATTATTGTTCCCATTGTATCATAGTTGCTCAATAAACATTTGCTGAATTAAACGCTCCTTCAAAATAAAACAATGTAGAGCAGTCCTAATCAGATAACACAAAGTATTCTCACATTTGATAAATATGCAAGTTTGAAGGCTGGTATTTGCAAAGCAAGGAGTGGCTTATGCAGTGCTATCTGAGGGGCTCTGAGAACCCCCCATCATTCCCATAAATTCTGCTCTAGTGCCTGAAGCCCACCCAATAAGACTTTGGCCAAACCACTGAAAGTCCATTTAAAAAACAGATGATAAAGAGTGGAAAGAGGTGATATTACATATTAAAACATAGTCAACCACTCAGAACAAGGTGGGGAATTTAAATAATACCTACTGATACTTTAGCCATATAGTTTATTAGATTAAGTCAACTAGTTACAGTCAGTGGGATCCTACCAGAGAAAACAAGGAAGCTTAACAGGAGACTGCTGGAAGGGCTCTGTGATAAGGTAGGAGGAATAAATTGCCTACTTAATTTTTTTTCAGAGGCTAGCATACCTCTGTCACCTAAGAATGCCATCAATACTATTTTAAAACAAGAATTTTCAACCTCAGGATGTAGGTGGTAGTGCATCTAGCTTTTGAAGTCACTGACAAAAAGATCTGATGTTATGACACTTCCATTATCCCACAAAATAAAGACTTTCTTGTTGTTGTTTTTTTAAAGTGGTTCCATGCTTCAAAGGGAAAGCTTGTCTCCACCTAACATTGGTGGTTTCATCTATACTGCGTGCAGAGTACAAATTGCAGTGCAGGAGTTACTGTAGATCAGTTGCTGTCACAATTAGAGAGCCTGACATTGGGTTCCAACGGTAGACACTGCTGCTATATAACCCTGACCTGAAACATTTGAAGGCGGACAAAGAACTTAGAAACAACTGGTGTGCTGTGAGGCGCAAATGGCGCTAGTTTGTAATACACAGCTATTGAACTAATTCCAGAAAGTTCAGTGCCTTAGTATTACTTTGAGTTCCAAGGTCTGGGTTAATATGCTCAGTGTGTGTGTTATGATAGGAACTAAAGATTGGAAGCTATGTAGTAACCCTTCGATACTTCTAATGAATGTTACATAAACTTGAGGCGGGAGCAGGGGGTCTCTATATAACATTCCTCTCCTTCCTTCCCAAACTCTCATAAGACAGATACAGCCATCAGACTGATGAGGGCTGAAGTGTCAGTTCTCTTAAGGCTAAAAGCTAGCTCATAGGACACAAGGCAGGTGTGCTGGCAGATGACCTGCTAACACTCACATGAATTTCCTTTTCACACTTCCTAATCCCAAGATGTGGCAGAAGCAAAGTCAATTGCACTACTCATGGAAGAGAGCAGACTAGAGTGTACTTTCTCTATAGGTAGGCAGTTCTCTCCCACAAAAAAGAAAGAGTGAGGCAAACCTGCCAGCTCCCTCCTCCTCACTGATAAACTAGAGAACTACTCCTTTCTACATAGAGAGAGTCCAGAAAAAAACGTCCGGCATGTAGTTTTCAGCAGGGGTGCAGACATATTACCAGAGGACTTTGGGAAATGTACGTAGGTGCACCTGGCATTTAGCGCGTGAGTGCCAGAGTTGCCGAACATCCTACAGAGCACACTACACTCCCAGGCAATGAACAATCATCCTGCCTAATATCCAGCAGCACTCCAGTTGAGAAGCACTGCTGGGGACCCTTTCACAGGGAAACAGGAATGGCAAGGAACGAGTGACCCACAGCTTTGTGAGTGGATGTGTGTGTGCACATGCATAGCTGCACCTATGGGAATACAGCTAAGGTCATGTGAACTCTTACTTGCTTTTTTTAAAATTAAGGTACTTATCACCCTTTTTAGCGGACAGTTCTGAGACATCACTACCACCAAGATACAGGAAAATTCTGTCATTCCAGAAATCCCCCCATGCCTTTTGCAGTCAGCCCTTCCTATGCGAATCCCTTAGCAACTACCAACTTGTTTTCTGTCCTAATAATTCTGCCTGTTCCAGAACACCATATAAACAGAAGCATACCTTTCAATCTGGCTTCTTTCACTGAGCATAGCCCATCTGAGATCCATTCATGTTACTGTATGGATCAGTGTCTGTTCCTGCTTGTTGCTCAGTAATATTCCACTGTGAGGATGAACCACAGTTTGCTTACCCATTCCCCCATTAAGGGGCACTTCCTGTGAAGTTTTAACCTTTAGGGATGTAAGTTGCTGGTAAAATACATATCTTTTACAGGCCAGATGCAAACCTGAACTTGCTTCATCCTTTCCCGTATTCTCTACCACCTCCTCCAGAACGCCAGTCTGATTCAGGTGACCCCAATTTGTGAATACACATTTCTCACACATGCTACTATCACATCATTTACTACATCGTAATACTCAGTTTCTCCTAACAGACTTTAAACTCAATTAATATTTACTGAATACATGTTTGAACAAGTGAATGACCAATGACTGAAAGGGCTCTTACACATGATATATCAACAATGATTTAAGTAATATATCAGCTACCAACTCAAATATTCTGTCCTCCAATTGCTTTGAAAGCAGAAAATTTGAAACCACCTGTCTGCAAAAGGATTTGTTGCTCAGACATTAGATTTTAACTTCTGAGTGTGTAAGAAGTACGTCAGGAAAGCTTTACCGAGACTTAAGTGACCATTAATTATGACCATAACTCCTTCAGCTGGGAGCACTTCTTTTTGACTTATATGCTGAGCCCTGCAAGTCTCCCTACTAAAACCACCAAACCTATGGGTGGTCTTGGGGACCCCTCAGCACACCTGGAATACTCAGAAAGGGTGGGGAAAAGTCCGAACATAGTTCACTTCAATATATATTTTCCAATACAATATCTTTAATAACTTTTTTATAATGTCAATTTTTCTAAAATATACTCTAAGTATGTTTCCATCCAAACCTTGAACTGACATATTTTGATTATTCTATTTGTGAAAAGTGTTCTCAATATAGCCTGAATGGCACAATCTCACTTCCCTTCTACAAGAAATAAAGTACCTTTAATATTGATAACTAAAGGTTGTCTCATCAAGATTAAACTGATAAAGATCAAAATGCATTTATTTTATCCACATTTATAACTTTAGAAAATGAGTAGAAAAATAGTTTCTCTTTAATTTGTAATGAGATATAATATAAATGAATATACTATAATAGCTAAAATTAAACTTATCTGTATTCTTTGAAAAATGTTTATGTGCAAGTATTGAAGTCCTAGATTCAACTTAGTAGAATTAAATACTAATCAAGCATCAAAGTCAGAAACAACCCGTTTAACTATATATATCATGACTGAACTTTTTTAATGTACTCAATGAAATGGAAAGGCATATATACTGTTAAAGTGAATCTATCCCTGAGCTACTATATGATTTTAGACTTTGTCTATAGATGGCAGAAAATATTAAATATTAGATGGTAAAATAAGATAAGGCTTAGCCATAATTGGAATAAATATTTCATAATATGACCTATTATGAATCTCAAAGAAATCATAACAAAATCTTAGCCTTAGACTTTTAGTCAATGAATCATGAACAAATTGGTAGCACTTGAAAATATTTCAGTTAGAATTTAAAAGGCATTGTCAATAATCTATGTTTGCTTTGGTTATTTGAAGGTAATTTTTAAAAATCTTCCCAAGGATGAATATTGAAAATAGTGGAAAAGAGTGGTTTATTTTTACATACATGGGAAAAACATTTTTACTGTTCACTATTTCATACTGATATTTGTTTAGATGTGCTTTCCTGAGACTCTCCTGCTAAAGTAGTGCACTTTTCATAAGAGGACAGATGATGAAAATAAAAAGAAAACCTTTGAATAAATGTGGCCATTAATCCCACAGTGCAACGCTACCAAACACCTGAATTCAAAAGATTCCATGAAGATCCCATACAGAGCAAAATACCCTGCTTTCTAAATGCCATACTCTATGCTTAAGAGAATATGTACAAGGAGGGAAAGATGGTAATCTCCGAGGGGTTTTGTGCTTTGTCCGTCCTTAAAGCTTTCACAGAAGTATCCAAAGGGGTCTAAAACTCTGTAGTAAGATTTGGGGTGAAGAGGGATGCTTTACTTAGATAAAATGGAAGAAGTATTATTGTGAAAGCAATCACAGACTAATTTTAGGAAAGAGTTCATAGTAAAGTGGAAGATCTGAAAACTGTCCCTTAAAAACACCTGGGCTTGGGATTCCCCGGTGGCGCAGTGGTTAAGAGTCCGCCTGCCCATGCAGGGGACCCGGGTTCGTGCCCCCCGGTCCGGGAAGATCCCACATGCCGCGGAGCGCCTGGGCCCGTGAGCCATGGCCGCTGAGCCTGCGCGTCCGGAGCCTGTGCGCCGCAGCGGGAGAGGCCACAGCAGTGAGAGGCCCGCGTACCGCAAAAAGAAAAAAGAAAAAAAAAAACAGCTGGGCTTTCTTACCCCTTGGAAAGTTTTCTTTCACTCCCAGATTATATGTGTCCCAGTTTGAAGGCCACTGGTGACAAAAAGCGCTTTCCTAAATGTTCCAAGAATTCTTTCTATTGATAACTTAACTCCCACATCCAGTTGCAAGTAGGACTATATTGCTGACCTGACCTGCTATGGATCATATAGGATAAACCTGGAAATTGAGACTTGTGCTTAACTCATTTCCGGGGCTTTCTTTCTAATGGTTTCTGTGGTTCTTTGTAGACTCCACACCACTTCACTCCCAATGTGCTGGCCTTTTTATTACTGTGTCTTGTCAATATAGGTAGCAGCTCTATTAAACTACTAATGATAGTAATGTATTTTGTCCTGCCCGAGAAAAACAGTATAATGAGATATAAAATCTCCAGTGTCAAGAATATATACCCCCGACATTAATGCAGTGATTTATGTTGGTAGATCTTACTGTGAATGTCTTTGTAATGCAGGCAAATATATGCATTTCCAATGTGGAAATGAGCTTTTGTATTTCTTATGTTGAAACTTGGGTTCTTTTATAGAAGAACTCATGGGACGTAAAACATAAAAAGTGGAGAACTACTGGTTTAGGAAACAGAAAATCAACTGGGGCAATAACCATCCCTTTTCATATATCTCTGGTCAGCGATGGCAGAATTTTGAACCATGACTTCCTATAATTTAGTTAATAATTTCCCCAAACCAGAAATAACATGTATGATTCTCAATATATTTTTAATAAACTTTTTCTAAAAGTATAACATTAAGGTTATCCAATCATCCAGAATTAGCATAGTCATTCTCTAAAGTGGTTAAAGTAGTGAAATAAATTAAAGGAAACTAACTGAGGTGACACAGAGGTATATCTAGAAATAAAACTCAAGGCAATTTTTGGTTCAGTTATTTATCACCCCACCAAGCCATACCTTTTGTAGTTAATAATTACGCATTCCTTCTCTTACACTGTTTATGCCCTTTGTACCATCAGTCCTTCCAAGTGATTATTTGGAATATGTTTTCAAATATTGGCCTTCACTTTCCTCCTCATCTGTGATATTTTCAACACACCCAATAGTGATAGAGGGGATAGAGAGAGAGAGAGATGGAATGAAAGGCAAGAGGAAAAAATTTTTAAAAGATTATTTTGAAAATCTGGATACAGATGAATATCATGTTAGATAGATGGTTATATATGAAAATAACCCATTCTATCTGATAAGAGAAAGAAAAATAGAATCATTATTGCTTATAACATCCTAGTATTGTCATAATATTTCTGCTATAGAAGGTTCAATACAGTAACAAAGGTATCCACATAAAACAAGGTTAGTACCAACTAACAAGTAGAATTGAGAATAAATGAATCTGATTATTTCTAAAAATCTAGAAAAACAACTTTCTATTTAATTTATATTATAATTTGTTAGCAACCCAGTTCAGCCTATTCAAAAGAAATATGTTTCTAATGCATATCTATAATTCAAATATAAAGGAAAAGAAACCAGTATAAACTATGCATTCTGTTATTATATTTAATTTCTTTTGCTTTAAGTACATCCTTACTAGCTCTTTAGAAACCAATTTTTTATCCAAGATGGCAGTTTCAGGAATTATGTAAAAAGTTTCTGCACGGGCTTCCCTGGTGGCACACTGGTTAAGAGTCCGCCTGCCGATGGAGGGGACACGGGTTCGTGCCCTGGTCCGGGAAGATCCCACGTGCCACGGAGCGGCTGGGCCCGTGAGCCATGGCCGCTGAGCCTGCGCGTCCGGAGCCTGTGCTCCGCAACGGGAGAGGCCACAGCAGTGAGACGCCCGCGTACCGCAAAAAAAAAAAAAAAAAAAAAAAGTTTCTGCATATTTCTTACTTAAAATTTCAACTGGACTATTTTACAGTTTCTAAAAGATAATTCAGACCAATCTCATACACAATAATGTGTATTTTTTTTCAAGGGAAGTGATATTTATGCTTTGCCAATATCTCAGAAAGCACAGCTATCCCAATCGCTATAAAATGAATAGTAAAATGCTACGAAACCATCTATATTCTGTCTATAACGGCAAATGAAAATATTAAGGAAACCTTCAGCTATGTGGAAGAAGGGAAATATGTAAAAAGAAAAGTTGGTCAATTTACTTGAACTTCTTTTCCTTCAAATATCCAAGAGTCAACACATAGTGATTACGCAGAAGTTAAATAAGCTGAGAAAACCTCCAAATATTTGAAATTCACATTTTTCCCTCAGTCTTAAATTCCTCTGAGAATTGCACTTAATTCGGAAATGCTTGGGAATGCTGCTCCTAATTCCCCCCGAAGAGAAGTTTCTTTCCATTTTGATTTCCTCAGCCACAAACTAATCAGTCTTAATTGCTCCCAGCTGTGATTTCTTCTCCCAGGGGTTGCTTCCCGCTGGTACCCAAATAGTACAAAATCATGCAGTTTTGTTAAACTCCAGTAAATACATGGGAGCTTTGTAGAACCTAATTTACTGTACAGGAGCTCAAGCACTGTAACTAGCAAGTAAACTTTCACTCAACTTTGAAAGCTGACAACATAATGAAGATCACTTTTCTCCCAAGAGGTGACAAGATACTGGATAATTGAAAATTATATTTTCTACCATTACAGATTCAACAGAATATTATTTATATTTCTATTTGTAATGTGTGTGTATGCTTGTATGTATGTGGTAACATATATATACACATACATATATATTAAAGTTGTGTTATATGTAAAATATTTTCCTTGTATATTTGGAATTTTTACTGAAATAATTTTAGGAAAAAGAAAAAATAGTTCAGAACTACATGATGCTGTCTTGAAACAAAGTACTTTGTGATAACACCAAGAAAGTGAATTAAAATTTTAAACTTGCCACGTTAAGATCTTCATAAAATTAAATAATTGTCTCTCTTAAATTTTTACTATTTAACCTCAAAAACTGAAAAAAAAGATTATAAAAATCTTTTCAGGTTTTTTAAATCCTATTTATCAGATCATTTTGAAGTGATATCACCTGAAAAGAATATCAGGATTTTATGTTTTCTATTTACTCATTGTACAAACTGAACCATTTAGTTATTTTTCATGAATCAATCTCTAGTAATTAGTTTTGCACAAAGATTGAAAAAGAAGCAACAACAACAAAAATGATTAGAATATATATTACCTGGTATGATGTCACTGTCCATGGATGTCCTCAAATTCCTGTTTGAAAATCACAGAAGGGGACAGGCGTTAAAAAGGCAGAATTAGAGGAAACCATAAACAAAACAAAAAGACAACCCTCAGAATGGGAGAAAATATTTGCAAATGAAGCAACTGACAAAGGATTAATCTCCAAAATTTACAAGCAGCTCATGCAGCTCAATATCAAAAAAACAAACAACCCAATCGAAAAATGGGCAGAGGACCTAAATAGACATTTCTCCAAAGAAGATATACAGATTGCCAACAAACACATGAAAGGATGCTCAACATCATTAATCATTAGAGAAATGCAAATCAAAACTACAAAGATGTATCACCTCACACCAGTCAGAATGGCCATCATCAAAAAATCTACAAACAGTAAATACTAGACAGGTGTGGAAAAAAAGGGACCCCCCCCCCCTTGCATTGTTGGTGGGAATGTAAATTGGTACAGCCACTATGGAGAACAGTATGGAGGTTCTTTAAAAACTAAAGACAGAATTACCATATGACCCAGCAATCCCACTACTGGGCATATGCCCTGAGAAAACCATAATTCAAAAAGAGTCATGTACCAAAATGTTCATTGCAGCTCTATTTACAATAGCCAGGACATGGAAGCAACCTAAGTGTCTATTGACAGATGAATGGATAAAGAATATGTGGCACAAATATGCAATGGAATATTACTCAGCTATAAAAAGAAACGAAATTGAGTTATTTGTAGTGAGGTGCATGGACCTAGTGAAGTCAGAAAGAGAAAAACAAATACTGTATGCTAACACATATATATAGAATCTAAAAAAAAAAAGTGGTTATGAAGAACCTAGGGGCAGGACAGGAATAAAGACACAGACGTAGAGAATGGGCTTGAGGCCACAGGGAGGGGAGGGGGAAGGGTAAATTGGACGAAGTGAGAGAGTGGCATGGACTTATATATATTACCAAATGCAAAATAGATAGCTAATGGGAAGCAGCTGCATAGCACAGGGAGCTCAGCTCGGTGCTTTGTGACCACCTAGAAGGGTGGGATAGGGAGGGTGGGAGGGAGATGCAAGAGGGAGGAGATATGGAGATATACATACACGTGTAGCTGATTTACTTTGTTATAAAGCAGAAACTAACACACGATTGTAAAGCAATTATACTCCAATAAAGATGTTAAAAAAACAAGAGAGTATTCTAAAATTCTAGCATTATCAGGCAAGTGGTAAAAATAATAATTTAGGAGAGAGAGGGGGAAGATGGCGGAAGAGAAAGACGCGGAGATCACCTTCCTCCCCACAGATACATCAGAAATACATCTACACGTGGAACAACTACAGAACACCTACTAAACGCTGGCAGAAGACCTCAGACCTCCCAAAAGGCAAGAAACTCCCCACGTACCTGGGTAGGGCAAAAGAAAAAAGAATAAACGGAGACAAAAGAATAGGGACGGGACCTGCACCAGTGGGAGGGAGCTGTGAAGGAGGAGAGGTTTCCCCACACTAGGAAGCCCCTTCGCCGGTGGAGACTGCGGGTGGCGGAGGGGGGAAGCTTCGGAGCCGCGGAGGAGAGCACAGCAACAGGGGTGCGGAGGGCAAATCAGAGAGATTCCCGAACAGAGGATCAGGGCCGACCGGCACTCACCTGCCCGGGCGGGTGGGGCTGGGAGCTGAGGCTTGGGCTTCGGAGGTTGGAGCTCAGGGAGAGGACTGGCGGCGTGAACACAGCCTGCAGGGGGTTAGTGCACCACGGCTAACCCGGAGGAAGTCCGGGAAAAAGTCTGGAGCTGCCGAAGAGGCAAGAGACTTTTTCTTCCCTCTTTGTTTCCCGGTGCGCGAGGAGAGGGGATTAAGAGCGCTGCTTAAAGGAGCTCCAGAGACGGGCGCGAGCCGCGGCTAAGAGCGCGAGCCCCAAAGACGGGCATGAGACGCTAAGGCTGCTGCCGCTGCCGCCAAGAAGCCTGTGTGCGAGCACAGGTCACTCTCCACACCTCCTTTCTGGAGAGCCTGTGCAGCCCGCCACTGCCAGGGTCCCGGAACCCAGAGACAACTTCCCCAGGAGAACGCACGACACGCCTCAGGCTGCTGCAACTTCACGCCGGCCTCTGGCAATGCAGGCCCCGCCCCGCCTACGTGTCCCTCCCTCCCACCGGCCTGAGTGAGCCAGAGCCCCCGCGTCAGCGGCTCCTTTAATACCGTCCTGTCTGAGCGAAGAACAGACGCCCTCCAGTGACGTAACGCAGAGGCGGGGCCAAATCCAAAGTTGAGCCCCGGGAGCTGTGCGAACAGAGAAGAGAAAGGGAAATCCCTCCCAGCAGCCTCAGAAGAAGCGGATTAAATCACCGCAGTCAGGGCTTTCCTGTTGGCACAGTGGTTGAAAGTCCGCTTGCCGACGCAGGGGCCACGGGTTCGTGCCCCAGTCCGCGAAAATCCCACATGCTGGCTCCCGTGAGCCATGGCCTCTGAGCCTACGCATCCGGAGCCTATGCTCCGCAGCGAGAGAAGCCACAACAGTAGCTCCTTCCTCCCTCCCTCCTCTCTTTCTTTCTACTTCTACTAATTCTTTCTTTCTACTTTTTCTCCCTTTTCTTCTGAGCCGTGTGGATGAAAGGCTCTTGGTGCTGCAGCCAAGAGTCAGTGCTGTGCCTCTGAGGTGGGAGAGACAACTTCAGGACACTGGTCCACAAGAGACCTCCCAGCTCCACGTAATATCAAACGGCGAAAATCTCCCAGAGATCTCCATCTCGACACCAGCACCCAGCTTCACTCAACGACCAGCAAGCTACAGTGCTGGATATCCTATGCCAAACAACTAACAAGACAGGAAAACAACCCCACCCATTAGCAGAGAGGCTGCATAAAATCATAATAAGTACACAGACACCCCAAAACACACCACCAGACGTGGACCTGCCCACCAGAGAAACAAGATCCAGCCTCATCCACCAGAACACAGGCACTAGTCCCCTCTACCAGGAAGCCTACACAACCCACTGAACCAACCTTAGCCACTGGGGACAGACACCAAAAACAACGGGAACTACGAACCTGCAGCCTGTGAAAAGGAGACCCCAAACACAGTAAGATAAGCAAAATGAGAAAACAGAAAAACACACAGCAGATGAAGGAGCAAGATAAAAACCCACCAGACATAACAAATGAATAGGAAATAGGCAGTCTACCTGAAAAAGAATTCAGAATAATGATAGTAAAGATGATCCAAAATCTTGGAAATAGAATAGACAAAATGCAAGAAACATTTAACAAGGACCTAGAAGAACTAAAGATGAAACAAACAACGATGAACAACACAATAAATGAAATTAAAAATACTCTAGATGGGATCAATAGCAGAATAACTGAGGCAGAAGAACAGATAAGTGACCTGGAAGATAAAATAGTGGAAATAACTACTTCAGAGCAGAATAAAGAAAAAAGAATGAAAAGAACTGAGAGGACAGTCTCAGAGACCTCTGGGACAACATTAAATGCACCAACATTCAAATTAAAGGGGTTCCAGAAGAAGAAGAGAAAAAGAAAGGGACTGAGAAAATATATGAAGAGATGATAGTTGAAAACTTCCCTAATATGGGAAACGAAATAGTTAATCAAGTCCAGGAAGCACAGAGAGTCCCATACAGGATAAATCCAAGGAGAAACACGCCAAGACACATATGAAGCAAACTGTCAAAAATTAAGTAGAAAGAAAACATATTAAAAGCAGCAAGGGAAAAACAACAAATAACACACAAGGGAATCCCCATAAGGTTAACAGCTGATCTCTCAGCAGAAACTCTGCAAGCCAGAAGGGACTGGCAGGACATATTTAAAGTGATGAAGGAGAAAAACCTGCAACCAAGATTACTCTACCCAGCAAGGATCTCATTCAGATTTGATGGAGAAATTAAAACCTTAACAGACAAGCAAAAGCTGAGAGAGTTCAGCACCACCAAACCAGCTTTACAACAAATGCTAAAAGAACTTCTCTAGGCAAGAAACACAAGGGAAGGAAAAGACCTACAATAAAAAACCCAAAACAATTAAGAAAATGGGAATAGGAACATACATATCAATAAAACATAGGTAGAACACTCTATGACATAAATCACAGCAAGATCCTTTTTGACCCACCTCCTAGAGAAATGGAAATAAAAACAAAAATAAACAAATGGGACCTAATGAAACTTCAAAGCTTTTGCACAGCAAAGGAAACCATAAACAAGACCAAAAGACAACCCTCAGAATGGGAGAAAATGTTTGCAAATGAAGCAACTGACAAAGGATTAATCTCCAAAATTTACAAGCAGCTCATGCAGCTGAATAAGAAAAAAACAAATAACCCAATCCAACAATGGGCAGAAGACCTAAATAGACATTTCTCCAAAGAAGATATACAGTTTGCCAACAAACACATGAAAGAATGCTCAACATCATTAATCATTAGAGAAATGCAAATGAAAACTGCAATGAGATATCATCGCAGACTGGTCAGAATGGCCATCATCAAAAAATCTAGAAAGAATAAATGCTGGAGAGGGTGTGGAGAAAAGGGAACACTCTTGCACTCCTGGTGGGAATGTGAATTGGTACAGCCACTGTGGAGAACAGTATGGAGGTTCCTTAAAAAACTGCCAATAGAACTGCCATATGACCCAGCAATCCCACTACTGGGCATATACCCTGAGAAAACCATAATTCAAAAAGAGTCATGTACCAAAATGTTCATTGCAGCTCTATTTACAATAGCCAGGAGATGGAAGCAGCCTAAGTGTCTATCATCAGATGAATGGATAAAGAAGATGTGGCACATATATACAATGGAATATTACTCAGCCATAAAAGGAAACGAAATTAAGTTATTTGTAGCGAGGTGGATGGACCTAGAGTCTGTCATACAGAGTGAAGTAAGTCAGAAAGAGAAAGACAAATACCATATGCTAACACATATATATGGAATCTAAGAAAAAAAAAATGTCATGAAGAACCTAGGGGTAAGATGGGAATAAAGACAGACCTACTAGAGAATGGACTTGAGGATATGGGGAGGGGGAAGGGTAAGCTGTGACAATGGGAGAGAGTGGCATGGACATATATACACTACCAAACGTAAAATAGATAGCTAGTGGGAATCAGCTGCATAGCACAGGGAGATCAGCTCGGTGCTTTGTGACCACCCAGTGGGGTGGGATAGGGAGGGTGGGAGGGAGGGAGACGCAAGAGGGAAGAGATATGGGAACATATGTATATGTATAACTGATTCACTTTGTTATAAAGCAGAAATTAACACACCATTGTAAAGCAATTATACTCCAATAAAGATGTAAAAAAAAATAATAATAATTTAAGGTAGACCCTAATAAAGATGCACGTAGCACCCTCTAGAACCATACTGTATAATAGATTTTTCTGAAATGAGAGAAATGTCCTATATCTGTACCGACAATATCTTAATCATTAGCCATATGAGATGATTATCCACTTGAAATGTGGCTAGTATGACTGAGGAACTAAAATTTTTATTTTATTTAAATAGCCACCTGCAGCTAGCAGCTACCACATTGTTCTTAGAAGAGAAAATTTAAATAATAAAAAATTATATTTTTTATTCAAATTAAAAGCAAAGAAGTAAAGAAAACATAACGGCTTCCCTGGTGGCGCAGTGGTTGAGAGTCCGCCTGCCGATGCTAGGGAACGCGGGTTCGTGACCCGGTCCGGGAGGATCCCACGTGCCGCGGGGCGGCTGGGCCCGTGAGCCATGGCCGCTGAGCCTGCGCGTGCGGAGCCTGTGCTCCGCAACGGGAGAGGCCACAGCAGTGAGAGGCACGCGTACCGCCAAAAAAAAAAAAAAAAAAAAAACCATAACAATACAGGTGGCCCAAAAAGATAAAAAATAATACAATGATATCTATAAACTCAACTGCATCAATATTACATTAAATGAATTTGGACTAAATACTCCAAATAAAAGGCAAACTACAGGCTGCTTACATCCAACTATATAGTACTTATAAAAAGAAAAACACACTTTAAATACAAGGGCACAGAAAGTTTGAGAAAAGAAGGATAGGAAAACCTGTACCATGCTAATAATAATACTTGATAGATGATAGACACATAGATAGTGCAGTTCTATCAGTAGAAGTTAAATTAGATGTTAAGGTAAGAAGGATTCCCACAGATAAAAAGGTATATTTCATAATGCTAAAGAGACCAATCAAGAGAAAGATATCACAATCCTAAATCTATGTGTATCCAAAAACATAGCTTCAAAAAATATAAGCAAAATTTGACAGAAATAAAGAAAATGCGCATCCCCAATCATATATGAAGATTTTAACACAGGTCTCTAGATAGCTGGCAGATAAATCATACAAAAATAGTAAAGATATAAAATATCTCGAATTAACAAACTTTACCTAATTAGCATATGTAAAAGGTGCTAGAGTGATAGAATTAACATTTGTTTCAAATATTTATGGGCTATTTACCAAAACTGACCATAATCTGGACCATAATGAAAACAAACTTTAAAATGTTGAAATAATTCAGAATATGTTCTGACATAAGAAATAATTATCAAAGACATATCAATGAGAAAAAGACAAACTAATAGGAAAAAAAGCCACCAAAAATATTGAACAGGAACCAGTTCATTAAAAATATATCAAGATGTCTAATAACATATGAAAAAGTGCTCAACATCATTAGTCATCAGTGAAATTCAATTTAAAACCACAGTGAGAGGCTATTATAATTACACAGGAATGGCTAAAATGAAAAAACAAAAGACGGTATCAAGTGTTAGTAATGACATGGAACAAGCGTAACTTTCATATACTGTCGATGGAAATGTAAATTGGTACAACCAGTGTGGAAAACTGTTCATTACAGTAAGCTATATGTATGCATCCTCTTATGACCCTGTAATTTCATGCCTAGTTATACAAAGAACAGAAATTTGTACAAATGTTCATCAAAACACATATGCTAGAAGGTTCACATGAGCACTATTCCTAGTAAATTCAAACTGGAAAAAAAATCCATCATCAGTAGAATGGATAAATAAATTGTGCTATATTCATGCTGTGGATTACTATAGGGCAATAAGAAATTAACAAATTAAAACTACATTCAACAGGAATAAATCTCAGACATAAAATGTTGAGTCAAAGAAGCCAGATACAAAAAGTGTCTACTGTGTGGTTCCATGTATATAAAGTTCAAGATCAAGCAAAACTACACTATGTCAGTCTTGAAGGTATATTGACTGGAAGGGTGAGTGAAGAGGCTTCAGGAATGCTGGTAATATTCCGTTTCTTGATCTGGGTTCTGGGGTTACTGATCTGTTCATTTTGTGGAAGTTCCTTGAGTTCTACATTTATTATTAGTCCTCTTTTTGTATGTATGTATGTTTCACTAAAATGTTTGCCCTGAGGTTTAAATATGGAGGTATTGATTGGGAAGGTATCTTTACAGAAGTTGTCTACTCAGCCTTTGCTTTTATATCAAGCTAGTCTTAAACTGAAATTGAAGATGTATGTTTCATATAAAATTGAGATATATATTTCAGATTTATCATCTTCCAGAGATAGTTTCAGTTATATTCTAGGCACCCAAACCTTACCATTTTTACGGCTCCAAAAATACACTCTCTTTCCTATTGGGAGTCCTGACATGAGGGGTGTGTCTCACATATGATCAGTTTCCAACAGTTGTTCTGCACTTTGAGTTCTCAGTTCTTGCTTTCTGTAAACTGGGATAGTTCATTGTTTCATATTTATGCTGAGGCTGACCGTCATGTTTCTGGTAAATTTTTTTTTATCTCAGGAAATAAGTAAGTGATTCCCACATCTTACCTTCAGGTCTCTGAGGGCTGAGGCAGTGGTTAGTCACAGGAGAACCATGCCTCCAGTTCCCTAGGCTTTTGTTTTTATCTCAGCCCTTTTCTTCTCAAAGCCCATGAGCACTGATAACCTTCTGGGCTTGAGAGTATTAAAGCACTGCTTCGTTCTATACCTAGTACTTCTACCACACTTGACATCCATCCTTACCTGTTTATTCTGGCCTACGCTACCAGATTCCTTTCTCATTCATGGTAACTCTCCAACAGGAACTCTTCATATCCATCCTTGCTTCCAGGTCCATCAGTCTATCAGTCTGTTTCTATATATCTGAGCCCTAATTATATATAGTGTTCAAGTTCTTTCTCAAGGGACTGGTTGGGTCCCTATGAATGAAGCAATGTTCCTGAACATTCTTAAGTTAAGAATGTCCCTAAATATTTTATGAATTAGGGCACTTCTCTGCCAAATGTCAAAAAAATTATTACCTGTCTCTATCCACAAATATATCAAAGTCTCAACTTTGTACTTTCCAGGATACCAAAATAAGTGTCAAAAATCAATTTTGCAGGGCAGGCAAGAGATAAATCAATTCAGAGAGTTGTAAGAGCAGCGTCTTAAATTTCAGTCCAAGATTAGCCTGATGTAAAACAAAGGCTGAATAGACAACTTCTTCAAAGATACCTTCCCAATCAATACCCCCATATACAAACATCAGTTCAGTCAGGTGTGAGTGACAGCAGAAAAGGAAAGTTTGCTAAGGATACCCCCTTTGCTTGGTGTTTTTAAGCCTCTCCTTTTCTCACTTAGTTTTGTTTTGTTTTGTTTTGTTTAATTCTCTCCTACTTGGGTAGATATAGTGATCAGCATGAGAGCTCTTTCAAAGGCCATCAATCTGAGTTGCTACCCATGATAAGAAAACGAACTATTGAAAATCACTCACATTTGTCTGCTGAGGTCTTCTTTTCCTAGATCTCTATGATTATATTGTTCTTGTTCATCTAAAATTGTGAATTGGCTCCAGTGAATTGCATTCATTTATACATATCTTTATCTTCAGCTTCAGTTTTGGGAAAACACAGTTTGTTCACAGTAGGTTAAGTTTTGGGGTAACACAAAGTCCCAAAATCTCAGTGGCCTAAAAAAGTTTTATTCCTCACTTAAGCAAATAGGTGGTGAGCCTGGCTGATGCTTAAGGGGAATCCGTCTTCTATGTAACGACCCAGGGTCTCCAGATCAATATTTGCTTCCATGACCACATGGCAAGGGTAAAAGCACCGAAGAGTCTCAAAATTAAGGATTCATCCTGGAAGAAACATGGGTCACTTCTCCTCACATTCCATTAGGAACGTAAGTCAATGGCCACACATTTGCCCTTAAGAGGGCAGAGAAGTGTCATCCCTCACTGCAGTCTTGTCCTAACAGAAGGCAAAAATGAACTATTTGTTAAATAAAAATATGTTGAGTAACTAATGCTTTATACTGGTCAGCCAATCTAGACCAAATTTTAATTAATATAAAGGAGAAAGAAACAATCAACATGAAGAAAGCAAACACTAGATAAGGAAGGGAAAAGAGTTCCTACTCTATTAGGGAATCAATTTTGCATAGCTTCATAGAACAATTCTGAGACCAATCTTAGCTCAATAGGAAAGACTGATTTAACAGGTAAATGACATCAGCCAAGAGCACAAGAATGAGAAGTATTGCTGTATCATGGATTGACTTATTGCCCCAATTCCAGCCCTCTTTCTGCATCCATACTTTTGCATGACCTCAGGAAGGACAGAGTAGACTTTTCTATCCTTTGACTTGGGGTTGGCTCTGTAACTTGTTTCAGTCAATGGCATGTGGGTAGAAGTAAGCAATTTCTGAACCAAGACCTTAATGTCCTCCTGTGTTTCCACTTGCTCTCTGCCGTTTTCATGAGAAGAATATACCTCGGGCTTCCCTGGTGGCGCAGTGGTTAAGAATCCACCTGCCAATGCAAGGGACACGGGTTCGAGCCCCGGTCCAGGAAGATCCCACATGCCGTGGAGCAACTGAGCCCGTGCGCCACAACTACTGAAGCCCATGTACCACAACTACTGAAGCCCGCACACCCTAGGGCCCTTGGTCTGCAACAAGAGAAGCCACCGCAATAAGAAGCCCACACTCGCCACAACTAGAGAAAGCCCAGGTGCAGCAATGAAGACCCAATGCAGCCAAAAATAAAAATAAAATAGATTTATTAAAAAAAAACAAAAAACATACCTCAAGTGGTGCTGTGGTCATATCAGAAGGATGAGAGATACATGATAGGAAACCATCCTGGTCGCCACAGCCTGAAGAAGAGCTGCCCCAGGCATCCCATAAATCTGCACAGAGAAGAAAAGTCACAAAGCTGAGCCCAGCCTACATCAGCTGAACTTCTGTCAGCCTTCAGAGAGACAAGAACAGTTACAAACGACTGTTGTTTTAAGCCATGGAACTTCTGGGTAATTTGTTTTGCAGCAAGAACTAATCAATATATGGTACATATGCCAGACACTGGCCATTCATAAAGTACAACAGATGAAAAAAAACAAAAAAAACAAATCCAGAATCTAGAAGACAAAAAGGATTGGAGATTGCCACACAAAGAAAAAGAAAAGCATTCTTGAGGATTAGGAAAGACAAGTAAAAATGAATATATTTAATGTGACTTTTTTTTTAATAATCAACTAAGAGTGTATGTTCTGGTTTGTGACTATATTTACATGAAAAAGCTTCAAAGTTACAAAATTTGACATTTTTATATAAGATATGATTTTATTTAAAAATCAGGAAACAACGAAGTTGGAACACACCCAATAATATACATGAGTGCCATTAATAATCAGCCTATAAAATTATAAACTTGAACATGATGTTTATTACAAAATCCTTTTGTATTAGAATTAAAGGGATGTCTGAATTTTGAAGGCAGTGACTTTTGGAAAAACAAGAGAAAGCATTAGTTCAAAGAGTAAAACCATGGAATTCAGTGACTTAAAAAAATATATAAAAATGTAAACAAATTTTTACAGCATAAACTTCAGAATGACAGTTTTTCAAATGAGATCATGACATATTTAAGAAAGCTAATTTGAAATACCTTCTGAAATGGAGACTGATGTCAAGAGGGTAGCCAGGCCTTAGCTAATATATGCAAAGCAAATTTTGATTTGGCAGGATTATGAGTCCAACCCAAACTTTTTATATTTTCATAAATAGGAAAGGGTTAAAGTGAAAAAAGAGCAGTAAATGGGTCAGGAGCATGTAGGAACAACAGTTGATGACCTGGTTAAAATGACCTCAAACCGTTTTGTTTTTTCATTGATATTACTAAGAGATTCAAACCCAAGGATTCTCACGTTCGCCTGCATCAGAATCACTTAGGATGCTTTTTAAAATACAGGTGCCCAGGCCCCACCTTGGATTCCACTGGCGTGATGTTGGTATTTGTTAAAAGATCCCTAGACCATTTAAATTGTAACCAAGGTTAATAATCATCACTACTTTGACCTATCCCAGGTATACATAAGTCAATTAATGATTAATTACAGTTGCCAACTCTCCAGTCCCAGGCTTTTCCCTGTCTGGTTGCATTCAACCTGATTGGGTCATGTGCTCTGATTACCTAAACTTGGAAGAACGGTCACGTTATTAAATATTTACAAAGTAACACAGTGATACTTTTGTAAGCTGTGTCTCACAGTCGTCAAGGTGGATTACATAACAGATAAAGGCAACAGATTACTAGTTAACCCTAAAAAGAATCTGCTATATCTATAGAAATGACTATGTATGCCAAAAATACTAGTTCCCAGTTATATGAAGCAGAGTACATGTTTAGTTTCAACATTATGCTGTGGAAGGGACTGAAAAACAGAAAACTCCAATGTCTTAGGTTCGACTTGTGTAAAATAGAAGACATTTAAAATATAGATTACATAATACTGAGCTATATTTACAGGTGATTTATAAAAGAGACACAGAAGAAATATTAGCTGAATATCGACTGAGGTCCAGGTGTAGGAGCTAGGTACGTGGAATACAATAGGGCACAGAGTAACTTACCAAAAGGAAAGAAGAAATTAAAGAAGATGGGAAGGAGGAAGGGAGAGAGGAAGAGAGAAAGAAAGGGAAAATCAATCTGGGGGGAAATCAAGCAAAATAAATACAATGGAACAATTTCAAGCTTACAACTTGCCAATCTTGCTACTTGATTGAAGTGATTACAATACAAAACTCCTTTGGGAGTTATTTTCTGTAAATAAAAATGATGTGCTTGCAACCGTAGAACATCTCTAATGCTCTTAGTTATGTGGAGCCTGCAAAACATCAGGTAAAAAAATAGGTGATAAGATCCTGAGCTGTTTTAGCAAGAAAAAAGCCTTTAACAGTAAGGACTGCGCTCACTGCCCATGTTTCTCTCCCAAAAGGCAATTTGACTGTAACTCTCCCAGATTTGGAAGTTACTCATCCGACTCACGGGGGGACGGGGGAAATTTATCAGCCTCCTCCCACCACGGCTGGGCAGAGGATAGAACAAAAGGGCAGTAGACAACATGAGCAAGAGTCAGCCAAGTTTCCTGCCCAGGCAAACAGAGAGGATAGGAGGAGAGGAAAGAAAATGGTAACAGAAGCTTTGTTTGTGCCGGAAATGTAAGAGTGCCTTTGTTGTAAAACACAGGCGTTGATTTCCTGTTTCCATAACTTATGACTGGTGAGTTATTTTTACATTTATCTTAATGAGGTTACACCCTGCTCTGAGATTTCATAAGCCATTGCCCTGCCCATGAAACAAACAAAATATTCTTCTCTCTGATTCAGTTTCTTTGTTGACCTTGGGATAGCTGAACAAGAGAATGGTCTGGATTACACATTAACCTCTGTGTCTAAAAGTGTGTGGGGAGAAGGGGCACTCAGGCTTTGTTAAGGCTGAGGAATTCTTTACCTGTGAGACTCAAAAGTCAGTGTTATTTCCTGACTTTTATTTGTACCATGAAAAGTTACAAAGGACCAGAAAGTGTTTCCTAAATCATGGAGGAAAAGTTCTCAAAGAAAAAAGTGTAAATATATATTTGGCCTTGAACGATGCATCTTAAATCAATTCTGACAAAAATCTTGTGCGAGTGAATAAAAATTAATGGAACATGATTCATTGTGGCCATCAAACATTCAAATTAGTAAAGAGCATAGCCAAGGAGACGTACTTCTTTTATTCTTCAGTTATTACCTGCATGCTGCAGTGGACAGAGGAATTTGGAATGTGTCCTTTATTGCTGCCACGCTGCTTCGGGCGCTGGCTTGGGAATTAAGGATCCCTGCCTCTACATAATGATATATGATTAGCACTGTGAAAGTAATTGAACTCTTTGTTCTAGACAATCCCTTGCAGTGTCAGCAAGAAGCTGGAACAAACTGTGTCATTTAACAGCGTTATGCTGTAAGTGAGAAAAACCTCTGATCCCTGCACAATTAACTTCCTAATAATTTTTAAATTCTCAAGATTAAATGAGAGAATTAATATAATAGACCATGTAAATGTGCATTAGAGAAATAAAGCAGTGCAAAGGCACTAAGAAGGATGGGAAAATTTAAAGAAATTAACAGTTGTTCTCAAATATAATAAGAGACAGGTGTCAGGCTGTTAAAAGGATGATTAATGTAACTGGGGCAGCTGAGAGTGGTAAGTGCACAGCTGTTGCAAAGATTAGGTACGTAGTAACAGAGAATACTACTTGTTTTGCTGTGCACTCCACTAAACTAAATTATATTAAGAGCTTATAAAGTATCCTGGAAAGTGAAGTCATAATGATATCGACACCTGTTTTACATAGTAAACCCCTATAACTCAAATCAATGATATTGACGCTTATTTTACATAATAAAACGCTGCAACTCAAATCATTCGCTCTTTGTGCCTTCAAAATCACAGCACACTAGCTTTATTATTTATGAAATTTCTCAATTTTCTTCATTAAATGTATGAAATATCTCAATAATCATTTTAAGACCATAATGCTTGCATTAGGTGGCATTAATTTCAAAATGATCAAATTTTGAAAGTAATATGTTCTCTTTGAAGTTCACTAGTTCCAAACTCTCTTTTATTCTGATAGTTTCATTTTATCAAAATGTTGCTGTATTCAGCGCAGAGTGATGAGTTGCATTTCAAGTAATTCTATAAAATCTGATGAGCGTTCCTCTTGGATAAGGACTGGACTATATTTAGTTCAGTCTCAGGGTCACACTGACCTTTAGGAAACAAAGGAAAGAAGGAGACATTGCTTTGTAATTATTCTCAAACGAAATTTCTGTTTGTTTTCAATACCATCTAATTAAGCTAATTAATATCCTCTTGTACAACATAAAACAGAAAGAAAAAGAAGTATCAAAACAGTGACATGGGGCTTCCCTGGTTGGGCGGTGGTTGAGAATCTGCCTGCCAACGCAGGGGACACGGGTTCGATCCATGGTCCGGGAAGATCCCACATGCTGCGGAGCAAATAAGTGTGTGTGCCACAACTACTGAGCCTGTGCTCTAGAGCCCGTAAGCCACAAGTACTGTGCCCGAGTGCCGCAACTACTGAACCCGCGTGCCTATAGCCCGTGCTCCACAATGAGAGAAGCCACCGCAATGAGAAGCCCGTGCACTGCAACAGAGAGTAACCCCCGCTCGCGGCAACTAGAGAAAGCCCACACGCAGTAATGAAGACCCAACACAGCCAAAAATAAATAAATAAATTTATTTTTTAAAAAAGTGACATGACTATATTTATGGCTGCCTACGATATTTCTTTTTTTAAAAGAGTCTATGAATGAAAATGATTTCAGTTACTCATTCACTATTTTCTGGAGAGTGTACACTCCTTGGTGGCAGGGACCTGGGTTTATTCAGTAAGGTTTTTGTTCATAATGTTTTGTTTTGATAAATTATAAAATTTCTTTTTCACACCTCTCTAAGTCCTTATCCTCTCCTGTGATTTCCCTTCACATTGGCAAGTGGCTGCTAGTTCTGCCTACTATGTGAATTGAAAATCAAAGTATCAATATATTTGAGCCGATAAATTACTATGAGAATTGATCTCAAACACCATTCTTATGCAACTTTGGAAACTTTTCTATGTGTTTATATATGTTTGATGGCTGACTAAACAATTAACAATGTTAAACTGAGACACCAGACACGAGATTCTAGTCATTAATTTCTTGTTAGTGATCAGAAAAGTATTGTTTCTACCTGGATAGACTTAAAGAAAGCATTAATCTTTCTTATTAAAGTTAGTTTGATACTGCAGGATTCAAATGCTTAGAATTTAATTCTGTGGGCCTTTTCTGCCTTGTTTTTGTTTGTGTGTTTTGGTTTTTGCTGGAGTGAGGTGGCTATGCAATTAAGCTTCCACTAGTTTTTAATAACCACTGGTCCGTTGCATTTGGATCCAAGGTTTGATCAACATGAACACTTTCTGGCTGGTTCCCTTGCAGATTAATATTTGAATAATCAAAGAGACCAATGTGAAGTAATAATGAATTTTTATACTGCTGAAGGCTCTCCTTATAAAGAAGGAAAAAGCAAAAGCATTATATTAACTGAGTAAAGGAAATAGGTTTGGTTTAACTTTTTCTAAACATGTCTTAAAGTTTGATTGAACTTTTTCCATACTTTCAAGCAGCTATCTCACTTGTAGACTCTAAAACCTTAGCGAAATTTTGCTTATAAGAGAGTGGGCATAATAATTTAATGAAAAATTCTATTGGTGCTGCTGATACGGATGACTGTCAAGGGTGTGTCTTCAGGGTGACATCAGTGTTTTGAGGTGGTGAATCTAGTCACAGTATATTTAATAATATACTGTAGTCAGTTGGCTTTTCCATTATCTGTGCCATTCAAAGTATAAATCAAGCTTCTCTAAATCTTTTGTTTGTCATTTAAGTAACTGCCTGTTGAATGAATGAGCTGAAATTCTTAGGTAAGTTTATAGAAATATAAAAATGTATGTGAGTAACAAAAAAAATATTATATTCAGTTTTAGAATTATGACAAATCCCAGAGCATAAACAAAAGCAGGAAGCTGAGTCCTAGAAACCAGAAAATTTAGACTATGTAGTATGTCAGCAACAAAGAACATAGCGAGGCATTTTGAAATCCCTGTATTTCTTACCTTATTCGAATGTAGTAGTTGTTTGTTTACCTACCTTTCCTTCCTTGATCTCTGCCTCATGCCTATCTCCAAAAACGTGCCAATGGCATAAGAGTAGGCTTTTGTTTTTCTCATAGTTCTGTGGTCTGCAATGTCCAACCAATCGCCTTTCATTTAAAGGGTTCACAAATACGTTTACATGAGTTGATCAGATGAACACCCATGGATTCAAAACTGGAGCATCAAAGTCCAAGATAATGCACAGAAACCAACAGGAAGAAGGTACTTAGAAAGAAGTAAGGAAAATAAATGAGAAACAGCAGAGGTTCTAAAAAATAAAAAGAAGCAAACAGACAGGTTTCAGGATGGTTGCAGCAACTGGAGAATCAAGACAAAGTGAGAATCCATTTCATTCAATACCCAAAGATTAGGTAAGTGCCAGGCTGCATGGAGAACGCTGGGTGACAGCAATGAATAAGACAAACATCTTCTCTGACCTCCTGTAATTTGTTGCCTAGTGGAAAGCATAGTAAAGGAAATAAGCATTGTTCTTGGGTAGATAGTAATGTGTGGACAAGGGGTAGGGTCAGCCGGGACTTCTGAGAATAAATGACATCTACTCAGACCTAAAAGGTGAGAAAAAAAGAACCACCATTCAAAAAGTGGGAAGAAATACATTCCAAACAGAGTGAACACATGCCAGTTTCCTGAGGGAGAGAAAACAGAAAGTCCAAGAAACCAGAAATAAAAGCCAGTGAGGCCAGAGGAGTAAGTGAGAGGGGGTTTGGAAGAAGATGAAGTAGGAGGAAGAGGCAGTGGCCAGAGCCTTGAAATAATGCAGAGCCTTGAAAACCAAGGTAAAAATTTTATTCCAAGTGCAATGAGAGAGTTTCACACCTATTCCAAGTACAGCAGAGGTCATGATCTAATTTAACTTAAGAGAAACAAAAACAAAAAACCACTTTTCTGGTTGCCTTGTGAAGATTAGATTTTAAGGGAAACCAGAGTGGAAGTGGGAAAGCTAGTTAAAAGGCACAGAAGCATCTCTGATGCATGATGTTGGCAGCCTCAACTAGGGCAATCATGGTGATGACAGGGAAAAGTAGGGCTCTTTGATTGAATAGCATTTCCTGAAGGGTTAGATGGTGGAGATGGGATTGAGGAAAGTAGGGAACCAGGACTGACCCTTAGAGGAAATGGGTGAACGTTAATGCATGTATTGGTTTGGTCTCTCCCTCCCCAACAAAAGGGGCGGAAGACCAAGATTGGGTAGAAGTAGGAATCAGTAGCCCACGCTTAGTTATGTTCATGTGGAAATACTGATTAGTGGGCATGTCTGTATATGTGAGTTTGGAGATCAAAGGAGACATCCTGGCTGAGATATTAATTTTGAAATCATCAGCACAATATAGTATTTACAGAATGAAAATGTATGAGATCATCCAGAGAGAGAAGAGAGAAAAGTAGAGAAGAGATCCAAGTACCACCGGCAATCAGAAATGTCATGAGAATTCCTTCAAGTTATTTTGTTTCTACCCTTGGCAGACCTCCTAGACCTTTCCAACTAGAGTCAGCTACATGGAACAGGGCTCAGTCTTCATAGGATCTCCCTGTGAAAGCAGGAGACTTATCGGTAACTGACTGGGGGACATATGTTACTGGAAAATAATACCAGGTATTAATAATTTGAAGCTTCTGTTTTAGTGCCACCAGCACAACTTTTGATTAAGAAAAAACGTGTTCTAAGCCTAGTCTGCAACCTGGGCATGAGGAAACCTTTCTTCTATGTAAACATTCAAGTTATATGCCAATCCAATAAAAGCCTTAAGATTCCTGGCTGCAATCAATTAAAATTACTAATGAAATGTTGATCTTTGTGCCCTAAGTCATATCCTCTATCTTTTCCAATCTCCAGTACATGTGGTTTTCCTTCCTTGATCAACATCCAATCTCAGGAATGGAACCAAAGTTAATTCTGACATAGGTAAAAATGACTGATGACTTTTTTAAATATTTCCTTTCCCTGAAAAATTTTCTTTTCAACAAAGATTTGGAAAATTATGGTGGCATTGAAAACATCTAATGGCAGAAATAAAGCCTTCAGTGGTGGAATTTCAGGTGAATGCATTCAGGAGAGATTAGGGAAGATAGAGGAGGGAGAAGGGATTTTATGCTACTATTGGTAGCATTAACATATGCAGTGAAGTGCCCATTTAGGAAGCAGAGAATATAGATTTAGCTAAAAATGCATATCTTAGATATCATATCCCCTTTATCGATTACAAAGCATTGGTACCCTGACCCAGCTGAATTCTGTGTAAAAATTAAAGAGTCAAGATTTTTCCCAACAAAAAATTTGTTTTCATAAAGAACTGAAAAGTATGTCTCTCATGGGGTAAAAATAATACTAACAATGGTTAAAGTTTGTTTTGTATTTATGTATTTACTTTTTAAAAAAATGCCTCCAGTGCCCTTCCTTTTAGGAGAAACAAAAGCGACACACACTAGAAAGTACTAGATTTAAAAGTAGAGCAGAGACCCTATTATTTGAAACACAGTTCAAGGCAACTCAGACAATAAAGCCATTGGCTGGGGTAAAATTTAACTGACCCTTTCAAGGTTGAAAGAGATCTTCAAGCAAAATGCTTCTCTGTCAGTAGAAGAAGAGCTCTGTATTGAACCGATTTAATAGTCAAACCTACTGAAATCCCTCTCACTGGGGAAACATAAGCTAAAACAAAAACAACAACAATTAAAACCTGCCACAATTGTGGTAAGTAGACTTGTTGAGCTGTATTTCTCTACTTCAAAGGATACCACAGGTGAGAGGATTTTTTTTTTAAGTAAAACAAGTCCTATGGACAAAAGTTTTCTTTGGGAATAATATTATTCCTTACTCCTGTTGTGTTAAGTTTACTCAGTCGTTGTAAACTCTTTTCAGCAGACTTTAGACATCTCTTACATGATAGTTAAATAAAAGCCTCTATTTTTTTGGACACAAAAGGATACTTATGGTTTGCTGTAATGCATTTACTATCAATGTCACTGACCTACCTTCAGGACTGAATCCATGAGGAAATGTTCCCCTGCAGTAAATGAGTGACAGTAAATAGGATGTTAGCTGTGCTTCTTGGGAAATGGAAAACATTCTCTGGAAGTTGATTTTCATCCTAGTGAAGTATCTTCCAGGGACTCTATTTTGTTTTTCAGCTCTTGACCACTTTAGCCACAATCACGGAAGATGCACAGAGCTATCAAGTTGGACAAGTTCAGATCAGTGGGTGGTTTGAAATGACTTGACAAGGTGAGACTGGTGTGCCTTCTTAGGTTTGAAATGAAGAACAACAAATATTATTACTGTACTTCTTCTGATTCTCTCTGGGAGCAAATCTGATTGGTGCGCAAATCCCTCACAAAGAAATATTAGTAGGACCCATAATTCTGACACCTCCTCGAATTGTGGGAAGTGAGTCAGAGGCCACACAACAAACCAGCACCATTATTAATTTCACACTTGAGTAGAACCACAGAGTTAAGCATTCATTGCATGTATTCAAACCACAGCAGACAACTGGATTCAGTGGTAACCAAAAAGGAAAGTTGAATTTTTAAGAAAAAAGATGAAAACTACAGAATACAAGGCTTTCTATCACAAAAAGTCACTTTTACTAAAATATGTACTTCCTGGATTTGATCATAATTTATATGTATGTAGTATGAACTATAAATGAGGCCAAAGCTTATACTATTTGAATGAATTAAAGTATAAAAGTAATTTTCCAGATAGTTCAATAAATGACAATTCCTCTTGCCTGGAATCCGAATTAGGGTAAAAGTATTCTCCTCCCTTTCTTTTTCTGTCCCTAATTGTCACAGTTATTTTTACAGTTTGCTCAATTCTTCACTTTGATAATACAGATCTCTTCCAATTACCAAATTTCTCAAATAATTTTGTGATCCTTAGGAAGGCTATATAAAACATTGAATATACAGTCCAGGAGATCCCTATTAAAACAGTGACCTGCATTATGAATATGCATAAATACATTCATTGATTGAACTGTTAAATAGATAGATAATATCAGTTTGGAGTGGTACTGATTTAGAAAAATATATAGTGAAAGGAAGAAAAGGAGAGATTACCCAGGAAAAAATTTGCTTGTCAAATGATGGAAAACTGATATGTTTTTCAAAGTAATTTTAATGTTAAGAGTTTCACCTAACTTTTAGCTTTTATCAACATAAAAGCTAACAATTTGCACACACACACACACACACACACACACACACACACACACACACATTCCTGCATTTATCTTTTATTCCTGCCTTTGTCTTAAGCCCTGCATCTGTTTCAAACTCATCAATAAGATCTTCTGGTGACGTGAATTTAGACTTGAGTAATGTACTCATGTTCACTTAGCATTTCACTTTCTTTGTACAAGGAAACATACATTCTAATCTAGATCAGCATCCTCTTTCCTGAGCTAATACCTACAGCTGTGCCCCATCCATCAGATGAGTGGATGTTAACACAGATGTTAACAACCAAAAAACAACTATAGAGTGAAAACATTGGTTTAAAAAAAAGTTGCATGTCCTTCAAAGCTAATTGTTACTGATTCGAGTATTTTTAAAGCTGATTTCAAGTGAAACTATTTTCCAAGTTATAATTGGAACCATGATAATTCAAATCCAAAGACTGATTTGCTGCAAGCAAAGGTTGAAAGCATTTGACTCAAAATTCTCAACTTTCTACTTCAACTTATGCGTACAAACATGGTCTCAGGGTATACAAGTTGTCCCCATGAGAAAATCACATTTTACTTGGAAAATGATTTCAAGACATTGAGCAATTAATAGGACAACTTTTGTAGCAGGCAAGGATAGCCACAAAGGAAAGTGTAACTGCTTGAAATGTAGATTAAAAACAAAATTCAGTGGATTGGTATTTTCTGACATGACTTTTTTGAACAGATTTACTGGTGGGCTCAATGACTCCTTGCCTGGTATTGTGAAAAGTTGACTAGCCTACACCAAGTCTCATCCCAGAAAAGCATTTTTAAGATTTATGGGTGTATTTTGAGATTTTATGATTGCCATTTGATTTATGATGTATGTAGTGAATTTTCTAATAATATGCAGGGTGCAGGCACTCAAACGCAAAAAACATATTACTTTCTAATCATTTTCCATCAAAACACAGAAAGATATGAAGGTGGGATTGAAATAATGCTACATTTAGACCGTTCCCTGACTTGCCTCTCCTCCTTTTCACACCCCGCACCCCCCTCTGCCCATGGTGGTATGTCGTAGCCCATTCTGAAGGCATATGATGCTTATACTACAGCTGCTGCTGCAACATCTTTGATTTATGTGCCCACTGTGTTTATGTTCCATATATTTTCATGAGAAATCAATGATACTGTTTTTTTTTTTTTAAGGGACCCAGGAGACCAAGGGTTTGAGGGAGGTTATAGTCCAACTTGACAGTATTTATAATTAGAGAAGTTTAAAATTTTTACAAGGGCTCTTTATATTCTCATGTCGTAGGCATACTCTCTTCATAGAGAAGACATTATCCAACAACAGAGGATTGAACAGACAGCACTGATGAATTCTCTTCAGCATACATCCGTTCCACTCTTTTGGTGGTAAAGTCATAGAACCACCACTACGATCTTGTTTAAACTAACAGGAAGCCTCAAATGCTTTTCTGACAGTAGAAAGATCTTGGAAGACTTGGCCAAATAGTTAAAGCCATGAGAGATGTTCAAACTTTAATCATATATCATTATTATATTTGCAAAAGTTGTATGGCCCCAAACAGATAAAATGAATATGAAATGAATGTAGGATCTCCAAAATATTTAAGGTCTTTTTAACTTGCAAAGGAGGCATTTAAATATTAAGAGCCAAAGAAATGCAAAGACCAATCAATTAATATAGCATCATGGGTGGGAATTTCAGATTTCCATGAGTAGCCCTGGAAAACAGACCTCTGGGGCTATAGGGCTATGGCTCTAAATATGAGAGATTATAAATAGGGCTTATGAGGTTCCATCAATGTCATGAAAAAGAGGCCAGTGAATATTCTGTCAAATGCTTCTGGTCATTGCATAATCATAACCAGCTAAGAAGTTATCCTCCAAATTGCTTAGGATAATAAAATTGTTTATTTAACAAATAAGACTCTTTAAACCCAGGGAGGTTTTAAAATTAAGCATAGAAAAGCCTAAGAGAATCAAGCATGTGGTGTTAATATCTTTGTGTTAAGCTATCTGGGCTTTTAGTTTCTATAATTTGTAGTGTTCCGGAGAACTTGTCCTATAAGAAGAACAGCCTTGTGATTTCAAGTTAATGTGTTGCTGAATAATTGGTTTCAACTTGTGATTTAAAGTTGAAAGTGCAAGTGAAATACTAATGAAAAGTACTGGATATTTAATGGAACTTACAAATAACCATTTTAATAATTTTAATAAGTAAATGTACTACTTGAGCATTTGAATGTTGATCAAAAAATCAAATTACTTTAAAAGTATATTTGACTAGTTAAATGAAAATTTAGTTTAAAATATTTACTAGTCTTTAAGTTTTAAATAGCACCAATCATTAATTATAAATCTCTTTATGGTATTATTAAATTCTTCTTGTTTTATAACTCTATAAATTGATTTACAACTTAACAAAGAACTTTGTGACTGTAACAAATTTATATTAATTTTTAAACAAAAATCCCTTAATAATTATTTTGTGCACACACACACACACACACTCACACACACACACCCCTTAGAAGCATCTATAAAGTCACATTCATGACAAAGACTTTTGTGATAAAGAGAATTTGGATTTTTTTCCCCTTAGAAATACCTACTATGCCTGGACAACATAACAAAATGTAAACAAGAACTGTTAGGAGTTAGCAGATTGATTCTAAAATAAATAAATTGTGTAATAATTTCAACAAAAGAGGTGAACTAGCTACATTTTTTTTTTCTATTGAATTTAGTCAGATTTAAATGCATGGAGAGAAACATCTAAAGCTATTAATTATCTGGTTGGCTTACAACATTCTTAATCTCCATTTATAAATTTTGGAAATGATAAGTATAAATATAGTTGAAGCCATATTATTCACTGGGTTTGGAGAAGTAGTTTGTCAGTTAATGGCAAAAAAAGAAAAGGTTCAAGCAAGTAATCATTAGAAATAAATTAATTAAGATTTATTTTAACATAAAAACACATTTGTTTGCCTTTCTTTACATATGAATATTTGCTTTGATTAGAAATCAACAGATTAGTATTTTCCACATTCAGAAGTTCATTATCTAAAATTTCCAGTTTTATTTCTTTAAAGTGGTCCAACTTAAAGCAGCGGCTAGCAGTATAATCAGATAAACTGTCAGCTTGTACTCCGTATCTCTGTCTTTCACAGCTCTTGATCATACCTAGAGAGCCTTTTTAGTGACTCGCCTTTCTTGATTCTTTCCATAGCATTCAACATGGTTTTCATAGAAACAAAGATAGATCTTCTACTGTATCTAGATACATTGGCAGATATGTACATATGTCATGATACATAATGAAAGTGTATATTATAAAATTCTAATGAAACATAACCTTGTTTCAGTCCGCATGTCAACACCATAAATGAGTAACTTGATCATTTGTCCAAATTGATTTCTGCCCATTTAAGTCCTTGACATGTGCAGCAAATCTGCAAAAACTGAAAGAAGGAAAGAAGGAAGGAGGGAAGAAAGGAAGGAAGGGAGGGAGGGAGGGAGGGAGGGAAGGAGGGAGGGAGGGAGGGAGGGACATCACATGAGATTAAGCTTCAATATTTTAACCTATGTTATTATGTTATAAGGAGCAACATCAAATAACATATATACAGAAGTACTGTGCTTAAAGCCAGCTCTTACAGGCTTATAAGCATCAATTCTTTAATTTTCAGGAAGTTTGAAAGTCAGTCACTAAACATAGCCATTATCAAAAATTTAATCACATAAACTTAAAATTAAATAAATTACATCAAAATCAAAGACAGTAAATACTTAAAACTCATCACTTCTTAGTTGCTTTAACATATTTTCCTATTATCTATGTTCTTAAGGTTACTTACATTTGTTATATATTTGTGGTGGAAACATCCTATAATGGTATCCTACTAATATCTCTTCCCAAATCTTCTCAGTGATGTCACATTGGTACTTTGAAATTGGCCACAGTGGAAGTATTCATACCATGGAAACCAGAAAGTACGGCAAAACAGGTTGTTGCTTTTTTGGGTGGGGGAGAAGATGGGTGTAGGGGTGCAGCAGTGAAACATTTACCAGCACACCATTGTATATAGGGTACAGTATATTACCAGTACACCACTGCATACAGGGTATAGTATATTACTGAAATATATACTATAAATATTTTTGTCATGTTCTTAAAGTACTGAAATTAATTTTAGGGCAATGAACCTTCACAGGGTTCCCGTAGGTCATTTCTAAATGTGTTACCCCAATGTACTCAAGAAGAAAAGAGAGTGCTTTGGCAGCCTCAGTGAGAAATCAATAACACACCCTGCCTTCTGGTCCAGACTTGACCCATTAAATTTCATTCCATCAATTGTTAAAAATAACTGTCAGCATATATTTTCCATTGTTGGCTGGGAAGCCAAATGACTTCATGTTCTGTTTTATATATTTATACAACTTTTACAAATAGAATTGAAAAAATTCCCACCAGAATGGACACAATATAAAATATAAGAAATAACAGTCTCCCCTCCTCACAACCTCATACTCCTGTACCAGTCACTTTTCTTTCTTAGAAAGATACTTTATTTACCTTCTCCAGATTTTACTGGACTCCAGACTTTTATTAGGCTACCTGAAATAACGTGTGGAGAATTGTGCCTACAAGATCTAAGTTGGTTTATATAAGAAAGAACAGAGCTACATTTAAGAGAAAATAAGAGAACAAGTGACCTGGAAGAAAGTGTCATAATGAAGTAAGCTAGAGTTTTGAAAGACCCGAGGGAAAGAAATTTGAGAAATAACTGCCACTATGAGGGAAAGCAATATATAAAAGAGATTTTAAAAATTAATGCAGTAATAAAAATTTATTGATTATTAATTATGTAACAGGCACCGTTCTAAGTGGCTTACATGTATGGCTTCAACTTGATCCTCACAACACCACCATAAAATAGTAATAGCATCTTAGCATCCTCCATTTTACACAGAAAAAACCCTGGAACGTTGAAAATAAGTACCTTGCTAAAATCAGTTAAAAAGTGGCAGAATTGGAATTCACACTCAGTCTGGCTCTTAGCTTATTCACTTAGCCATTAGACTGTAGATAGATTTTACTTACAAAATATGCTTTATAGCAACATCAAAAATACTTACAGAAAATATCCACAAAGACTTTACTTTCTAATATTTTTGGAATTAAGATTTGTGTTTCTAAAAATAATGTCATGAAAAACCTAGGGGTAAGACAGGAATAAAGACACAGACCTACTAGAGAATGGACTTGAGGATACGGGGAGGGGGAAGGGTAAGCTGTGACAAAGCGAGAGAGAGGCATGGACATATACACACTACCAAACATTAGGTAGATAGCTAGTGGGAAGCAGCCGCATAGCACAGGGAGATCAGCTCAGTGCTTTGTGACCGCCTGGAGGGGTGGGATAGGGAGGGTAGGAGGGAGGGAGATGCAAGAGGGAAGAGATATGGGAACATATGTATATGTATAACTGATTCACTTTGTTATAAAGCAGAAACTAACACACCATTGTAAAGCAATTATACTCCAATAAAGATGTAAAAAAAAAAAAGATTTGTGTTTCTTTTAATCGTGTTAGCACATTTGAACTGGCCTCAATGGATACAGTTTTATTCAGACTAATACAAGTCAAGTTAAAAGAATCTGAAAACCAGTGTCCTAGTCACTGTGACATTCTAGGAAGATTAAATACAAAATGAATCATGACATTTAATGTGTTTTGGCTAAAAGCTGAAAATCTGATACAATTTCTATTGCGTGTGCATTTTTTGCAACCTGTAGATATACAATTTTGCACATCAAAAACTTTTACAGATAAATGGTCTCATACTCTTCTTTAGTAATGAGAATTTAAGAGAAAAATCATGTAGGCTGGATAGACTCAAGGAATATAAATTCAAAGTTTATTTTGCATTAGGTTAGGATTCATGAAAATAAAGCCTAACCTTTCTAGGCATAAGTCATCATTGAGAAAAACATCCACCTAAGTTGCTTGTGGCCAAAAGTCCAGTCTTTGACCTGTACTGAAAGGTTTATGTGCTGGAAATGCTGGAAGTTAATGAAGTGGATACTCCATTTAAGCATTAGCAGCAGAGTACCAGGAAAAGGCCAAAGGGAAAGATCAACCTGGGCTCAGAAAAAAAGCAGAGTAGAAGAAGTATAATCTGAGATCGGAATCTTTGCCTTTTGCACAGTCATCCCTCTACCCCCAAGTCCTTTTAGACTTTTTCTGTAAAGGAGAATAGTGTTTCATCAAATCTGAGATGTTATCAATTTTAAGATGCAGCTGTGGTTCATGTAGAGCTTTTTAATCAGCCAATTAAACTGACAATGCTTTCTTATAACTAGAATTTTTACTTTATACTTGTTGAAAAATATGCAAAATATTATATATGCATATAATGCTTTTCATATCTCACTATTTTGCACTCATAAAAAGGAAAAGAATAAAAAATGAAGTGGTAAAGGAATTCCAAAACTTCTTCACCAGATCTTACTCTTTTGGATCACTTCCCACAAAGAGTCATAGAGAGCTCTGTTTTCTCATAAAATATCACCCTCTATGCCAACCAGAAAACTAGTGATACTTTTAAAATATGTCCCAATATTGTCTTTGGGGTCTTCTTGGAAGTTTCTGACATCCTGCAAGTTTTGATACTTGTGCTTTCTTGATCTTAACTGATACTGACAATGGAAGGTTTCAGGTAACATTTAAGACCTTCTTCTATATAGAGACTGAATGTTTGTGTCTGCTCAAAATTCATATATTGAAACCTAATCCCTAATGTGATGATATTTGGAGGTGGGGACTTTGGGAGGTGAGTAGTTCATGAGGGTGACACCCTCATAAATACAATTAGTGCCCTTAGAAAATAGGCCTCAGATAGCTCCCTTGCCTCTTCCACCATGTGAAGACACGGCGAGAAGGCAGCCATCTGTGAATCAGGAATATGGTTTTCACCAAGCACCAAATCTACCCTTGCCTTGATCGTGGACTTCCCAGCCTCCAGAACTCTGAGGAGTAAGTTTCTGTTGCTTATAAGCCACTCAGCCTACGGTATTTTTGTTATAGCAGCCTGAGTGAACTAAGACACCATCTTATTAAGGTCCCTAGATAGTTTATGATTGAGACAGTGAGGGTTTCAGTTTTCCCATCACGCTGTCAGAAACAACAGCCAAGGTCGAGCACACTCAAGCAATAACACATCATCCCTTCTACCTGATCAGAGTCCATTTTAAGATTACATCGATTGTAAGATATTTGCCAATTTCAGAAAAGCTAAAATGTGGAAAATGTACAGTTAGAATTAATGACATTAAGTGTTCAAGCTGTTCTTTGTTAACTGTGCAAAACAATTTAACAGTTTTGACATAATTCTATATTTACTAGAGTGAAACAACTGCTGATTAATTTAACCTGTCTGTATGACTTTTTCTTTCGTAAGAGTACTGACCTTCCTGCCCTCAAAATCCATTATTTTGGAGTCCCCTACATTGTTCTCCATGCTTGGATCTAAAGAGATTGTAATGTCAGCAAGGTTTGTTTTCCCAATTTCTCTTCCCCTGAGCAGAGTGTACTTTGTAAACCCCTTCTCTCACAAAAGGATTCAACATTTTTTAATACCAATTAGTAAAATACATAATTAAGTACTGTCCAATTTGAAGTTTAAGGGTAAAAGCTGTATAATCCTTTCTCTAAGACCTTGAGACAGATGTTTCAGAATTCTCAATTTTCTTTTAATGTTATAAAGATAATATCATACATATACCATATCCTATGTAATCCAGTAAGATCTAGGGTGGCACCCTGTAATCAGATGTGTTAATATTTCTGCACTGAAATGTGTGAATTGTGATACTAAGAGGAATGAAGGCTATAAATGGCCTCACTTAAATCCAAGTTGGATTTTGCCACCAAATGAGATCACATCAGATGAGTTTTGCCACCAAGTGAGTTATGCAAATCTTTTAGTTTTTCAACCTAAATGGATCTTAGAATTGCAGATATGGAGCTGTGGACATATGTTAAGCATAAAGATTCAAGTTTTTGCATAAAGTTTTAGGCATGAGCTAGAAGGTGAATGATATTTTAAAAGGTGGAAGGAAAAGACAGGTTTTCTCAGTTCCCAAGTCATCGCATCACATTTGGAGAAATGGACAACATCCAACACTTGAGATTGGCCAGGTGGCTCTGAAAATTTTCCTCATGGCATCATCTTCTTCCTCCTTAAGTTTTCTCATCTCAGAAAATGGTATCACAAACTACCCAACTGCAAGCCAAAAACCTTAGAGTTGTTCTTGATTCCTTTCTCATTTCTCCTCATGTCAAGCAGTCTTACCAACTCTACTTCCAAAACATGCCCTTTTGGAGCATATATGTTATAGGGCCTATAACATCCACTCTCTCCATCTCCACAGCTACTACCTGAAGCCAAATCTCTTCATGTCTGCTCTGACAAAATAGCCTCTTAATCCATCTTCTATTTCTACTCTTAAATCCCCACATAGCTACTCTCCATACAGCGGGCAGAGCGATCTTTAAATTCCAAATCAGATATCTCGTTCACCTGCTTAAAAACCTCCAAACTCTTACCATGACCAGCGAGGCTCTCCATGACCCAGATCGCATCCGCCACTCTCCCTTCACTTACTGTGCTTTTCTTACCTTCATCGGTTTCTTCCTGTTTTCAAATAAGCAAGTTTCCTTCTTCTTTAGAGTCTTTTGCATTTTCTGCTTCCTTGCAGACGCAGCTGGGAACACTGATTTCCCAGACCTGTGCCTCGCTGGCTCCTTCTTCCTTACTTATGACCTTAGATGTCAATTCCTCATCCAGGACTTCCCTGGCTCCCAATTCAAAGTAGATCTAACCTCGTCACTCAACATATGACTCTTGTTGATTTTCTTCAAAGTACCTACCATTATTTGAAGTTATCTTGGTGAATTGTTTGTTTACTTACTTACTGAGCTGTCTCTACCTTCTGGAATGCAAGCTCCATTCAGGCGAGTACTGTTTACCATTGTATCTACACTGCCCAGACCCTTGCCTGGCATATAGCATTTAATGTGCAGAAGCTCATTAAATATATTTCAAGTGAATGAATGAAAGCTAAGCGATTAATTATTTAACATATTCATCCTATTATTGCAGTCAAATTACTAGTGTTCCTGATTCACCTAGGCTGTGCTCACACATTTGAAGTAAACTACGCACATTTTGGGGAAAACTATGCACATTTTGGAGAATGGTGGTATGACCAGAGCATTGGAATATGTTTAGTTAGCTTGATATCTTGGCTGCCTAAATCACTACTATATTTCTGTAATTTGTGTTATAGTTAATAAGTGCTTTCTATGAGCCATGGTAGCTATAGGCATATATATACACGTGTGTGTGTGTGTGTGCATTATGCTTCCATCAACTCTGAGAAATTTAAGTAACTTGTCCAGCATCTCATATCTAAAATCCAGTGGCACTGGGGTTGATTCCCAGATTCCTCAGGGCACAAACCTGAGGAAATGAATGTAATCACTCAATTTATAATGAGATGAATTTAACCTTCTTTTAAAGATTCAAATGTCATTGTGAGAATATTGCTATTCTATAGCACAATGAAAGAAATAATGGTTATTTGAGTCCTGTGGGTTTTTAAAAATATGAAGATAGAAGAGTTTACTGTGTCTTTATGTCGGGAGGATTATCTTCTCTGTGGAAAACCTGAGTTCAGGGCCTCCAGGTTTATTCCCTGATATGCTTATAGAAGATATAAATAAATTAGGAAAACCCTCTCACGAAAATAACTGGGTTTGCAAGGCTATCATTTTAAGTAAGGAAACCAAACTCTGTCTTCCCCTATATCCTTGACCTGAAGGGAAACATGTTTTCAGTAAGAAATTTAAATGTTGGTTTAATATTTATAAGAATATTAACCCTGTGTTATAGTGAAGAATATCCAGATTATTTATCAGGACAAAATCATTTTCATGTAATTCAATTAAAACTATAAGACGATATATTGCAATAAAATTGGGATAGGCAGGTCTCCTGAACAGACCAACAGGGTGACCAAGCTGAAGCTTCCAGCTGTCCCATGGGCTAGTTATGTGCCTATTTTAAGACTATCCTGCTACTTTAGCTAAATAGCATTTTTCTTTGGCTTATTTTCTCATTTCTTTATTATGTTGCATAAAAGTGTAATTGCCTCAAAAATGACATTCACACACAAAATTTAGAATTTTAAATCAAAAAAGTTGTCTTAAGGTTTTATTTTCAGTTCTTCTTGTCAACAGTTCTCATTAATGCTGACCATATTTAGTGAAACTTCCTTTATGTGTGTAATGACCCTTTCAGCTATAACTATCCCTGTTAATATTAACAGCTAAAGTTTGAAGTGTGATTATAAATGACTTTTTTCACATGCCAAAAATCTTTTATTTTTTGAAGTGTCAGATCCTTCTTTAATTGCTGGCTCCACACAATGGCTAGAAACATCCTCAAAAGCAATTTTTAAAAAGCCATTTCAAAAACCATTATCTAAAGTAATTTTAAAATAAAGTGTTTTAAAATTATAAATACTCTAATACATTCTAAGTATAAAAAATTTAGGACTGCAAAATAGTTATTTTGAAATTGAAACATTGGAGTGTCTTTTTTCAGATTTCTTTAAGGAATCTCATAATGGCAAAAAAAAAAAAAAAAAGAGGTTAATTTCCTGAAAGATACAAAAGAAAGAAATCTAAACAATCCATATGTAAGTCTCATGGCCACATATAAATGATTGCACCCATGGTCAAAATGTTACCAAACTGGTCAACCAGACCTAGGCTGGGGTCATAGCCAGGGCTGAGACCCTGGAGATTCCTCTTCTGATCAGATTCCTGCACCAAAACCAATAGCAAAACCAATGCTGAGACTGGAACAGCACAAGCTTTATTCAATGATCAAGGAACGGAGAAGTGGGAGCCTAGTTCACAAACTAACTTCTTAACCCAATTTGGGTGGAGACACCAAATATATAGGAGGGTCCAGGTAAAAAGGGAGGGAATTGGAAAGAGCAGAAGGAATATTCATGAGTTATCCAAGAACAGGGGTGTGGTTTGAACCCGGAACTGATGCAACTCTCCTTTTCCGCAATTGTCTGGGCTTTTCCGGTTGTTGTCATGGCAATCATCAGCTGGTGGGCATGTCATTTAGCTAATACTTTACAAGGAGTGTATAATGAGGCTCAAGGTCTGCTGGAAGTTAAATTCTCCACCATCTTGGGCCTAGTTTGTCCTAACCGGTTCTTGTTTTTTCTCTTTGCAGCTTCCTCCTGAAACTGAGATAAGAGTAATTGGTTTCTATTAGAGGGAGGGGCAGGGGCATGATTCTGGGGCAACAGCCTTGTTAACAATAACCACAGAGAAAAAAATTTTGTACTTGAAAATTTTATACATACAGTGCCATCATGCGCTTTCCAACGTGATTTTTCAGTAACTTAATTTTCCTAGATCTCTGTTTCACTATTTCTCAATCTCCCTCAAGGCCACCGCACATTGGAGGAAAACCTGTCTTTGCTAGAGGTGCAGTTTATAACTGACACGGAACAGGCAGGTCAGCCTGAGTGGGGCTTATATTGAGTCCTAGCTTATTGACTCAGAGAGAAGGGCTGGAATTTAACCAGCACCTCCTAAAATGAGACTATGTCTTTTACCAGCACATCAGCAAACAGGCTGATTGAGAAGCCTCGAATCCTCAAGTTCCTCCATAGGGAGGGTACTATTGACATTCCTCACTGCATGTAATCCTCCCAATAACCCTGTCTTTTAGGTTCTACTATGGTTCTCATGTTACATATAGAAGATACTGAGGCGCAGCCAGTGAGGCTTGGGCAAGGCTTTGACTAAAAGCCTCTTTGGTTGCAGGTTATTCTACTGCTTATACTTCCTTTCCAAACACTGGAGAACTGAAAGATTTATAGACAAGTAAAGAGGGCCAGAGCAATGATTCTCAGTTGGTTTATGGATAAATAATGGAATACAATATATTCCATTATTTGTATGTATAGAAAGAGAGAGAGAGAGAGAGAGAAAATATACCAGTGGTTTTGGTAGAAAATACCAAATTTTAAGAATATAAAAAATGTAAATATAAAGACTAAAAAACCAGAACGATTAATGCAATGACTGCTTATTCAGAGAAGAGGATTTTTTTTTCTGGTAAGTTTTCATACATGAAATCCCTTCTCTATAAGCATTTAGATCAAACTTCATTCACATTAAGAGAAATTAATTGCTTTCCATTTCAATTTATTTTCATTTAAAGCCAGCCAGTTTTTTCCCTAATATTACAGACTCATGCTTCACAGGCACTATTAACTAAAAAAAAAAAAAAAAAAAAAAGTTTCAGTTCATGACAAGGAGGGAATGAAAGGCTTAAGAGCTTGAATTCGACCCTCAGATTGCCTGGATTCAACTCAACTGTACCTCAGTTTTCTCTCCTGTAAAATGGAAATTATGAGGATTAAATAAGAAGATAGCAAAAAAAGCACAAGATATCTGATAAACATTAAATTATAGCTCTTACATCTATTTTGATGTTATTTTACATGCAGAAGTGATCATTGGAATGTCTTAGATAATAAAATGGCTTCAATTGTCAACAATTCATACTAGAAATGCATAGATTATTGAATCAATTCTGTAGTGAATACAGGGCTGATTGCCAGTTTCCTTAAATTTTCAAATAATGAGATTCCCTTAAAGGTGAGTGATATTCCATAGGTACAAACGCCCCAGGCCTCCTGATCTTAAAACTACACTCCAAGCCACTCATGAATCACTTCATTTTGGCATTTGGAAAACTCAAGTCAGCATAACACAGCCTTACAATGTCCCTAATGTGACCCCATAAAAGATTTACTTGTAAACAGACAACAGAATCATGACAAGCATTTTCCTTTATCTGCATCAGGAAGCATGGCTATTTTGAAAGCCTGAGAAGATTAATAGGCTTTATAGCTCAAGTATTTTCCCTCCAAAATTCCTGGTTTCATGCGGGCTAGATTAAGGATGATACGGTTGAACAATTAATGCCCAGGATTCCAAGAGTAAAACTGTATTGCCCCAAGCAGCAGCCTCAAAGCACAGCTAGCAATTAGCCATTCAGAGCAAAGGGCTGTTTGACTGTTTATTTATAACTCCTGGCTGTCCATTGCCTGCAGGGGCCCATGTCTGCTGCCAGTGGGGCATATCAAGGAATGAGGATGTGGTGGATTCCATTCCTGGGACCTGTGGAATCTGGGTGGAGCTTGGCATCGCTGCTGTTGCTCAGCTGGTCTTGCTTCATGTGCAGCTGGAACTCTGTCATGTAATGATGGAGACTTTCACTTACAGTTAAGGTATGCTGACATCTGCATGTGTTCAGCGTGCTGCGTGATTCACGCAGACCTGAGCAAAGTTGGGTTTGTTCTTAGTTAAGTCAGTAATAAAGGAGCTACTTTAGGTGCCTATAGGAATTTCAGAGATCATAGGTATGGTGGTATAATATCTACACAATAGATATCTATAAAATATCTACATAATACCTATATAAGATCGTATATACCAGAGCAGGGAAAAATTCAGCAGATAAAATTCATGTTGTTAACTGGTTGACCTTAAAATAGAGCGAGTATCTTGGAATATCCAGGTGAGTCCCATGTAATCACAAGATTCCTTGAAAGTTGAAGAGGGAGGCAGGAGAGGTGGTCAGAGTGATGTGAGGTGAAAAGGACTGGACACGTCTTCACTGGAGGGAGGGACCACCAGCCGAGGGCTGTAGGCAGGCTCTAGAAGCTGGGAAAGGATAGGCAGTGGATTCTCCCCTAAAGCCTCCAGAAGGAACACAGCCCTGCCAATTGACCCCTTCCTTGTAGCCAGTGAGACCCAGGTCAGACTTCTGCCCGGTAGAACTGATAGAGAATACGTGTGTGTTGTTTTAAGCCACTGTTTGTGCTAATTTGTAACAGCAGCAAAAGGAAACCAATACACTTTCTCTGTGGCCCCAGAGACCTCCCCGTTCTGCCTCTTTTTGTTTCCAGGGTACTCCTCTTTCCTGGTTCCACATCTCTTACTGTTCCTTCGCAATTTCTTGTTAGCTTCTCTTGAATATCTCTAAAAATTGGTTCTTCCCCAGGTTACGCAGCTAGTCGTCTTTTCTTGCTCTACAGGAATCACAAATTTGCTGAACATGGCCCAGATTCAGCTTGCAGCTATGTTTTCATTGGCCTACACGGTGTTTTTACACAAACCAAATTGAAATGCACTTAGGTAAGACATATGTCCTCTGGTTTTCCATAATTCACCCAACTCCATACTGTATTTCACCCGGCCTACTTCCCTGGCTTACACTGTTTGCTTTGTCCTTTAAGGTTTTGAGTTGAAGATCCTTCTCCTAAAACATAAATGGGTAATGAGATGTTAAGATGTTATATTAAAAAGAATTCTTGGGACTTCCCTGGCGGCCCAGTGGTTAAGACCTCACCTTCCAATGCAGGGGGTGTGGGTTCGATCCCTGGCCAGGGAGCTAAGATGCCACATACCTCGTGGCCACAAAAACAGAAAACAGAAGCAGTACTGTAACAAATTCAATAAAGACTTAAAAAAAAAAAAAAGGTCCACATCAGGAGAAAAAAAAAAAGAATTCTTGAGTCAAACAGGTTTAGGAAATACCCAAATAGACAAAGGTAGGTTGCTATATGTCAGGAGTTGACAGCCTTGATTATGCTAGCTATCATATATCTATATAATATAGGATATAGCTGCATACAGCAAGGCTGCCTATAGCATGTAGCATCTCCCCAACTTATGTCCCCATGGAACCTTAGCTAGGGGAGCATCTTACAGGTAGGGTGCTCCAAGTATACACACTGAGATGTGTTGTTCAGCACTCTCTTCATTACTGCAGTCATCACCTGTATCTTAATGATTTCCCAAAGCTATAAATATAATAAATCGGACACCTACAAAGCATGTACGTACTGCATGTCACATACCGTTCTAAGCACTTTCCCACATATACGCCGATTCATGACCCTGAATGATAATAAGCACTGTTCTTATCCCAATTTTACAGGTAAAGAAACTAAGACCTGGGGAACTTACCATGTACTCAATGTCACACAACTAGAAAGTTGCAAAGCTGGAATTTGAACCCACCTTGTTCCTGAGTCTGTGCACTGAACCACCTACATCTAGCACTTACCCTCTCTTGAACTGGAGGTGTGGGTCCAGTATAAGAAAGTACTGTGTACCAGGAGTAGCTGAAAATATAACAAGCCATTTCAGATAAGATTAAATTCATTGCCTCAGAAAGAGGTTGGAGGACTTCTTCAGGGGGAATTTTCTGGGAGGTGCCAGTATTGAAGACATCTAATCTAACCATAAGATCTTTCTAAACATGAGATTCTAAAAGGGTAAGAGAATCTATGCTGACTGGAAAGGCAATATGAGCAAAGGTAAGGAATGTTGTCCAGAGCAGACCAGCCTGGCTGTTACGAAAAATTCACGGAGGATGGCTGCCGAGTAGCGCTTCAAAGATAGACAGGACTCAGATTGCAGGAGGCTTTGAACGTCAGCAAAAGAGGGATTCGATCTCAGTCCTTAACTGACGGGGAGTGCTGAAAAGTACTGCATGAGGAAAGTGATAAAGTTTTAAATATATATATACATAGTGATATGAAGGAAATTAAGACAGTCGTCTTGATCTCCTGAGGGATGACTAGGGTCAGTCCTCTTTTGCATCTTCTCTTCCTCCCTGCCCCACTAGGTGGCACCAGAACCCAAAATCAGGCCACTAGAAAAGGCTGTCTCTGTTCTTAGCCGTTCTTGGAGGATGACTTTGTATAAAGATATTTGATGCGATTTGAACATATCAAAAAATGTTTTTATTGCCAATTCCTAATTTGTCTCTTCATTCACCCTGGGGTATTTTTCCAGTAGTTAACAATTTTCAGCTTAACTAACTGTAACATTCTGAAGAACAGCTTCTGGGGACCCTGCCAGGTTAGAGTACTGGTATAGACCAATGAAGTAATGCATCCGGCAGAAATTGCTAACGCCAGCTGGAAGCTGATACGGTGGAAATTATTCGACTCTTTATGCAATAAGGGGGAACTCTTTTAATTCACAAGGCAGGATTTTCAGGTGGCTTGTTGAATTACCTCCTAGACACTGAACTCTACTTAGAGTATGGAAGGAGGTGAAAACCCGAGCTAACTAATTACCTAATTCTTCAGGAAAGAAATCTGAGAGCCCAGCACATTGTCCCTCCTTCCTTTCTGAATGCCTCTTCTAGGTACCAACTATTTTACGCAGAAGAGGGCTCCTCCTTTACGTGTTTCTTAATTGAAGCTTTTTTTCCCTCAGTGCCACAGTTCTGTTCTTATTCTGCCTTTTTAAAAGATGGGAGGGCTTTCAATTTGTTGGAAAGTTAGTGTGCTCACAAATTTACATAGAAAGCAATCATTTCTGGTCACATGTAAATATGTATGTAGTGACAAAAGTACCCATAAATCAAGATTCCTATTTTAAACATCTAAGACCAGTTCACATGGTTCAAAGAATCAACAGGCAAATGGCATATTGCTCAAATCACAGGTAAGTGGGCACATGGAATTTTTCCCTAAATCCTTCAAACTGAAATTTGAGGAGGAAATGCAAAGTTAGTGTTCGTGTCACAAAGGAGGTATTGTTTAAAGATAAACAGGCTTTTGTCTAAATACCATGGTCTCAGTTTTTCCCTGATTTTAAAGAAAAAGAAAAAAAATGTATGTACTCTACTATTTTGTTTATTTGAAATTTTTACACTTCCATTTTTCTAAACCTGTCTTTTCTAAAATGGGCAGTAGAAGACAGAGGCTAAACTAGATGATAGACTTATGGACTTGGATAAATAATTAATGGCCTGGAGTAATTAGCTGGAAGATGTTTAATCATTAATCTGTCTGAGTCATCACAAGCATTTGCGCCTACCCACAAAGTATTGCACTAATTATGTGTATATATATTTTGTCAAGATGGAAATAAATATATGATGAGAATCAGCACTTTGAAAAATTAAAATATGAAACAAGTCTGTTTGGTCTACTCTTTGTTTGTTAAAGATAAATGAAATTTCACTTTTCCTTATTTTACCTAATAAGAAAAAAGTTGTAGAAATTCCACCTGCATTTCTAAGCAAGAAGTAAAACTCTTTGGTTAGGGAGGCAAAATAATTGGCTAATTTTGTCTTTCTTTAGGGACTTTTTCCAGAAAAAAAAAAAAAGCCAAACCCAAAACACCTCATTATTAAAGTATCTGGTGAACAATTAGGGTTCTTTCAGAGGACTTAACGGAAAAAAAATGTCCTTTAACATAATGCTGTTTTGCAATTTATGGCTGTGTTCTTCAATGTGGTGTTTTCCAATACAATTTTATTACAGGCTTTAAATTATACTTTCACAGGAAAGGTCTGCCTTTAAACTTTTAGGTCAGAATTGTTCAGATCTTTTCACACTGAATCAATCAGGTTTAAAGCTGGCAAAATCCTTGGCAGCCTTGTAAATCTTTCAAAAGATGTTATCCAATTACCCTTCATGGGCCACAGGATTCTACAGCGTGACTATTTCCTTCTCTGTGTGGAATTAAGTGCTCGTGAGAGGTTAGAAACCAATGGAGTTGAAAAATAAGGTTTTGCATTTTTCTTCCCGTTTACATGGTATAGATATAGCTCCAGCTACTAATATATTATGAGATGGGCCACAGACATTCTGACCTAAACAGTGGCCCTGGTACTTACTTGTTTTAAATTAGCAAAAAAAAGAAAGAAAGAAAAAACACATTAAAATAGTACCAGAATGGTGCCCATTACAAAAACTTTATTTGGGACCTGTATTCAGAATTTAGCGTAAAGATATATGTCAAATAGAAAGCATAAGAGAGCACTATTGCTGTTAGCTTTTCAAGAAAAACCGATTTTTAGGTACACTCAATAAACACACAGGGATTGGAAAAAATAACAAAAAAGATAAATGTACTTCTTTGGTTTGGGTTTTGATCTTCTAAAAAAATGTGCTTATTTTCCATTTATAAAGCACATATTAATCTTTGTTAGTTCTTCCTCCTCTAGGTTGCCAATATAGAATACTAATAAAAGGCTAAGGAGACATTCAATTTATATAAAAGCTTATTTCATGCCACTTGGTTTCAAGAGGAAAAATAATCATGGGCAGAATCATTTCGAAATCATTTTTCAAGGAAAAATGTGAACATGCCTATGGATTCCTTCACAGAAGCTAGAAAAGCTCTGTTCTCCTTTGTGATGTAAAAAACCTAGTGGAGGTTATGGGATTGTAGTTGCACCTTTGACCTCAAGGCCTCTGGAGTCATTCACTTGTCATGACCTTTGACCTTTGGCAAATCACAACCCTGACTCTCTGTTTCGCTTGATTTTTACTACCTATAACAAAAGGTCTTTCCCCCTCTGGAATGCATAAGAAGAAGTCATATAAATGTTTAAAAATAGTGTGTCAGCCAACAGTCTGGCCAAGAGAAGATAAGCATCAACAACAAAAACAAAAAAACACAAAGCCCGAAGGAAAATGGCTAACATTTAAAGTGTCCTCCGGTGGAGCAGATTGATTTCAGGGACTACAGTGTGAACAGTTGACCACATGTTCCCTCTCTTAAAATCTTTGTTTTCTTTGATTTAAAATGTGATGTAGCAAGCGGTGGGAAGGTTGGTGCTGTTATAAATTGTGCTTCTGATTCTTTGCAGGCGGGTCATTAAAACTTGCAGACATCACCCCCGCAGCTGTGTGTTCATCAACACTTCCTTTTAACCACTATCTAAATTGCTTCCATCTCCAAAGAAATGCAATTCCCCTTATCAGGATTGTGAGTGAAAGGTGAATATGTGTAAACACTGGGAGTAAAATGTAGAATTGGAACCAGCTCCAGTGCAGCTGAGGAACCAAGGCAGTTCATAGCTGTAAAAATGTATACAGGAGGCCTCTGGATTGAATAGTCAGTTACTGAATATACACAGTATTAAGTCCCAAATATTACTTAGTCTTTTTTTTACAGTGATTTTTAAATTTTTATTATTTACTTATTTATTACAGAAGGTCCTTATTGGTTATCTGTTTTAAATATAGCAGTGTGTACATGTCAATCCCAAACTTAGCCTTTAGGATATCAACTGTTAAGGATCTAATATACACTACTGATGGGTTAACTATCAAGTAATTCGAGTTTTCACTAGTTTTCCTTTCTAATACTCAAGTTTATTTCCTTGCTTATTTATTTTAAACAAATAGTGGGGAAGGGGACGCTTGAAGATACAGATTAAAGAAGTGTCTAGAAGGCTCAATACAGCAAAGAGTGATGTATGCTTTTCCACCAGGATGAGAAGAAATGGAATCTCTTGAATTTTAATACTGTAGGATTTGTCTACTTAAGGAATACTCTTGTGGTTACTTATTTCCCAGCCCGCATGGAGATTTTTTTTTTTTTTTTTTTGCATTAAGATAGAATATTTTAATATTTATTTTGGGGACGGCTTAATTTTTAGCTGTTTTCACTGGCTGTATAGTGGAAATCCACCAATTTCTTTTTTTTCCTGATAGTTTCTCATTCCCTAAGGATCAAAAGAAGTGCTTGCTACTTTGAAAATACAGTGAAAACTGGCACATTGATGAAGTTAGTTCTAGATAAGCAATGACCTGGTTCAATTATAATTTAGAAGGAAAATTAAGGGTTTGCCAAGTACTCAAACAAGTCTAATTAAAATCTTTGCAACAAAGATTTTTCAGTATTTGTAATTCATTTTAAACACAGCTGAAAACAAAATCTCTTTTAAAAATCTTAATACAAATCTGTTTATAGAAGTATATCTGCAATCTATAGTTTTTGTAATCTCTAGACAGAATTCATTAAAAGGTGTCCAACTTTTAAAATGTTATCCTTCCTAAGGTCAAAGTAAGGTAAAGTGAATGGGCAGCAAACTATGGAGTGGTAGGTGTACTATGCTCTCTGAACGTGTTTCATACTATGTGACATCCTGTGCTATTCGAATGTAATTTTTCCTAATTTTCACTTCTATCACCACAATACCAAAAACTTCCTGCAGCAACAAGGATTTTTCCCCTCAGATCTCAGCTAAGGGTCCTGTGGTTTCAAATTAGAAATCTCAGAATTTAGTCTTTGTTACCTTTCCACTGGAATATTTATGACTTCCTGTAGAGCTAGTCTTCAATAAAACTTAATTAACCATATGGAAATTTGAGGGAATTTGTTGAATTTCTTACCCGAACATGTTTTTGAGTCTGAAAGTTGAGTCAATAGAAAATAAATTGATCCCTTAATTTCACAGAAATCTGTGATACATCATTTGGATAACCAACTGATGGACATTATCCATGTTTTAATTGTTTCCCCTACTTTGAGTCATTGAAATACTGCTGTCTCTCATTTTCTCCTTCTTCCTGAAAGACAGGGTCTAGAATTTTTATAGCTGTGATTTTTAAATAATAATATTATGAAAGATAGTAAACAAACCAATTTTACTTAGGGTTTTACAAGGCTAATATTGACAGCAGTATTTCTCAAGACCCCCTACTATGGACTTCCTCTAGAGCAAGATGTTTTCGAAATGCAAACCATCGGTCTTACTGCTCTCACCTTCCACCACCTCTCCCGAACTGCACACGTGCAGCTCTGCTTAACACATGTCAGTCACTATCCATCCAGATAGAGCAGGGTTTCTCAACATTGCTACTGCTGACAATATGGATGGGATAATTCCCCGTTGTGGGGATTGTCTTCTTTCATTTTGGAAGATAGAGACTGGTCTCTATTCCCCAGGTGCCAATATCACCCTCCCCAAGTGGTGACAACCGAAAATGTCTCCAGACATTGGCAAATGTCCTCAAATTTCCCCGCGTTGTGAACCACTGAGATAGAGACAAAATCCTTAAATAAAAAGTGTCTGCATGGTATTTTTGTACCTATCAAAACCTGTGTTATTCAGGGTTCTCCAGAGAAACAAAAGTGTAGTATAGATAGAAAGCGATTTATTATAAGGAATTGGCTCAGGCAAATAGGGAGGCTGGCAAGTCCAGATCCACAGCATGGGCCAACAGGCTGGAGACCCAGAAGAACAGATGGCACAGATGAAGTGAAAGGTGTTCCACTGGAATATTCATCTCTCTCAGTGACCCCTTCCTAAGAAGGGATCCTCAGGCTTTAGGGACACACACCTTCTCTCAGTTCCTTGAATATATGTCCCTTCCCATGGTGGGTCTTTACACCTGATGTCCCCAGTCCTGGGACACTTTTTTCCCACCACACCCTCCATTTGGGCAATTAACTCCTTTCCACTCACCTTCACTTGCACTTCCTGATGACATTTTTTTCTCCCCCTTCTTGGGTAGGTAACGTCTCCCTAACTTTTCTTCCACAGCACTTATGCAACTTCTTCACAGCACTTATCACTGCAAAGTCCTTGGGGCTTTTTTCATTTTTATCTTTCTCTGTATCTCCAGCACCTAGCATATAGTAGGTACAGTTGTCCCTTGGTATCCACAGGGGACTGGTTCTAGGACCCCCATGGATAACAGAATCCATGCATGCTCAAGTTCTTCATATAAAATGCCATGGTATTTGCATATAACCTATGCACATCCTCTTGTATACTTTAAATCATCTCTAGATTACTTAAAATACCTCATACTATGTAAATGGTATGTAAATATCTGCTGGCACATGAGAAATCAAAGTTTTGCTTTTTGGAACTTCCTGGAAGTTTTTTTTGGAGAATATTTCCAATTCATGTTTGGTTGAATCCACAGATGTGGAACCCACAGATCCAGAGGACCGACTGTACTCATATTTGTTGGCTGCCTGAATAAATGAATTAACATTTACCCCAAATATTTTTCAGATGACTATTGGCTTACTGAGTGACTGTTGGTGAAATGACTGATAACCTAGGCCTCACTCCCACTGTTTGTTATTCCAACACTTTGAACACTGTAAAATGCATCGCTTTTTTTATACTGTAGCATAAAATGTGTCATGAGCATTTGCACACTACATATTTTGGAATTTAATGACTTAAGGAAAGGTAGGTACGCCCATGATCAGTCAATTGCCTCTGGGCTCCAAATGTACCCTTTGTTGCCTTGCTTTATGATATTGGGGTTGGAACCCATGAAGATTTCTCCTTTGCCAGCTGGCAGCGTAGTAAGCTTTGTCAGTAGAGGGTGTCAGAGCAGGGACAGTGCCAGAGAAAAGACTTCTCTTGACTTGGTCGCATCCTCTCATCTTGCTCCTAGGATGCAGCTGCTACAGGTGTGTGTTCGGGAGGTCCAGTGGCACAGCCGTCCAGCAAGTCTTGCCGGGACCCCAGTGGAAGGCTTTCTGAATTCAATCCCTTGGCAGGTTTCCCTTCTCACCAGCCCCTGCCAGCTGGCTGTGACCAGTTTTGTCCTGGCGCTGTTCAGTGAACTTCTCTGCCATCCAGTGGGTCCAGCCACACTGTCAGCAATGAATTCTACATCTGTGTTGGAGAGGATGCCCCCTCTCACCCCAGTGGTCTTCCTTCATTGAGTACTGTCTCTCAGCACGAGGAGATTCTTTGAGTTCTCCTTTATGCCCTCTTAGAGGCTATGTACCTGCTACCAGTTAATAATTCTTTGTATTAAATGTTCCCTTTTTAAATTACTGGTGTGGATTCTGTTTCCCTGGACTCTGTCTGGAACAGTGGGTCAATGAATAAAAAGTCTGAATACGTACACACAAGCGCACGTACATAGTTTTATCTCAAGAATATTGAAATATGCCTTCTAAGATGAAACATTTGTAGCAAGCAGAGCTTTTAAAGGACATACTGCAGCGATCAGTATCCAAGACACAGAGTTTTACTGCTGGATGGAGCCCAAGAGTTCACCCAGGCCCTTGTTTTCCAGTTGAAGCATCTCTGTCACCAAGAGGTTAAGTGACTTCATTTACTACTGAGTGGAAGAGTGGCCTGATAGGAGGCAGTTCTTCCATGAAATGTCCCTGCCCCCCTTCTCCGCCCCGGGGAAGATGCTCTCCCAGACCTTCACCAGATGACTCACTGGCTTTTTTACGGGGACCCATGAGAGGGGGAAATTTCTCTCAGGTCTAAGTACCAGAAATAATTATGCTTCTTCTGAACAACTGCTCCAGATTTAGCTCGTGGACAATGTGAATCATGTAAGTGCTTGTTTTCCACTTAGGATGGTGGCCAGAAAGCTTCTGGGCCATGCAGTGGCTTCCTCCTGGCAAGGGGGCAGCACCTCATGAAACATACCTTCTGCATCCCAGGCCTCCTCCCGCTAATCTCAGCTGTTTTCTACCCTGCTTTCTCCTTTCCTTGATAGCCTCACATATTAATTCTCATTATCTTATTACACATCAGACACTTTAAAACATCAATTTAAGAATAGGCTATCTGGGGCTTCCCTGGTGGCATGGTGGTTGAGAGTCCGCCTGCCGATGCAGGGGACACAGGTTCATGCCCCGGTCCGGGAAGATCCCACATGCCGCGGAGCCGGCTGGGCCCATGAGCCATGGCCGCTGAGCCTGCGTGCCTGGAGCCTGTGCTCCGCAACGGGAGAGGCCACAGCAGTGACAGGCCCGCGTACTGGAAAAAAAAAAAAAAATAGGCTAGCTAATCAACTATACTCCAATATAAGATAAAAATTTAAAAAATAATAGGTTAACTATAAATAAAATATTCAAGTACAGATCTTCCATTATCCTTATTCTCACTTCAGCATTCTTTTCATTACGGTGTTTGCTGACAACAGAAAGGAGTTTAAATACTTACGTCCTCCCCAAAGTGGGTGCACCTTGAATGCCTAAAAGCAATTTGTTCAGACATTTCAAAATGTTCCCTGTCACTTGCTCACCTAATTAACGTGGTTCACAGATAGTGGGCCAGCATCCTTTTAACTCTCAGATTTTGATTTATTTCAGAAAATATAAGATCAATTTTCCAAGTAATTCAATTGGCTTTTTGGGTTAATGCCCTTCATGGCTTCAAATGTATTCTTGTGCCTATTTCTATTACTCAAGGCTTTGATCTTCAAAACTAAAGTCTGCATTTCTCTTACGGCTCTTCTGGGTTGCATAGCTCAACTGAATCAATGAGGAATGAACCCGTATCTGCAGACACCCTAAGTTTTTCAAGCGACTGAACTAAGGGAAATCAGAATAGACAAAGGAATTCGGAAAGACACGTTGCAAATACCATACCCTACCAGTTGATATTTATTAAAAGAGGCTAGTAGATTTTCAAATATATACCCATCTGGAAAGTGTGTTGGTTTTGAAATTATTCATAGAAAGTATGCTTGTGTTTTCCAGTGTTATCAATCACCTGAAAATTTCTGATGAGCACTTTTAAGACATTTTAACCAAACAGTCTTTGCCTGAAGTTTGGAATCGTTTGCTTAAAGAAAGCCCATACACTGTAAGTGGAAGCTCTCCTGGCATGGTGATGTAACATCGGGCGCTGATATAAAAGGCAGTGGTATAGCAGGAGCAGAGCTTTCTATATACTGTGCACAGACAGGGTCCCTGGAGGCCAAGGGAAACCATGTTGGAATTTGCTGCAGTTACATCTGCTCTTGCCCAGCATGGTCAGCCCACTTCTGATAAGATGGGGAATCCCTGAGTAATTAAATCAGGACTCTAGTCTCCCCACTAAAGAACCTTTCCTTGGCATTAATAGTGGTGTTGCCCCTGAAGGATGTATTACCTGAGCTCCCCCTTGACAACCATGCAGGTTCCTCCAAGACCATTTGCAGGATAATGTGAGTGAGTAAACATGAAGAAGCCTGGCTTGCACAGTACTTAGTAATATAAATATAACAATTCCTGTGGCTATTTTTGACTGTTGCCGAATTACAATGGGAATAAAGCAGCATGGAGAAAGCTATGGCTTAAGTGTGCTTAGTTTTGGGGTGAAGGTAGAGATAAGGGCTGCTGCGGTTTAAAAATAAATGATTCTGTTGCCATGGTTTCCTTCTTTACAAATTCTTTTCAACATGAATTTCTGTTGTTGTGTTTAATTTTAGATTCATGCAGATTTTCGACAAACAAGAATTCCTATACGTCTGAGAAATGGTTTTTCAAAAGCTGCAGGAAGAGATGTTTGGCAGTCTGGCTTAAACATTTCTGAATAAGCTGCAGGATTCTGGCTTTAGACAACTACCAAAGGAAAGCAAATAAAGAGAATGAGAACTTAGAGAACGCATAAGACTACGTTTAACCTTATGATTGAAAATGAATTCATATTACTGCAAGCTTTAAGGGGAAAATGTTGTCTTGAAGATGGCTTCTCAATAGGGGGAAACACAGGGAGACAGATGTCCCTCCTAGGAAACAGCTCTCTTGACAACCAACCCATAAATGTTAATTTAGCTAAATATGCATTCATTAATATCAAAGGCTCTAATTGTGTTTTCAAAATCTGTCATATTACCTCAAATATAATTCAATTCTTGAATAGGGTTTCAGAATTACTTAAAATTTATACCTGCTCAAAAATAGCTCTGCTTCGGGCTTCCCTGATGGCGCAGTGGTTGAGAGTCCACCTGCCGATGCAGGGGACACGGGTTTGTGCCCTGGTCCGGGAAGATCCCACATGCCGCGGAGCAGCTGGGCCTGTGAGCCATGGCCGCTGAGCCTGCGCGCCTGGAGCCTGTGCTCCGCAACGGGAGAGGCCACAGCAGTGAGAGGCCCGCGTACTGCAAAAAAAAAAAAAAAAAAAAAAAGCTCTGCTTCATTTTTTTCAATTTAATAATAGATATTCCAAACTTGGAAAAACATAAACAAAAAGGAAGAGCTGACTTTACCAAAGAAATTCTTTTTCCTCATGCTTTTATTACAGGATTGTTTAAATAGTAAAATCCTCTACCACAATTAAAATATGATTTGATTTTTAGGAGTACCTTTGTTTCTTTTTTTTTTTTTTTTTTTTTTTTGCGGTACGTGGGCCTCTCACTGCTGTGGCCTCTCCCTCTCACTGCTGTGGCCTCTCCCGTTGCGGAGCACAGGCTCTGGACGCGCAGGCTCAGCGGCCATGGCTCACGGGCCCAGCCGGCTCCGCGGCATGTGGGATCTTCCCGGACCGGGGCACGAACCTATGTCCCCTCCATCGGCAGGCGGACTGTCAACCACTGCGCCACCAGGGAAGCCCCAGGACTTGATTTTTAAAAAGAAGGAAAGGATAAAATTACTTGGGCAGAAATGCATTACTATACAGTTGTTAGGTAAACAGTAGGCACTGAAATGTTGGTAAATGCTAGTTTCAAAAGTATATTTAATAGTTAAAAGGTTCACAGTATTTTAAATGTTGCTTTTGCTGTTCAATTTCTTTTTCTAAGGATTTTGAGGTTAATCTCAATAATCCAGCAAAATGAGAAATCCAGAAGTTAGAATACATTAAGATAGTAAGGGATGAAATTCATTGTAACTGAAAGGAAATGAGTGAACAATATTTGTCTTTATAAACTTATTTTCTAATTCTGTTACTATGATTTATTACAGTAATTAATCAACTATTTTGTTAATTGTATATTTAGTGTTTAGTCATTCAAATTCTATTTTTGCTTTTTCTTTAAAAAAAAAACTCAGAGAATAAAAAGTAATTCTTACAGTATTTTAGTCCAATTAAAGTTGAAACAGAAGTTTGTGGTATTTCTGTTTTTTTCTGAAGTATAGTTGATTTACAATATTATACCAGTTTCAGGTGTACCCCACAGTGATTCAGTATTTTTGCAGATTATACTCCATTATAAGTTATTATAAGACAATGGCTATAATTTCCTGTGCTATACAGTATATCCTTGTTGCTTATTATTTTATACATAGTAGTTCGTATCAATCTCATACCCCTAATTTGTCCCTTCCCCCTTTCCCTCTCCCCTTTGGTAACTGTAAGTTTGTTTTCTAAATCTGTGAGTCTGTTTCTGTTTTGCATATACATTCATTTCTATTATTTTTTAGATTCCACATATAAATGATATCATACAGCATTTGTCTTTGTCTTATTTCATTAAGCATAATATTTTCTAGGTCCATCCACATTGCTTAAATGGCAGAATTTCATTCTTCTTATGGCTGAGTAATATTCCCTTGTGTATATATATACACAACACATCTTCTTTATCTATTCATCTGTTGATGGGCACTTAAGTTGCTTCCATGTCTTGGCTATTGTAAATAATGCTGCTATGATCATTGGGGTGCATATATCTTTTCAAATTAGTGTTTGTGGTATTCCTCTTGATGTACCCTATATTTAAATTTACACATATGAATTTTAGAGCATTTTAGAAGGGGTGTGTGTGTATTTGGGAGAGAGGCAGGAGATGCGATGATTAAGATATTTCAACTAATAGCATAGACACAGCCCAAGTTGATGGAATGATCGTATCAGTCTCCACTTCTCTCTGTAGGTGAGAGGGTAGTGCCTCATGTTTTATAATATTTCTATAGTGTAACAATCAGACAAAAAGTATTGTGAAAATTCGGACATTTTGAAATCTCCGTGCATAGTTCAGAGCTGCTCCTCAGAGCAGACTTTGTCAAGGATCTACTTTTTCTAAGGGGGTTGGGATAGCCAAGGACCTACTTCTTTGATTTTCTCTGAGCTTTGCTTATGGCTGACTTGGAAGAACAGCTGGCCAGGCTTTTCTTTTCTTTTTTTAACATCTTTATTGGAGTATAATTGCTTTACAATGGTGTGTTAGTTTCTGCTTTATAACAAAGTGAATCAGTTATACATATACATATGTTCCCATATCTCTTCCCTCTTGCGTCTCTCTCCCTCCCACCCTCCCTATCCCACCCCTCCAGGGGGTCACAAAGCACCGAGCTGATCTCCCTGTGCTATGCGGCTGCTTCGCACTAGCTATCTACCTTACGTTTGGTAGTGTATATATGTCCATGCCTCTCTCCCGCTTTGTCCCAGCTTACCCTTCCCCCTCCCCATGTCCTCAAGTCCATGCTCTAGTAGGTCTGTGTCTTTATTCCCGTCTTACCCCCAGGGTCTTCACAGGCTTTTCTTGATGGCAGTTTGCCTCTGCCCTGAAGCTAAAAGGGCTTTTGGACTATTGCACAACCCCAGAGTTTCTATAGCTAGTAGGTCATGTGGCTTTGCCAGAAACACTGAAGGTAAATAACTCGAGCTATTGCAGACTAGTGTAGACTGGTCTTCCCACCAAGAGCAACTTAACAAGCTTGACAAAATACTTTTTAAGAATTTGCATGAAGGTTTTGGAGAGCAATCGGGGCAGCCAGTCTTAAGGGGCCAAGATCCCAAGCGGAAGAGACAATCATTGAGATTAGCCTCCATTTTATGTCAGTTTTCCCTTGAGCTCTCTGCCCTTCCCAAACATCACAGATATAAAGGCTGACAAATTGAGGAGAATGTGGGTGTGAAGGGGCAGAAAAGATAAGCAGAGTTTTCTACAGTCTCACAGGGCTGCGGGGAGAAAAATTGGAGTCCAGGAACTGAGGGGCCAAGATCGTGGAGAGAAAGTAAACACAGAGAAGAGAACCAAAAAATCTGAGATCAGATGTATAGAGAAACTAGGTGACAGAGGCAGGTATAAGATAGATAATGGAATTATGGGGTACAGACTTTACAATAGGTCAAGAAAGTATTTGAAAAAATGAAGAATATCATTAGTCCTATAGACTGAATGTTTACACCCTCCCAAAGTGCATATGTTGAAAGCTAATCCCCAATATGATGATATAAGGAGATAGGACCTTTGGGAAGGGATTAGGTCATGAGGGTGGAGCCTGCATGAATGGGATTCATGCCCTTATAAAAAAGATGCCGGGGAGCTCCCTTGACCATTCCACTATGTGAGGACACAGTGAGAAGATGGTCATCTATGAACTAGGAAGTGTGAACTTACCAGATACCAAATATGCCAGCACCTTGACCTTGGACTTCCCAGCCTCACGAACTGTAAGAAATAAATCACTGTTGTTTACATGCAACCCAGTGTATAGTATTTTGTTATAGCAGCCTGAATAGACTAAGACTATAAGAAAATTGAAATCTATTCAAAGGAGGAATCAAACGAGCTCTCTAGAACTAAAAATTAGATAAAGTGAAATTAAGGATGCAATAGATAGGCATAATAATAGGTTAGACACAACTGAAGGAAGGAAAATGACCTGGAAAATGGATCCAAGGAAAAGATATCCAGATTGAAGTATAGAGAGAACAAAGCTAGAAAAGAGAGAAAAGAGACTAGGAGAATATTGGACAAGATGTCAAAATCTAGTATATGTGTGATTAGAGTCCCAAAGGGGAAAACAGGAGCAAAAGAGAGAGAATTAATATTTGAAGATATAATAGACAAGAATTCTTTAAAATAAATAAAAAATATCAAGCCTCAGATTCAAAAGGCAATATGAACCTCAAGTATGATAAATACGAAGAAAAACACACCTAGGCAAACCACCAAAATGTGACCAAAAAAAAAAAGAAAAAAAGAAAAGAGATAACCTTCAAAACATCTAGAGAAAAATTACAAGTTTTTATTTTCAAGGAGAAAAATGACCCTTATAATAACTCAATAGAAATTAATGAAGCCAGAAAACAATGCAATTACATCTTTTAAGTAAAAAGAAAAAAAACCTACCAGCTTAGAAATGTATAATCAGTAAAAATATTCTTCTAAAATGAAGACAAATAAAGACATTTTTAGACAAAGTAAAATTATAACATTGTTGCCCACAGATTTTCATAAGAGAAGTATTACAAGTACTTTTTCAAGCAAAAGGAAAATTATAATAGAAGCACAGAAATGCAGGAAAGAATAAAAAACTATGAAATCTTAAATATGTATGTCTAAATAAATAAATATAAACTGAAAATAATTATAATTTCACACTATGTGATAAAAAGTATTTATAGAATTAAAATGCATGACAACAATAATTCAAAAGGCAAGGCGTGGCAATAAATGCTATTAAAGTGTTCTAAGATCCTCATATAGTCTAAGAAGTAATAAAGATTCCATTTATATTAGACTCTTATAGGTCAAGGGTGTTATGATTTCTAATATAATTAGTTAATGTGTAACTAAAAAGCTAAAGGAAGGAAAATGTAATTATAAAAATATTTTATGAAAGCTAAAGGATGCAAAAAAAAAAAAAAACCTCACAAAAAAGAGACTTAGAACAAGCAGAACAAATGGAAAACAGAGTGAGATAATAGAGTTAATGTCAAATGTATCAATGATTACATCACATATAAGTGGCCTAGTAAAAGTGTAAAGCAAGTTAATGGCTTTGCAAAACTTTTTGACAACTTCTGACAAAATTAAATGTACATCTATCCTATGACCCAGAAATATCAACCCTTTGTATTTCTTCCAAGAGAGGAGGAAATGTATACACATACAAATGCTTATAAGAACTTTATACATAATATGCAAAAAATGGAAACAAGTCAATTCTATGTTGACAGAAAAACAGTCATACAATGTTATATTACTCAGCAATAGAAAAGAATATGTTGCTGATACATGCTAAGCACGTCTCAAGTGTTTCACGTGGAGCAAAGGCAACCATATCCCGAAGCTTACATGCTGTACCATTCATTTATATGAACTACATATTCAATTTCATTTATGGTATTAGAGCTGAGAACAATGACTGTCTATGAGAGTGGAATGGAGATTGCCCGTAATGTGGCCAACAGAACTTTCTGGGACTACGAGAAAGTTCTATATTTGATTGAGGTGTTGCTTACATGGGTGTATACATTTGTAAGAACTCATCATGTTATACATTTAAGATACATCTCACTGTATGTAAATTTCACTTCAATAAAAAATTGAAAGCAAACAACAAAAACCCATGCATAAAAATAAGTGGACTAAATACTCTAAATGTTTTTAAAAACTACCAGATTGGGTTTTTTGAAATCCAAATTAAATGCTGCTTAAAAGACACATTAACAAAGACACATGAAAAGACAAAGAAAGGCTGCAAGCAAAAGCATGAGAAAAAGATATTTCATGCAAACACAAATTCAAATAAAACTAGCATATGTAAATCAATATCAGACAAAGTAGAGGAAAGAAAGTAAGGAAAGAAGCATTGCTAGACATAAAAAGAGATATTCTTTCACATTCCTCCACAAAAAAGGTAAAACAACTCTAAATTTGTATGCACCTAATAACATATACCTGCAAAATATATAGTGCAAAAATTTCCAGAATATAAAGAGAGGTAGAAAGGTCATAGTGAGAGATTTTAAATACCTATCTCAGTAATGAAAAGAGAAATCAGACAAAAAAATCATTAAGGTTCTAAAAGATTTGAACAATTATTCTAACACTCTTGACCTAATTGACTTAATATATGACAAAGCACCAAGAACTGCAGAATGTACATTATTTTTCAAATAAACATTGAGTAGTTATCAAAACTGTATGCAGTTCTAGAAAGCAAGCTGTGACAAATTTCAAAGGAATTTAATCAGACAGAGTATTTCTCCAGTATAATGGAATCAATAACAGTCAAATCACTGTAAAACCACCTTATGTTCGGAAATTGAGTAATTCATAAAGAAAGAAAAAGAAAGGAAGAAAGAAAGAAGGAAAGAGAGAAAGAAAGAAAGAGAAAGAAAGAAAGAAAGAGAAGGAGAAGGAAAGGAGGGAGGGATGGAGGGAGGAAGTGGAATTTTTAGATACCAATCATAAAAGTCCAAATTGGTACCATCGGTTTTGAAAACAGGTAGTATCACATGAAACTGAAAAAAAATGCATGTCCATTGAAGCAGCAATTCCACTCCTAAGAATGTACTCAAGAGAAATGCATACATAAAAAACACGTGTACAGAAATGTTTACGGCAACACTATTTGAAATAGTCCCAAATTGGTTGACAATCCCTTCAAAAGATCATCAAACCATTACAGTACATAATGGCGCCATATTCGTAATATTCATTCACTATATCATCATGTGAAAATGAATGAACTGTAGATATATGCAACTTGGATAAGTATCAGTTTTGAGTAAATAACACAGAAGTATGCATATTTTGTGACCCTGTGTATATAAAGTTCATCTATATAAATTATGTTAATGGCTATCAGGATAGTAGTTACCTTTGGGGAAGAAAAGAATTGTTAAAGACTGTAAGAGGGCAAAAAGGGGGCTTTGGGATGCTAACAATGTTCTATTTTCTGACACGGAAACTGGGCTGTGACTAACTGGCGTGTTCATTTTGTGGAAATTCATGGAGCTTTACACTTAGGATTTATGGAGCTATCTATATGTATATATTATTTATACTAAAAAGTTAAAATGAAAATGCGGGGAATTTCTTTTGAATATCTTCAGTAATGGCAAATGTTCACTTCTTTGAGGGTGTGAACTTTTTGAAAAACATCAAAGGTAATTTTGAAGCTGTTGAGTAAAGTGGGTGATTAAACCAAGGAAAGGTGTTCTGACCAGAAAGGAAGTGCAGCTGTAACATAATGAGATTCTTTATTGAAGCACAGAAAGTGGTCACAAAAATATCATTTCAAAAGGGGACTTCCAAGAATTTTAATGGTTAGAAAAAACTGATAGGAATAAGTGTACTGTTTGTATGAAATCATGCTATTTGATCATGAAGGCATGTACTTAACTGTGCTTCCGTATATAGCTTCTCATTTGGGCCACTCCAAAAATCTGGTGAAGTAAGACTTATAATCACTTTAGGAAGGCAGGGGTTAATATCCCATTCCTTTAAATTTTGGAGGGGAAGAGATAGATGAGGGGGAATTTCAGGAAGGTGGTCAAAAGGAACAAACCTGTGTTATAAGATATAAGATAAATAAGTACTAGGGATGTAATATGCAGCATAAGGACTATAGTTTCCACTGCTGAATGTTGTATAGGAAAGTTGTTAAAAGAGTAGATCCTGAGTGCTCATCACAAGGAGAAAATTTGTTTTTTTTCTTTTTGCATCTATATGAGATGATGGATGTTAATTAAACCTATTGTGGTAATCATTTTACAATATATGCAAATCGAACCATCATGCTATACACCTTAAACTTATACAGTGATGTATGTCAGCTATTTCTCAATAAAACTGGGGAAAAAATATTAGAATTACAGAGAAAGAGAGACAGACATGCAGAGAGAGAGACAGAGAGAGAGAGACAGAGACAGGTAGGCTACCCAGGCAGTGAGTTACCCAAGATTACACACAGTGGGAAAGTGCTAGAGGCTGAATTTGTCCAGCATCTTCTGATCCCTGCCCATTTTCTAGTGCCACGCATTCTGGAGGGTAATAAGGATATCTGTATTTCTTTTTATCTTTGAGCTGTTTCCTCATCTACACTACTCTTTTGAGCCATATAGCATGTTAAGCTTCTGATCATGTATTAAACTAACACACCATTCATAGTATTTGTAAGGCAGCAATTTTGATGTTGTAAGATCTAGCAGTTTTATATCTAGGTTTATGCCATCCATGAATGATAAGCTCAGTAAGAAAAATTTTTAAATCAATATTTTTCTTGTACCATTGCCACCAATACCTTTTAAAATCAAGCTTTTCTTTTGGGGTGAATTTATATGATTCCATTATTTTCTCGTGCAGAATTGGGCAGCTATCTAAATTCAAGTACAGAGTTCCTCTTTCAAGTTTGTTAACACATTCACTAGTGTTTGGATGATATCTCAACCTACTTCTTTTTTTTTTTTTTTTTTTTTACTTTTCTCTCATGCAGTATTTCTTACTTTTTTTTTTTAACATCTTTATTGGGGTATAATTGCTTTACAATGGCGTGTTAGTGTCTGCTTATAACAAAGTGAATCAGTTATACGTACACCTATGTTCCCATATCTCTTCCCTCTTGCATCTCCCTCCCTCCCACTCTCCCTATCCCACCCCTCCAGGTCAAGCTACTTCTGATGAATTACTCTGTCCTCAGAGAATTAACTTGGAGCATAGAGAGATAACTTACTTCCCCATATAATGCATTTTACACAGTAGATGACCAACAAATATTTGCAGGATGCATTAATGAATGGGTGGATGATTAATGATACGTAGCACTTTAATTAGAAGAGAGGCTCAGATCATCCCACTATTTCAGGACCATGCCTTGGACATGCTGTATGTTCTCTGCCCTTTCTAACAACTTACGCAGTTGTGCTAGGCAGTGCTGGAAATGCTCATGATACCACACGTTCACATATAGGTGGGTGATTCTCACTTTACTGTTAATTTGAGTTTTGTAGCTTTTCGATGTTTTTATTTTATTTTTCACTGTGTAGAATCCACATGACCTATGGAAGACAATAGCTAAGAGGTATAACCGGAGCCAAATTAAGCCTTGGCTTATGTATTTCAGAAGATGATGTTATCTCGGATTTCTTGTGAGAGGTGGGGAAAGACAATGATTTTTCTTTGTTCACCTTTCTTGACCTATGTTTACAGCTGTGAGTTTTAACAAATTGGTGGCCTATATACTTACATGCAGAGATCACATGGTGAAACAACTTTTACAAAATCAGAGACTTCTTATATTTCCAGCATTTCATTTTTCTCCAATTTCCGTGTATCAGTTCAAACAGGAAAGAGACTGCTAACTCAAAGGATTAAGAGAATATTGACAGAGCTATGGGAAAGGTTAAAACGGGGCTGTCCTACAAAATAAAACACGCACTGAACATACAACTCAGCAATTGTACTTTTGGGCATTTATCTCAGAGAAATAAAAACTTATGTTCATAGAAGCTGTATTCCTAGAGCGCGAAGAAAGGCAGAGAAAGGCCTGGGGGCCAGAGAGCAGGGGGCAAATAGAGAAAACTGCATGTCTCTGCTATAAGCAAATATTTTCTTTTAGTATTTCCCAGAGCGAGGTTTTTCTTTTAAAAGTAGTATTTATTTTTCTGAAATTTCATTACATGTTTTTCAGTTGTCTGTGTATGCTTCTGCCTAGTCGGCCCTATGATCAGTATCATTCTACAGGTTGTGAACCTGTGTTTATAATTTTTGTACAGTAAACAAACACCTTGTAAACTGGATACATTTCATTTCTTAAATTTTAATCAAGGGTATTTATTAAGCTCTCACAATAAGTAAGTCTTGCCGGAGAAACAATTAAAGGTGGGAAAAGCGGGGAGAGGGTTTCCCTGACCTCTAAGTTATTCATAACCCTATGCAGAAGATGGAAATATTTACCAAAACCCACCAGTACATGGAACAAACTGAAAGGGAGGGGAGGCTGTGTCTTTAATCAGGTGTAAAATTCTAAATTGAAATATTGACGTCCTTACGCGTAGAGCTTTAAATTTCCGCGGCAGTCGTGCGAGTGTTTGTGGTGGGGGGTGAAGTGAGAGCTGTGATACTTCTGCATTTCATCCCAGGAACGTAGTTAGCGGAGACTTGAGATGCCTTTGCATTTCTGAGGCAGCTTAGGCTTCCTTCCACTCTTCATAATTTTCCTGCAGAAACTCGAGATGGTTTTTTCCGCAGTCACCTTGTCCCTCTTCCCGTCTCATGTTGCAACTATCTGGACTTCATCAATCTTTCCGCCTTAATCCCTGACCAAATCTTCTCCTCTTTTCCTGCCACATCACAACATTTGAAGAGAAACAAACTTATGATTTGATCTTAGTTTTTTAACAAGATAGAAAAAATTATGCATATCATCTATTAATTTTGAAATGTAGGCCACGTAGGACATTACTGTGACATGAAGACATGTTTTTTATTGAAATTCCAATTTTTTGAATAGAAGGAAAGATTTGACTGGGATTTCCTGAATGAAATAAATATCCTCTAACCAACTTTGCAGTATTTTCATCTGAGGAAATGTAAAAGGATCCGCATCTCCTCTAAAGTATTTATTTAGATTTTTTTTTCTTTAAAGCTGTGTTTTCTTGCATTTGATTGTCACCAGCAAATATAAGAAGTGATGAGTTTTCCTAACGGCTGGAACGAAACAAGATCTCTCATTAAGTAGCAAAGAATCCAACAGCCTTTGTTCTTTGTGTTCACTTTCCTTACACAATGACTTCTAATTTGCCCAACTGTTACCTTCAAAGTAAAAGGAAGAATCTGATTTATAATCAACACAATTTGCTCAGTTTTACAAAACTGTTTACTGTTTGGTTTAAATAATTTGTACAGAATGAAGATGTCAAAAACACTTCAGATTTTACTTATCTTCTAAAACAGATTTGCTTTGAAATCCAATCTAACTAGCATATACATTTTGAGTCTATTAGTCTTTAATAAAAGATAGTGGATATTTTTATCAGACTGCCTCTGCAGAATAATACCACTACTCTGCATTTAAAAAAAAGCATCTTTATCTTGAAAAAGTTGGAATATCTTTCATCTCATTGTATCCTAATTCAGGGGCAGTAGAATCCATCTTGCAGATGAAGGATTGAGACAGAGACAAATGATTTGTTGTCCAAAGTGACATCTGCATAAGGGCTGGCCCTGCGTGAACTTAAGACCCTCACATCCAGCGCCACTTGCTCTGCTCGCAGTAGCCAACACTGCAGGAGCAACGGCGACTGATATAAAAGCTCCTACCTCCCTCTGCAATTCCAGCAGCCGTGGTCACTACCCTTCTGAGGATGGCTGCTGCAGGCACACTTTAAAAGTAGAAACTCAGGAAGTAAGAGAAAGCGTTTGGGTTTGTTTTCTGGGGCAGGAGAACTCCTCTTAGCAGGATGCTAAACTGGTCACTCCTGGAAGTCACACTTTTCATCCCCAAAATGACAGCTTTCTAAAGGAAATAAATAACCCCTCCCATCCTGCATATGGCCAGGGAACTCCGTGGAAAAAGACGTGCGACCCAGGGCAGTGTGCTGCAGAGGCTGCATGCGCTGGGGATGGGGGTGTGAAGGAGAGAAGGGCCAGGAAAGACAGAAAGGCAGATGGTAGGTGACGAGCAGCCAGGGCTGGAAAAGAAAAGAGAGCAGTTGAAAGAAAATGGGGAACTTACCGAGATTGGCTACAAAGGCTAGAAAAGCCTCAAAGTGCTGCCCCTTGCAGATGGATTCACTGTACCAGGAGCCTATAAACCCTGTAAAACCAAAAGAAAGAACGGTCAGGAAGGGTAGGGCTGAGGCAAGACCTGTGGTTGCTAACTCACAAGTGACGAAGAATAGGAAGATTTAAGTCCACTACTCAACAGCATTTCTATAAACACTTCAACCAAAATGTTTAATCAGTTCTTCGGTCAATGTCCATGGTACTCAATTGTTCCCTTTTTGTGACAAATCCCAGAGAAGTAACCTCAATCTGTTACCCTTTGCGAAACTGCTGATTCTGGGTGGCCTCAGAAACAAAGCTGCAGCACACGCATTTTGAGGAAGGAAAGTAAAAATGTAACCTCAGGTCCAGTGTTTTGGGAACTGAACGACTTTGGTTGCCAGCTCCAGGCTCCTTTATCTCTTCCGTCTCAAATTAGGAAGAAAAACCTGTTCTCCCTGACTGCATTCCTTTTCAAAAATTTTCCTTTCTCATACCCAGATGGTGCCCTTTGAACTTAAAAGCTAAAGAACTTTGTTCCCCACTGTAAATCGTCCCCAAGGCCACGTTGCTTTTCCATTTAGCTGCCAAGCTGGGGAGAATTGGCAGTTATACTGGACAATTAGGACTTTGAAATATTATCCCAGCACATATGTAACAGGTTAGCACAGCGCCTGGACACGAAAGGGAGTGCCTTCCTTCCCTCTGGGCACTAACCTAGGCGGGTCTAGTTGCATTTCTACCACCGAGATAGGGGAAAGCTGGTGTCCTGAGAGGGGATAGATACAGAAGAAAAGAAAAATATGAAAGAATGTTGCTGGACTCTTATTTTAAAATTCAGTTTTAGATTGATAAGTCATTGAGCAAAGCCTGAAAAAAAAAATCAAAAGGAGAAAAAGACAACAGGAAATGAAAATATTAATGCTGAAACCCCTAAAAGCAATCACCTTTATCTCTAGCTGTAAAACAGTCCACACTCTAAAACTCAAGTCCAAAGTATTACAGACACTGACCAAAGACCTATCACTGAACTGTCTCTATTAATAATTAGGGATGACTTTAAGTTTTTCCCTAGCACTTTATTTAGTACAATCCAATCTAGGTGTATCTCCTAGAAAAAATAAGCAATAGCAGGGCTGTTATTTATATAATCTGTGAAAATAAGCATTAACCCACTCTTCTAGTCCCTGAATAAAACCAGACATATGGTGGGTATTAAAAAGCAAATGTAGTCTATCACAACTTTGTAAATTTTTGTTTCTTTCTTCATGGAACCTCTCACTTAAAGGGAATTTTCCTGCTTCAGTCTTCCTTTAAGAGATGAATTCTCTAAAACACTACCCGCCGCTTTCAAAATCCTTAAATCCAGAGAAAAGTGGCTCTTAAAAGTATTCAGATTAACCTGGAAATAATACGGCAGTTTAGCCAGCTAAGAAGTATGTGGGCCTGTCTAGCTATTCCTCATGATTTCCTGACCAGAAGAGAAAATAACTTCTAGCTTCACCTTGAGCTAATAAGTCAAGAGAAATTTGAGCCAATGCTTAAATAGGACATACATAATCCAGACTGTTATACCGAAAAGAAAATTGTATTGGATTTGGTTGAGTTTTCAGAGTTTGATGGAAAGACTAGATCAGGGATCAGAAGATGTGGGTATTAGTCTTAGATATGCAAACTTGAGCAGTACCTCTCTGATTCTCACTTTCCTCATCTACAAAATAGGATAAGAGAATCCATTGGGCCAATCTTTATTTTATGTGAGAATTTCATAACTATAATCAGATATACATTATCATTCACAGTTAGAGGGTATTCATTCAACAGACTCATTTTGAGAGTTCCACCTTCCGAAAGGATTTTATTCCATTTAAATGTTTATTATCATTGGGTGTAGCCAAAACCTCTGGTGTTTCTGGAAATAATAAGAAGGGTTAAATCTCAGGTATCACAAAGCTTGCTCTATTCCTCTGACCTCTAAACCCTTAATTCTGGAAGTCCTGCCTATCCTCTCCATGCAGACAGCTTGATCTCACTTGGGGTAGGGAAAGAGATGCTTCTAAATTTAGGCTAAGTGGATTTAACATATGGCATCATACCTTCCCGGGTCAAGAGGTCCCTGTGTTTCTGGAAAACTGGAAGACAGATTTTGCTGGGTGGTAGAAATTGGAGAAGGAAGACCATTCAATTATTTGGAGAAAAACAGTGACTTGAGGATGTGGGGTTGCTTTAAACTAAATTTCTAAAAGAAAGCTATGCCCTAATGCTAAAAAGCCTTCTTGATTTAGGCCTTTGAGATATTTCCCTGATGGCATTTAAGACATATTAAATTATTTGGCATTTGGTCCATGTGTGAAATGGACTCAGCTCTAAGTGAGTTACTCAGCCTTGGACTTGGTAAATTATCTTTATTGGATTTGAGGATAAAAATAAATAGAAGCACAAGGAGGGTTAGAATTGAGGTTTTCTCTTCCAAAGCCAAAGGCTCAGAGTCAATTAAAAAGTCAAAAGATAAAAAAGGCGTAAGAAAAAACAACAGCAACAGTGAAATTAAGACTTTTAAATTGGAAACAAGTTTTTTTTTGGAAACAATTTTTAATAAAACTGTGATTCAAACCTTGTAAGTTTCTTATTAAAAAAGACCTGGCTTTAATTTCAGGTGAGTATGGGTGGCTTCAGATCAGCAATGACAGTAATGTGTATTTCGGTGAACTTCAAATACTCGTGAGGGAAAAACAGATATGATCTGCCATATTTCCTTATGGCTTAAGTAAGGCATCAGGATTCATGCTCTTATGTCCATCTGGGATATCCACGATTACTAACATTCTTATAAATGTTTTTTCCCTCGTTGCACCAAAGGCATAAAAGGACTCCAAGAAAAGAGCAGCTTTCGAGACAGAGCTGAAATGGTGTAAAATCCAAAATGAAGGTGTATATTTGGTTCTGTGCAATAAAACGATGGCAGTAGGTGCCACTGTAAACTATGTGAACACTGCCATCTAATGCATTGCTAAAAATCGGCAAGTGCTTTGGAAAGTTTTGCTGGGAAGCAAGAGAAACAGAAAATAACCACCTAAGTAAGATCACTACCGTCAGGATTTTACTTTACATTAAATGGAATACAGTATTCACATAAATCATGGCTCTTGTGCCTTACTTTTCAGCACACCAGCAGTACTTGTTTTCTGAATACCTCTATCTTTTCTCATCTTCCAAGAATAGATTTTTTTTTTTATCTTGCCAGTGCTGTGTAGCAAATAGTATTTAAATTAAGACCTTTTCTATCTGAGGGCTGCTTTGTAGCTTGGAGAACACAGGTCATCAAAACATATCCATTGAAAAAATCCAAAGACCTAGAAAAGATCCACCAGTGTGTCTTTATTCGATGTGGGATGTGATTAAAATGTCAGATGTTCTGTTAGAAGCTATCAATCCTGTATCCACCACGGCCATTTTCATTGCTTCAAGACTATTTAGAAAAAACTTTTTTGAAAACCTGTTCACCATGGTTGAGCTAAAAGAAGCATATCACACACATGTACACACACCTACACACACACACACACACAATAAAACTATCATAACTTCCCCTAATCTTTACATAAGGAATATTGGGGGAAAAATACTTAAAAGATATATCAACCACTTCTAATATTAGCACTTTGCAAAAGGGCTCTACTAAAACTTCAAATGAGCCTGGCACAATCATCCATATAAACTCTATAAGCAAGTAAGTTGAAATAATCCTGTATTCTTTGGTTTCACTGCCGGGAAATAGCTGAAGGTCATCTTGCTGCAACAATTCCCACCCTGAAGAAACTGCAAATCACATTGACCAAGAAAGGATGAGTAGTGGGGCAAAGGAGAGAGGGTGCAGTAAATCTGGTAAGTTTGGGGAAAGTGTGCTGCTGTAAACTGCAGCTGAGGTGAGTCCTTCATGGTAGCGAAAGATATGTGAGGGGCAAGACAGTTGTTTATACAGACAATGGTAGAATGTTTAGAAAATGATTGCATTTGCGCTTCATTAATTCACTCAGTTTGCTGAGCTGAGACCAAAGAGTGATGGAGAGATCAATGAGATGATGTCTCCATGTTTTAAAACTTCCACCCCCCAAAAAAATAAAAGTAAAAAAAAAAATAAAACTTCCACCCCAGTAGGAGAAAGAAGATATCTTCATAAATACATAATATATGTATATATTATATATATATATTTTTACATAAATATATGTGACATAATATGGCTCACAAATACATAGTATATTTGAAAAGAGTTTAGTAATTAGCAGAGTAGATGCCCAATAATTATATTTTTGAATGTGTGGATAACTATTTGGATAAATGAATAAATGGATTTATGAATTAGTGTCCTAAGAGAGGTTATGGGAGTTCAGAGAAAAGACAAATGATTTCTGTTAATTTTGGTAAGCTGGCGAGTGGAGACAAGTTATAGGAGTTTAAGAAAAAATATAAAATATAGTTGGGATTTGTGCAGCACATTGAATGATTGTTAATATAAACCCAGGTAGTGACAATAGTAAGTAAGGCCATTGGAGGCAGAAAGAATAATAAAGGCTTGGAGACAGGAATTTATTCTGAATGAATGCATTTCTGTTTGCCTGATGATCTAAAGATGAGGGGGAAATTTCTACCTCCCACCATATACAAAAATTGGCTCTAAAGAGATCAATGATCTAAATATAAGACTTAAAACCCCGAGAAGCAAACATGGAGGCAAATCATGACACTAGATTTGACGATGAATTCTTAGCTATGACACCAAAAGTACAAACACCGAAATTAAAAATAAGTTGGACTTCAGCAGAAATTTAAAACTTCTGTGCATCAAAGGACATTATCAAGAAAGTGAAAGGGCAACCAACAGAATGGAAGAAAATACTGGTAATTCGTTTATCTGACAAGCATCTGGTAAATAGGATACACAAGGAACTCTTGAAACCCAAAAACAAACAAAAGGATAAAAAACACAGTTAATGAAGGGCAAAGGACTTAAATTAAATAAACATCTGTCCAAAGCACATGAAGAGATGCTCGACATCGTTAACCATTAAAGAAAAGTAAATTGAAGCTGCAATGAGGTACTGCTTCACACCCATTAACATGGCTATAATTTCTTTAAAAATACAAGTGTTGTCAAGGATGTGGAGAAACTGGCACCCTATTTGCTGGTGGAAATGTTAAATGGTTCAGCCACTGTGGAAAATAGTTTGGCAGCTCCTCAAAAAGTTAAACATAAAATTTCCTTATGACCCAGAAATTCCACTCCTAGGTATCTATCCAAAAGATATGAAAGCAGGTACTCAAACAACTATATATACATGCATGTTCATAGCAGCACTATTCACGCTATCTAAATACAACCCAGAGGTCCATCCATGGGTGAAGAGATGAACAAATGTGGCATATCCATACCATGGAATACTATTTGGCCATGAAAAGGAAGGAAGTACTCATACATGCTAACAGTGATGAAACTCAAAAACGTTATGCTGGGCTTCCCTGGTGGCGCAGTGGTTGGGAATCTGCCTGCCAATGCAGGGGACACAGGTTCGAGCCCTGGTCTGGGAGGATCCCACATGCCGCGGAGCAACTAGCCCCGTGAGCCACAATTACTGAGCCTGCGCGTCTGGAGCCTGTGCTCTGCAACAAGAGAGGCCGCGATAGTGAGAGGTCGGCGCACCGCGATGAAGAGTGGCCCCCGCTTGTCGCAACTAGAGAAAGCCCTCGCACAGAAACGAAGACCCAACACAGCCATAAATAAATAAATAAATAAAATTTTAAAATAAAAAAGGCAAAATTCCTTTAAAAAAAAAACAAAAAAATTATGCTAAGTGCAAGAAGCTAGACACAAAAAGGTCACATATTACATAATTCCAAATATCTGAAATATCCAGAAAAGCCAAATCCATTTTCTGACAGGAAGCAGACTGATGGTTTCCAAGGGCTGGGGGGGAGGGGAGAATGAGGAGTTCCTGCTCAATGGCTGTGCCGTTTCCTTTCAAAATGATGAAAATGTTTTGGGAGTAGAGAGAGAGAGATGGTGGTTGTACCACGCTGTGAATGTACCAGATGCCACCGGACTGTTCACTCTCAAATACCTAATTTTATTTTGTATGAATTTCACCTAAATTTAAAAAAATTATTAAGGAAATAGGAGAGCAGGATACAGAATAAAAAGATAAGTTGAATAATTGTTATTTGCTGCCAATCAAATGCACACACAGGGAAGAATCTCTCTTTGTAAGTTCTTGGTTAGAAGAGCGACGTGATCATCTCCATGCTAGGGGACGTTTGAAGTAGCTGCAGTGTGTGGTAGAGATTGGACAAAGTGACAGGAAGCAAAACTACCTGCTCATAATTTTAAAAGTAGTTCTGCTGCAGGAAAGAAAGTGGGGCGCAAGAGGATGATCATGTCCCAGATCTCAGGTGAGTCCCTGAGACGGCTGCCAAGTATGGGCTCTTGGCTTCTTGCAGGAAAGAATTCAAGAGTGAGCCACAGTAAAGTGAAAGAAGGTTTAATCAGGGAGATACACACTCCACAGACAGAGTGTGGGCCATCTCAGAAGGTGGGAGGCCCCAAAATATGGGGTGGTTATTGTCATAGGCTGGGTAATTTCATAGGCTAATGAGTGGGGGGATTATTCCAACTACTTTGAGGAAGGGGCGGGGATTTCCAGGAGTTGGGCCACCACCCACCTTTTGATCTTTTATGGTCGGCCTGGGAACTGTCATGGCACCTGTGGGTATGTCATTTACATGCTAATGTATTATGAGTGTATAATGAGGGTCAAGGTCTACTGGAAGCCGAATCTTCCACCGTCTTGGACCTAGTTGGTTCTAACCAGTTTATGCTGTTCATTTCCATGGAGTTTAATGACATTTTTTAAAATTGGAAAGTTGTTTCTTGGTCATAAAGAGATTAACGAGACCTGCTGTATTAAGAAATTAAAAACAGAACTACCATACAATCCAGAAATTTTACTGCTGGGTATTTATCTGAAGAAAATAAAAACACTAATGTGAAAAGACATATGCACCCCCATGTTCACTGCAGTATTATTTACAGTAACCAAGATATGGAAACAACCTAAGTGTCCATCTATGAATGAATAGATAAAGGGGTGGTACATACATACAAGGGAATATTACTCAGCCATGAAAAGAATGAAATCTTGACATTTGCAACAACACAGATGGGCCTTGAGGGAATTATAAGTGAAATAAGTCAGAGAAATACAAATACTGTATGCTTTCACTTACATATGGAATCTAAAGAAGAAAAGAAACAAACAAAACAAAAGCATAGATACAGAGAACAGAATGGTGGTTGCCAGGGGTCTGAGGAATGGGCAAGACAGGTGAAAGGGATCAAGAGGTACAAATTTCCAGTTATAAAATAAATGTCATAAGGATGTTATATAGGGCATGGCGACTACAGTCAATCATTTTTTTTTTTTTTTTTTTTTTTTTGCGGTATGCGGGCCTCTCACTGCTGTGGCCTCTCCCGTTGCGTAGCACAGGCTCCGGACGCGCAGGCTCAGCGGCCATGGCTCACGGGCCCAGCCGCTCTGCAGCATGTGGGATCTTCCCAGACCGGGGCACGAACCCGTGTCCCCTGCATCGGCAGGCGGACTCTCAACCACTGCGCCACTAGGGAAGCCCTATAGTCAATCATTTTGTACAGCAGACTTGAAAGTTGCCAAGAGAGAAATCCTAAAGGTTAACTTAGTACAGTGACAGATGGTAACTAGACTTATTGTGTTGATCATTTCACGATGTATACAAATATGAAATCATTATGTTATACACCTGAAACCAATATAATGCTATATGTCAATTATACATGGATAAAAAATTTTTTTAAGAATTTGTGACTGCAGTCATATAAATCATACCTTTGGCATTATAAACATGAATATAAAGTCGCCTCTCCACCCATCATCTATAAGGAAATAATTTCCATTACACAAACATTCCCACTAAGAAATTTACATTCTAAATATGCTTAATTACATTTCTGTTAGATGTTCAAATATTCTTTTATATTTTCTGATTCTGACTAAGGCTCTTGGAGAAAAATACCTTGAACCTGCTCATCTCATTTAGATGCTGCTAAACAGAGTTAATGCCACTTGGTTGCACACTTAAGAGCTATATTTACTGAGGAGTGGTAGACCTGCCACACTGCAGCGTTGCAAAACACAGGGGGAGAACAGGAGAAGCTCCAGTTCTTTCTGCTTTTGTTCATCAAGCCCATCCCGTTTTTGCTATACCTGTTTTAATGTCTCCTTTTCTGCTTTCCTATTTGGTCAGTTTCTTTCCCCAAAACGTTGGCTGTGTAGGAACAATTACAACCTGAGTACTTCCAGGCCACCTTTATCCTCTTTCAGGATTCTCCTTCCTCTGGTCAATTTGGGGAAAGAGAAACTGGTTCATGTCAATTACTAAGTCACTTCCCCTCTGCACTATTTCATTATCCCATCTGAGACCTCTACTCTCTCGGTTGGCAATCACCCCTACCCATTCACACCTCAGAAGGTCATTAAATCAAGGGGACATGTAGCATTCTTTATTGGAGGTTTGAACAAAAATTCAATATTAGACATTCCCCACTTAAAAGTCCCTCAACTATCTCCTGCGCTACAGAACATATACCCTTGTGTGGTGGTGACCTCCTCCCACGTTGCAAGTCCTGATCTGTCCCTCTCACTTCTCCTAGGAAGCTCCCACCATTCAATTTCTCTTCATTTTGCAGTCAATTTACCAATCTTCTATTTTGCTGTCTCCTTTCAAATCATATAGGCATTGGCTCCCAAGGTCAGACCTTTAAATATTTTCTTAAACAAAGTCTCCAGAGAGAAACTATGCCACTTCCTTAGAGGCAAGAACAGCTATGTTATTTGCAGTTTTAACCAGCCTATTTTCCCCTCTGTGTTACTTTATTTTACTCAAAAACAGCTCATGTTATCCTTTATGTCAGGGTCATAATAACCAAAGATAGTCCCTGAATACCCTCGAGTTTTAGAAGTGCTGTTACAAGAGAAAGAATTTCTGATGATCTAACTTGAGGTCACAGAAGATACAACAGCGATGAAAAAATTAAAATACTCATTTTCTGTTTCAATACAAACCAGTTCAGAGATAAAAAAAAAAAAAAAGGCAGCACTTCTCTTTTTCTATTTCCAAGTTGAAGCAGTGCCGAAACTTTCAGCGGACAATGACTACGTCATGAACTACACTAAATAAATGAAATAAGCGAACTCCTTGTAAAAGCAGAAGGCGATCATGGTTATGATTAGGGTAAGCCAAGGTGCAGAATACCCAGAGAGAGAGCTGACGGAAGTATTAAAGACGCCATATGTGGCCCACCTGGCTGGGAAAGAAATCTGGAGAAGCAGTCAAATGAATAAATCAGGAAAGTAGATCAAAAGAAAGTTGGAAAGTGAGATAAATGTAAGTGAATTAGAAGAGAAGGAAAAAACTTTTCTACAATATGACCAAGATTTTGAGGGAGCTAAAGTGTAAGATAACAATTAAGGGAAATATATGTGTGTGTGTATATATATATATATATATATATATATATATATATATATATATATATCGAGTCTGTATATTTCCTGTATATGATCTGTCTGCTTATAAGTTGTTCGAAAGTGTAGCAGTCAGCATCAGTAGGGGTCCTTCGTGGCAAGCAACAGAAATCAATTCAAATTTAAGCAGAAAAACAAAATAGTGAAGGGTATCTAGTATCTCAAAGGCTTGCTTGAGGGAGGTGGAAGGCAGCACCCAAGGGAGAGGAGGTGGGCTCCGCGCTCCCACAGAACAGCCCGATTAGGGTGCTTTCTTATTAACAGTGCTCCCAGTGGGCCCTCAAGCGAAGCCTCCTCGGAGCTTCCAAGACCGCTGTGGGAAATGTCTCACTGGGCGCTTCTCCCCTGAAGATCTGCAAGTTCAAAGCCCCAGGCATGAAGCTCTCCTTGCTGACTGGGCCTGTAGCACACGATCACTTCTAGGACGTGGGAGAGAGTGAACTGCCATGTCTCTCACCACGGCTCACAGACTGTAGGGGACTTCCTCAAAAACAGAAATCTCTTCCCTACCCTCTCACCAAACCAGACACATCGAATGCCCTCCATAAATACTGAACGTTTGACAGTGCTAGCAGTTTAACTTAGTTGAATTAATAAATGGAAATAGTTAGAATTCAGTTTTCCTGACTGATCTGTTCCTCACAAAAAAAGGAATGAGTAGGAATCTGGAGTCCCCAGGCTGGGGATGGGGACAGTCATGTGTGGGGTGAAGGGCCAAGGCTCCAAAGTCTAGGGTTTACATCTCAGTTATAATATTTATTGTCTTTGAACTTGGGTAATTTTGTTACAGCTTCATATGTGTGACAGTTAAAATGAAAAGGCTATTCATCTCTTCGAATTATTCTGAGGATGACATTTAAAAAAAGTATCCCACTTGCATACGGTTTGCTTAGAACAGGGGCAAGTGCTCGTAGAGCATCAGCCACTCTAACCACTCACACGGTGGGGCTCCATCGCCCTCTCACGGGACGCCCAACACACACAGCTACTCTGAACAAATTCTTGGTTTTTTGATTCCTCTTCCTCCCAGAGCTGAGGAGAACCCTGATGTAAGCCATCTGCTTCCAGTGATCTTGACGGATTTCCTGCGTTGTTCTAGTCATCTCCCTTTATTTTGACCTCAATCTCCTGAGGCTGTTACCTTGTGAATAAAAGCATTCTTCAGTTCCATGTTGGGTTAAAAAACGTAAGTATTCCAACAGCCCTTTCTAGTACTACTGTCCTGCTCATCTCTTGCTAACCACCTGGCCACCAATCTCTAGCTCCCTTGTGGCTGGATCCCACTACCATGAAGATGAGCTCGAAAGTCAATGATTTGGCTTTGAATCAAGCTCTATCATTCTTAAGCTGTGTGACCTTAGACAAGTTACTTAACCTCTCTTAACCTTAACAATGCCTCGTCTGCATTATTTGTATAATGAGGATGCTAATGAATCTGGCACATAAAAAATACCCTTGATTATTATCTCAATGAGTGTTCTTAATTATATGAGTAGGCAAAGCTTCTGGTGGGATACAGTAATAGAAAAGGCTCTACAACTGATTTTCTCATGAGGGGTTGCAGTAAGAAGTTCCTAGAAGATGTACCAGTCAGAGTACCTGTAAGAAACTAATATTAAGATCACTCCATTAGGGAACTTTATAAAATTATTGTAAAAGTGGAGGGGAGACAGCTTTTCTCCATTCACCTCAGCTCTGTGGATCACAATGGAAGATGCAACCACAGGTGCCAGGTAATAGGACTACATTCCAGTATTGGATCCCATCACAGGATCAGTCCCTCCCGGTTTCTGGGACTCGTTCTACCCAAGGGGCAGGTGCCAACCTTGTGTGCACAATGGAATCATCTGCAGAGTTTTTCAAAAGCACCAATCTCCAGGCCGCACCCCAAAGTCTAATGTTTAACTGGATGAAACGGGGGAAGAAATAAAATTTTAAATATAATTTTGTTTTAGAAAGGAAGGGGAAGAGGAAACGAGGGGGAAAGGAATCGCTGTCCTGGGAAATTACTGTTCGAGGCCATCCAGGCCATTTCTTTGCTTCCTAGAAGTTCCCTGAAATCTGTAAAGAAAAGATAAAACCCCTAGATAAGTTCCTGAACGTGCTATTGTTCATGTGCTCAAATAGCTCAAAACTTTCACCATCAAGAAACTCTTAACCAAAGTTTAATCTAAATCCCTCCTGTTAAAAGCTAAGTCCCATTATTCCAGTGTTTAGCTCAGAGGAAACAAGACCTGCTCACAGCATTCAGATTGTACACTTCTCCATCCTTGAAGTGTCACCTCACTTTACATAAGTGAGCTCTTTTTGTGCTTAATAAAATTGACTTGCCATTTCTACTGAACTGTAGTGTGAATCAGCTCTCAAGCAATGCAGGGCAGTACCTTCTTGTTTCCTAAGCCAGATTTTGCTGTGATAGCAAGCCGCCCCGGGCCCGAGGGCCATTATGGGGATGGGATGGCAAACCTTTAAATGACCTCCATGGCCTCCATGCAGACCAACTTACACTGCCCTGTGGCCACAGGCACGTGGTAGTAGCCTGACTGCATTAAGCTTCTCTGCCAATCCTGGGAAATGAAAAATGAGTCTTTGGCAATCTTCAATCTGACTCAGTGTGTATTTAAGTCAAGGTATGAAATATAATAGCCACTGTTACTGAGCATCTAGTATATGCCAAAGATGTTGTAACAATTAAAGGAGAAAATTTATGGACAGAGCACACTGCCAGGAACAGAGTAATCTCAATAAATGGTGACTGGTACTGGCATTCTTACTAATCCTAAAAGTGGCCTTAAAAGGGTGACATGATTATTCTCACTTTATAAGGGTGAAATCAAGGTTTAGAGAGGTTCCATCACTTGCCCAAGGTTATACAGTTTGTAAATGGAAGAGCAGTCATTAAATGCAGGACAACTTTTGAACAACAGAGGCTTGCCCAGGATGGAGAGGGTAGAACATTTTTGACTGTTCATGGAAGTTTCCCATGGTTGGGAAGGAGGTTGAGTAGAGTTTGCAACGAATTACTTCCTTTTCTTTTGCACAGCATCACAAACCACCTAAAAATTAATCTTCCAGTAGACAACTGCTTCTTTGGTGTGTGCGTCTGTGTGTGCAAATCACACATGGCTATGCGTGTGTAGACAACGTGATTTATTGGCTTAGTGGTCATAGTAGAGAGAGACAGGTGATGGATTGCATTGTAGCAATAACACAAATCGATCACATTCAGAGATTAATCAACATCATTCACTTCAATTCTCTAAGTATTTATTAACAAGGGCATATTACGTGCTTGATATGTGCACTACATTCCTTGGAGGATATGAAAGAAAAAGATGGCAGGGTCCCAGCACTCAGAAATCTTCGTGTGGTTAAAACTCTCTGTGAAATAGGGAATCAAATGATATAAGAAATTGTTCATTAATGTGCTAAATTAAACATAAAATTAAGTACTAAAATATATAATAGATACCTTCAGGATGAATTAAGGGAAAGGAAAGAGCTAGACCATTACCAAGGAAGGCTTCAGGAAGGAAGAGAGATGGAAGATGAGCACTGAGGATTTGAAGCCAAATAGAGAAAAGGGTGTGAATGTCTTTTCCTTTCATCCCAGGCCTGTTAAGAATCAGCCTGAGCAAAGCACTTAAGCCAGGAATTCATTTAATTATTCATTCATCTGACAAGTAAACCTAATACATGCCAGACTTCTAGTAAAAAGAGAAATCAGCATGATGTGTACAGGGAACAATGAAGAAGCTACTTGGTGGAACAGACAGTTTGATAAGGGGTTGCAAAGACATAGAAATTGGGTGGAGTGAAATTCTGGACACCAAGAGAGACAGAAATAAGATGGCCCATGAGAAACTCCTCTAAACTCTTGAGGAGGAAAAAGAAAGATACAATGAAAGTGGTGTTAGAGAAAACCTCATCGAGGAGAAGGGCTCAGGTTCCTTGGTGCCAGGCTAAGACACATACATCTGCACACACTCCCTACGTTCATATGTATATACACAGAGAGAGGCTGAGAAGTCTTTTGCCTACTTGATTTGGCCATGCTAAATCTTCAAGAAAAATACTATTTGATAATGGCAATGGATACTCTTGAAGGCAAAAATGAGTCAGTAATCCTCAACTCTGGTTTTCAGTTGGAAATCAAATAGCCCTGGTCTAGCCCCTTCTGGGGAATGTTCTCTGATCCCACCATCCATAACGTAGGTTTGGTTTTCCATTACCAGTAAACAGAATATCAAGAAGTCTCCATCTGTACCCAGAAATCTATGTACTTAGTTAAAGAAGGGATTTTCCCCCCAAGAGACATAAGGCAATGGGGGTGAGAAAGGAAAATCTTTTCAACGAAATTAAACAAATTCAGTTTCATGTGCTTCACAGCTACTAAAAAGGCACAGAGATCAAATCTTATTTTCCTGCTGTCAGACCTAGGGTCTAATTATTAAAAAAAAAAAATCCATGACACCCAAGTTAATTAGTACAAAACTGCCTTAAATGGCATTGGCTTCATTAAATGACAGATAAATATTTTAGAATGACCCTCTCAGTGGGGGAAGGGTGTGAAAATTGCCAAAGAATGGCTTTAATTTTAGAATACCGGGAAGAATTTCACACAGCGGCAAACATAATTTCACTCAAACTGTATGAAAACACTATATACTTAAACAGCTATAAACCTTTGCTTGAAAAAATAATAAGTAAACACAGGACTTCTAGTGAATAAAAATGGAGTTTAAATCTATATCAAGTATTGGCTTGGCTGCTAACAGATTTGGTCTAAATGTCAGTGTACGACCTTCTCACTTAACTCGAGACCATGTGGGTTTGCTTTTCCTGATACAGGTTTAGTAAATATGGAAGCAACCATCTCAAACATCAGCCACTCAAGCGAAAGGATATGTATTACTCTTAACCTATCATGCCTATGGGTACACTAGGAGCTTCCACAGAGACAAAAGTGGCCTGAGACTTCACAAGGTATGATGCCCCTGAGATCACTCTGCCCTTTCCCGCTGCTGCACAGACATCAGTACAGACAGCAGCAGACAAGGGAAAGCAGCCAAGAACAGCAGCAGAAACGCCAGACAGACAAATCCATTGTAGCCAATCCAACATCTCCAACAATTTCACTAGTTTGGTTCAACAGTTTCTGGAGAAACGGAAGCTATCACTCCAAATGACTCCTGGCCAATTTTTACAGGTCATCTCAAGCTTCCTGTACCATTGCCCTTCCAACTGCTCACATAATAAGGGACCAGCGAAGTCAGCTATGGATTGGCAAAGCAAAGAGTTGGCTTTGGCTCTTTGTAACGTTAATAGGAATTACGGGAAGCAAGGAGTTTAGATGTTCAGCCAATAGAGTGCTTTAGAGCAATACTGTACCCACTTGCTTTTTCTAGCGCTGACCCATTGGCTGGTCCTGCATCTTGAAATACACAGCCATCCATCTCGTTTCAGAGGCAGAGAAGATGTACCAACCTAACTATGTGTGACGGGGGATGCCCACATTGACTTAGGATGCCTAATCTGATCTAATAGATTATGACTAAATCTACAAAGGAAAAGATGCACATCAACTGTTCGCATTAAGTCACTGTACCTAGGTCACACACAGCACCATTTAGTAAGTTCTACGTGCCACTGTCCTCAATAAAAGTGGTTTCATTGTCCCGGGGAAAGGCATGTTTTGGGCCAAAGGGGAGACTCTCAGTTCCCCACACCCAGGAAGGCAGATGTACAAGAAGTAAATAACATTAGAAGCCATATAATACACAGCCCTAAGCTGGGCCTTATAAGGAATAATTTTTTAAAAATATCCCTAAGTTTTTAGGGTTCTTTTCTTATTGAGAAAAACAAAATATACACAAAATAAAAATCAAATGCTACAGCAAGATCACCAGCTGACTTCATTTCTCAGGTCATGTTGCATTTACAAAATATAATTTATGCTATGAGGCAATATATCCACTCCTAAAAAAAAAAAACCCACACTCAGCAAAATCATACATGAAAAATAACCACAGATTATGCAAAAAATGAGATTATGGGCAGACCACTCACTATCAATTCAATCCATAACAAGAATGCTAGCAAAAACAATAATGATTTTGAGAAAAATACTAGCTCTGTTAAAAAGACATTGACATTCCTAATAAATAAAGAAATACTAAGTGAAAGTATTGGCGGAAGGGGATATAAGGAAGAGTTGAAGCTGCTGAGTTGTAAACAAGATCAAAATGGACAAACGTTGGGGAGAGTTGCAAAATAGGAACTTCCAAGACAAAGCCCGTGTCCTGTGGCCACGCTGAGTCAACAGGAAGAGCGTAGGGTAAGGAACATCACGCACAGACTCTATTCCTGTACACCAGCTGTGTTACTGTATTTGTGTTCAGCTGCTATCACTTGATGGTGTAAAACAGTAATCTGCTGGGGCAAATCACCCATGGACTGACCTACGTGATTGATGCATTACAATGATGTCTTTCTATCCACCCACCACATATAGGCTAGTTTTCAATACAGAAACAAATGTTTTAGCAGAGCAGATCAAATGTCGTGTTTATTTTATTTTCTTACCCAAGCCTCCATTTAACTAGCTATCAGTTTCTCCCATCGTTACTAATAGTGTTACCAATATCTGAACACCCCAAGCTTGAATTGCATTTTTTCACTCTGTCTTATTTTTGAATAGCAAGTTGCCAAATATTTCATTTACCATCAAAAACTACCGCACCAGATTTCAGGCCCCTCTCTCCTGTCAAGGTGTGGTTGAAGAAAGAATCAACAAGCCCATTGGAGAGACAAGATACAGGAGAGGGGTAACTCTTGGCTTCTCTCACAAATGTGAAACCGGAGAGTGAGACCTGGACGTCACGACCAGGGTGGAAAGTGAGAGAGGAGCCACCAGGTTCTCTGCCAAGTACAAATCTTATCATATTATCTGGGAGCTAAGTGGGGAATGCTAGCCTCCATATAAGAAGAATCCAAGGCAAAGCCAAAGAACCAGGAAAACAAGAATGAGAAAAAGCAGAGCTGGAAAGGGAGATGCAGTCTGGCCAGGACTCATCCTTCATTTAAATGAATCAAGATTCATATATTGATACATCCTTTGTGTGGGAAGGTGGGATTCATTTCAGAAAGCTCAAATAGGATTAGGCACAGAAGCTTCTTTTCTTCCTGAGCTGTGACTGCAGGCTGGCCATCAAGATCTAATCTTTCTCTCCCACTATGTGTTTAAACAGTTGTCCCGGGCATGTCCCCTCCCCATCAAGACTGTACATCCTAAATTTACTCACCGTTAGGTGTGGCCACATGACTACACTTTCAGCAAAGGAATATAAACAGAAGTGATGGATGCCTTTTCAGTCTCATAATGAAATAAGGCCGTGCCTTAAAACCCTGAGCTTATCTGTTCCATGCACTCTCTCCCCTTCTTTCTTGATGTAACTCAGACATTGCAGCAATCCAGTTTCTTGACTGCCATGCACCACATGAAATTGGCAGAAACCTGGGTACCAAATAACTTTGAGTATAGTTGCCCTATCGACCTGCAAATGTTACCTGTGAAAGAAATCATCTTCCATATTCTTTAAACCTCCATCCCTTGCAGTTTAGCTTATCTCAAATAATATACATTCTAAGACATTCTATAGTCTATCTAGTCATATTTTTCGGTTAGTTAATTATTTTTAAACTAATTTATTAATCAAAAGGCAACTTCGAATATTCACTATCTTGTCATTCCTGAGCAAACTAAAGGAAATCTCTTATGAACCTGTCGATAACTGTCCATGAGCGGTATTTTCCCAGTGATATGGGAAAATGATATGGGATATTTTCTTGACACTGTTCCCTCCATCTGAATGACATTCTTGAACATCTTTAGCTGTTCCAAATTGTCATAATTATAATTTTTGAGTTGGGGAAGGCAATAAAGCAAACTCTTATATCATTTGGAAGAATAAATGAGCTAGAATACACAAGAAATTTTTTTAAATAAGGAGGTTCTTGCTCTTTGAAATATTAAAATCCTCTTTAAAAAAAACTACAATAAGTTTTAAAAGGGAGGTACTGGCCAGAGAAGAGATAGATTGATATTTGAGATAGAATATATATATATATAAACATATATATAGAGAGAGATACACTTAGGTATAATTACAGATAAAGGTGGTATCTCAAATCAAGAAAAAAGACAAATTGTTAACAAAAATTGTGTTGGGTCTAACTCTCCATTTGAAAACTGCAGCAAAAATCAATCCCCACCTCATCTCTTAGAGCAAAATTATTTCCAGACCAACTAGAAGCTTAAATGAAAAATAAATATACAAATTTCACAGTGAATATTTATCTAATTTAACTAACAAATGAAAAAGAATTTTTGATAATGACAAACAGAACCTCCAGAAGGAAAAAACTGTGCAAACATTTAAACCTTCAGTACTAAATTTTAATTCAAAGAAAAATGACAAATATATAAAATGTATACAAAAGAAATCAATGTCTTTAAAACATATAAAACTCTAAGCGTTACTATGAAAAAACATTCCCATAGAAAGTAAACAAAGGATTTGAATAATCAAGTCGTGGAATAGTAAATTAAAATTGACAGTGAGCATATAAATATGTTCAGCTTCACTAGCAATTCAAAATTCCAAATCAAAATGAAAACGAGAGGCTATATTTCAACTATCAGATTGGTAGAGAAGCTCGTTCCACTAGCAGGAGAACTCGCAGATTGGAGACTAGGTGTGAACTGAGGTTTATGAAATCTCTCCTCCCACTTGGATGACTTGTGCCTCGCCAGGGTCGTCTCTTCCAGACTGACAGGATCTCTCTCTCCTGTGTTCTGATCCTCCGGGGGTTCAGTAGATGTGCCTTTATTCACACCTATAGTTACCAGTCTCTTTTTCTGTTCATGTCTAGATTCCAGAAGATCCTTTCTGGTGTTCATACCTTTAAATATGATCACCTCCCTAAAAAGGCCAGCACTAAATAATGACTTCCTTTGGCTAAAACTAAATGACAACGTTATAAAGAGGGTTTCTTGGCTAATTAGGAAGAAGAAGGCTGGAGGAGTGGGGATGCAGGCGGGATGAAGTTCAGGCCCACATGAGAGCATCATTCTTTTTTTTTTTTTTTTTTGCGGTACGCGGGCCTCTCACTGTTGTGGCCTCTCCCGTGGCGGAGCACAGGCTCCGGACGCGCAGGCTCAGCGGCCATGGCTCATGGGCCCAGCCGCTCCACGGCATGTGGGATCTTCCCGGACCGGGGCACGAACCCGTGTCCCCTGCATTGGCAGGCGGACTCTCAACCACTGCACCACCAGGGAAGCCCAAGAGCATCATTCTCAATGAGGTCACCTCTACTTGAATGTCCTTCCCTCTGCTTTATCCTCTCTCTGGATCATCTGCCTGCAAGACAAACCCTCTTTCTTTCCAGAGTATTTCCCCATGTGGGACTACATATGTCTCATTTCCCATTTTTCAGGATAAGCAAATCAATCAAACTGATCCCCAAATGAGGCAGTGAGTGTGCTTGGGGAAAAATGTCTTACTCTAAATGGGTGGTTCTAATGGTGGTATTTGCCAGTGCTGTGGCCTGGGTTTCAGCCTTAGCAGCAGATGAGAATCACCTAAGAATGAATCCAGAGCAGATTTTAAAACATATCAAAATGGCCCGGTGTCATGACAAACCAATTAATTCAGAATACCTGGCACTGGGGCTGAGCCATATTTTTTGTTGTTTTGTTTGTGTTTTAAAGTTCCAAAGATGAATCTAATGCTAATATTCAGTGAGGACTGAGGATCAATCCCTACAACAGTGGTTCTCAAAGTGTGGTCTCCAGATCAGCAACAAGAGCACCTGGGAACTTGTCAGAAATGCAGATTCTCAGGCTTCTACAGAATCTGAAACTCCAAGGGTAGGACTGAAGACTCTTTGCTAGCAGTACCTCCAGGCGATTCTGACATGCCCGCTCAAGTTTGAGAATTACTGCACTAGGACAGTCATTCCATGACATTTTGTGAGTCCCTCCTGTGTCCAAGCACTCAGTATATAAAGATGAAAGAACAGTTTAAAAAAGCAAATTTGGTGTGATAAGTACCATTAGGAAAGATTAACCATGTACTATAAAACTCTAGAGGAAGAAACCATGGACAAGGTCATATCTGGCGGGTCATCACAGACCACAGGCTGGCGACTTTAAACCCAAATATTCTGTTTACTTTCCATCTTCTGATGAGAGATCTGCCAACCCAGTTACACAGAGTGAGCCCAAGACTGAGAGGAATAAATGGCAAGCTGCATTTCCTTATCTGCTGGACCCCACTGCAGCTCCAGCCTTTCTCAGAAGTTGACCGGTCAAGGTTTGCTGAATTTAAAGGCTCTGACCCAGTATGCCCAGCACCCAAGTGAAGCCAGATTCCGACAGACACCACACACACACACACGCGCGCGCGCGCGCGCGCGCACACACACACACACGCACACACACACACCCTCGGTGTGCGCCAGTTCCTTCTGGTCCAGGGGTCCCTCATCAGCTAAGCACAGGTCCTCCCGTGCAACCCAGAAGGAAGGCAAGGAGCAAACGAGAAGCAAGAAAAAGCAGAAGGGCTGATCTGCTGGGGCTTTCCAGGAAGAAGCTTCCGGACGACGGCGCCACTTCCCCGGCCGCTTGCCTCGGCTCCTCCTACCGGGCGCACCTCTGTCTCCGCCGCCGGCCCGACGCGCGCTCCCAGTGCCCAGCGCGCGCCACGGGAACGCGGGGACCAGCCCTCGCCCGGGAGCGGACAGTCAGCGATCAGAACTGGGCCTGGGGTTTGGTACTCCCGGCCTCCTGGGGATGGGGTGGGGGACAGCGAGCCGGCCGCCGCCGGCCAGAGGCGGCCCCTCTCCACCTCTCCTGGGCGGCCAGGACGCGCTGCGCGGTGCGCAGGGAAGCAGGGCGGGGTTTCAGGGTTGCCGGTACCTCTCGGCCTCCTGGGGTCGCCTCCCTTCCTTGCCCCACCTGCTGCGCCCTTCTTCCGCGTTCTCCCCTTCGCTTGCTCCTTCTTTTCTGGACCCTTCTGCGGCTCTCCTCCCACACAGTGGTTTTAAAGGTGGGAGGGAGCCGCTGCCGTACTGGACTCCTGACCTTGCACATTCCTGGAAGCACCTTCGAAGTAGGGTTGAAAAAGAAATAGCAAAGGATAAAGCTGCTGGAGACAATCAACGGAAATTATTTTGGGCATCTCCCACCCACCCCTCCACGCACACCTGAAAATAGAGTGCAAGAGAATCACTGGTTCTGGGCAAAATTCTCAAGCGGACTAAATAAACGCCCAGCTTTGAGTTCCTGGGGAAAGAGTACCCAGGACATACCATTTCCTGGTGGGGAAGGGTGAGTCCCGCAAGGCATAGAACAATGGCGTTCAGTCCTGACTGCGTGTCGTAATCACCTAGGAAACAGGAAGATGTAATGGAGGGGTTCGGGTGTGCGTGCGTGTGTGTGTGTGTGTGTTTGCGCGCGCGCGCGCGTGTGTGTGTGTGTGTGTGTGTGTGTGTACACACAAAGTACCAGGGTTGGGGCTGGGGTATATATCAACCATTTAAAAATAGAGCAGCTATTCCTATGTCCTGTGATAGGCCTAGACATAATTTGGGATTTTTTCATTTTGTTTTGATTTTTTTAGTTCCTCGGGTGATGCTGAAAGGCTGGCATGATTCAGAACGGTTACTCTAAAGTAGTTTCCAAAGTGTGGCTTCAAGACCAGCCGCGTTACCATCACGTGGGAGCTTGTTAGAAAAGCAAATTCTCCCATCCCACCCCAGATCACTGGATCAGAAACTCTTGGGTGAGGCCCAGCAATGTGTGTTTCAACAAGCCTTCCAGGTTACTGGGGTGCTGAAGAACCGCTAGGGATTGGCTGACCTGTGCCACCCAGAAAGCTAAGAAAGATTGGAATATTTTTAAAGGGCTGTAAACAGACAAAGAACACTGTACACACACCTAGGTGGCCCACAAGGCCAAAAGTATTTACCATGTGGCCTCTTACAGAAAAAGGCCCCATTCTAGACTAGAGGGTCATATGGTGGAGACTCTGTTAGCTCACCAGCCACAGGCAGTGGGAGGACACTGAGAGATTGTGTGAAATAGTGAGGTGCTGGGAAGGGCAGGGAAAGACAGGATAGGAAGGTACAAAGAATAGAGAGAGGGAAATACATTTTCTTCTCATTCGTGTGAAAGACCAGGCTTGCTAGAGGATGTGTTAAAATCACTTGAGATCAAAGTCCGTTTTCCCTCTTTTTTTGAAGACAGGCATTATTATGAGCATCCAACAAACAGATATGTAGGACAGGCCGTACACGCGGCACATGTGAGCCACAGCAGTCTTCCAAGTGGACTGACGTCAGCTAGGTCCATACTCAGACCCCGTCCAGCAGCCCTGCATCTACACAGAGGTTTGTGTGGAGTTTGGCTCTCCCTAAGCTCCTTGAAGACGGAAAATAGAGGCTGTGTTTATATTTGTATTTATCACCTGAAGTACTGTGACAGGCACACAGTAGGTCCTTAAACGTTTATGTACTCAAAATTTTTTTTTATTTTATTTTGTTTTGCGGTACGCGGGCCTCTCACTGTTGTGGCCTCTCCCGTTGCGGAGCACAGGCTCCGGACGCGCGGGCTCAGCGGCCATGGCTCACGGGCTTAGCCCCTCCACGGCATGTGGGATCTTCCCGGACCGGGGCACGAACCCGTGTCCCCTGCATCGGCAGGCGGACTCTCAACACTGCGCCACCAGGGAAGCCCCTCAATGTGTTTTAAATGTCTACATGTGGTTCCCCAAGATGTAGTGCCAGCTCTCCACATATGTGCTAGGTTGGTATTTGGAGAAACTGTACCAACTGTCAGATAAAGAAGAGGCTGAATAAAATAAAGGCTTTGGGGCATCTAAAATAATGAAGATTATATATATATATATATATATATATATATATGTTTTATTTTTATAAGAAATACAGGTATCCTCTGCTTTCTAACTTTATTCTTATGAAAGTTCTGCAGTAGTACCTGTTTTCAATAACTGAAAGAAATCCAAAAAGGATTTTCATTTTTATGAAAAAAGGTGAAAAGTGAAAATTACGTTCAGCATCTGTTCTGCAGGGAGCTGCTACAGAGGCAGGGTGCGTCCCAGCAGCAAGAGTGGCACCGCCGAGCTCCTTCCCCAGGAACTACACTCAGCATCTCAGCATCAGGCCTCCATAGCTTTGAACTGTGTCTGTGAACATCTGGGCTTCATCTCGATTTATTTTGTGCATCCGTTAGCAAGATGTGTCCTAAGCAATTCGCTGCTTCACTTTAAGCTGTTTCGGCTTACGAAAGGTTTCATAGGAACGCTCTACTTTTCGATAGCAGGGGAAGCCAGTAATGTCTGTCTTTGATAAAACAGTGTATCGCTGCATAAAATGGGGGCATATCGTTAACCACTCAAAATAAATATTTCATTGGAGAAGCTTATTGTTGGTTAATGTTAGTGTTATTTCTTCACCTGCATCACCTCCCTATTCACCATTCTTCATAAGTTTAGCAAACTATACATGTATGCTTAGATTTCAATTTTAAAGACCAGAATTACAGCATCCATTTCTACTGAATGATGTTATTTCTAGGTGCTGGCAGAGAGCCATTACTAATACTACTTGGCTGTGGTGAGGCTAAAATGAATTCTATTAAAAGAAAAAATCCTAAATAACAGATATGTTCACAAGTTGCACTCCATTTAGCATGCAATCTGCTTTAAAATATGTGATTCTTTTAATCCAGAATTAATATGAAATTATTGCATTTCAGCACAGTATTATGTATTTTAATAAGAAGCTAAGTTTTTGTTGTGCGTGTGTGTTTTAAGTTTTTTTTTTCCAAATGTCATATTGTAATTTTCAAAAAAGGCAATTATTTTGAGATGTGGTAGCCTTCTTCTGAAAAAGAAACAAGAAGCCATTGATTCAAAAGCAAACGACTGTTCCCTCACATTTAATCCCACTAGAATTAATGGTCATGTTTCAAAGTCACTTCCTGCCATCCAGACACCTCACTTGCCATTAAATTAAGAAGAGGTGTAGCGACACCCACATAATCTACTACAGTGAAACCCTAATATTTTTAAGATCTAGAAATTCAGAATTGTCAAGTACAGAGTACCTAGGTAAATTCAGTTGGAGCCAGCTACCATGTGAAGTCTCGTTTATGCATGTAGTTGTAAAAACACAACTTTAACGTGAAGTAATTTTTTAAAAATCTATTAAATGACAATATCCCTTCATGAAAATAATATGTATGTATGAAGGTGTAGGTTGAAGCCTTATGGGAGGGTGAGGGATGAGACCAGGGCAAAGCAAGAGACTCCTCAGGCATGAACTTTAAGGAGGCATATTCCCTCTCAGGACCCTGCAAAGGCTATCTCTGTAGGCATCTTTCTTAATTCACTGTATTCTTGGCTTTGCTTGACATCTTGTGTAGTAATTTTTTTAATGAGCAAGTATTTTGCTCATTTTATAGATAAGTTGTATAGACGTTTTCAGCCCAAGTTCTCACTCCATCCAAATCACATTTTCCAATATGCATATATATTCATGCATGAAGTGTTTGCAGGTATGGAGGATCTGAAGAGGCAATGGCACCAAGAATTGTTTCTTTAACAATTTAACAATAGAAAAAATAAAACAAGCTTTCGAACTGTTTAGTAGAAGCCAGACATTGTCATCTGTGATACCATTTTGACTTTGGAGTTCAGGATGCATGTCTCCCCTCTCACCACAAACAAATCACAGTCTACTGGGCTCTGCTGCCCGGCAACACTAATGTATTACCTGGCCTTCACACGGAAGATATCAGAACTCCCTTTGGAGTTTCTAAGTTGAAGAGATAAGTTGAAGTCACCCTATAGAAAATTGGTTGCTATGAAGGAAAAACTCAGCCTGAACTAAAATGCTTTGCAGACCATGAAGGAAAGTGGCAGAGCTGTAAACACTAATGGACCTTGTAAACAGTGGCTTCAGACATTACATCCAACCACTGTGGCAGATAAGTCATATTTTTTTCGTTAGTGTCAGACACAAGCATTATGAAAAAAATCACTGGCAGCTTTATTGAACGCTAATGATACATTTTATGAAATATAAGATGAAAGGGGATGTCAGGGAGACTTTAAAATGATACTTTCATTCAGATTACTTCAAGTTAAAAAAAACCCTTCTAAATGAGGTTTACCTCTCTATTAGAAAGGTTAAGTTAGGAATGTTTACATGAAAAACCTAATTTCCATGAATAGATATTAACATTAGAATGAGATGTTGTTCCATTTGATAATATAGATGAGTGGGAGTTATAAGGGCACACAAGGTCAAATTTAAACATTGAAATGAATGTTATGTCTTAGAAAATTAAAAGATATAAAACCTTAAGTCCAGAGCTCCTGAAATCCCAGCCTTGGAATGACAAAAACTACCCTATATTTAATTTTGATTGGATGATCTAGTAGGCATAAAGAAGGCACGATCCATATGCCTGAATACAGACATTCATATAAATATAAATATATAAATACAAATATATACTTAAATGTATGCATGTGTGTGCATGTTGTGTGTGTATGTGGGTACAGACACACATACATGTAACACACTCAGACCACAGTCAGTCCTATGAAGGCAATATTCTCTAAAGAAAGCTACTTATTTTGTTTCCCTGTCTTTGGACCCAGTAGCTTTACTGAAATCAACAGGTAGAATGCTTTCAGTCCTTCTGTATCAGTAACAATACAAGAGTATCTTTAAAATTTCCTAGAAGGGTTCTTTAATTCAGAGCTTTAGGAAACAATACAAGACTTAATGGAGAACGATTGAACCAACATAGTAAAACCTTATATTCAGTTTTACTAATCAGTTAACTTATGCCCTGACACTGAATTACCTTGGGGAAGCTACTTAACATCTCTCAACTTCAGTTTTCTCCTGAGGATCATAATAGGAAAGAATACCTTACTCTTATATTGTGGATGAAGTGAAATAATGCACATAAAGTATACCTAGCTTTTTAAAAGGCTAGTTATTTTTTTTCATCATACATATCATGGAAAATATACTTTCTCCTCACTGAGAATTGGTGAAAACCATTAGCTGTGTACGATGCTAAGCATCTGATCTACGGTTCTCTTCTGATCTCTGGGTTCTGCGTACCGTCTTTGGAGTCCCTCACAATGTTCTTATCCTGCCCCTAGGGGGGGTCGGATGCCTCCCAGGACTGGGGCTGAGAAATCTCAGGAGTTATCTGCAATATCTCAAAAGTCCCCTTTCAATATCCAAGTCTTTGTCTCCAGCGGTAAATGATCTTCCAACTGTCCTCCAAAGTGCCCCTCTGAATGCCTGCCAAGGATTACTCATGTCCCTGAAAATGGTTTCTCTCTCATGCATCCTGCAGCTTCCTGGTCCTCTCTGATGGCTGCTAGTCTGACACCTCTGTGCCTGCTGCCAGGTCTGCGTCCTGTGCCCTGCTCTGCTGTGGGCATGGGGGAACCAGATTCCATGACATTTCTGGTAGGAAGAGTCACCTCTGAGTTCGGTCACTGCTGAAAAGAATCCCCCATTGTGTGGCATGCAAAGCACGATGCCATCTGTTTGGCTCCATTGAACGTCGACCTGCTTGGCGACAGCAGCCAAGAGAGCTCACTTTTTAAAATGTCATTCCTCATTGGTGTGTTCTGCAAAATACTTGAGACAGAAGAAATCAGACTGATTTTATAGAGAGACACTCTGGGAGCAGGTGTTAGGATTAAGGATTACAGTGGCATCTCCCACCCCGTTACCAGCAAACACTTACATAGTGCTTTTTGTGTGCCAGATACTGTTCTAAGCGCTTTACGTATATGAATTCACTTAATCCTCAACAACATGACTGTGAGATAGAAACTAGTATTATCACCATTTTGCAGGTAAGCAATTTTAGGCATGGGGGTTAAATCGGTTGCCCATGGACACAGCTATTTGGTGGATGAGCAGGGACTCTAGTCAGAGGTGGCACTCCACTCCCTGTAAATGGTACATTTGAAATAAGATTACATGTGATCATTATAAATAATGCTTAATATTGGCCATTCTCAAGAGAAAAAAACAGAGCTGGATTAATCAGACTCCCTGATTTCAGACTATACTACAAAGCTACAGTAATCAAGACAATATGGTACTGGCACAAAAACAGAAATATAGATCAATGGAACAGGATAGAAAGCCCAGAGATAAACCCACGCACATATGGTCAACTAATCTATGACAAAGGAGGCAAGGATTTACACTGGAGAAAAGACAGTCTCTTCAATAGGTGGTGCTGGGAGAACTGGACAGCTACATGTAAAAGAATGAAATTAGAACACTCCCTAATACCATACACAAAAATAAACTCAAAATGGATTAGAGACCTAAATGTAAGACTGGACACTATAAAATGCTTAGAGGAAAACATAGGAAGAACACTCTTTGACATAAATCACAGCAAGATCTTTTTTTTTTTTTTTTTTTTTTTTTTGCGGTACGCAGGCCTCTCACTGTTGTGGCCTCTCCCGTTGCGGAGCGCAAGCTCTGGACACGTAGGCTCAGCGGCCATGGCTCACGGGCCCAGCCGCTCTGCGGCATGTGGGATCCTCCTGGACCAGTGCACGAACTCGTGTCCCCTGCATCGGCAGGCGGACTCTCAACCACTGCGCCACCAGGGAAGCCCAGCAAGATCTTTTTTGACCCACTTCCTAGAGTAATGAAAATGAAAACAAAAATAAACAAATGGGACCTAATGAAACTTAAAAGCTTTTGCAAAGCAAAGGAAACTACAAACAAGACGAAAAGACAACCCTCAGAATGGGAAAAAATATTTGCAAATGAATCAACAGACGAAGGATTAATCTCCAAAATATATAAACAGCTCATGCAGCTCAATATCAAAACAACAAACAACTAAATCAAAAAATGGGCAGAAGACCTAAATAGACATTTCTCCAAAGAGGACATACAGATAGCCAAGAAGCACATGAAAAGCTGCTCCACATCACTAATTATTAGAGAAATGCAAATCAAAACTACAATGAGGTATCACCTCACACCAGTCAGAATGGGCATCATCAGAAAATCTACAAACAACAAATGCTGGAGAGGCTGTGGAGAAAAGGGAACCCTCATGCACTGTTGGTGGGAATGTAAATTGATACAGCCACTGTGGAGAACAGTATGGAAGTTCCTTAAAAAACTAAAAATAGAATTACCATATGATCTAGCAACCCCACTACTGGGCATATACCCAGAGAAAACCATAATTCAAAAAGACACATGCACCCCAATGTTCACTGCAGCACTATTTACAATAGCTAGGTCATGGAAGCAACCTAAATGCCCATCGACAGACAAATGGATAATGAAGTTGTGGTACATATATACAATGGAATATTACTCAGCCATAAAAAGGAATGAAATTGGTTCATTTGCAGAGACGTGGATGGATCTAGAGACTGTCATACAGACTGAAGTAAGTCAAAAAGAGAAAAACAAATATCATATATTAACACATATATGTGGAACCTGGAAAAATGGTGAAAACCAGATGAACTGGTTTTCAGGGCAGAAATAGGGACACAGATGTAGAGAACAAACGTATGGACACCAAGGGGGGAACGTGGCAGGTGGGGTGGTGGTGGTGTGATGAATTGGGAGATTGGGATTGACATATATACACTAATATGCATAAAATAGATAACTAATAAGAACATGCTGTATAAAAAATAAATAAAATTAAATTTAAAAATTAAAAAAAAATAATAATATATTAGTTTTTAAAGCCCGTAAAAAAAACATATTGGCCATTCTCTAACTTTGAAATTTTAATCATGACATATATGCAGTTATATCCACAAGAAGAGAAAAACTGTTTAAAAATTACAAAAGAAACATTTTGACCACTTAACATTAGAAATAACCAACTGGAAATAAAGTCACTTGTCTTTTAGCAGCTTCCCTAAAACAAAAGTAAATAGAAGAGGCAAAAGATTACAAAACCAGACCTGTGGTATATTATATGCTTTCCCTTTGCAGAAGTAGAAAATGCAGGATAAATAACTATTTCATGAAACGTTCTTAGGAGAATTATGAGGACCTTTAGAAATAGCTGTAACACAAGTCAGCTCTGAATGTCTTGATTAATACTGCCATCTAATGCCCAATGGAGAAATCCAAATTTTGTTTAGACTCTAAATATGTCCTAGTGCTGTCCTCCAAAATTACTAACAGAAATGGCAACACATATTGTATTATCGACTAGCACCCTTTAACTGCAGCAATTGTCTTGAGATAAATTTTAGAAAGCTCAGCTTCTAACATGGCAGTCCCAGGCACCTTTGGTGTAGATATGGTGACTCATTATAAAACTGATTTCATTATAACCGACAATGTACAAGGCAAAATATCACTCATTGGTGATAACCTGTTGATATAATCAGTATTTATTCTGGTTTCTATTTAAATCTCTTTAGATTTTTCAGATTTTTCCTCTATTTCTTCTTCTTGAAAAGTGTATTGATAAAACCTTTCTCCCCTTGGATAAAACATTTCTTTAGAAATATACCATAAATAAATTTGAAATATTCTATACATTATTGCATTTTTATTATCTAAGGCTTAGCTAATGATATGATATTTTCCTAATGAGACTTTCAAATATTAACGAACTCATTCCTATCAACGTGGTTAAGAAATTCTTAGATAACTATGGCTATAATAGCCACATATATTTCACACCTAGAAGAATTCAATTCATGGGTTAAAGCTCATTTGAACTTCCAACTTCCTGAAACTAAGAATGCTTCGGTTAGTGTACTAAACCACAAGCAGACCATCAGTTGGTTAATCAGTTTCACAAGGACCTTTCTCACACTGTGAGCGGGCCTGAAACAGGGCTCCACTCAGAGCCCAAGGGCGTATGGAAGGACAATTTGAGCAGTGCACTGGGCAGAATCTCAGGACCAGAACAGAGGGTGCCTAGGTGGGCAGTGAGCGCACCACGATTTATCCACTTAACATCCTCCCTTCCCTTTTGCCTTCAGCTCTGACTTCCTTGCTAGCCTGCTAAGACTGACAAGAAAAGCATGATCACTGTTTCCAACGGGCAGAAAAATCATCCAGGGCTAGATCTGTCTCTGAATGTAAACTAATTCCATCCTACCGCATTTATACAAGTATCTGGGGAAAAGAGGAATAAACGGTATCTAGGCAATTTCAAACCAGTTTTTTAAGAAAGAGTTGATTTACTGTTAAAAGTGATTCTGAAAGCTGATAAAGTATTGTCAAATCTGTAACTAAGTAGCTATTTTCAGAATACCAAGTAGCTTAAGTCCACTCAACCTCTACCATTCGAATCAGTTTGTGGTTGGCACAGCTGAGATCACTTGCTGGGGTACTTGGAACTGAGCACAGAGGAAAGGAAATAGTTGGACCTGACATTAATTAATATAATGTTGTTAGCAGCAATTTAGCTGGCTAGATCCAAGACCAAAATTCTTTGAGGTTTAACCTTCTGGTATGAAGTACTTCTAAGCAATTTTCAGCAACTCCACGTGGAATTCTTAAAATGCAGAACTAACATTATTAGAATAATGGCTATGAACCAAGAATGGGAAAGAGGCAGACATTCATCTTGACAGAGATAAATAACAGGCAAAGTAAATTATTAGCTAGATACTTGTTATACCTGAACTAACCCATCTCACTTATATTTATACACAAAGCATCAAGTAAAAGGAAAAACAACTACACTGGAATCTACTTAAATGAGCATAATAGTAGTTACTAGGGGAAAATGATGTTGATTGTATCATTAAATTTATTTATTTATTTTAATTAATTTATCTATTTTTGGCTGTGTTGGGTCTTCGTTGCTGCATGCGGGCTTTCTCTAGTTGCCGTGAGCGGGGGCTACTTTTAGTTGCGGTGCACGGGCTTACTCATTGCAGTGGCTTCTCTTGTTGCCAAGCACGGGGTCTAGGTGCACGGGCTTCAGTAGTTGTGGCTTGCGGGCTCTAGAGCACAGGCTCAGTAGTTGCAGCGCACTGGCTTTGTTGCTCCGCGGCATGTGTGATCTTCCCGAACCAGGGCTCGAACCCGTATCCCCTGCATTGGCAGGTGGATTCTTAACCACTGCGCCACCAGGGAAGCCCTGTATCATTAAATTTAAAGCATTCACTTTAGGCACTGAACACAGCCCTCCAGTGGGCCTTTTATCACAGGCTTAATGTGAAGAGTGCAAAAAAAACTTGCAAGCTAATGTTTTTAGCATCTCCAGCTCTCCTCACTTTGTGTTTGGGATATTGACAATACACACGCAGGAGAAAAAAAATCAGCATCGCAGTCCTCAAAACAACTTCAAAAATAATGTGGAAATATAAGAAAGAATAAAAGGGGAAAAAACCACTTGTACTGATTTTCTGCCTGATGTTCAGGTTAGTGAATTTCATTGGCCTTCAGGGACTATGTAGGCCCAGTCTCTCTCTAGATTCCATGAAAGACAGAAACCAAAGTATAAGTCACTGAAGAAGGTCTGCTCCCTTGAATCACTTACCACAAACTGAAATGAACATTAAAGTTTTATGTAATTATCGTCCATGTTTTGAGAAAATTTTCTTGCCTTGAATTTTCGCCCTAAAAAACCAGAAATATCCATCTAATAATTAAAGTCGGCCATTCTGTGTAGCGGTCCATAAACTTTATAGTTCTTGTTGTTACATATCCATTGGATAATCTGATGCTCTCCCCAGAGAAATCCACATACTCGTACATCACTCTACTGGATTGCTCGTGGAGATAGGTATCATTATTTCCACTCTTCGGTGATGGAACTGAGGCTCAGTATATTTATGTGACTTGACCAAAGTCACAGAACTGGTAAGTGATGTGGTTGGGACAGGATTCTTACATAGTTGAAGGTACAGGGAGTGGATTTCAGCTGCCTAGATTCAAACCCTACCTCAATCACTAACTATTTGTGTGACTTTCTGTCCCAATTTCATCATCAATAAAGTGGAAATAATAATAGGACTTCATAGATTTTTGCAGATTAAATGAAACAACATATATACAGAACTTTCAACAGTGACAGGCATGTAGTAAATGCTCAATAAACCTATGAATTATTATGATGCCTATAAATGTTGTGTTCCAGATCCTATACTGGCAGTTCCAATCACAAAATGTTTTAAAGACAATGTATAAGAAATATGCAGGGTATCACCTACTTTTGTTTTCATATGTTTGTTCTAATGACATATCCTAGTAAGATTAATAGTAAATAGTTGGTCTACAATGAGATCCTTTAATATTTAACTTTTCATTATTATGTTTTTAGTTTGTCTACCTGGTTGAAGAGTGCATTTGTGTCATGGCACTATATACGACATATAATAAATAAAGTTTTAAATTTTTATATTACAATTGATTTTAAATGGGAAAGTCTAAATTTCAGTGATTGATTAATATTTGATGGTATTTTTCTTTAGTATGTAATAGAATTCATACTGAACAGTTTAAAAGTCCTGGGGAGCAATATTCAACATCCAACAAAAGTTACTTCCAACATGTAACTATAGAGCAAAAGCGCCATAGCAGAGCTCAAATAGTAGTACAATATTGATCAGAAAACCAAGATTCTGGTTTGGACTTTCCTCCTAACAAGTTGTATGATATGTGACACACATATATCATCTGTCAGGGTCTCCTCATTGGCAAAATATACCTACCTCAGGCTAACTTCTGTAGCGGATGCCATGGCGACCCCACTGTGGTAGACAGCAGCCACCCACTTCCTCAGTTCCTTCCCCAGAGGTGGAGTCTATTTCCCCTGTTCCTTGAATCCAAATTGGCCTCATGACTTCCTTTGATGAGCAGAAATAGGCAGAAGGATCTTTGTGCAGGTTCCAAGGTTGGGCCTCAAGAGACCTTGCAGCTTCCACTTTTGCACTGAGAATGCTTCTTCCACCATTCAAGCCAGCTTGAAGTTGTCCTGATAGATCAGGGATCAGCAAACTTCATCTGTAAAAAGCCAGATGGTAAATATCTTAGGCTTTGGGGATCATACAGTCTCTGCCACAACTCCTCAACACCATCATTTTAATAAAGCAATATGTAAACAAGTGTGGTTATACTCCAATAAAACTTTATTTACACAAACAAGCAGCAAACTGGATTTGGTCCACAGGGTGTACCTGGCAGATCCCTGTGATAGATGATGAGAAACTATATGAAGAAGAGCTGCAGCTACCCCAACTGTTTCAGCCATTCCAGCAGAGGCCCCAGAGATGTGAGCAAGACCCAGCTGAGGACAGCTGAAACCTCCCAAGACCTGAAGAATTGTCCAGCTGAGTCCCCACCAAATGGCCAACCTAAAGAAATGTGAAATGTAATAATTCACTGTAGTTTTAAGCCACTAAGTGGTTTGCTACACCATAAAAGCTATATGATACATACATTTTAATCTTCTGTCCCAGTCTTGGGTGCCCATTCTTCAGCTTCTTTGAGGCTACTGAGGGCTCAGACCTGCCCCCTGCGCTGGAGAACTTCCTTGCCTGGGTGATTACACTCTCTCCAGAGGGCGGTGCACAAAAATATGACTGACAGGCGAGTACAAGCCAAGCGCCTGCTCAGAGTGGGACTGACTCAGTGAAGCAATTCTGCTCCACAAGGCTCCCTCTGGGAACAGACTGAAGCTAGTTTCCATCTGAAATTTTTGCTTAGCTTTCTTCTCTGCCATCTCCTGCTTCCCTCACTCGCTTTCTCCAGCAAGTACTCCCACGATAAACCACTTGTTCAAAAGTTGCCATCTCAAGTTCTGCTTTCAGGAAACCTAAGATAACTTCCAAGAATTCTTTCATTGTCAATCATAATCAGGACACAGTTTGAGATAAAAGGCTGAAATGCAAATGCATAGGGCAATGTAATAAGCCAACAAGACTAAATTGAATCCACCTTAAATATGGCAAGGGACTTCCCTGGCGGTCCAGTGGTTGGAAGGGCAACACTTTGACTTCCAATGCCGGGGGTGCAGTTTCGATCCCTGGTCAGGGAGCTAAGATCCCACATGCCTCATGGCCAAAACACCAAAACATAAGACAGAAGCAATATTGTACCAAATTCAATAAAGACTTAAAAAAAAAAAAAGTCCACATCAAAAAAATCTTAAAAAAAAAAAAGAAATGGCAAGAAGAAAGTGATCTGCTACCCCTTAAATGTCTTGTCTGAGTCTAGAAGTGCTAGTAGGGGAAGGGAAACTGAAAGAGTGTTTTTGAAATAAAATTAATTTGCTGGTAATTTTACTCCACTTCGTATCATTTTCTTAAAATTAGTGAAGTCTGGTTTTGACACAGATTTTTGTATTGTTCCCTCAAAACCTGTCCCATTAGACCTTGCACCAGCATCGTGTTTCTACATTAACAGTGGTTCCAAATCCTGTCTTTCTGATTCCTTTCCTTTTCACTCATGGAGAGGAAAAACACACTGATCCACCACCTCATGGGAAAATTGAGACTATTAATGAATTTCTGCACATAAATTACACTGAGGTCACCAAATGAAGTGTAATTTATAAATACAATATACCTATCATCATTATTATGCAAACAGCATTCTGAGCATTTTGAGTAAAAAAAAAAAAAAAGAAGAAGAAGAAAGAAATATTGGCATCCACAGGTTCTTTGCAAACTGGGAATTGGGTAGCAGGCAAAAGGGGAGGTCTGAAGGACATCCAAAGAACAAGTAATGACACCACCAGGGTTTCCCTTTCAAGAGAAAAGAAATAAGGAATTGTCAGAGAGGAAATGTTAATAACTAGCAGAGTGAAGTATGTGGAATGAATCCCTATGAGATGTGAGATAGAAACAGAAAGACAGAGCCCAAATCTAAAGGCTAGAAAGAGAAAATATAAGAACAAGAAAATGCATTTATTGGAACGGATGAAGATGATTCTTCCTTGTTGTCGTCTGGAGATTGAAACCCTCAGAAAAAGAATGTAGTGAAAAATAAAATCAGGGATGCTCTGAAAAACATATATTGGAATTTATAAATGCTTAGATATTGTGTAGTTAAAAAATTAAAATCTAAGGTAATATTTTAATTTTAAAATGCCACCATTTCAATTGCTTGATTTCTTAGTCATTACTATTCAAACAAAACCGTTCTGTTGCACTTGATTTCTTAAAGGAAAAAAGAAAGAAAAGAGAGCATCCCCAAATACAGACTTCCTTTTGAAACCCTGAGCACTTCATCCAATTTTCTATATTTCAGTTTCGTCGTCTCTAAATAAGAAAATCAGGCGATGTTATACATTCTGTAATTCTTTGGATAAAACTGCGCTTTTATTACATGAATGCTAACTGGAGGAAACATTCTAAATGGCATTTTAAAGTCAGATTGCTGTTTGTAACCTTAGAATACAACTTAGGAAAGCAATACTTTCTGCGTTGCCTGAAATCATAAACTAAAAGGACTCAAAAAAGCTAATTTGGTACAGCTGGAAAGAGATCTAAGGATGCATGTTAATCTAATGACTGTTTAGGATAGGAAATTATAGCTTAAATAATTTATATGAATTTAGATATTCATTAAGGTTTTACAGCATTTCAAAGTGAGTTATTTTAAGATCAGGAACTAAAAATAGTGGCGTTTTCCTTCACAGAAACCAAAGATAAGTAAATGGCAAAGCATAATTAATATATACATTATTTTAGCATTTATGCAAACCAGAAGTTACAGAAAATAATAAAGCATTTTGAGTTAAATGTGTGTGAATATTTACAGGAAATGAAAAAAGAATCAACTAGGTTCCCTTTAAAATTAGGAGTACTCATGGAAGAGTTTTCATAGACAGGCCTGACTTTGTCATAATAAAGAAGACAGAGGTAGAAAAGAGAGTGAGGATAAAAATGCAAAAAAGAAGAGCTAATTAGGAAGCAGTGGTCCAGACATGGAAGATGGAAGCAGTGAGAATCCTGTACTCACGTTGAGGGGGATCACCCTGGAAATAAATGCAGAGAAACAATGGTTCTGCAGAGATAGGAGGGAAGGGGGAAAAGGAAGACAAATATAATTAGCTACTAGTTGTCAAGACATTCACTTTTTCATAGGTTCCAATTGCGGTCTTCTCTGGTTCTAAACCACTCCTTCTTGGTCACCAGTATGTGGAAGTGCTTCAAGACCTCTTGCATTCAACCCCTCTCCCTGTGCTCCAAGCCCTATTTCCATTTTGATAACTACTCTCTGGACACTGGTGCTTTGTGGACCTGACTGGGGTCCATGATTGATTTCTGACCCGAATTCCCCAAATCACCATGGCTGTTCCCATCTGAAATTTCCTCTATTTTTCACTCTCCTAAAACTACCCACTTCCATTCCCAAGGTTGGGACTATTTAGTCACTAAAAAATGTTCGAATGGCCTAATCATTTGGCTACTTGATATATGTTACAGTCTAGATTGTTGTGATACAAAACACATGTGAATTGTCCCCTAAGTCTTCAGAGTTAAGTATTTGCATTTAGGTTACTTAGGCATCAATATATTATATTATATATAATTAATTCTACATAATTATGTATTATTATATTGGATGCATATAGGTATAATTATATTAACAGATTTAAAATAAATGCACACGCTATTAATATCAAAACTAAGTATTTTAAAAATTTCTTTAGTGCACAGTTAAGTATCTTACTCATAGCTACTTAATAAATTTCTACTAAATGGAAGATAACATTCTCCATTTCCTCTGATTATATTGTTGCCAAATATTAACCTTTGTCATTTTAATAAAAAATGATGACCATTTTTTTAATTAATAAAATGAACCAGTATAATTTAGGAGTCTTTGTTGAAACAGGTATAAAAGATTTGGAAGGAAATAAACAGTAAAATATTATTTTGGTTATATGAAGATTTTATTTCTTATTTGCAGTCCTCTGGACCAATTTAGTTATAACTGATCTTCTTATAAAATTGAAGTTTCTGTAGCATCTATATTTTTCCTTAGGGCATCTAGGAATCATTTTAAAATGGAATAATTTGGAATGGAGCTTAACTAATAAATAAGTTGCACTATTATTCATAAGTTTGTGTTTAAATATTAGTGGGCACTTTTTGTGAATCAAAAGAACATGATTTAGTTAGTTGCTGTTATCTTTCTAATTTTACTGGCAATTTAAATAAGAAAATGAAACACTGATTGAAAAACAAAGGTCATTTAATTTCCTTTGCACTGTTCAGTAATCTTCATTTAATACTTTAATGAGAACATTCATGCCAAAGTTTATATAGATTTTTTCCACTTTAATCTCTTTACCTTATTAAATCGACTCATTACTGGTATTAAATATAAAAATAAACTGCAGAGGACCTACAAATCACTTCTTTAAAAATAATATGTGATTATAACTTGAAATGTTATAAATGCAGAAGAAATCTGTTTGAATCCTTGATGTTTGTGGCAAATAGTAACATCTCTATGCTATTTTTATGAAGAAAAAATGTGATTCCTATACATATGCATCAACAGTACAAGTAATATATATGTGGAATACAATAAATGTAATAATATATACCTAGAACCCTTATTTTTGTTCAACAACAATGATTTTTCACTTATTTAATTACATTATATTGAGTGCCTATAACACACCAGGCACTGTGCTGGGGAAAGTTATTTAACATCTAAGATAACTGAAGATCTGACATGACAGTCTATTTTTACATGAACTTCATTGTCTTTGAACTCCTTCTAAAAAAGGCAATTAATCTTCACATTTTGTATATGAATGGTATAGTAGACCCAGTGTGGGTTTTGGCACCAGATTGACTTGCTTTCAAGTAATAGTTATGTCACTTACTGGATAGGTGATTTATGTAAGTTACTTAGACTTCCCAGGCCTCAGTTTTCTGATCTGTGAAGCAGGAACGATAACATAGTTGGGTTTTTTAGGGTTGTTGCATGATGATTAGACACACACACACACACACACACACACACACTGTTTAGCATGATACCTAAGACATCATAAATACTCCTCAAAAGGTAGTCTTTAATAAATCTAATGTTGTGATTCAGGAAAGATCACGTACAGTGTCACTGTATTAGTTGCCTATTGCCGTAGTAACAAATTACCACAAATTAAGCAGCTTAAACAATACAAATTTATGACCTTACAGTTCATAGATCATAAATCCAATACAAGTCTCACCAGGCTAAAATCAAAGGCACTGCCTTCCTTCCTGGAGGCTCCAGGAAAGAAGCTGTTTGCTTGCCGTTTTCAGCCTCTTGAGGCACCTGCATTCCTTGGCTTGTGACCCCTTTAAAAAAGACAGTGACAGCGAATTGAGTCCTTCCTCATCCATCTCTCTGTCCAGAGACAGAAAAGGTTCTTTGCTTTTAAGGTCCACGTGATTAGATTGTACCCACATAGGTAATCCAAAACAGTCTCCCCTATCTTAAGGTCTGTAACCTTAATCACATCTGCAAAGTCCCTTTTGCCATGTAAGGTAACATCTTCACAGGTTCTGGGGGTTGAAGCCTGGACATCTTGAGGAGCTATTATTCTGCCTACTGCAGGCACACTGGGACCAACCGGGAGGTGCCTTATTGAGGCACAAACGGCAAGAACTCAGATGTAACTGCTGCTTGTCCTGGACATCCTTGGCAACATGTAAATTGATCCTAAAGACTCTTTCAATGCTTCCTCTACCGACATGAAAGCATTAGAATAAATTCTATCGTTAGAAGCAATCATAACACTCTTTGACTACCTATAAGAGAGCAGTGTGCAAATGGAAGAGGAACTAAAACTAAGTCCATTTATGCTGAAATCCTCAGGCTCTCTGGAACTATCTTCCTATTGGAATCATCATATCCCATGGATACAACTACCTGGAGATTTACTGTTTAACCACTTTGCACTGTCTGGGAATATCACACTGTATGTTCTAACTCATTCACTATCAGATGTAAGTGATTAATAATCCCTTAAAAACAAAACGAAAAAAAAAAGATGCAGGATGACGTGACTGGTTTGGGCAGCTTCATCTGGATAAAGTAAATGGATGATTCTAAGTGTATCTACCTCAGCAGTGTGGCCATGACACTAGCTCACGTTTTCTGTCTTATGAACAAAGATGTAATCAACTATTCAAGGAAATCATTTGGCCACTATAATTAATTCCCTTCATCTTATAAAGGAAATATATATGTGCCATTTTAGTAAGCATTGAAGTAGAGTGGAAAATCTATTTGATTTAGTCTTAATGAATTTAATGCAACTTCATTAAAAGTTTACAAATAGTTTTGATATATCTACAGAGTTTCAGACACTAAGTTAGGCACCAGAGCCTCAACAGATGAAATCAGTATGTTCTCTCAAAGAGGCTACACTGTAATGAAGGTTGAAAACTTGGAGACTCTACCGTCCTAGACCCTCACGTAAGCCACAAGGAACTGAATTCCAAAGAGATTTAAATGCAACCGGTTCTGCCTTCATATCCACTAAAGTAGAATTCATTAGCAAGATTGGATTTTTGAGATTAGAGAGGTGAGGGCCTTCAGTAGAACACTGACTCCAATTATCCTGGTAATCCAATGGAGAAAGGGTACGAAAGACACCAAGCACATTGGTATTAGAGAAGCAATAATAGAAACAGCTAGGGCTCCCTCATCAAACTCTCTGGGTTTTCAAACCATCCAGCAGGTTAACCTGTGATCTTCATCGATCAGCTCGGCCTTTCTAAGCTTCAGAGACCACACTTGTAAAGCATGAAGGCAATGTGGCATAGAGGGTAAGAACCCAACGTTCTGGCCTCGGAATCCCATGGGTTAGAATCCTGGTTGGTCTATCCTCAAACTGAGCAATCTTGAGCACATCACATCTGCAATGTTAATCCTATTACATGGGAAGAATAATACCTGCTTCAAAGGCTTGTTACAAGAAGTAAGCGTAGCATACAGAGCACTCAGGATGGTGTCTGGATGACAACAAACATTCAATAAATGGTAACTGGTATTATTAGAAATTACAGTTCTCAAATACATCGTGAAGATTAACAATAAATGCAAACCAGTTTTTTCATAAATGGCAATGTTATGCAGTTCTGAATTTTAACAATAACTCAACACTTCAGAAGTGTTTATAACCATGGACGCTGCCCCCATGCCCCAACAAGTGTATGGCTAATTTTTCCTCATTTCACAGATTAGGAATTTGACTTTGGAAAGCTCCAAATGGTTCAGGATCATATATTAAAGTGAGAATGGAGAAAGAATTCAAACTCGGTGACCCCTGGCTCTCTATTCATTGCTCTACCTGTTAAATTATATCACCCTGGCAGTTTAACAGTGGACTGGAAACATGTTCAAGGGAGAATATTTATATACACAACTCTTGGCACCATAAATATTGGTCTGAATTTATCCTGCTCCAGGCCAATCAACACCTTATGAAACTTGTGATTTAAAAGGCTTGGGTCTTTATTCATGCAATGTTAATATAATGGAAAACAATTTGGTATCACCAGCAGGAATGATTTTACAGGCATTAGCAGGTGGCAGACTACATAAACTTTACCTTTCTTGACATTTTTAAACAACTAATAGAGTTTTAAAGCATGTCCATGTTCCTATCACTTAAATAGTGAAACTATTAGTGATAAACAAGGTTTATAAGAAATGTGAATTTGAAGCATTTTGTTTACATTCATGTAGGTACATATAAACTTTGATAAATGCTAATGGGAGTTGCCAACATGCATTCCTTTCATAGCAATGTAAGAACATTCTGTACAATTCCAAATAACCCTTTTAACCTTGTGAAAAATGAATACGGAACTGGTGTGTATAGAGCACTAAAGCATAATAAGAGCAGAAATAAGTGAGCTTTTATTCCAGCTCATTCTCAGGCTAAAGAGTGAGAAATAATTCCGAACCAGTACATTTCATGAGGGCTTATACTTTCTGGCACATTCGTCCTGGGCCAGTCAGAAGAGAATGCCTTTATTTCTTACTACTCATTTCTCGGTAACACTTGTCTGGCTTACTTGCTTACCTCACGTGTTTTCCTAATACCATATTGAATTAGAAATATAATTAGGAAGTATCTACTAATCTATTCCACAGTATGTATTTAACACCAGGTACCTTTTATAGTAATAAATGAAACTGCTGTCCCTGCTCTCCAGAAACTCACAGTCCAGTGGGGAGAGCAGAAAACTAAGCAGGAGATTTCAGTACAGTGTGACAGTAGCTAAGGTATACAGTGTGATAAGGGCTAAGGCATTGGTAGGTAGGGTGTTCTGGAAATACATGGAAGTACAATGTAAATAACTCCAAAGATTCTAATGCTAGGCAGAGAACACCTACTGAGCCAGGCACAGAGTAAGACATTATAAAAAATATAAATGCAGTTCCTGGTACCCAGGAACTTCACTGTGATTGAGAAGATGAAGCCCCAAACTCTCTCTCCTTGTCTCCAGAACCAAACTGCCTCATAGACATCTCCACTGGAACGGCCCACCCAAGTTTAGTAGCTAAAACTTACTATGTGCAATGCTGAATGCGTTTTCTCCTTCTGTCTCCCATTGTGGTCCTCACCTCCTGCATTCTCTCCCTCAGCAACTGGCCCTGACCCACCCAATCCCTAAATTGAATCAGGGGAGCCATATGCTTAGGGGCCCTTCCTAGATCTTCTCTCACTCCAAAAGCACAGAACAACGTTTGGTGAGGTCAGTGGTGGGGGGGTGGGACTAGTTCATGAAGGCTTTAAGTGACAGGCTGAAAATGATGGGCATTATCCTGTAGATGATCATGAGTCATTAAATCATGGCCAGCATTGCCTTGTCATATAAGTAAATGAAAGAATGTAATGTACTTAGTGAATTACCATTAGTGATAAAGATGCACTGATTGATTTTAACATCTGCCTAGGAAACATCGCTAGGGAGCACACTTTTTAAATCATAAAGTGCATTCTAAAGCCAAACATTAACAAGAAGATCATTATTTAAATAAATATATATTGATACATGTGTGTATACATATACAAATTTATAGCATATTGTAAAGCCAAATATAAAAGGAGGTAAAATTTTTTAAAATAAGTATATCAGATAATACACATCAAATATTGTTGTCTCTTGAAAATGGTCATCTCAGTGCACCATACAGACAAGTTTTTAAGAGCAAGGACTCTTGTATCCAATAGACCTTCACTGTCATCCTGCCTGTGCCATTTGCCGACTATGTGACCTTAGAAACTTTAACCTCTTCGAGTCTCAATTTCCTCTCCTATGAAATGCATATAAACCCAACCTTTCATTACTTTGTGACGGTTAACCAAAGCAACATAACTGAAGCAGTGAGTATGTAGTAAGAACTCAATAAACGGTAAATACAACTAACTTACTTCAAGAGAAAAGCCAAGGAGGAACATGGAATTTTGCCTAAGAAGAGGTAATTTTAAAGCTTCATTTGGCTTTTCAAGTACTTAATTAAGGGAACAGCCATTAATAACTATATGACATGTCCTGACAAGATGGTGGACTAGGATATACTAAAAATTATCCAGGCACAAACATCTAGATATGCTAGATAAAATTCACCTAAATGCATATTTGAAAGTCTAAGAAAGGGAAATATGCAGGAACTGGAAACAAAGGAGAATTGACAACTAATGCAGTAAATGAATATACCAACAGGCATCTCTCCTTGCCTACGAGTGGTTGATATGGACAGTCTTTGTAAACATACAACTTGGGTTTAAATATCCATGAGTGGCAAGAAACAAGGTCTTGGGCCCATGCAAAGTAGGAAATTAGAGCTAAAACCCCTGCATAAATCTGGGACCTCAAAATGTTTCATTCTCAGTGAGAAGTAGACTAGAAAAAAAAATGTACTCACAAACTCCACAAGATAAGAAGGAAACTCAGTCTCTGCCATGGGTTTTGGTGGAGAAAAAATTTAAAAAGACAATAACTCTCCTTTGAAAACAAACCTTGGATGGGTTTGGGTTTCAGAATTCTCCTACTAGGTTATCTAGGAACTCCCAAACCAAGAAATTAACAACAACAACAACAAAAGTGATCCTGGGCATCTGATTACTTCTTGGGTGTCTGGTAGAAGCAAAAACAAAACTGTATTGGAGGGCTAAAACTTCCATCCAAGTTCACTATATTCTTACAGGTACTCTAAACATGCAATGCTAAAGATAGGTTTAAAATGATATATAATTATATATATATCGCACCATCGGCAATGATTAGCCGAGACAACCACCAAAAAGCTTAGAACCCCGCAAATTTTACATAAAAAAGAATCTGATAAACCCTTGAGAAATAAACATTTTAAGTATTATTAAAAGAGGAATCAAACCTTAAGAAAAGAATGTGACACAATGGAAAAAGATTAGGTATATCTGAAAAATAATTAAAACTTCTAAAATTGAAAAATATAATCACAGAAATTGCATTTTAACAGGCAGATTACACAGCAAATAAAACACAGTTTAAGACACAATTATTGAACTGAAGGATAAGGCAGACCTTAGGAAATTACCTAGAATGTACCACAGAGAGATAAAGAATTAGAAAACTAAAAGAGAATTTAAGAGCCAAAGAAGACAAAATGAGAAGTTCCAACATATAGCTAATGGAAGTTCTAGATGATGATAACAAAAAGAACACAGGAGAAGTATTACACAAAAGATAATGGTTGACATTGTTCCTGAAGTGATAAAATATTCCGATTGTAATTTATGACTCAAAGAACAAAAGATCCATTCAAGACCAAGAGATGGATAGATAGATGATGAGGATGAAAGATAATAGTGAATAGGGCTTCCCTGGTGGCACAGTGGTTGAGAGCCTGCCTGCCGATGCAAGGGACACGGGTTCATGCCCCGGTCCGGGAAGATCCCACATGCCGCGGAGCGGCTGGACCCGTGAGCCATGGCCGCTGAGCCTGCACGTCCGGAGCCTGTGCTCCGCAACGGGAGAGGCCACAGCAGTGAGAGGCCTGCGTACTGGTAAAAAAAAAAAAAAAAGATAGTAGTGAATCTATACAGTGACCATCATAGACAAGACATTTAAAGCAACCAGAAAAAAAGATTATTTACATGGGTTCAATAATTAGGCTGACAGCAATTTCTAAATAATAAAAGACAGAGGATGTTATCTTCAAAAGCTTGGAGATGGTAAACTATTAGCCTAGATTCCTATGCTTCCGATAAGGCAAATAGCTGTCTATTATTGAAAAAAATGAGCTACATACTACAGCCCTTTGGGGGAATTTTCAAAGCAGGGTATAACCTTAGTTGACTGTGATACTTTATGTACAGTCCTCCTAACAGCCAGAAAAGTGGAATTTAAAAACAAAACAAGATCCCTTGAAGCCCTATGATTCAGTAATTTGGGAATTTAAAATTCAATACTTCACCTTTAAGATGCTGATTTCAAGAGTGAGTGGTATTCAAATGAAAAAAAATTATATCAGTATTCTATAAAAAGCACACGTGGATTTTTATGGCAGTGATGTCAGAAAGATCATTCTGAAAAAAACTGAATCACTTAAGAATGGCTAGTTCAGTCCATTTGTACATAAATGTTTCTTTTTAAAATTGGACTGAATGAGAAAACTCTTCTCAGATCATGTGCGGGGTGTTAAAGTTCCCTACTATTAATGTGTCACTGTCGATTTCCTCTTTTATGGTTGTTAGTATTTGCCTTATGTATTGAGGTGCTCCTCTGTTGGGTGCATAAATATTTACAATTGTTGTATCTTCTTCTTGGATTGATCCCTTGATCATTATGTAGTGTCCTTCTTTGTCTCTTCTAATAGTCTTTATTTTAAAGTCTGTTTTGCCTGATATGAGAATTGCTACTCCAGCTTTCTTTTGGTTTCCATTTGCATGAAATATCTTTTTCCCTCCCCTTAATTTCAGTCTGTACGTGTCTCTAGGTCTGAAGTGGGTCTCTTGTAGACAGCAAATATATGGGTCTTGCTTTTGTATCCATTCAGCCAATCTGTGTCTTTTGGTGGGAGCATTTAGTCCATTTACATTTAAGGTAGTTATCGATATGCATGTTCCTATTCCCATTTTCTTAATTGTTTTGGGTTCGTTATTGTAGGCTTTTTCCTTCTCTTGTGTTTCTTGCCTAGAGAGGTTCCTTTAGCAGTTGTTGTAGAGATGGTTTGGTGGTGCTGAACTCTCTCAGCTTTTGCTTGTCTGTAAAGGTTTTAATTTCTCCATCAAATCTGAATGAGATCCTTGCTGGGTAGAGTAATCTTGGTTGCAGGTTTTTCTCCTTCATCACTTTAAATATGTCCTGCCAGTCCCTTCTGGCTTGCAGAGTTTCTGCTGAAAGATCAACTGTTAACCTTATGGGGATTCCCTTGTGTGTTATTTGTTGTTTTTCCTATCTGCTTTTAATATGTTTTCTTTGTATTTAATTTTTGACAGTTTGCTCCATATGTGTCTTGGCATATTTCTCCTTGGATTTATCCTGTATGGGACTCTCTGTGCTTCCTGGACTTGATTAACTATTTCCTTTCCCATATTAGGGAAGTTTTCAACTATCATCTCTTCATATATTTTCTCAGTCCCTTTCTTTTTCTCTTCTTCTTCTGGAACCCCTTTAATTTGAATGTTGGTGCATTTAATGTTGTCCCAGAGGTCTCTGAGACTGTCCTCAGTTCTTTTCATTTTTTTTTCTTTATTCTGCTCTGAAGTAGTTATTTCCACTATTTTATCTTCCAGGTCACTTATCCATTCTTCTGCCTCAGTTATTCTGCTATTGATCCCATCTGGAGTATTTTTCATTTCATTTATTGTGTTGTTCATCGTTGTTTGTTTCATCTTTAGTTCTTCTAGGTCCTTGTTAAATGTTTCTTGCATTTTGTCTATTCTATTTCCAAGATTTTGGATCATCTTTACTATCATTATTCTGAATTCTTTTTCAGGTAGACTGCCTATTTCCTCTTCATTTGTTAGGTCTGGTGGGTTTTTATCTTGCTCCTTCATCTGCTGTGTGTTTTTCTGTCTTCTCATTTTGCTTATCTTACTGTGTTTGGGGTCTCCTTTTCACAGGCTGCAGGTTCGTAGTTCCCGTTGTTTTTGGTGTCTGTCCCCAGTGGCTAAGGTTGGTTCAGTGGGTTGTGTAGGCTTCCTGGTGGAGGGGACTAGTGCCTGTGTTCTGGTGGATGAGGCTGGATCTTGTCTTTCTGGTGGGCAGGTCCACGTCTGGTGGTGTGTTTTGGGGTGTCTATGGACTTATTATGATTTTGGGCAGCCTCTCTGCTAATGGGTGGGGTTGTGTTCCTGTCTTGCTAGTTGTTTGGCATAGGGTGTCCAGCACTGTAGCTTGCTGGTTGTTGAGTGAAGCTGGGTGCTGGTGTTGAGATGGAGATCTCTGGGAGATTTTTGCCGTTTGATATTATGTGGAGCTGGGAGGTCTCTTGTGGACCAGTGTCCTGAAGTTGGCTCTCCCACCTCAGAGGCACAGCACTGACTCCTGGCTGCAGCACCAAGAGCCCTTCATCCACATGGCTCAGAAGAAAAGGGAGAAAAAGTAGAAAGAAAGAATTAGTAGAAGTAGAAAGAAAGAAAGAGAGGAGGGAGGAAGGAAGGAAGGAGGGAGGGAAGGAAGGAAAAAAAGAAAGAAAGAAGATAAAGTAAAATAGAATAAAGTAAGATAAAATATAATAAAGTTATTAAAATAAAAAAATAATTATTAAGAGAAAAACAAAAAAGCAAAAAAACGGACGGATAGAACCCTGGGACAAATGGTGGAAGCAAAGCTATACAGACAAAATCTCACACAGAAGCATACATATACACACTCACAAAAAGAGGAAAAGGGGAAAAAATCATAAATCTTGCTCCTAAAGTCCACCTCCTCAATTTGGGATGATTGTTGTCTGTTCATGTATTCCACAGATGCAGGGTACATCAAGTTGATTGTGGAGGTTTAATCCGATGCTCCTGAGGCTGCTGGGAGAGATTTCCCTTTCTCTTCTTTGTTCTCACAGCTCCCAGGGGCTCAGCTTTGGATTTGGCCCGGTCTCTGCGTGTAGGTCGCCTGAGGGCACCTGTTCTTTGCTCAGACAGGATGGGGTTAAAGGAGCCGCTGATTCTGCGGCTCTGGCTCACTCAGGCCGGGCGGAGGGAGGGGCACTGTGTGCGGGGCGGGCCTGCGGCAGCAGAGGCCACCGTGACGTCGCACCAGCTTGAGGCGTGCCGTGCATTCTCCCGGGAGAGTTGTCCCTGGGTCCCGGGACCCTGGCGGTGGCGGGCTGCACAGACTCCCCGGAAAGGGGGTGTGGAGAGTGACCTGTGCTCGCACACAGGCTTCTTGGTGGCGGCAGCAGCAGCCTTAGCGTCTCATGCCGTCTCTGGGGTCCGCGCTTTTAGCCGCGGCTCACGCCCGTCTCTGGAGCTCCTTTAAGCGGCGCTCTTAACCCCCTCTCCTCGCGCACCAGGAAACAAAGAGGGAAGAAAAAGTCTCTTGCCTCTTCGGCAGCTCCAGACCTTTTCCCGGACTCGCTCCCAGCTAGCCGTGGTGCACTAACCCCCTGCAGTCTGTGTTCACGCCGCCAACCCCAGTCCTCTCCCGGCGCTCCGGCCGAAGCCCGAGCCTCAGCTCCCAGCCCCTCCCGCCCCGGTGGGGGAGCAGACAAGCCTCTCGGGCTGGTGAGTGCCGGTCGGCACCGATCCTCTGTGCGGGAATCTCTCCGCTTTGCCCACCCGCACCCTGTTGCTGTGCTCTCCTCCGCGGCGCCGAAGCTCCCCCCTCCACCACCCGCAGTCTCCGCCCGCGAAGGGGCTTCCTAGTGTGTGGAAACATTTCCTCCTTCACAGCTCCCTCCCACTGTTGCAGGTCCCGTCCCTATCCTTTTGTCTCTGTTTATTCTTTTTCCTTCTTCCCTACCCAGGTACGTGGGCGGTTTCTTGCCTTTGGGGAGGTTTCTTACCTTTTTTGGAGGGCTGAGGTCTTCTGCCAGCGTTCAGTAGGTGTTCTGTAGGAGTTGTTCCACGTGTAGATGTATTTCTGGTGTATCTGTGGGGAGGAAGGTGATCTCCGCGTTTTACTCTTCCGCCATCTTCCCGGAAGTCCCACACTTACCTTTCTTATTTAATACTTCCTACAATCCTACAGGGTAGGTCTTGTTATCTCTATTTTAGAGACTAGAAAACTGAGCTTCAGAGAGTTTAGGTAATTTGCACTGGGTCAAAGGGCTGGAAAGTAGTAATGTCCGGAATTGAGTCGACAATGAACGTACATTAACACCTGTGTTCTTTTGGCATAAACAAGTCCCAGTTTCTTCACCTGTAAAACATGGGGATCAGAGAAACCCATATATTCCCCTCCACCTTTAAAATATCCTGACTATCATAAATGTCTTAAACGTTTGTTCTTCAAATTCAATGCTTAAAAGTGACAGACATAGCATATTGTACAAAGGTACACTTGAACTATTAGTGCTACCTACCATATAGAATCCTTACATTTTAACATATTTAAAGTAAAAAGTGA